>NC_052311.1:35477347-36159013 GCF_016432855.1 Salvelinus namaycush | reverse complement strand
TGAAAGAAATAAAAGCTGAAATAAATCATTCTCTCTACTATTATTCTGACATTCTTAAAATAATGTGGTGATCCTAACTGACCTAAGACAGGGAATTTTTACTAGGATTAAATGTCAGGAATTGTGAAAAGCTGAGTTTAAATGTGTTTGGCTAAGGTGTATGTAAACTTCACTGTAAATGTTGAGAGATGTACTGTTTCATGGGATTGATGGCAACATCATGCTGTCATGAACTTGACTGAACATTTCTCATTATATTGTATGTATGTAGATAGCAAATGGTAGATAGTAGAAGTCGTAGTAGTAGTTTAACGTAATATTCATTCAACACGTGACTAATGAGTCATGATGACACTATTAAGTCAGCTTCTTGATGCAGGATTTTCCCAGTGGACCGTGATGCTAAGTGACCAGAGTTCTATAAATGTCCTCAGTGCCATCATGCCTCATTACACAATTATATAACAATGTTATGACAAACTGAAATGTTATGTCTGTTGCCATGAGATGTTATGAAAGGCAGAGTCAAGCAGGAGATCAGCCTCAGTCTACAGTAGCAGAAAACAGTGGGTATGTTTGTATCTGTACATCCAATTAGCAAGTGAGCAATTTCTACAAGTGTAGCTACCGGCATTGAGACCCATATGGCGCTAGTGGAACAAACAACGTGTGCACTTAACACAAACTCAGCATCATTATCAGTTTATTAGGAAAAATAATAATATTTCTACCCTCACCCTTCTTAATATACATGAAGGAACACATTCAGTAGGGTTCAGATTATTTAAACACTGGTGCCCTTCTGTCACTTGTTGCGAATATTCCTGTCAAGATTCTCATTTTGGTTCCAACTCCCAAAGCACTGAAAGTCACTAAGTGGGAATAATAATTGCCAGCAGAACAATTATCAAGCATAGGGCCTTTGTGGTTATGTAAATGTTTTGTTTTGACGTTCAACTGTTTTGGGGGTGAAATGCAATCTGTTAATCGTTTTGTGCCACTGATGTATTAATGAATCCAAAAATCCATAATTAAATAAATATATACTTTAGCATTCACAGATGCTGCGAACATGGTGGGGTCAGGGGTGATTTGCTGTGAAATGCAAGCCCACACCTCTATCTTAGGAACTGCACCAACGCAAGTATTCATTACAACATCATCTCCTGAGATGTTTGTTACAAGGTTGAAATAGCAATGACTCTGGTGGTCGAACCATCTAGATAATTCACATACCGATTATGTTGTCTCAAACCTTTCCATTATCTAACATAAATATCCAAATATGATTACTTTGGATTAATATCTCAAGAACATGAAACAAATACAGTAAGTGTTTTTGCTTAAACACCTAACATGGAGACATTATAATCTGCATCAAACAAACACCATAGTACAATATATTGAAAATATTTGTTTCACTTCATCTAATGTACTTTATGATGCACATTCCTTGACAGAGAGTGTGTCTTGAGATCAACAGTGTTGATTCTCAGCATGCTCAGTGTCTGTTGTTGAGCTCAACACCACTGGGGTTGAGCAGTCAGAGTGGTTGAACACATTGTGAGATGGAAAGAAAGGAGCATCACATTTAAATACAGACTCAATATAATCTTGGAGGAGATATTGAGATTAAATTATAGTAGAAAATCTTATTTGAGGGTTACTGTGGAGAATGTGTGTGGGTGTGCCTTACCGTCACGAGCAAGGCATTTCAATACTGTCACGGCAGCTTTGCATTAAATTACCAGATCCCGTGACGTTTGGTAGTTACTCTCAACAATAGTTATTGTGAAATGCTGGTGATATGATACTCCACTCCTCTCCTCTCCCACTCTGTCAAAATGAGCCCTTCACCATCTGGAGAGAACTGCATCATAAAAATAAAGAAAAACCCATTTACTTTCTCGCTCATGCACAGCAGATTATAATAATACTACAGTACGCTCTAATCAAAGGCTGTGATTGCAAAATGTGTATGTCTCCCATCAGTTTGAGAAGCAGGTTAAATATCAGACCAAGAGGGCTTCCATCAATCACAATCGCAGTTGAAATACAGACAAAGCAGAGTTTTAATCACAAATCAATGTACATTAACATTATTCGGTTCTTTGATATAGTAGAAGACAAAACATGACCGACAACTACGTTAAATTGTTTGCGCCTTATGCGTCATGGATTGAAATGCCACCAACGTTCAAAAGCATACTTTAAATCATGTAGCTGTCACGTCCAAATGTTGCCTACCGCACTGTCATTATTCACTATCCATAGTGTTTCTGACACTGATGTCTGAGTCAGTTGGTTTAACCCCAAACGTATCTGCTTTCAACTGTTTTACAATTAAGCATGAGACTATGAAGGGTAGGTAACAGCATCTCCTATGACCTTCTGAGACTTAGAGACTTGTGAAGTAACAAAGCCAAACTAAGCTAAAAAGAGACACTTGTCCAGACACCAATGCTCTCAAACATTGCAACTTGCAAGGAGAGAAAAAGATGTGGGACGCCTAAGCAACAGGCCAGATTTATTTATTGTTCTAATTCAAAAGCCTCTGAAGCAGCGCCAACAAAATGTATAGGCCCAATGAGCATTCCGCTCAATACCTGCACCACCTTGAGAGTGACTTGTCAACAGTCCATTGTCTCTTCCCGTTATACTGTGCATCTGTGTGAGGCCACATAAAATGTGAGGTTCCTGATATCCTGGGTCTCGGTGGGACCTACTTACCTCAATTGATTAAAAAAAGGATCCTCTCTGTAACTCTAACTGTTGCTCTGCTCCTTGGGTAGGTCCCCCATCTGTCACCCAAGCCGTTCTAAACCAAGATGCTTGATTACGACAGAGTCCTTGCCTTCACTCATGTGATGACCCATGACACGTTTGGATTCTGTTTTGCATTACAATTTCATTGTGTGGAAATTATTACACCATGCAGTCATTGCACAGGGGGGTGATCATGCATACTGGATGGCAATTTGATTTGCTCTACTTCACCACTTGTGCTTATTGACTGGAGGGCAGGGGCTTTAATAGTTCAAATGCTTAGTCAAGGGAAGAATTTGGGGACATTTTGGGGGACAATTGTTTTAGTTCAAATAAATGTTGTTCATAACGAATGAATCATGTAAACTAGACAGCTATCAAATGCTTCATATGCTGGGTGTCTAAGTCTAAATAGGCCTCCACAAATACTTTGAATTACAAAATAATTGCACAAGAAATGTGTGCCCACCAAAACCTGATAGGACGTGCTAGTCAAAAGGTTTTTTACTTTGCATAGGATTGGGAGGATTCAGTGTTGTCACGCAACCACTGGCAGTACACCACATTAGATTTGCGAGGCTAAAAATAGCTGAGGCTGTGCTCCTTTAGGTTCCCTAACTGCACGGCCAGGATCACTGTATCTGAACCGTTCTAGTTGATTGGCTGGCACTTCCTCTGAAGTGGTTCCAAGTGCTGCTATTGTAGTTAAGGCAGCCTTCGTGCTGCTCTCCTACTTAGGGGGAGCCAGCCAGGCAATATAAAAACTGCAAGCCCTCATTTGAGAATTGCACTTGATGTACATGAATGTTCTTGACAAAGCAAAATTATATTCTCCATCAATATGGCTTCTCTTCGGTGATATAGTAGTTGCAAACACCCTCTAAATGTATGCTTTGTAATCAACATTTACATTGTTATATTTATTTTTTTAGCAGTTGATCATAAAATCCATTAACCAGATAATTGACTATTGTAAGTGCTTTATTGGCATTATTTGAGCATATGAAAAAGGCCCCCAAAAATGTTGCTTTCTAAAGTAAATAATTCCACTAAAAATGGAAGTACACCATTCACATGTTCTTGCCTTAAGCAATATTAAAATGTCTTGACATTTTGTTTCTTTAGTAATTTTTTACGGCCTGGCTCAAGGTCTAAATCTACAAAATCCCATAATGTGGATTCTAATCAATGTTATTCAATAAGTAAATGAAAAGTGAGATGGAATGTTTTGTTTAAAACATCTTGGCTTCAAGGTCAGGTCTCCGAAGATAAAATAATCAATGCCATCTGTTTGCCTATGTCTCAATATGAGATACCTGCACTGTGCAAGCATGCCTCATTATGAAATGTCTCCCGTTCCCACTCAGTGCATGTAATTTACAGTGTTCCCCTCTTAAATGTGGAGAGGCAATAAATAAAGAACATTAAATTAAGGCTGTCTGAGTTGATGCAGGACGGGATTCTGTAGGTGTCTAGTGCCAGTGTGCATAATGCTTTGGGATCTAAGGTCAAGAATATTGTTTACAGTTCTTGGTACAGTGAAAGGATGCTAACATTTCATTTAATTCATGTGGGGTTTGCATGTGCTAGATACACAAAGGAGAGCATGTTGTCGTGTAAACAGATTCATGTACATGAAGCCCTGTGGTATATCACGGATATTGGCTTAGCTACAGGGTGTGGCTCGTTTCTCTTTTTAAACAACACCCCTTAGTAATGCCAATATTAGTGATATACCACAGTCTCGAGTGCATTATCGGCTTTATAAAACTAATCAATATACATTTCAGGGCCCACGAGTGCATTATTGCAGTCATAAAATGGACCAACATGTTCATTAAATAAATAACAATAATAGGTATGTCAAAAGTTCAGCCTGCTGCATATTCTGTAGTCTAGAGTGCCTAGTTGCCTTCATTTTAATCTCTAAATGGTAAACTAGTGAGAAATGTGATTATTGGAAGAATCGGTGAGTTTGCTTAATTTACTATCCTCCTAAAATAAGATATTTAATTATTTTGATAGAGTATATGTAATTAATTTTATTACGCTACTTTCCAAGACGGTTTCGCTCTCGGAGCGGACACTGGATGTTCAGGCTGAGGAGTAGGGTTGATTTGAGTGTTTTGGCCTTACAAGGGCAGTCAAGCACCCAAGCTAACGGTGGCTAGCTACTTCCAGACACAAATGAGACCACTCTGACCATTTTACTTGCCCTAGCAGAGCTGGTAAGGCCGTCTCTTTGAAGCAATCGCCAGCTCCTATTAGTTCTATTGAGCACCGTGGCACCAACTCGCCTTCCGAAAGTTCTATTCCCAGCTTATTGTTCAACGTCACAATGCCTGCTTCGCTATTGTTGACAGTGAGACCTGCTCACGTTGTTTTATAGTTAACTTCTTATGGGCAGGTAGCGTTATGGCCAACATCCGGTGAAATTGCAGAGAGCGATATTCAAAGTACAGTATTATAAATATTTAACTTTCATAAAATCACAAGTGTAATACATAAAAATAAAGCTTAACTTCTAGTTAATCCAGCCGCTGTGTCAGATTTCAAGAAGTCTTTATGGCGAAAGCACACCATGTGATTATCTGAGGACAGCGCCGCGCATACAAACACATGAAAAATATATTTCAACCAGACAGGTGCGATACGAAAGTCAGAAATAGCGATATAAAAAATGCCTTACCTTTGATGATGTTCTTCTGTTGGCACTCCAAAAGGTCCCAGTTACATCACAAATGGTCCTTTTGTTCGATAATGTCCTTTTTTATATCCATAAAAACTCAGTTTAGCTGGTGCTCTTCAGTCAATAATCCACCCAGTTTCCCTTCATCAAAATGCATACAAAATTAATCCCAAACGTTACACTTAAACTTTTCCAAACAAGTCAAACAACGTTTATAATCAAACCTTAGGTACCCTAATACCTAAATAAACGATAACATTTTAGACGGAGAAACGTTATTGTCTTTACCGGAGATAAATACCAAAGAACGCTCTCTCTTCCACGCGCTTGGAAACACTACAGCCAAAATTGGAGCCACCTAGAAAAACTACAATTTCTGGCTCATTTTTCCAAAATCCAGCCTGAAACTCTTTCCAAAGACTGTTGACATCTAGTGGAAGCCCTAGGAACTGCAATCTGGGAGGACTTGGCCATTGAAAATAGTGGTAGGCTGAATTTCTTTGGGGGGGGGATGGTTTGTCCTCGGGGGTTTCGCCTGCCATTTCAGTTCTGTTATACTCAAAGACATAATTTTAACCGTTTTAGAAACTTTAGTGTTTTCTATCCAAATCTACCAATTATATGCATATCCTAGCTTCTGGGCCTGAGTAACAGGCTGACACGTTTCTGACCTTATTTCCTTTGTTTAGTCTTTATTTAGTTGGTCAGGACGTGAGCTGGGTGGGTATTATCTAGGTTGTATGTTTATATGTGGGGTTTTCTTGTTTGGCCTGATATGGTTCTCAACCAGAGGCAGGTGTTAGTCATTGTCTCTGATTGGGAACCATATTTAGGTAGCCTGTTTTGTAGTGTGTTTTGTGGGTGATTGTTCCTGTTCGTGTGTTCATATGTTCTGTGTTCACTAGTTCGGGACTGTAGCGTCTTCGGTTCTTGCTGTCAGTTTGTTGTTTTTGTTCATTGTTTAAGTAGCCTATTAAACTATGGATTATCATCACGCTGAATTTTGGTCCTCCTCTCTTTCACCCGAAGACAGTCGTTACACAGGCAGTTTACTTTGGGCACGCTTTTCATTCGGACGTCAAAATACTGCACCCTATTTAAGAGAAGTTAAAATGTAAACAACAGAATGTAAACAACAACAATAATTTTGGATCTCTGTGGTCTTCCCATTGTTTTCTATGGGGGAAATATAGGCATGTCTGTCTGTTTTGCCAAGTATCTCGCAATGTGTATATTTAGATTTTTTTCAAGACGGGTGTAACCGGTGTGAAATGGCTAGCTAGTTAGCGGAGTGCACGCAAATAGTGTTTCAATCGGTGATGTCACTCTGAGACCTTGAAGTAGTTGTTCCCCAAGTCAATAAATGTTGGGTAGTTACATAGCCTATAGTTAATATACTGGCAAGTTTGATGTTTAACTTCTTCTGGCTGCAAGCCCGACGTCGGTACACTTATGACAACAGCCAGCTCAAGTGCAGGGCGCGAAATTCAAAAGATATTTTTTAGAAATATTTAACTTTCACACATTAACAAGTCCAATACAGCAAATGAAAGGTACACATCTTGTGAATCCAGCCAACATGTCCGATTTTTTAAATGTTTTACAGCGAAAACAGCACGTATATTTATGTTAGCTCACCACCAAATACAAAAAAGCACTAACATTTTTCACAGCACAGGTAGCATGCACAAAACCAACCAAACTAACCAAGAACCAACCAAACTAACCAACAAACAACTTCATCAGATGACAGTCTTATAACATGTTATTCAATAAATCTGTTTTGTTCGAAAAATGTGCATATTTCAGGTATAAATCATAGTTTACATTGCAGCTACAATCAGAAATTGCACCGAAAGCAGCCAGAATAATTATAGAGACCGACGTCAAATACCTAAATACTCATCATAAAACATTTCTGAAAAATACATAGTGTACAGCAAATGAAAGACAAGCATCTTGTGAATCCAGCCAATATTTCCGATTTCTTAAGTGTTTTACAGCGAAAACACAATATAGCGTTATATTAGCTTACCACAATAGCCAGAAACACAAGCCATTTACCCGCAGCAAAAGTTAGCGATCGTAACAAACCAGCAAAAGATATATAATTTTTGACTAACCTTGATTTTCTTCATCAGATGACAGTCCTATAACATCAGGTTATACATACACTTATGTTTTGTTCGAAAATGTGCAGATTTAGAGCTGAAATCAGTGGTTATACATTGTGCTAACGTAGCATATTTTTCCCACAACGTCCGGATATTTTTCTGACACCCACATATTCTGACCAAATAACTATTCATGAACATTACTAAAAAATACATGTTGTATAGGAAATGATAGATACATTAGTTCTTAATGAAATCGCCGTGTTAGAATTCTAAAAATAACTTCATTACCACATCCAGCTTACGTTATAACGAGAGAGAGCCCAAATCTGGGCGCAAAATAATTGTCAACATATTCCGACAGATATATGAAATATCATCATAAAATGGGTCCTACCTTTGGTGATCTTCCATCAGAATGTTGTACAAGGGTGTCCTTTGTCCAGAACAATTGTTGTTTGGTTTTAGAACGGCCTTCTTCCCTCTCGAATTAGCAAGCTAACTAGCGCGTAGCTCTCCATCTTCACCATACCCAGAGAACGCAAGACGCCTAAACTCCCGAAAATATTTCAATAATCTGATGAAACTATATTGAAAAAACATACTTTACGATGATATGATCACATTTATCAAATAAAATCAAAGCCGGAGATATAACACGTCTATAACGATTGCTTTTCAGAAGCCATTACCGGTGACCTCTATGCGCTTCCTGGACAGAGGAATTCTGGGGTCATGTCATTCCAAGAGCTCTCTTTTCACCATAGAAACACCTAGAAACCCCATTTCACCTCTCACAACCTATGGGACATCTAGTGGAATGCGTATGAAGTGCATGTATACTCATACATATCAAGCACATTTATAGGCAGATCCTAGAACAGAGCATCGATTTCAGATTTTTCACTTTCTGACAGGAAGTTTGCTGTAAAATGAGTTCTGTTTTACTCACAGATATAATTCAAACGGTTTTAGAAACTAGAGAGTGTTTTCTATCCAATAGTAATAATAATATGCATATTGTACGAGCAAGAATTGAGTACGAGGCCGTTTGAAATGGGCACCTTTTATCCGGCTACTCAATACTGCCCCTGCAGCCATAAGAAGATAACTACTAACGTTAGGTAGCCAGCTAACATACCGGTACATACTAGTGTAATGATATGTTATGTGGTTCGTAAGGACAGCGTAGCTAACAAATTGTCAGCCAACATAACGTGTAAGGTAACTTATTTGATAAGTCATTACTTTATTACATTGAGTAGCAAGCTAACGTAAACTCACTCACTTTTGTACATCGCCTTGGTCCGTACATTTGACCTTATTTTAGCGCCCCAAAAACGTAATACTTCCAGATCAACTGTAATTTCAATACCATTCTAAAGCACAATTTCTGCCCTTTCCAACAGAATTCATGCCGAGACCTTCACGCTGCCCATTTCTGCATAATTTAAGAAGGCAATGCGCTCCTTCAGGTCTTTTTAAAATTGGCGGGTGGGGAAGCGAAACTAATGCGTGATAGTGAGAAGGAGAGGAGATGTATGGGAAAACTACTTTTTTTTCACTCCATCTGTCCACCTTATCGCCTCTAAACTGTAAATAAAAAACTATAAAGAGTTTATATAATGTGTCATTACATACCTATTTGAAGGTTTGTGTCGAATTTGAATCGGGTTTTTAGTGCGGTGCTAAAGTGATCTTCAGATGTAAACAGCGGCTTTGAGATTCATGATCGCTTACAGTGATGACGCAAAAAATGTCTAGGTATCCCTCCCTTACCCCCGTCACTGTCCATTTCTTGTTTTTAAACGATGAGAGAAGTGCTACACCTGGTGGAGAGAGATTGTAAGACAGAAATCGTTGCTTTATGCGTGCTGTACGTTATGGCATGACACGTCAACTTTTCTCCAATACTATATAGCCATTACCATGTCGATCAACGCTTGAATAGAAACGTAGTTCACACCCCCGATTTTGAAGTCAACACAGTCACTACAGTCCCATTCGTTTTCTTTGTAGCCTCGTTTGAATGTCGCGGTTGCGCACATTTGTACGGAATGGGGTTAGTTTACGTTACCCCTTGGTCGTTAGGGCAAATCTGGTCTGTGATAGGAGGGGGGGTTTTCACACCTAGCTCGGCTATAAGACTATTCTTTAGTTTGTTCATCTATTAGCCCTCCTCGCCAACTTGTACCAAATTGCTGTTCCCATCTCATTCCTTTCCCTCTTCCATGCACCATCATTCTGCTCCTGAGTGGCTCGCTTGTGGGCGTGCTGGCAGATATGGCAGCATCTTCGGTTGTGCGTCAAGAATTCTGCATACAGTAGCACGTTTGTATGAAGGTATGGTTATTCACAGGAAAATTGTTATATGCTATGGAGGTACATTTGTGTCTTTTTGTCGAGAGCTTTTTTTATTTTCAATCGAAAATACATTTTCTTAATGCAACTTTTTCCCGCCCCAATGGGAAGTCAAAGCGGACACCTACGAAGATGGCCTCTAAGGTAAGCAGCACTGGTGTCACGCCCTGGCCTTAGTTATCTTTGTTTTCTGTATTATTTTAGTTAGGTCAGGGTGTGACATGGGGGATGTTTGTGTGTATTTGTCTCGTCTTGGGTGGTTGTAGTGTCTAGGGGGTTTTGGTAGAGTGTATGGGGTTGTGTTTAGTGTAGGTGTCTAGGTATGTCTATGGTTGCCTGAATGGTTCTCAATCAGAGACAGCTGTCTATCATTTTCTCTGATTGGGAGCCATATTTTAGGCAGCCATAGGCATTAGACTGTTGTGGGTAATTGTCTATGTCTAAACGTTAGTAGCTTGTGTGTGCACTTTCGTTTTGTAGCTTCACGGTCGTTTGTTGTTTTGTTTGTTTGTAAAGTGTTTCGTTTCGTGTTCATCTTCTTCGTAAATAAAAAGAGGATGTATTTATATCACGCTGCGCCTTGGTCCACTCTCTCACCAGAAGACGATCGTGACAGAATTACCCACCTTACCAGGACCAAGCAGCGTGATACAAGGCAGCAGCAGCGAACGCACGACTATAGGAATTGGGAGGAAATTCTGGACAGCGGAGGACCCTGGGCACAACCGGGAGAATATCGCCGCCCTCGTGAAGAGCTGGAGGCAGCTAAAGCCGAGAGGCGGTGGTATGAGGAGGCAGCACGGAAGCAGGAGAAGGATCTGGGCTATACAACCTGGGAGGAGATCGACAGGTGGGCGATCGACCCAAGGAGAGTGCCGGAGCCCGCCTGGGATTCGATGGAGCAATGTGCGGAGGGATACCGGCGAATGGAGGCAGCACGACGACGCGGTAGGAAGCCTGTAAGTCAAGCCCAAAAATTTCTTGGGGGGGGGGGGGGCTAAAGGGTAGTGTGGCGAAGTCAGGTAGGAGACCTGCGCCAACTTCCTGATCTTACCGTGGAGAGCGAGAGTACGGGCAGACACCGTGTTATGCGGTAGAGCGCACGGTGTCTCCTGTACGTGTGCATAGCCCGGTGCGGGTTATTCCACCTCCCCGCACTGGCAGGGCTAGATTGGGCATTGAGCCAGGTGCCATGAAGCCGGCTCAACGCATCTGGTCTCCAGTGCGTCTCCTCGGGCCGGCATACATGGCACCAGCCTTACGCATGGTGTCCCGGTTCGCCAACACAGCCCAGTGCGGGTTATTCCACCTCCCCGCACTGGTCGGGCTACGGGGAGCATACAACCAGGTAAGGTTGGGCAGGCTCGGTGCTCAAGGGAGCCAGTACGCCTGCACGGTCCGGTATATCCGGCGCCACCTCCCCGCCCCAGCCCAGTACCACCAGTGCCTACACCACACACCAGGCTTCCTGTGCGTCTTCAGAGCCCTGTTCCTCCTCCACGCACTAGCCCTATGGTGCGTGTCTCCAGCCCGGTACCACCAGTTCCGGCACCACGCACCAAGCCTCCTGTGCGTCTCCAGAGCCCTGTTCCTCCTCCACGCACTAGCCCTATGGTGCGTGTCTCCAGCCCGGTACCACCAGTTCCGGCACCACGCACCAAGCCTCCTGTGCGTCTCCAGAGTCCTGTGCGTCCTGTTGCTGCTCCCCGCACTAGCCTTAAGGTGCGTGTCCTTAATCCGGTACCTCCAGTTCCGGCACCACGCACCAGGCCTACAGTGCGCCTCAGCCGGCCAGAGTCTGCCGTCTGCCCAGCGGCGCCTGAACTGCCCGTCTGCCCAACGCCGTCTGAGCTGTCCGTCTGCCAAGCGCCGCCTGCGCTGCCCGTCTGTCCTGAGCCTTCAAAGCCGCCCGTCTGTCCTGAGCCTTCAAAGCCGCCCGTCTGTCCTGAGCCTTCAAAGCCGCCCGTCTGTCCTGAGCCTTCAGAGCCGTCCGCCAGACAGGAGCCGCTAGAGCCGTCCGCCAGACAGGAGCCGCTAGAGCCTTCCGCCAGACAGGAGCAGCCAGAGCCTTCCGCCAGACAGGAGCAGCCAGAGCCTTCCGCCAGACAGGAGCAGCCAGAGCCTTCCGCCAGACAGGAGCAGCCAGAGCCTTCCGCCAGACAGGAGCAACCAGAGCCGCCCGCCAGACAGGAGCAGCCAGAGCCGCCCGCCAGACAGGAGCAGCCAGAGCCGCCCGCCAGACAGGAGCAGCCAGAGCCGCCCGCCAGACAGGAGCAGCCAGAGCCGCCCGCCAGACAGGAGCAGCCAGAGCCGCCCGCCAGACAGGAGCAGCCAGAGCCGCCCGCCAGCCTTGACCAGCCAGAGCCGCCAGCCAGCCATGACCAGCCAGAGCCGCCAGCCAGCCATGACCAGCCAGAGCCGCCAGCCAGCCATGACCAGCCAGAGCCGCCAGCCAGCCATGACCAGCCAGAGCCGCCAGCCAGCCATGACCAGCCAGAGCCGCCAGTCAGCCAGGATCTGCCAGAGCCGCCAGTCAGCCAGGATCTGCCAGAGCCGCCAGTCAGCCAGGATCTGCCAGAGCCACCAAAGCGGGTATTGACTATGGTGGAGTGGGGGCCACGTCCCGCACCCGAGCCGCCGCCGTAGGAAGGCCCACCCGGACCCTCCCCTTCTGTGTCAGGTTTTGCGGCCGGAGTCCGCACCTTTGGGGGGGGGGTACTGTCACGCCCTGGCCTTAGTTATCTTTGTTTTCTGTATTATTTTAGTTAGGTCAGGGTGTGACATGGGGGATGTTTGTGTGTATTTGTCTCGTCTTGGGTGGTTGTAGTGTCTAGGGGGTTTTGGTAGAGTGTATGGGGTTGTGTTTAGTGTAGGTGTCTAGGTATGTCTATGGTTGCCTGAATGGTTCTCAATCAGAGACAGCTGTCTATCATTTTCTCTGATTGGGAGCCATATTTTAGGCAGCCATAGGCATTAGACTGTTGTGGGTAATTGTCTATGTCTAAACGTTAGTAGCTTGTGTGTGCACTTTCGTTTTGTAGCTTCACGGTCGTTTGTTGTTTTGTTTGTTTGTAAAGTGTTTCGTTTCGTGTTCATCTTCTTCGTAAATAAAAAGAGGATGTATTTATATCACGCTGCGCCTTGGTCCACTCTCTCACCAGAAGACGATCGTGACAACTGGGCTGTGGTGGCATATCCTAAAAATGACATCTTCTGCTTTAGATTGAAAGGTCATATCTCAGTTATTGTTTTCATATCTATAAAAAATAAGCTGTTTTCTTTACTTTCAGAGAGCGAGTGTCACGCCCTGGCCTTAGTTATCTTTGTTTTCTTTATTATTTTAGGTCAGGGTGTGACATGGGGGATGTTTTGTGTGTTTTTGTCTCGTATAGGGTGTTTGTATTGTATATTTTTTTTTTGTAGATTTCATGGGGTTGTGTTCAGTGTAGGTGTTTATGTATGTCTATGGTTGCCTGGATTGGTTCTCAATTAGAGACAGCTGTCATTAGTTGTCTCTGATTGAGAGCCATATTTAGGCAGCCATAGGCATTAGGTAGGTTGTGGGTAATTGTCTATGTTTGACGTTAGTAGCTTGTGTCTGCACTTTCGTTTGTTAGCTTCACGGTCGTTTGTTGTTTTGTCTAGTTTGTATTAGTGTTCGTTTCATCTTCAAATAAATAGAAGATGTATTTATATCACGCTGCGCCTTGGTCCTCTCTTTCACCTAACAACGATCGTGACAGCGAGCTGACCAAGGGGTTGAAAATGTAGATATTGCCAGAGGTTCACTGTTCGAGGAACAGGCCGTGGAAGCTTTATTGCTGGCAAAAGTGTCCATAACCAGAGGTAATTAAACTGTTCTGTGTTATTATTCTCCATCTCTGCCTGTCTTGTTGAACATGGAACCTGTCTCACATGCATTAATTAAAAGATCCTTAAGATGTCAGCTGCTAATTATCAGATTTACACCACATAAACACAGCCATTTCACTGGACTATCTGTTGCTGCCAAATCATGATTTCACTGGGGGTTAGCCTTGCAGTAACCAAATGGTGAGACAAATAGCCCTCTATATTTAAATGTTTCAGGTACACTCCGATAGGTGTCTGCGTCATACAGTATCTTCTATTGACATTATCTTCTATTGTTTGTCCTCGTGTGTCTGTTTTTCAGCATAAAGTACTAGCCACTTAGTGTGGACACCAGGTGAGACCACACACACACAATAACAGTCTCTCTGTTTGGTTTCAGGCTTGTATTTTGAAAAATGAGCTAGAATTTGTAGTTTTTCAAGGTGGCTCTCATTTGGACTGTAGTCTTGTGGCGCACGTGGATGAGGGCGCGCACTTCGTTATTTATCTCCGGTATTGAACCTACTATTCTCCGTCTTCAATTTTATCATTTATTTACGTATTAGGATACCTGAGAATTGATTAGAAATGTTGTTTGACTTGTTTGGACGAAGTTTATTGGTAACTTTTGGGATTGCTTTGTCTGCATGTTGAATGACTGGAACGGGTGTATTACTGAATTAAACGCGCCAGCTAAACTGGCTTTTTTGGGATTTAAACAAGGACTTTATCGAACAAAACAAACATTTGTTGTGTAGCTGGGACCCTTGGGATTGCAAACAGAGGAAGATCTTGAAAGGTAAGTGATTTATTTTATCTAACTTTTGTGACCCCTCTGCTGGTTTGGAAAATGTTTTTAATGATTTTGAATGCGGGGCGCTGTCCTCAGATAATCGCATGGTGTGCTTTCGCCATAAAGCCTTTTTGAAATCTGAAAAAGCATCTGGATTAACAAGAAGCTAACCTTTTAAATGATGTATGACACATGTATTTTCATGAATGTTTAATATTACGATTTTTGTATTTTGAATTTGGCGCTCTGCAATTTCACCGGATGTTGTCGAGATTGGGGGCTAGCGTCCCACCTAGCCTTTTAAGCAGTCCATAACCTCGGCCATAATAAGCCAGTAGGTCCCAATCATAAGAATACAAAAACACAATTAAACATTTCCCAATTGAAATTACAAATATTATTTCCCATTGCAAAAAAACATTTCATGTTTAGCACATAAAGTAACCGGTGACCTAAAGTTTAAAGTGGAACTGACATCACTTTAACTAATTTACAGATATGAAACAAACAGACAATCATAAAATATCAAATTTACAGTTTATGCTACAAATCCAACCAAGAGGTTTTAAAAATAGGTTATATTTGTCTCAATGTTCCATAACGTACACGAAGGCATTGTTGGCAAAATAGATGGATGCAGTTCAATGCATGATGAATATAATTCACCAATACATTTGTTGGTAGTCCCAAAAATATAGCTATGAGGTTGTAAATCACAGCTGTCCTGGTACATTGTTTGCAGCCTCCATTCGAGATGCACTGTTTCAGTTTCAATGACTCAATATTCTGGGCAAAAACGGCCGAATGTAACTAAGGCTGGGAATATCGATACAATCAAACTAGCAAGGGCAATAATCACAAGTCAGTCACAACAAAGCTAATAGGCTAGTATATATATTTATGTAGCAAGCTAAAAACACACAGCCTAATGTTAGCTAGCTAGCTAGTGTCATGACTCTCCTGTTCAGATTTGAAGGATCAGGTTACAGTGGGTCCACTCTACAGCGCCCTCTCTCTCCCGCAGAGGGGAAAAGGGGTGAAGTTGGCCATTTTATGACGATCGTGAATACCTGCAGGGAAAGTCTCCCTCCCACTCTTTTAGAAATTGAAGTTAAATCCCTTTGTTACCACAGAGAGAGACGTTGCAGTATGGTAACATTAAAAGGTTGAATAATGAAACAATATTTCTGAAATCCAAAACAGTTAGAATGGTCAGTGGATACTTAAAGAACAATCCTGCCAAATTTGTTACTAATTTGTGATGTAACTAAGGACAGTATAACAACATAACTGTATCTCTGAATGTGTATATTTCCCAGTTGTCAGGCTCACATCCAAATGTCGGGGAACTGATATGATTAAATATTAAACTATTTGTGAGTGAACTGTTTTTCATATAAAGTCTTAACTAGTCAGTGACCACACCCACGTGAGCACAGACATTATGTCGGTGCCATGGAATGCCCCCTTTTCCCAGAGTGCGTAAAACCCACTTCTGAAAAAAATTTACGTTAGTCAAGAAAACGTAAGGACGGGAGTCCCCACGTTGAAATGGCTACCACTCTATAGACTAGTTACGTGCAGTTCCAGCTGAATATGAAGAAATCTCCATAACTAAAGACTACACATTCACTGTCTGCAGCTGTATATGTAAAATAGTCTAGGAAACTCGACTGAAGACGAGAGGAGAACATTTCCCTATCGAATGACCATTGGTACGTCTGACGCATCCATTATAACTAAGGGCAACCATGGCATCCATGACGGAGAGGGAGAAGCTAGCTAGCTAGCAGTACACTTTAACTTGAAATGAAAATGACTTTCTGACAAAATTAGAAATGTGCATTATCTGAAAATGTAGCCAGCCACACTCTCTTACCTGTATTCATGGATTGAGGCTTCTCCCTCTCCGTCATCGATGCCATGTGTATGATCTGTGTAGTAATAGTATTCATATCTCAGAGCCAGTTGCATCTCAGAGTCATTTGCTATTTATAGCCTAATGTTATCTAGCTAACATTGAAACTGGTTGGTTAGCTACCTGCAGATTCATGTAGGGTAGTAACATTATGATTCATTGTTTAGCTATCTAGCTACATGTCTAAACAAAAGACTCCACTATGCAAGTAACTATTTCAATAGAATGTTTATGAGATCACTGCAACAACTGTCAATAGACATAGCTGGTAAATTCACTCCGGCTATCTAGTCCGATTTCAGAGTACTCTCGTCTGAGATTGTCAGAGTGCAGAATAACTGACACATTTGTGAACGCTCAACACCCGTGGAATATGGTGTCAGTAAACGTTGGCAAAAAAAGCATAATTCAATTGTTGCCAGCAGCACAGTTGCCGTTACCAACCCTAACTAGCTCTCTACCTAGTCAACATTTTTGTCCTCAAATGAAACTGGTTCATTTTTCTATTTATGCCAGTTCCTTTCAGCCAATTTGTATCTATAATATATGGCAGGCAAACAAGTTCCCTCCCTTCTCCCTTTTCCACTTGCCTCCTCCATTTTTGTGGTAATTCTGCAATCAGTTGTATATAAGTTTGGATTGAGCAAACATGTCCATATGCTTTCGATAGCTTCATATGTGACATAACTCCACTGCTTAAATTCATAATTTCATTAATAAAAAAACAACTTTATTTTTTTTATCCCTAAAGAATGTTTTTATTAACTTCTTGTCAATATGGGGGCGCTGTTTCCACTTTGGAAAAAATCGTGCCCAAATGAAACTGCCTCGTACTCTATTCTAGATCGTACAATATGCATATTATTATTACTATTGGATAGGAAACACTCAAGTTTCTAAAACTGTTTAAATTATATCTGTGAGTAAAACAGAACTCATTTTGCAGCAAACATCCAGACAGGAAGTGAAAAATCTGAAAACGATGCTCTGTTCCAGGGCCTGCCTATTCAATTGCCTAATATTTATCGATATGCATGCACTTCATATGCCTTCCACTAGATGTCAACAGGCAGCGGAAGGTGGAATGGGGTGTCTAGCTTGATCTGAGGTCGAACAAGAACTCTTGGAATGACGTGTCCAGAATTTCCTTTCTCTACCTAGGCGCGGGAAGCACCTCCATATTGTCTTATGATAAGGGTTCGGTATACACGGCTAATATCTCCGGCTTTGTTTTTATTTGATACATATTAGAAAAACATCATAAAGTAGGTTTTTTCAACCGAGTTTCATCAGTTTATTCAACGTTTAATGGGAGGAGTTTTCCGTTCTCTGCGTCGAGAGAAATTGCGAACGTCATCAACATTGGCTAGCCTTGTGGAGCGAATTCGACAGGAGAGAAGGACATTCTAAAACCAAACAACGATTTATTCTTGACCAAGGACTCCTTGTACAAGATTCTGATGGAAGCTCAGCAAAAGCGTTTTGGCGGGCGCTGTTGTAAGTTGTAATCTGTATAAAGGCAAAAAGGCATTTTTTTTTTACAAAGGATGAGCCTTTCTTAATAATCTACTGGAGAGCCATTTAGGGTTTACGTATAACTTGGAGGGTGCGCAGTTCAAAATAATATTTGTAATTTTAAACATTCATGAACATACAAGTGTCTTATATCATTTAAAAGCTTCACTTCTTGTTAACTTCTTATGGCTGCAAGGGGCAGTATTGAGTAGCCAGTTAAATCGTGCCCATTTCAAACGGCCTCGTACTCAATTCTTGCTCGTACAATATGCATATTATTATTACTATTGGATAGAAAACACTCTCTAGTTTCTAAAAACGTTTGAATTATTTCTCTGAGTGAAACAGAACTCATTCTGCTGCACTTTTCCTGACCAGGAAGTGGAACGTCTGAAATCGATGCTCTGTTCTTCTTCATGCCTATAAATGGGCACAAGACCTATTAGTATACATACACGTCATACACCTTCCTCTGGTTGTCAAGAGGCTGTGAGAGAAGAAATGAGGTGATTATCTTGGTCTGAGATGGAACACATCATCTTGGAATCTCGTGTCCACCATTTTCGGTACTCTGAATAGCGCGAGCTGGACAGTGTGATTGCCTTTTGTTTAGCTTCCGTTATAGGCGACTACAATCTCCGGCTTTGATTTTATTTGATACATGTCACCATATCATCGTAAAGTATGTTTTTTCAATATGGTTTCATCAGATTATTGAAATTTTTTCGGGAGTTTTGCTGTGTTCCGTTCTCTTCCGTTTGTTGACATGGAGAGTGTCGTGGCACCCGGCTAGCGCGCTTGCTAAATGAAGAGGGAAAGTGTCCGTTCTGAATCAAACAACGACTGTTCTGGACAAAGGACACCTTGTCCAACATTCTGATGAAAGATCAGCAAAAGTAAGACCCATTTTATGATGTTATTTCATATATCTGCCGAAGTCGCCGGCGCCCAAGTGTTTCTGGCTATTGAGCTAAGCTAATATAACGCTACATTTTGTTTTTGCTGTAAAACACTTGATAAATCGGAAATATTGTCTGGAATCACAAGATGCCTGTCTTTCAATTGCTGTACACTATGTATTTTTCAGAAATGTTTTATGATGAGTATTTAGTTATTTGGCGTTGGTGTCTGTAATTTTTCTGTCTGCTTTCGGTGCAATTTCTGACTGTAGCTGCAATGTAAACTATGATTTATACCTGAAATATGCAAATTTTTCTAACAAAACATATGCTATACAATAAATATGTTATCAGACTGTCATCTGATGAATTTGTTTCTTGGTTAGTGGCTATTTATATCTTTATTTGGTCGAATTTGTGATAGCTACTGATGGAGTAAATAACTGGTGGAGTAATGAAAAATGGTGTCTTTTGCTAACGTGGTTAGCTAATAGATTTACATATTGTGTCTTCCCTGTAAAACATTTTAAAAATCGGACATGTTGGCTTGATTCACAAGATGTGTACCTTTCATCTGGTGTCTTGGACTTGTTAATGTGTGAAAGTTAAATATTTTTAAAAAATATATTTTTAATTTCGCGCCCTGCACTTTGAGCTGGCTGTTGTCATAAGTGTACCGACGTCGGGCTTGCACGCCAAACAGGTTAATCTAACTGCGCTGTCTGAGGACAGCGCCTCACATCAACCAATTTTTCAACCAGCACAGGCTTCACAAAATCACAAATAGCGATTTAAATAAATCACTTACCTTTGAATATCTTCCTCAGTTTGCAATCCCAAGGGTCCCAGCTACAACATGAATGGTCGTTTTGTTCGATAAAATCCTTCTTTATATCCCAACAATTACATTTAGTTTGCGCAATTGATTTCAGTAATCCACTCGTTCAACATGCAGACAAAGGAGTCCAAAAAGCTACCAGTAAACTTCATCCAAACAAGTCAAACGACATTTCTATTTAATCCTCAGGTACTCTAAAATGTAAATAAACGACAATATTTCACACAGAAAGTTGTATGTTCAATAGGAAAGGGAAATTTGTAAGCGTGCCGAAAGACTGATTTGGTCCCATTACAAAAACTCCAAATACTTGTTAGTTTTTCAAAAAAGAAGCCTGAAATCTTGAGTAAAGACTGTTGACATCTAGTGGAAGCCATAGGAATTGCAATCTGGGTGACGGAGGTACATAGAAACAATAGGTTTCCATAATAAGAGCTTGGGAGCTGAAAAAAATATATTTCTGGTCGGATTTTCTTTGTATTTTGCCTGCCATATCAATTCTGCTATAGTCTCAGACATCATTTTCAGAGTGTTTTCTATCCAATGCTATCAATTATATGCATGTCCTGGCTTCTGGGCCTGAGTAACAGACAGTTTACTTTGGGCACATCAGTCAGGCGGATATTCAGAAAACTAGACCCTAGCCCTACTCATCTGGGAGGGAGGGTTCGGTGGGCACCATGTAGAGAATTTGCCTTTGTAGTCCGTTATAGTCTGTAGTCCTTGCCAGATGCTTTGCGAGTCTGAATTGTCGAACACCAATTTTGAGTCTGAGTCTGAGTTTGAGTCTGTATTGTCTTTTTGCGTCCCTAATGGATTTGCAGAGCTCATACCTGCTTGCCCTGTACGCATTGCGCGCCACCGAGTCATGAGGGTTTGTTCTGCTGACATTGAACTCTGCAGTATTACGGACTCTAAGCATGATACGGCTATCTACATTCATTCAGGGTTTGTGGTTGGGATATGTCAGGATTGTTTTTGTGGGTACAATATCATCAACACATTTCCTAATGAAGCCTGCGACTGACAATGTATAGTCCTCAATGTTGATGGCTGAGTCCTGGGTGGATGCATCTTTGAACATATTCCAATCAGTGTTCTCAAGCGATGAGGGAGGGAGAGGCCACGAGGCATGCTTCAATCAGGAAAAACTCAGCTCATCTTGGCAGATGAATTTAACATGAAGGCTAGACAGGGTAAAGGGGTAATTTATAACCGAAGATGGCCCCTAAAGAGACAGGACACATATATATGAAGAAGACTCGTAAACTAAGTGCTGCATTTGTCATCCCAATGTTCTGCTAACCTTATTGAAGCTTCTTGTTGTGAAGCAGGGGTCATGTGAGTGTGGTAGCATTGTAGCGTGGTAGGTGAGATTCAGAGATGAGACGAGGAGTTATCACTAAACAGGACAGAGAACAAGGCAGCATGTTCTGCTGCAGCCTCTATTCTATTTCATGCTCTAAGTGGGAGACATGCACTGTTATGATGCCAAAGTGGAGCACAATTTTGCAAGTAATTAAGAAACTACAAAAGGCGCAGATGCCTACCACAAACCATTTTAGCCAAATTGTTTTATTCAATAAGCTTGTTGTCCCCATTGGGGCTGACTACAGTACTGCATCTGCAATAGCTTCTAGAATATAATACTGTGGGTGAGTAAGGGTGCATCCAAAATGGTACCCTATTCCTGCTCTGGTCAAAAGTAGTGCACTATATAGGGAATAGGATGCAATTTGGGATAACTCCTAAGACTGCATGGAAATGTTAAAGGTGCATGGCGCTAACAGGGATTAGCAGGGATTAGCCATGTTGTATGTCCTCAGGATCTGCATTTATTAACACAGCTGGCTGGCTGTAATCACCTTGTCCTGGCTTACTCTCTGCTTCTATATCTGCGTCTGAAATTGCACCCAATTTTGACCAGTGCACAATGGGACTTGGTCAAAAGTAGTGCACTACATAGGGAATAGGGTACTATTTCGAATGCAGACTGAGGAGTTACTTGCCACTTCAGACTGAAGTGATAAAGTGAGGAAGATAGGGTCCCTGGTTAGCTCTGAGATGGGCGGTGTCTAAACATGTGGTGAACCCAAGACCAGTGATGTTATATTAACACCATACCACATAGTTATAGCCCCTCAGTTCCTTCATTTTTTTGCTGACAGCACTGTTGTTCTCTCTCAACACAAAGTACGTAAAATGTGCCCTACAGCTCTCGGCTTTTCTGGATGAATAGCAGTATTGAGTGAAAGGGATGTTGAGTAATATAACACGGCTGGTTATGTTCCTTTAATGCAGGGGTGGCAACCCTTTGGTCTAAATTCAAGACCTTTATTGGCATTATTTGAATCAGGTGTGTTACTGCTGGACAGGATACCTGCACTCTGCCCTTATAAAAAAAGTGCTATAGGATTACTATAAAATAGTATTATACAAATATCACAAAAGAACGTATAGCATTATTGTGGTAAATTCGAACATACTATAGAATACCTATAGCAATCTTATAGTAAAACAAATTGAATAACTACAGCAATATTATAGTGATCTATACGATTACTATAGAAGAAAATTATAGAAAACTTTTTTTAAATTCGATAGTATTCTTATGGTAAATTCAGACATACTATAGAATAACTATAGCAATCTTAAAGGAATACTGTAACATCTTCTCATAGTGATACTATAGCAATAACTAACATTATACACTACTATACCAATATACAAATATATACTAATGGTATATCTTATGGTAATATGATAGCAATTTTATCGTGATACTACAGCAATTACTATAGTAGACTTTTGAAAAATGTTTGTTCAGTGTACATTAAGAAGTTGACAGATACGAGGATATCATATTTGAAAAATTATCAATTTTTATACTTTTTACTGAGTTAAATCAAAAAGTTAGCTCTTAGCCTCCAAGTTACTCCATTTGAGTAAAAGAAAAACGTTTTAAACGTAAATCTTGGACTTAAGCAATTTCGACTCATTGTTAAGCTTCGATCAAATTATTTTTAAGACATCATTCTCCTCCATCTGGTTTTGCCTAATTAAAAAGGCTGTGGAGAAAAAGAAAATATGGTTTTAACAAATTTGCTTTGAGTACAGAATAGCCTGCCTAACTCCAAATTAATAACAGTCTTGGCACAAACAAATAGACCTGAGATCAGGTTACACACACATGTTCACACTCTTGTAATAAGTAAATAATAAAATAAAATAATTAATTTAAACTACAAAACCCATTTCTGGCCATTTACAGTACTAGTAGTTCTGCTGTATTTTGAAGTAAAAGTCTTATCTTTCATAATTCTACATGTTATTGTACAGTATTTATCGTAAAAAATGACTAAGCAACTTACTGCAAATGGCAGACACTTTGGTTGGGAACAGCTGTTTCTTTGCCTCCTGGTCCCGGAATGCATTCAAATGTGTTCCTGTCAATGAAGAGACGGCCATCACCTCTCTGGGAAACAGAGCTATCATGAGCTCAGAAATGCACTTTGATGATTCTTTGCTCAGCCGAGTGATAATGTTTGTCTGGATTTTAACACCCTTTGCCAGTTCCACCTGTAAAACATCATAAAACAATAACTTTAATAAAATACATTTTAAAAATAAGCCAGTTACACATGATTTTTGGACTTAGAAGCTGTGGTCAAAATGTGCTCTTTGTAGTTATCAACAATGTTCAAACGTTCCTTTGTGATGGACAGAAACTTAGTTTTTTGCATGATATAAAAATATTTTAAATCAATACAGTATTTTAATATTAGGATTTGCTCTGACTTCCAGTTTGTGTGCACCTGTTCTAAAAAAACCTTGCCTTGGTAGTGCAATCATCCCCAGTATTTCTTTAATAAGGGTGTGCGAAGTATTCAGACAAAACCATTGTTGTTAGCGATATTAGGACTTTATTAACATCATTATCCGTGATTGTGAAAAGATTCTGAAAACATAATTTTTTCGAGTCAACTACAAATTTAACAAAACATTGTTTTTGACTTTGTCAAGTCGTCGCCATTGATGATGGATATAATCCTATCCCCCAACACTAGTGGTAACAATACAACTCTTATCTTCTTCTTTCTCTCTCTGTCTCCCTCGCTTTGTCATTCCCCCCTTCGATCTTTCTCCCCCTTTTCTAAGTACAGTACATTAGATTTGAGTTTTGGACTTGGCCAAGCATATCTTTTCTGCTTACCTCTGATTCATGTTTAGATAAATGCTTTGTTCATCAAATATGATCTTGAAAGGTAAACTGTTGTATTGCTTTGTTCAATGTTTTCATCAACAATGTTAAAGTGGTGGTTCATTGAAAAATGCGTTTAATCTCACTAGAACATTTTCCTAGGCATTAGCCTTCACCAGAGACAGTTTTTAGGTTGGTTGGATCAGTATTTAGTTTAGCTCATCAGCGAATTCTTCTCCCTCTCCCATAGAAACCCCATTTAATGTCAAAGTTTATCATAAATACCGTAGAAAGACACCACCGGTGCCTCCAATCACTGCAATAGCCCTTGTAGTAAAAATAAGATTACTTTGCTAAAATATTTACCTAGCCTAATATTTCCCAAAGATATCGGTAATTTTTTCATTAAAATCCAGAAAGTAATTTTCGATTAATCCGTGCCGAGCCGCGACTTAGGTCAGAGTCAAAACTTACTTGCAAATCTTTGAACAAAGAGGAAGAGTATCAACCAGATGACACCAACTGAAGAAAATGTTAGCTCTAGTAGGTTGATTTTTGTAACATGTTTTCAAGCAAAACAGATTTTTTTGGGGCAATTCAATGACGAGACAACATTTGGTGCATAAAGTGAGGATAAATACATATAGCTTTTCATACATTCTAGATAAAATCGTAAATGTCACATTTTGAAATAAATTGCTGAAGTCTAAATACTGATCCAACTAACCTAAAAACTCTCTCTGGTAAAGGCTAATGCCTAGGCAAATGTTCTAATGAGGTTAAAAGTATTTTTTGATGAACCATCCCTTTAAGTAAGTAAATGTATTTGAGTTATAAAACCATTCTCATAGTCCTTTCTGCCATGACTCAAGTTGTTTGCTTGCTAACTACGTTAGTTAGTTTTAGTAATTAATGAGAAATAGTTTCGTGAATATGTTTTGCATAATCCTATTTGGCACTCTATAAGTTAAAACACTTGTAAGACAAATTATCATTGTACTACAATATGCATTACACATTTACGTTAAATTATGCAAAACTGCACATGCATACAGTATTTTTCTGCTTGCTGTATTGTTAAAATGTCAATACACCTGCTTTTGTATTCAAATTGTGACTAGTTTGCATCCCCGCTTTACAGCTCAAGGTTTGTCACCCTACCATGCTGTCTGGTAGGGTTGTGACGGCTATGTCTTGGAGTGCTGCTTTTCGGGGTTGGAGGAAGGGTGTGGATCCACCAGCCATGATGTCTGGGAACACACAATATGACAGACAGTTAGAGAAAATGAATAAAGATTAATTCAACAACCTCATAACTTCCAATCATATTTCTTACTCTCAATTTCTACTCCTCATATTCTGATCATCATGCTTAAACCAAACACACACAACATTAGAAACTGTGTTTCCTCTCTCTCCATTGTGAGTTTTGTAGATGGGTGTGGATCCACCCGCCATGATGTCTGGGAACACACAATATGACAGACAGTTAGAGAAAGTGAATACAGATTCATTCAACCACCTCCTTCCAACTTCTAATCATATTTCTTACTCTCAATCTCTACTCCTCATATTCTGGTCATCATGATTAAACCAAACACACAGACAGACACCCTTTGAAGTTGTGCCTCATTCTCTCCCTCTTGGTTTTTGCCTATAATTTCCACCTTTTGTCTATTCCATTTGCACAACAGCATGTGAAATTTATTGTCAATCAGTGTTGCTTCCTAAGTGGACAGTTTGATTTCACAGAAGTGTGATTGACTTGGAGTTACATTGTGTTGTTTAAGTGTTCCCTTAATTTTTTTGAGCAGTGTATAATGTTCTGTGTTGGTTTTCTATGTTCATTTTTTAGGACTCTCTAACACACCCCAATCAACCTGGCTCTGATGATTTAGATCGTGATGATGCCCCTGAGATAGTTAGTGTCAGGTCCACGCACGCACATATACACACACACACAGACATTCAGTTTCTTAGCATCACCTTTGTGAAGTCAGTGTTATCTATTCTATCAAATGTTTTAGTTACATAATGTTCTCTGTTTGTTTTATACATGTATTCCTAATTAGAACCCACTGACACACCCCAATCAACCTGGCTCTGATGATTTAGACTATGATGATGCCCCTGAGATGGTAAGTGTCTGATGCACAAACACACACACGCACACACACACATGTTTGTTTTTCTATCCTTGTGGGGACTTAAGACCTAAACTTGACCCAAAAAAACATGTTCCCTCGCCCTAAACATAGCCCTAACCCTAACTCTTCTCCTAACCTTGACCTTAACCATACCCTTATCTTAACCCTAACCATAACCTTAACCTCAATAACCTAAATGTTAAGGCTAAAATTCACCTGGCCCTAATGCCTAACCCTAAGCTTAACCCGCAATGCCTAAACCTAATAGTAACCCCAATTCTAACCCTATGCCCAATTGTACATTTTTCCCTAAACTTAACCACTGAGCCAAAAATCGCAAATCCCTTCATGGGGACTTGCTAAATGTCCCCACGAGGTCCAATTTGTCCGGTTTTTGTACATGTGGGGACACCAAGTACCCACATGTACACATACATGTTGTACACACACACACACACACACACACACACAGACATTCAGTTTCTAAGCCTCACCCTTGTGCAGTCAGTGTTATACATTCTGTACAATATTTTAGTTAGATAATGTTCTGTGTTGGTTTTCTCCTTGTATTCCTAATTTAGGACCCCCTGACACACCACAGTCAACCTGGCTCTGATGATTTAGACCATGATGATGCCCCTGAGATGGTTAGTGTCAGGTGCACAAACACACACAACTCTCAGGCCATAGCAATCTGTTCTACCTTTGCAGATGTATAATACATTTCCTTCTGGCTTAAAACATGTCTAAATATACCTTGCATCTAACTCTTTTCAGAACAAAGAAAGGATTTACCCTGGGGCATCAGTAACAAAGGGGCAATGTCGTATGACAATAATGCTCTTTGTTCTGCGTCATCACCTGACTGGAACTGCCCTGATAGACCTACTTGCCTTGCTGAATTTGCTTGTCCCCAACTTGGTTCCAACACCTAAATATCTCTTCAAAAAGTTTTTGGGTAATACAGCCCTGACAGCTGTCTCTCATTTATTTTGTGATGAATGCCAAAATTGCTTAGGAAAGCAACCCGAAGACACAAATTGCTCACATTGTGGAACGTCCTTCATCAGAGAAACAAAACGTTTATTTTTGTCAATACCTTTGAGGGACCTTTTGCGAGATACACTGGATAACCATGGAATAGATATTTTGAGGAAAACAATGAAGGAAGAAGAATATGAAATTGAGGATGTCATGGATGGAAAGATGTACCAGACATTACTGAAAGAGAATAGGCTATCTGCTGATGATTTAACATTAAACTGGAACTGTGATGGAGTACCCATTTTTAACTCCTCAAATTACTCAGTTTAGCCCCTTCAATTTACCATAAATGAACTGCCTTACATACATCGGAAAGAAAATGTGATGGTTGCAGGACTTTGGTTTGGCCCAGAAAACCCCAGAATGAATACCTTTTTAAAACCTTTTATTGATGAATATTGCAATTTAGCCCAAAACCCATTACTTTGGAGAGATAACAGTGAGATTCTGAAGAGGAGAAAGGTCTTCTCCATGATTTGTTCCTCAGATGCAATTGCCAGGCAAATCCTTCATTACTGAATGCAAATCAATGGTGAATATGGTTGTGACTGGGGCTTGCACCCCGGTAAAGTTGTCCCCAAAGGCAGAGGATATGTAGATCCTATCCTTACAGTCAACAACTGCAAATTCAAAGATCACACAATCCAATTAAGGATAATGCAATTCACGCTGCTCACACTCACATTCCGCAAAATGGTGTAAAGGGGTTGTCAACACTGTTTTTGCTTCCATTGTTCTACATTGTGTTTGGTTTTGTGGCAGACTACATGCATTCTTGTTCTCCTCGGCATAACTCGATAACAGTCTCTTTGATTGGAAACGTGCAACTGTTTGAATCTATGGTACATAGGTCGACTGCGAAATCTCAAGACACCAAAGGAAATCACAAGAATATCGCGATCATTGCATATAAGAACATTTTGGAAAGCATCGGAGTGTCGTGCATTTTTTCTGTTTTATTCAATCACTGTTCTGCCTGGCTGTAATGGCTTTCGTCGGTAGAAGGAGAGGAGGACCAAAGCGCAGCGTGGTGCGTATCCATAATTTATTAGAATACTTCTCAATATGAACAAAAACAATAAACAGACGAAAAACCAACGAAGCTACAGTCCCGAACTAGTGAACACAGAAAAACCAGGAACACACGAACAGGAACAATCACCCACAAACCAATAGTGAAAACAGGCTACCTTAATATGGTTCCCAATCAGAGACAATGCAAAACACCTGCCTCTGATTGAGAACCATATCAGGCCAAATGACAAACCTAAACATAGAAACACATAACATAGACTGCCCACCCCAACTCACACCCTGTCCATACTAACTAAAGACAAAACAAAGGAAAATAAAGGTCAGAACGTGACACTGGCATCCTCCTTCTGGCTCCATTTCTACTTACATTCAGCATGCATATTTTGCTTCAAGGATCTATTTCACAGCGTTACCTTAGATTAGCTCACATTTCTTTAGTCCTCTTTGTCAAGAAAAATGAAGAATTGTATGGACAAGAAAATGTTTATTTCAATTGCCATCAGCTAATCCACCTTACTGATTGTGTACTGGGGCCTCTCTGGGCAACGTCATATTTTACATTTGAGGTAACAATGGTAGTTTGAAATCTCTTTTCCATGGGACGCAGTGTGTTCCACAACAAATTTGACAGCTTTTCCTTCTTTGGCGAGACATTCCCAAACATCTTAGTGTTTTAGGATTTCACCCAGAGTCAGAGTTCGGTATATTCCTTACAAAGCTTACAGACAGAAGACTTAAAGGAGAAAAAATCTCAGGCTCCCTAAAAACTCTTGGAAAATCTGTACCTCTTCACCTCACAGCTTCTGTAAAACTTGCTGTAGAATAACTAATTACTGTCCCGTCCCAGCCTGTGTAGTCATACGGCCGATTCATTTATGAACAGATTGTGTATCACACAACTTACTACAAAATCTCAGAAAAAAGGGATAACACCTCAGTCGTGTTCAAAAATGGATGTTGTGCACAACTGCTGTTCTTTTTCTTTGTTAGACTGAATTGCATTTGTCAAACAAACTGCTTATGTCAACGTATTCAAATTGTTATGGTTCAACCATATGTAATTTAAGCTGACAGTTTGTTCATCAACAAGAATCTAGGCATCTCATCAAATGTGTGTGAAAGTTGAGGTAGAGACAAAATATATTTTTTTCTTTGGAAGATATCAAGTGTAAATGTATTTATGTGGATGGCTGGCTTGTCCCTCTGCCAAACACTTATGAGATATATTAGTTATGGGTGTTTTTTAGAGAGCTGGTTGATGTTATTGAGCTGATTGATAATGAGAGCTGATTCCCATTTGCAATGGTGACCTGGCCAAGAAAAGCATCAACATACTTTAATTCAGGTCCGTCCAGTGTGAGGATATGTTAGGGACTTGCAGCTCTGTCGGGTTCACCTTGGGGTCATGATAGGGGCTGTACCAAATGTTTGATGTATTATAATAATTGATTATGCTTATGTTGTATTAATAGAAGGGGAAGGGTTATAAGACTCCTCCCCCTTACATTTATAGGGTCCTGGACTACAGATGAACAATATATATTCATTATAAGGTTTAATATTGTTCCACAGTCTTTTGTAGTCTCTGCCTCTTATAAAGACATGGACTGGGAGATATGTGACTGAGAAAGAACCCTGCAGGGGAGTGAAAGAGATAAAAGACTAGTCAGACATTCCACTATAAATCAACTTGGGGAGTGGACATTTACTGCTGTGCCTTTAGATAACACTGAAACTCTTGTTTGCATAGCTGTGTAGGCATGGGCTTGGTCTCATGAGTAGAAGGTAATGACGTAGGCAGTGACATCACTAAGGTTGGACTTCGGGCTTAATAAAATAACTTGGACCCTTTACTATAACATGCATGCTATGTTCCTGTTGTCAACTTCTGGCTGCAATTGCATTAATACAAGTTTTTGATTGATTTAATTAAAGATACTGTCTGAATGCTAATTTCATCAAGGAGCCAATGATTGACAATGAACAAGGAACGAACCCCAACATCTCCCAGTTAAAACGCATGCATTTAGATTCACTGGAATTGAGCAATAGTTGGAGATCACAAAATGTGTGTTGTATGTCATTGAATCTGTGTGATTCTAATAGTATCACTCATTGATAACTTATCAGGGACATACATCAGTGATGGAAGGGACATCGCATATATATTGTATTGTACATGTGGTTAACTTCTTATGGCTGGGGGCAGTATTGAGTAGCTTGGATGAATAAGGTGCCCAGAGTAAACTGCCTGCTACTCAGGCCCAGAAGCTAAGATATGCATATTAATCATAGATTTGGATAGAAAACACTCTGAAGTTTCTAAAACTGTTTGAATGATGTCTGTGAGTATAATAGAACTCATATGGCAGGCATAAACCTGAGAAGAAATCCAACCAGGAAGTGGGAAATCTGAGGTTTGTAGGTTTTCAAGTCTTTGCCTATCCAATATACAGTGTAAAATTTGGTCCGATTGCACTTTCTAGGGCTTCCACTAGATGTCAACAGTCTTTAGAACCTTGTTTCAGGCTTCTACTGTGAAGGGGGAGAGAATAAGAGCTGATTGAGTCAGGTGTCTGGCAGAATGCCATAAGCTTGGTCAGGTGCGCGCCCGTGAGACGTAGCTGCGTTCCTTTTCCTTTCTAAAGACAAAGGAATTGTCCGGTTGGAACATTATTGAAGATTTATGATAAAAACATCCTAAAGATTGGTTCTATACATCGTTTGACATGTTTCTACGAACTGTAATGGATCTGTCGTCTAAACTAAGTGTCTGCGCCGTGTGAATTTGGATTTGTGAACTAAACGCGAGAACAAAAAGGAGGTATTTGGTCATAAATTATGGATTTTATCGAACAAAACTAACATTTATTGTGGAATTGGGATTCCTGGGAGTGCATTCTGATGAATATCATCAAAGGTAAGTGAATATTTATAATGCTATTTCTGACTTCTATTGAGTCCACAACATGGCGGGTATCTGTATGGCTTGTTTTGTTCTCTGAGCACTGTACTCAGATTATTGCATGGTGTTTTTTCCGTAAAGCTTTTTTGAAATCTGACACAGCGGTTGCATTAATTAAAATGGTGTATAATACTTGTATGTTTGAGGAATTTTAATTATGAGATTTCTGTTGTTTGAATTTGGCGCCCTGCACTTTCACTGGCTGTTGTCATATCGATCCCGTTATCGGGATATTGGCCGTAGGAAGTTTAATATGTTCAGTGGAATAGATGTTTTTTTAAATAAAAATAAATGAACATTAATATTACTGGTCTGTTTTTACTGAGATTCAACATGTTTTTAATGGATATAATTGAAAGTATCCATCCAAAAAATTCACACTACTTTAAAAGTAACCTGGCTATAGTGACGTTGGAATATAAAATAAATATTGGTTGGCTTTCCTTTTTTGCTTGCAGGAAATATTTATTCTTGGATCATTTTCCTCACCTCAATTATAATACTATTACAAACCCGACATTAATAGCCTATGGGAATACTTTCAATAACTTCAGGGGAACACTATAGAAAATAATACATGAACACTATTTAAATTCATAAGAATACTATAGAGATACTGCATAATATTTATACTATTGAAATCTTATAGGATATTTTGAAGTTATTATAGGAAAAAAATACATCCTGTAGAGACTCCTATAATCATTAGTTTTTCCATAGCAAAATAATATATCATAGCATACTATAAGCTAACTATAAGGTATTATAAAAAATGTATAGTTTCTTACAGAAAAACTATAGTGCTTTTTTGTAAGGGTATGGCCCTCCAGGACCAGAATTGGCCAATAAGAAAGCCTTTGACACAGGAAATCACTTGCTGGTGACATGATGTCAAAAGTCTAAATATAGTTACAGTACTGTAAGTATGTCATTACTGTGTTTGTCCATCTATTGAATGCTACAAGGACATTCTGTTACGTGGCTGTACTGGATGCGAAGTCAGGTGCAGGAGAGCAGAGTATAGTAACAAGCGCACTTTAATAGCGTTCCACATAAAAAGCACTAAAAACATACCATGTGCTCAAAAACCGGAACATAGAAAGGAAAGCGCGTAACTAAACCGCATAACATCCAAACAATTACACACAAAGACATGATATGAAACAGAGGGCTAAATACATATAGATGATTAGGGGAAATGAAAACCAGGTGTGTATGGAACAAGACAAGAAATGGACAATTGAAAAATGGAGCGGCGATGGCTAGAAAGCCGGTGACGTTGATCGCCGAACGCCGCCCGAACAAGGAGAGGAGCCGACTTCGGCGGAAGTTGTGACACATTCATAATTTGTTTAGCTCATTACTGTATTTTAATTTACATTTTAAACCAGTTATGATTGCATGCTCATAACTGTAATTTAGAACATTTTCGGGGAAACTGCAATGCCAATCATGCTGTTGATTTATCTGTATAAATTATTAATTAACCTGTTTGGGCTGCAAGCCCGACACCGGTACAATTATGACAACATCCAGCTCAAGTGCAGGGCGCGACATTCAAAAGCTAGTTTTTAAAAATATTTAACTTTCACACATTAACAAGTCCAAGACACCAGATGAAAGATAAACTTCTTGTGAATCAAACCAACATGTCCGATTTTTAAAATGTTTTACAGGGAAGACAAAATATGTAAATCTATTAGCTAACCACGTTAGCAAATGACACGACTTTTCTAACTCCATCAGTTTCTTACTCCATCAGGTGCTATCACAAATTCGACCAAATAAAGATATAAATAGCCACTAACCAAGAAACAAATTCATCAGATGACAGTCTGATAACATATTTATTGTATAGCATATTTTTTTTCGAAAAATGTGCATATTTCAGGTATAAATCATATTTTACATTTCAGCTACAAATCAGAAAGTGCACCGAAAGCAGCCATAATATTTACAGACACCAACAGACACCAACGTCAAATGGCTTATTACTCATCATAAAACATTTCCGAAAAATATATAGTTTGCAGCAATTGAAAGATAGGCAACTTGTGATTCCAAACAATATTTCCGATGTATTAAATGTTTTACAGCGAAAACAAAATGTATCGCTATATTAGCGTAGCCACAATAGAGAGACACATTTGGGCGCCCACGACCCGTTCACATGCACGACAGATATATGAAATAACATCATAAAATGAGTCTTACTTTGGCTGATCTTTCATCAGAATGTTGAAACAGGCGTCCTCTGTCCAGATGAGTCGTTGTTTCGTTTCAGAATGAGAAATATCCCTGTTCATTTAGCATTTCCAGTAGCCGTGGCCCAACGTAAACACAGTCATACGACGGAACACGGCAAAACTCCCGAATAAAGTTTCAATAATCTGATTAAACTATATTGAAAAAACATACATTACGATGATATGGTCACATATATCCCAAAAAAATCGAGCCGGAGACGTTAGCCGTTCGTTAGGAAGGCAAAACAGAAGTCCATCCCACTTCCTTCAGAATACCGGAAGTTGGCGCTCAGGTCAAAGAAATAGGTTTTTTTCCACCATAGACCAAGAGGAGCAAAAAAATTTCTTCTCTGACATCCTCTTTACACCAATAGGAAGGCGTATAGACTGTCAGCAGACTCCTAGATGTTATGACCATGTATAGGCATCAGATTGAAAAGAGCATAGATTTCTGACATTTCACTTCCTGGTCAGGAAAAGTGCTGCAAAAGGACTTCTGTTTCACTCAGAGAAATAATTCCAACTCTTTTAGAAACTAGAAAGTGTTTTCTATCCAAAAAGAATAATAATATTCATATTGTACAAGCAAGATTTGAGTAGGAGGCCGTTTGAAATGGCCACCTCTTCCAGGTTACTCAGTGCTGCCAGTTGCAGCCATAAGAAGTTAAAAAGTGACTGTTGACTGCTAGCACTGTTGAAATGCACAAAAACTTCCCACTGAGATAGGATCAACCTAGCCACATGTGTCACTGAGAGATACCTAAGCCCGTCTGCTTTTAAGGGCACGGAAAATGTGTAAACCTCAAATTGCACAATACAATTTTAACAAGCACGGACTTCCTGAAAGAATTATGTAGACATGTGTCTTGGCGCTGTGGGGTTGAGGGAAGGGCTGACTGAGATGTAATCTACACGTTGATTAGGCTGATAGAAATCCTCATTATTTAATTTAATGATTTTTAGTTTGAGTATCATTATTTCCACATAGCCTACACTTTCTCGTTCAGAACTTCTGGGACGGTGTAGCTTCGTGACAATGATCACAAGAGCTGTTTACCGATTTGCTAGCTCCAACGCAGTTGCACCTCCGACACCGCCAAAACATCAGCTATGCAGGTGTCTGCTATCGCCGGTAAACGCTTGATATGATTAAATATAGGCCAAGATAAGAAGTTATATGGCTATGGCTTGTAGCCTGCATTCATGGACTGATTATCCATGTGTTTACTCTGGCATTGTGTAAAATGAAATGTGAGCTCATGCGTTACCAATATGTTTTTCCTTGACCTTCCCTGCTTAGCTGTGCCAAGTGAATAGCCAAATAAATCAGGACCCTGGTTCACCCGGCGGCACAGCCATTTGGAGGGACCAAGAGCTCAGCTCACTCCATTACTTTGCAGTTCATTTCCCAGTGTCACCTGGTCACGACACCTCAATAGATTTCTCTGCATTTTTTTTCAACTTGATTAACTTTGATCTTGATATGACTAGATTAATTTGCTAGAAGAATGAACGAGAGCAGATAAATCTGGTCCTGTGAGGTGGATTGATTGCTGAACTGGTGTCAATTCAAATGGAGACAAATTATTAGTTCTGCTCGAAGAGCACAGGGAGCATCTTCTAGCATCTTTCCCTCCAAGATGGTAAGTATACCACTCTAGATATTCTGTATTCAAAAGTGTGTTATGTGTACCATTGTGCCGTGTCTAATCTGTGTTACAGAGACGTGTCCTACCACTGTCATCTGCAATGTCATGTTACATCTCAACAGTAGACAAACACTAGATGAAAGAGTATGTGGTCTAGTCTGTCAGTGGAAGGCACAGCACAGCTATACTGTAGAATAATGTCAGAGAGAGCTTTCATGTTTATATCATTGACTCTGCAAAAATCAACATTGAGTCCTCAAAGATTATAGGGAGATTGGGCAGTAAGAGAAGAACGAGTAATCTGTCCTACTTTCTATACATTTTGATGAGTTCATGAGTTTGATGACAGGGTATCAACCTTCAAGCTTTGTCCTTTTCCTTTTTATATACTATATATATATTACTTTTTTAATATTTTTTTTTCAAACCAGTTACAAACATACACATACAAACAACAACTTGCAGACGCATATTAACAACGACTACATCTCATCTTCCCAGACTCACATGCTCACACCCCATCCCTAGTGCCTGCATTATTGTTTGCCATATATTATTGTTTGCCATATGGCCTTAAATTATACCAATTTGTTTTTCCTCGGTCGCCCGTGCTATTTCAATAGTTCAATAATAAATCATTAGATTTTTCCATTGTGTTAATGATGACGGGTGGATTTCCAGATTTTTTGTATACGTTTTTTCAAGATGAGTGATGAGAAGAGAATCGTCCAGCCCTTTGAGTATCTCATTACACCCGTCCCTTTTTCAGGACCCTGTCTTTCAAAGATCATTCGTAAAAATTCAAATAACTACACAGATCTTCATTGTAAAGGGTTTAAACACTGTTTCCCGTGCTTGTTCAATGAACCTTAAACAACTAATTAACATACACCTGTGGAACAGTCGTTAAGACACTAACAGCTTACAGACGGTAGGCAATTAAGGTCACAGTTATGAAAACTTAGGACGCTAAAGAGGCCTTTCTACTGATTCAGAAAAACACCAAAAGAAAGATGCCCAGGGTCCCTGCTCATCTGCATGAACGTGCCTTAGGCATGCTGCAAGGAGGCATGAGGACTGCAGATGTGGCCAGGGCAATAAATTGCAATGTCCGTACTGTGAGACGCCTAAGACAGAGCTACAGGGAGACAGGACAGACAGCTGATCGTCCTTGCAGTCGCAGACCACGTGTAACAACATCTGCACAGGATCGGTATATCCGAACATTCCACCTGCGGGACAAGTACAGGATGGCAACAACAACTGCCCGAGTTACACCAGGAACGCAGAATCCCTCCATCAGTGCTCAGACTGTCCCCAATAGGCTGAGAGAAGCTGGACTGAGGGCTTGTAGGCCTCATGGATGTTCATGAACATCCTTTTCTGACTCAAATATGAATCCCTCAAGGTTCCTCTGATGTCCAGAAGAGTTCAAATTGAAATTTTGTGACATTTAACTTTTAAGTTGCATGTATATGGAACAATTTAAAAGATTTGACTGAGTTACAGTTCATATAAGGAAATCAGTCAATTGAAATAAATAAATTAGGCCCTAATCTATGGACTTCACATTAGAGATATGCATCTGCTAAATAAAGGTTTTAAAAAAAGTAAAACAATCTGTTGGTCACAGATACCTTAAAAAAAGGTAGGGGTTTGGATCAGAAAACCAGTCATTATTTGCTGTTGCCACCACTTGCCTCATGCAGTGTGACACATCTTCTTCACAAAGAATTGATCAGGCTGTTGATTGTGGCCTGTGGAATGCTGTCTCTCTTCTCTTCAATGGCTGTGCGAAGTTGCTGGATATTGGCGGGAAATCATTTACTTGGTGCGTTTATATTTTTGTTCAGTGTATTTGAAACGATCAACATTGGTCAGATCAAAATTGCTTTTGAATGACTCTGTCATGGAAATAAACGTATTTCCTGTCACCAAGTCATTTACGGTTTCTACGCCTTTTGTTTTCCATGTAGACCAATTTATTGGTGAATTCTGAAAAGCTATCCAAGGATTGTGTTTTTAGGGAGTGATATTGGTTCTTGTAGAATACGTTTCATTGTCTTCCACATTGTTATAATGTTCTTAACAAGAAGTTGTTAATGTTCTTAGCTTCATCCTTTTGAAAATAAACACGTAAAAAAGATTATGGGGATGAGCATTGTCTTTTTCCACCAACACCAACAACATCCCCAAAATTATGGCTTATCTCATAGTCATCAACGTGACATATACAGTTACAAGCATAGAGTGTGCTGAACGGACTTCAACTCATTCAGATACATTCAACTCCAGCGTGATCCTTGTTCAAAGCAGACAAAGGTTATTGCTGCCTCGAGGGTCTCTTATGCCCAAAGCATAAGGGGGGGAAGTGACCCTGAGCTGGCATACAAGAGTGCCTCCATTCAATGGGAAGAAATGGACTGTGTGATCAGTGTTAAATGTCTACTACGGCCCTAATGGTCTTGCTGTGAACCTGCTGGAACCCTGACGTTGACGTGCTGCATATTCATGCGAACATGCCTCCCACCATACGGACACATTAGCTCAGGCCGTGCCAATGCCCTCTAATCCTCAACTCTATGCCTGATCTTTCAGGTTCACTGGAGCCCAGCTGGCATCCACAAGACACCAAAATGAATCTACATGTTAAGAAACTGCATGGCCCTGGGTAATGAATTACTTTCTAAGCAGCTTGAAGCTGTCAGCGAGTGTGTTGTGTTATCACGTTTCCTAAGTTATCCAGTTTCCTCTAAGGATTACAGTAGGGACAACTGCTATAAGTATTTAAAACTGATTCTAATTAAACTTTGGTGCATGGAGCACCGGTGAGGAAAATTGGATACATTTGAATTCCCCACGTTGATTGATTCTGGGTCTCTTCATCAGTGGAGGCTGCCGAGGGGAGGACGGCTCATAATAATATCTGGAAGGGAGTCAATGGAGTGGTATCAACAACATGTAAACCACATCTTTGATGTGTTTGATACCATTCCATTGACTCCATTCCAGCCATTATTATGAGCCGTCCTCCACTCAGCAGCCTCCACTGCACTGCATGTACAATTGAAGTCAGAAGTTTACAAACAATTATGTTGGAGTCATTAATTAAAACTAGTTTTTCAACAACTCCACAAATTTCCTGTTAACAAACTATAGTTTTGGGAAGTCGGTTAGGACATCTACTTTGTGCATGACACAAGTCATTTTTCCAACAATTGTTTACAGAGAGATTATTTCACTTATAATTCACTGTATCGCAATTCCAGTGGGTCACAAGTTTACATACATGAAGTTGACTGTGCCTTTAAACAGCTTGGAAAATTCCAGAAAATGATGTCATGGCTTTAGAAGCTTCTGATAGGCTAATTGACATCATTTGAGTCAATTGGAGGGGTACCTGTGGACGTATTTCAAGGCCTACCTTAAAACACAGTGCCTCTTTGCTTGACATCATGGGAAAATCAAAAGAAATCAGCCAAAACCTCTGAAAAAAATTGCAGCGCTCCACAAGTCTGACTTATCCTTGGGAGCAATTTCCAAACGCCTGATGGTACCACGTTCATCTGTACAAACAATAGTACGCAAGTATAAACACCATGGGACCACGCAGCCGTCATACTGCTCAGGAAGGAGACACGTTCTGTCTCCTAGAGATGAAAGTACTTTGGTATGAAAAGTGCAAATCAATCCCAGAACAACAAAGGACCTTGTGAAGATGCTGGAGGAAACAGGTACAAAAGTATCTATATCCACAGTAAAACGATTTCTATATCGATCCTGCTGTTTTAATCATCTTTTTGATATGCCATAACTCTCAACTGGATGGATTATCTTGGCAAATGAGAAATGCTCACTAACAATAAACTAATTTGTGCACAAAATGTTAAAGAAATAAGTGTTTTGTGTGTATGGAACAATTCTAGGATCTTTTATTTCAGCTCATGAAACATGGGACCAACACTTTAGATGTTACGTTCATATTTTGTTCAGTGTAGTTCAAAAAGTATATATAGTGTCAAAAAGCTGTTGACAAGTAATCTAAAGCCTTGTTCACACTGCAGGCACTAATGCTCAATCAGTTTTGTTTTTCAAATCCATTTTGGTATATTGACTGTCCAAACAGCAAGTTTACAAGGTACCAAATCGGATGTGTGTGTGTGTTCAGACAGGAGTCATTTGCTGACATGGCTATGCTAGTTATCATAGTAATGACGGGTGTGTGCGCACAGTGGTGTAGGCTGATTGGTGGTGGTGCTATCACTCAGAAGTTATGTAGCAAGCAAGCTAAGATGACAACACATTCATAGGTGGTTTGTAAGATATCAGTGAAATGGTGGAGAATGTATGACAAACTACCAGAGCACGAGGATGGTGTGTCTCACAAGAACTGTTACTGGAAATGGACAGTCAGCTGCAGAAACAAATCCAGTCAGAAATTTATAAAAACAGAGCACTTCTAGAAAGGATTTTGGATTTGACACTGTACTTAGCATCTAGGAATCTGCCATTCTGGGGGAAATCACTCAATCTTGATGACGTGCATAATGGACATTACCTAAGCTTCCTTGAACTGTTGTCAAATTTTGACCCGCTATTATGTGAGCACTTACAGAAAGTCAGGGACGAAAAGAAAGGAGCACGACTGACTCATTACCTCAGCCCTGAGAGCCAAAACGAGTGCATAGGAATATGTGGTCAAAGGGTTTTGAAAACAATACGTTATGAAAGAGAAGATGCAATCTATTACACGGTTATATGTGATGCAACTCCAGACATTTCCCATTCTGAGCAAAATGTATTATTGGTGAGATATGTACACAAAGATAAAGTTCAGGGAACAGGTGAATGTGAAATAATTGAGTGTTTTCTTGAATTTAAAGACTTTGCTTGAAAGACAGGCTGTGAAAATTCTGAAATGATTTTGAGTGCATTGGAAGGTAATGGTATTGACATAGCAGATTGCTGTGGTCAAGGCTATGATAATGGTGCAAATATGTCAGGGAAAGTGAAGAGAGTTCAAGCACACATACTGCAAAAAAATCCACATGCCACATACTCACCTTGTGCCTCCCATACTCTTAATCTTGTGGGTGTACATGCAGCTCAGTCGTGCCAAGAGGTATCAACCTTTTTTGGGCTGTGTGAAACGTCTTCACAATCTGTTCAGTGCCAGCCCAGAGTGATGGGCCATTCTCAAGGAAAATACTCGCTGCTGTCTTATCTGCCTTTCAGACATGCGATGGTGTGCGTGTATTGCTGCGGTCCGACCAGTGGTAACTCATTTACTGTCTATCATCAATGCCTTAGACATGCTTCTTGCTACCTGCAGCCTGACAAATGAAGCCAAATCTGAGGCAAAAGGTCTGAAAAGCTACTTCATGTCTTTCAAGGCAATCTTCCTGCTCACTTTCTGGGTAAAATTGTTGCAGTGTACTGAGAATAGAAGCCTAATTCTTCAGTCAGGAAATATTTCTCTGGACACTGAAGCAGCTCACATTAAGGGGCTACAGGAAGAAATACAGGCTCTGCATAATCAATGGTACACTCTTCTGGCAGAAGCCTCCATGGTGGCAAATTAAATGGATGTAACTTCTCAGTTTCACAGTGAACAGAGGAGCCACCAGAAAAAAAGAAAATGTTTCCCTGATGAGACTAAAGATGACATAGCAAATGAACAGCTTAGTAATTCAGAGCGTTTCTCATTCAGAGCACACACTGGACGCTCTGGCCAATAAGTAGGGTTGTTCTCGAAAGCTCTGACCTCACAACTACAGTCAAGCACCCAAGCTAACTAGCTAACATTGGCTAGCTACTTCCAGACACATAATGAGAGAACACCCCACTCTGACCATTTTACTCGCCCTAGCAGAGCTGGTCATGTTATCCAGAGCGCTGGTGACTGTAACTGTGCTGCTGGCAACAATTGAATTGCTGACGTTTACTGACACCGGACATATTCAATGGGTGTTGAACGTAAAAAAATGCATCAGTTATTCTGCACTCTAGCAGACTAAGACGAGAGTCTTTTGTTATGAAATGGAGCTAGATAGCTAGCTTCGTAAACAATGAATCCCAACGCATGCATTAACATTAGTTTGCGAGACAGCCAGGTAACGTTAGTTAGCTAACTAACAGTACACTTTAACTTGAAATGAAAATACTTTGTCAAAATTAGAGTTGAGTCTTCTGTTAAGACATGAAGCTACAGTAACACCTGATTTACTTAACAAAAGGCACATCAAAATAGGTGGTCCAGGTTAGTCATGGTCCACCCTTTAGTGTGTGTAGTTTCCTGTATTTATATATTGGGACATTGCTTTCCAGCAGTAAAAGTAAAACAATAGCTGGAGGAGGTCTTTAATAACAGTGTGCATGGAGTTATTTCTGTTCAATGTCACATCAATGTCCTGGGACACTAGGTCTGATATCCGGGAAGCATAGGAGTGTTAGGCACCACTACCAGAATACATGTCATATAATGCAAATGTAACATTGAAAAACTGTTGATGCGAATTACTGCTCTTTCCTTGTACTTACCTGGGTCTATCTGGATGCTGTTCAAGTTCAGGGCTCGTTGAGAGGCATCAAATCTTTTAGCCATTTGTGACCCGTTTCAGAAATCTGTGTGTATGACTGATGTCACTACTTCACAGGATCTGCTTTAAATAACAGTGGTGTCCTGAATACAGCTGCTAGTATCGACACAGCTCTGTCTTTTGTGGCAAAAGCAGTCTGGACTGGTTGAATCCGAGTGGGAAGGATTATTTTGAGTGTTTCAGTCTGCCGTGAATCATAATAATCCATAAACAGTTAAGAATCTACAGTTAAAATGCTGACATAGTTACATGTTGTCTCAACTGTATCAAAAAGTTGTTTTCATGCTAGCTATTTTTAGCAATATAGCTAGCTAGACAGTTGCATACAGGTAACATTTTAGTCAGCTAGCCAGCTGAGCTGGCCAGTTGCATTCTGCTGTTAATGTTGATTGCTGATGTGCTTAGCCTTGCATGATATGATGATAATCATGTTTGTCATGTTTAAAAAAAAAATAGCCACTGTTGTGTGAATGCTAATCGATTAGCAAGCTAATCAAACCTCCTGTTAAAGCTGCAATATGTAACTTTTTGTATTTTTTGTAATGTTCAAAAGCTCCAATAAGTCACTAGTGTTTATCCAATGTCATGCAACAGTAACAATAGTTTGCCCCTAGCCTGCCAGAGAACCGCTGTATTCACTGGTATTCATTTTCTGACCAAGCAGCAACTACTCCTCCATCTAAGCCAGAGGAACAGAGACACTTGGAGAGTAGACAGGCAAAAAGGGAAAGCGATTGAAGGGAGTTGACCCAGCATTAGAATGTGTTATGAAAAGGTAAGACATAGCTAGCTAGATAATATATCTTGATAGATATAAAGTGAAATGTTGCTATTTAGTTTTTTCAGCTATGTGTTCAATAGTTCGTATTAGCTAACTAGCTAATGTTAGCAAGTAGCTTGTGAGTAGACTGCGACATTGGTTTGTTTAATTTGAAAATAAGATGTCGCTTCACTAGTTAGTCTTATGTGTATAACATTACTTGACCTTGTGTTACATTTCTGATGTCTGGTCTGAAAACCATGCTGATATTGGCTAGCTGGCTGACTACAGTTCACACAAGTGTACTGGCACGGAATAGCCACAATGCCCAGCTCAGATACTCAAGATGAGACACAATGCGACAGTTAGAGCTTAACGGTCTAGTTTAAGAACATCTCATGATGTTGGCTGGAGTATTCAAGATTCAACATGTCAACTTTTGCCAAAGTCTTGCGATGAGACAGATCCATTTAGACATTCAAAGAACAGTGCCCTAACATTGTGTTCAGCTTAGCAGCTAGCTATTTTGCTGTACATAGCTAGCCTGGCTTGCTGACATTTCTGACAAGTCAAAAACTGTACCCTGTTTCTGGTGCATGTATTTAATGACACTCATTTGCTACAACAAGTGGCAACTTTGTTTTAGTGTGTCATCAAGGGAAAGTAAAGCGACAACGTTATCAGGGAAAATTTCTCCACTGCACATCTCGTGGTCTTGATCTGAATGCCCTGTCTTTAGTCAGCTATTGTACAACACATTCTAAAACTAGCTAATTTTCTCTGATCTAGGTCAGGAATGATCAGTCTTCGAAGATTTGATCGTGAAACATTTTTGCCCCAGCCCCAATGTAACACATGACTCCAATAATCAACTAATCATGGTATTCAGTTTAGAATGCAATTAGTTTAATCAGGTGTGATAAACAGGTGTGATAGTTAATTATATAGACAAAATACTCAGAATAATATTTGGTATCTTTCAGCTAAAGGAGACTTTACGATAACAACTCCCCAAAGTTGAAGTGTCTACACATTGAAAACTGCAAAGGACAACACCGACATCCCATAACTTCAGAGAGCAGTGTTGAGAAGAATGGGCTCTCAATTGGTGCTACTTTAAAAAATTTAAAAATAAATAGGCAAGTCAGTGTCAGCCTAGAAGAGTGGGTTAACCTTTACCGAACCTCAACCCCGTATCCGGGATCACCCCCCACCCCCCCCACACTGATTAGCATCGCTAGCATAGCGTCACAATTAAATAGTAGCATCTAAATATCATTAAATCACAAGTCCAATACACCAAATGAAAGATACAGATCTTGTGAATAAAGCCACCATTTCAGATTTTTAAAATGTTTTACAGGGAAGACAAAATATGTAAATCTATTAGCTAACCACGTTAGCAAAAGACACCACTTTCCTAACTCCATCAGTTTCTTACTCCATCAGGTGCTATCACCAATTCGGCCAAATAAAGATATTGATAGCCACTAACCAAGAAAAAACCTCATCAGATGACAGTCTGATAACATATTTATTGTATAGGATAGGTTTTGTTAGAAAAATGTGCATATTTCAGGTATAAATCATAGTTTACATTGCAGCTACAATCAGAAATTGCACCGAAAGCAGACAGAATAATTACAGACACCAACGCCAAATAACTAAATACTCATCATAAAACATTTCTGAAAAATACATAGTGTACAGCAATTGAAAGACAGGCATCTTGTGATTCCAGACAATATTTCCGATTTATCAAGTGTTTTACAGCGAAAACACAATAGAGCGTTATATTAGCTTACCACAATAGCCAAAAACACAAGCAATTTCCCAGTAGCAAAAGTTAGCGATCGTAACAAACAAGCAAAAGATATATAATTTTTGACTAACCTTGATTTTCTTCATCAGATGACAGTCCTATAACATCAGGTTATACATACACTTATGTTTTGTTCGAAAATGTGCATATTTAGAGCTGAAATCAGTGGTTACACATTGTGCTAACTTAGCTACTTTTTCCACAACGTCTAAACAGCAACGATATTTTTCTGACACGTTTTCTGACACACATATTCTGACCAAATAGCTATTCATAAACATAAGTAAAAAATACATGTTGTATAGGAAATGATAGATCCATTAGTTCTTAATGAAATCGCAGTGTTAGAATTCTAAAAAATAACTTCATTACGACATCCAGCTTCGGTATAGCTGAGTACCCCAAAGTTGGGCGCCCACGACTAATTCACATGCACGACAGATATATGAATTAGCATCATAAAATGTTTCTTACTTTTGGTGATCTTTCATCAGAATGTTGTAGAAGGTGTCCTTTGTCAAGAACAGTCGTTGTTTGGATTTAGAACGTTCATTTTCCCTCTCGATTTAGCACGCGCACTTGCCAAGTGGCACAAAGCTCTCCAAGTCAACAAACGGAAGAGAACGGAACACGGCAAAACTCCCGAAAAATGTTCAATAATCTGATGAAACTATATTGAAAAAACATACTTTACGATGATATGGTCACATGTATCAAATAAAATCATAGCCGGAGATATTAGTCGTCCATAACGACAGCTAAACAGAAGGCAAATCTATGTCCCCTTTCGCGCGCTCCAGAAAACAGAAAATGGACGGTCACGTCATACAAAGAGCTTTTATTCCACCTCAGACCAAGGTAAACACGAAATTTCTTCTCTCACCGCCTCTTGACATCCAGGGGAAGGTGTATGCAGTGCACGTAGACTCTTACGTATCATGCCCATGTATAGGCAGGAAGTAGAACAGAGCATCAATTTCAGACTTTCCACTTCCTGGTCAGGAAATGTGCTGCAGAATGAGTTCTGTTTCACTCAGAGAAATAATTCAAACGGTTTTAGAAACTAGATAGTGTTTTCTATCCAATAGTAATAATAATATGCATATTGTACGAGCAAGAATTGAGTACGAGGCCGTTTGAAATGGGCACCTTTTATCTGGCTACTCAATACTCCCCCTGCAGCCCAAACAGGTTAACTTCTCTGGGGCAGGTGGGACGCAAACGTCCCACCGGCCAATAGCCAGGGAAAATACAGCGCACCATATTCAAATAACATGATATAAAAATCAAACTTTCATTAAATCACACATGTAAGATACCAAATTAAAGCTACACTCGTTGTGAATCCAGCCAACATGTCAGATTTCAAAAAAGCTTTTCGGCGAAAGCATAAGATGCTATTATCTGATGATAGCACCATTGTAAACAAAGAGAGTAGCATAATTCAACACTGCAAGCACGATACAAAACGCAGAAATAAAATATAAATCATGCCTTACCTTTGACGAAATTCTTTTGTTGGCACTCCAATATGTCCCATAAACATCACAAATGGTCCTTTTGTTCGATTAATTCCGTCGATATATATCCAAAATGTCAATTTATTTGGACCGTTTCATCCAGAAAAACACAGCTTCCAACTTTCGCCAAGTCACTACAAAATATATCAAAAGTTACATGTAAACTTTACCAAAACATTTCAAACTACTTTGGTAATACAACGTTAGGTATTTTTTAACGTTAATAATCGATCAATTTGAAGACGGGATGATCTGTGTTCAATACAAAAAGAAAACAAACTGACGCAACTTTTTTCGTAACGTGACTATCTCAAAAAATTTACTTCATGTGACCCTCATTTACGATAGCCCTACTTCTTCACTACACAAAGGAATAACCTCAACCGATTTCCAAGGACTGGTGACATCCAGTGGAAGCGGTAGGAACTGCAAGCAAGTCCATTAGAAATCTGGTGTCTCTAAAAAATCAAATTGAAAAGACAGTGACATCAAAAAAATACAAATTCTGAATGGTTTGTCCTCGGGGTTTTGCCTGCTACATAAGTTCTGTTATTCTCACAGACATGATTCAAACAGTTTTAGAAACTTCAGTGTTTAATAATATGCATATCTTATATTCTGGGGATGAGTAGCAAGCAGTTGAATTTTGGCATGCTATTTTTCCCGAAAGTGAAAATGCTGCCTCCTGCCCACAAGAAGTTAAAAGAGGTGTGTTTTCTGTTGTCCTTTGCAGAAACTTGAATTGTGTGGGTTCGTTTCCTGCGTGAGTTTTCGAGACTCAGTTTGATGCTTTTCAAGTTTACTGTGATCCTGCGGCTACCGTGTTATGTTTATCCTAATCTACTAATTCCTAATTCCTAAAATCTGTCTCTTCTTTGCAGCTGGGTCCAACCTCACCATGTCACAGCGAGCTTCTGCTTCAACATGGACCCAGCAGAGATCACCCAGTTCCAGAATGCTATAACCCACCAAGGAGCACTGCTAGGGCGGCAGCAAGAACAACTCTCCCAAATATCAGAGACTCTCCGGGCATTTAACGATTCCTTCCAACCACGGCCCAACCGCAACCCAGGAGGAACCAATACCCAAGTCTCATCGCCAAGTGCTACAGAAATCACCGTAGTTCCTCCAGGGAACCTGCAATGGGAACCCAAGATTCCAACCCCCGAGCGGTATGACGGCCACCCTGGAGGATGCAAGGGGTTCCTCACCCAGGGCTCTCTGGTGTTGGAGCTACAGTCCTCCTCGTTCCACACCAATTGGGCAATGATCGCCTACATCATCTCTCTACACTTGGGCAAGGCCCTGGCATGGGCAACGGCGGTGTGGCAACATCAGCCACCATCCTGCAGCTCCATATTAGCCTTCACTGCCGAGCTGCAACAAGTCTTCAACCACCCAGTTGGCGGACGAGAAGCGGAAAGCTGACTGTTCAACCTCTGCCAAGGGGGCCAGACCAATGGCTGACTTCGCCATTGAGTTCCGCATCCTCGCTGCCAAGAGTGGGTGGAATACTGAGTCACTGGTCATCACTTTCCACCAGGGTCTGTCTAACTATTTCAAGGATGACATGGCTGCTCGGGAACTGGGAGAGGACCTCGAGTCCCTGATAACGCTGGCCATAAGAATTGACAACCGCACCCGAGAGCTTGTGAGACAGCATTATTTTGACTCCTCCCCCATATCCCTTTCTCCAGAGCACACCATGCCCCCCAATCCCAGCATTGAGGAGCCCAGGCAGCTGAGACGCACATGTCTGAGCCCATAGGAACGTGACGGGCAGATGCGCTTAGGGATATGTTGAATCGGTTCGTCTTTGTTTACCTCGATGACATCCTGATCTTCCACAAGACCCTTCCGGAACACATCCTGCATGTCCGCCAAGTCCTGAGACTCCTGCAGAGTCAACTATACACCAAGATAGAGAAGGGTGAATTCCATGTAGCCCAAGTTTCTTTCCTGGGCCACATTATCTCCACCGCCGGCATCCAAATGTACCCCGTAAAGGTGAGGGCGGTCACCGACTGGCCCTGTTCCGCCTCACTCAAACAAGTCCAGCGGTTCCTAGGGTATGCCAATTTCAACAGGTGTTTTATACTCAACTTTTGTGTGATGGCAGCGCCTCTCACGGCCCTAACCCGCAACCCCAGAACTGTTTTTGCTGGACCCCAGAGGCTGACAGGGCATTCGGGGAGCTCAAGGGACATTTCACCTCCACACCCATCCTCGTCCTTCATGATCCTACCCCTCCCTTCGTGGTAGAGGTGAACGCCTCGTACACTGGAGTAGAGGTTGTCCTTTCGCAGCGGAACGAGGGGGACAAGAAACCGTTCTCGCCAGTGGAACGCAACTACGATGTAGGCAACCGGAAGCTCTTGGCACCCTTGAATGGTGGCGATACTGGTTGGAGAGGGCACCTCATCCTTTTGTGATCTGGACGGACCATAAGAACTTGGTCTCCATTCAAGACGCCAAGAGGTTGAACGCTCGCCAGCCTAGGTGGGCTCTGTTTTATAACAGGTTCAACTTCACACTAGCCTATTGCCCGGGATCCAAGAATCAGAAAGCAGACACCCTGTCCCGCCAACACGATGTCTCTAACGAGGAGAGGGACTCTAAGCCCATCAACCCCAGCTCCCGCATTGTGGACCCCGTGATATGGAGTATTGAGACTAGAGGTCGACCGATTAATCGGAATGGCCGATTAATCGGGACCGATTTCAAGTTTTCATAACAATCGGAAATCGGTATTTTTGGGCACCGATTTGCCTATTTAAAAGAAATATATATATATATATTATTATTATTATTATTATTATTATTATATTTTTTTTACACCTTTATTTAATCTTTATTTAACTAGGCAAGTCAGTTAAGAACACATTCTTATTTTCAATGACGGCCTAGGAATGTTCTGCCAGAACGACAGATTTTTAACCTTGTCAGCTCGGGGGATGCAATCTTGCAACCTTACAGTTAACTTCTTGTCAATAGGGGGAGCTGTTAGCACTGTTTTCTTGACGTTCCAAAATTAAACTGCCTCGTACTCAATTCTTGCTCGTACAATATGCATATTATTATTACTATTGGATAGAAAACACTCTCTAGTTTCTATAACTGTTTGAATTATGTCTGTGCGTGAAACAGAACTGGACTTAGAGCAATTTCCCTATGTGGAGTTGAGAATGCAGAATTTTCCAACCTGTTCTCAGACCTGTGTATAACTCTGCCTGTCTTCTATTGGTTGAGATGCACTGCATACGCCTTCCCCTGGGTGTCAGCGAATAGAGGGCCTTGAAATGGAGTCTCTAGGCAGATCTGAAAGTCTATAAATTGATTGGAATCAAAGGGTCCCCTCTTTTGATTCTTCGCTCTGACGCAAGGAGGACCTTGGCATGTCGTTTTAGAAGCTCCTGTTTTAGCTCCTAGATATATCCGGCTCTGTTTTTATTCGATATAGGCTTTAAAGACATCATAATCTTGTTATTTTAAACCGAGTTATATCAGTTTATGTCAGTATATTGCGATTTTCGGGTATTTCATTTTCTGGCGTTGTAGGAAGTTGGGTATCTCTCTCTCGCATGCTATTGTTTACTGCTAATTGCAACGTGGAAGATGACTTTCTCCAACCCAGCAACGATTCTTTTGGACAAAGGACACCTATCCCAAGATTCTGATGAGAGGTCATCAAAAAGTAAGAACTATTTATGCTGATAATTCATTGTTCTGTTGAAAAAAGTCAAATGCATAAGACGCCATTACTTGCAGTGTAGCCTTGCTTTATCGCACGCTGTATTGCGCAGTAACGTTAATTTTAAAAATGTAATTCAGCGATTGCATTAAGAACTAATTTGTCTTTCAATTGCTGTCCAACCTGTATTTTTTTAGTCAAGTTTATGAATAGTTTTCGATTAGAATAGGTGCCTCTCCAAGATGGCGCCGGACAGATTGCTTGAGGATTTGGACACTATTCTCATTGTATAAGCACGATTTGTGCCGCTAAATATGCACATTTTCGAACAAACTCTATATGCATTGTGTAATATGATGTTACAGGACTGTCATCTGAAGAATTCTGAGAAGGTTAGTGAAAAAATTAATATATTTTGGTGGTTTATACGTTATCGCTATTTTTGCCTTGAATCAATGCTGGTGTGATGTTTGCTATTGTGGTAAGCTAATATAACGCTATATTGTGTTTTCGCTGTAAAACACTTAGAAAATCTGAAATATTGTCTGGATTCACAAGATCTGTGTCTTTCAATTGCTGTACGCTGTGTATTTTTAAGAAATGTTTTATGATGAGTAATTAGGTAATACACGTTGCTCTCTGTAGTTATTCTAGTCGCTTTGGTGAGATTTGTGATGGTGGCTGCAATGGTAAACTATGATTTATACCTGAAATATGCACATTTTTCTAACAAAACATATGCTATACAATAAATATGTTATCAGACTGTCACCTGATGAAGTTGTTTCTTGGTTAGTGGCTATTTATATCTTTATTTGGTCGAATTTGTGATAGCTACTGATGGAGTAAAAAACTGGTGGATTAAAAAAAGTGGTGTCTTTTGCTAACGTGGTTAGCTAATAGATTTACATATTGTGTCTTCCCTGTAAAACATTTTAAAAATCAGATATGATGTCTGGATTCACAAGATGTGTATCTTTCATCTGGTGTCTTGGACTTGTGATTTAATGATATTTAGATGCTAGTATTTACTTGTGACGCTATGCTAGGCTATGCTAGTAGCTTTTCTACTGATGGGGGTGCTCCCGGATCCGGGTTTGGGAGGTGTTAGAGGTTAACTAGTCCAATGGTCTAACACTGATTACATTGCACTCCACGAGGAGCCTGCATGTGCCGCGAATGCAGTAAGCTAAGGTAAATTGCTAGCTAGCATTAAACTTATCTTATAAAAAACAATCAATCAATGACTGTCATTGCTCCAATGTGTACTTAACCATAAACATCAATGCCTTTCTTAAAATCAATACACAAGTATATATTTTTAAACCTGCATATTTAGCTAAAAGAAATCCAGGTTAGCAGGCAATATTAACCAGGTGAAATTGTGTCATTTCTCTTGCGTTCATTGCACGCAGAGTCAGGGTATATGCAACAGTTTGGGCCGCCTGGCTCTTTGCGAACTAATTTGCCAGAATTTTATGTAATTATGACATAACATTGAAGGTTGTGCAATGTAACAGGAATATTTAGACTCATGGATGCCACCCGTTAGATAAAATACGGAACAGAATAAACGTTTTGTTTTCGAGGTGATAGTGTCCGGATTAGTCAAAGGTATATGGTTTAGAGAGAAATAGTCGATGCGTTATAATTCCTGTACTAACTTGCGGCTGAACTTGAAAGGTGTTCCTTCGTTATTTTACCGTTCATGTCTTCCATAGAGAATGTCTTGATCTACTTCAAATAGCATTCAAAAGTGACCAAAACATCAGCCAGGAAGCATAGGAACTGAGAAGTGGTCTGTGGTCACCACCTGCAGAACCACTCCTTTATTGGGGGTGTCTTGCTAATTGCCTATAATTTCCACCTTTTGTCTATTCCATTTGCACAACAGCATGTGCAATTTATTGTCAATCAGTGTTGCTTCCTAAGTGGACAGTTTGATTTCACAGAAGTGTGATTGACTTGGAGTTACATTGTGTTGTTTAAGTGTTCCCTTTATTTTTTTGAGCAGTGTATATACACTGATGTTGCAGGCAGCAGAACGTTCTCCACGGCGTCTCCAGAGTCTGTCACGTCTGTCACATGTGCTCATGTGCTCAGTGTGAACCTGCTTTCATCTGTGAAGAGCACAGGGCGCCAGTGGCGAATTTGCCAATCTTGTTGTTCTCTGGCAAATGCCAAACGTCCTGCACGGTGCTGGGCTGTAAGCACAACCCCCACCTGTGGACGTCGGGCCCTCATACCACCCTCATGGAGTCTGTTTCTGACCGTTTGAGCAGACACATGCACATTTGTGGCCTGCTGGAGGTCATTTTGCAGGGCTCTGGCAGTGCACCTCCTTGCACAAAGGCGGAGGTAGCGGTCCTGCTGCTGGGTTGTTGCCCTCCTACGGCCTCCTCCACGTCTCCTGATGTACTGGCCTGTCTCCTGGTAGCGCCTCCATGCTCTGGACACTACGCTGACAGACACAGCAAATCTTTTTGCCACAGCTCGCATTGATGTGCCATCCTGGATGAACTGCACTACCTGAGCCACTTGTGTGGGTTGTAGACTCCGTCTCATGCTACCACTAGAGTGAGAGCACCGCCAACATTCAAAAGTGACCAAAACATCAGCCAGGAAGCATAGGAACTGAGAAGTGGTCTGTGGTCACCACCTGCAGAATCACTCCTTTTTTGGGGGTGTCTTGCTAATTGCCTATAATTTCCACCTTTTGTCTATTCCATTTGCACAACAGCATGTGAAATTTATTGTCAATCAGTGTTGCTTCCTAAGTGGACAGTTTGATTTCATAGAAGTGTGATTGACTTGGAGTTACATTGTGTTGTTTAAGTGTTCCCTTTATTTTTTTGAGCAGTGTATATATATATATAAAAAAAAACATTAAAAAAAAATAATAAATCGGCCGATTAATCGGTATCGGCTTTTTTGTCCTCCAATAATCGGTATCGGCGTTGAAAAATCATAATCGGTCGACCTCTAATTGAGACCACGGTCCTACAAGCCCAGACCCGAGAACCTGACCCCGGCGGGGTCCCACTAAAGGACTTTATGTTCCGCGATCAGTCCGTTCCCGAGTACCACAATGGGGACTCTCCTCTAAATTAACTGGGAATCCAGAGGTTAATCGGACACTGGAGTTCCTGAGGCGGAAATTCTGGTGGCCCAACATGATTAAGGATGTGATTACCCATGTCTTTCGACTACACAGACTTCCCCAGAACATTGTCTTGGATCGTGGGCCCCAGTTCGTCACACGGTATTGAAAAGCCTTCTGCTCCCTGTTGGGGATGTCAGTGAGTCTCTCCTCTGAGTTCCACCCACAGTCAAATGGGCAAACGGAGCGGGCCAACCAGGAGCTGGAGAAGTTCCTCCGCTGGTTCATCTCCACCCAGGTTAGCAACTGGAGTAAGTTCATCATCTGGCCAGAGTATGCTCACAACACACTCACCGTTCAAGTGTCAGTTCGGGTTCGCCCCCCCGGGACATCTTGGATCCGGGACTGTTTTGGGAATTCAACCAACCAACACATGTTGGTCGCACTGGCGGTTGGAGCCGCTCCTAGAAGGGTGGTGTGGGGGGGAGGGGGGGGGTGTACTGTCATGGTTCCACCTGTCACCAGAGGGCAGCAGAGAGAGTCCTAGAGACACTGACGACACTCGAGTGTGTCCTATTTACTCGTTATGATTTCCCAGTTATAAGAGGTGTGTTTTCTGTTGTCCTTTGCAGAATCTTTAACTTCTTACAGATCATTGGGACGCTACCGTCCCACCTGGCCAACATCCAGTGACATTGCAAAGCGCCAAATTCAAATTACAGAAATCGTCATGTTAAACATTCATGAAAATACAAGTGTCATACATCATTTAAAAGCTAAAACACAATATGTGGTAAGCTAATATAACGCTATATTGTGTTTTCGCTGTAAAACACTTAGAAAATCTGAAATATTGGCTGGATTCACAAGATCTGTGTCTTTCATCTGCTGTTGACTAATATCTCCGGCTTTGATTTTATTTGATACATGTGACAATATCATCGTAAAGTATGTTTTTTCAATATAGTTTTATTAGATTATTGAAATTTTTTCGGGACGTTAGGCGTGTTGCGTTGTCTGCGTTTGTTCACGAAGGAGAGCTTCGCGCCACTTTGCTAGCTTTCCGTGCTAATTGACTGGAGAAGAGGACATTCTAAATCCAAACAACGATTGTTCTGGACAAAGGACCCCTTGTACAACATTCTGATGGAAGATCAGCAAAAGTAGGACCCATTTTATGATGTTATTTCATATATCTGTCGTACATGTGAACTAGTAGTTTGCGGCCAGGTTTTGGGCACTCTCTCGCCATAACGTAAACTGCATATCATAATGAAGTTATTTTTAGAATTCTAACACGGCGATTGCATTAAGAACTAGTGTATCTATCATTTCCTATACAACATGTATTTTTTAGTTATGTTTATGAATAGTTATTTGGTCAGAATATGTGTGTCAGAAAAAGTGTCAGAAAAATATCCGGACGTTGTGGGAAAAAGATGCTACGTTAGCACAATGTATAACCACTGATTTCAGCTCTAAATATGCACATTTTCGAACAAAACATAAGTGTATGTATAACCTGATGTTATAGGACTGTCATCTGATGAAGCTTATCAAGGTTAGTCAAAAATTATATATCTTTTGCTGGTTTATTCGCTATAATGTTGTACAAGTTGTCCTTTGTCCAGAATAATCGTTGTTTGGTTGTAGAATGTCCTCTTCTCCTGTCGAATTAGCAACCAAAGCTAGCCATGTGGTGCAAACGTGCCCAACTTCACATAACGCAAAGAAAAGAAAATTCCGAAAATCGCAATAAACATTCAATAAACTGATATAACTCGGTTTAAAATAACTACTTTATGATGTTTTTAACACATATATCAAATAAAATCAGAGCCGGAGATATCTAACGTCTATACCGAAAGCTTTTCAGAACGCAACTTGGGGTTCCTTCTCGCGCCTTCCAAGACAATGAAAATTCCAGACACGTCATTCCAAAAGCTCTGGTTCGGCCTCAGATCAAGCTAGACACCCCATTCCACCTCTCACTGCTTGTTGACATCTAGTGGAAGGCGTATGCAGTGCATGTAGATCCATAGATTTCAGGCAAATTAATAGGAAGGCCCTGGAACAGAGCCTCGATTTCAGATTTTTCACTTCCTGACAGGAAGTTTGCTGCAAAATGAGTTCTGTTTTACTCACAGATATAATTCAAACGGTTTTAGAAACTAGAGAGTGTTTTCTATCCAATAGTAATAATAATATGCATATTGTACGAGCAAGAATTGAGTACGAGGCAGTTTAACCTGTTGAGGATGGGGGCGCTGTTGAGACTATTTATGCTAATCGTGTAATTTTTGAAACGGCTTCCCACAAAATCCTTGATCGTACAATATGCATATTATTATTATTATTGGATAGAAAACAGTCTATAGTTTCTATAGGAGTTGAAATTTTGTCTCTAAGTGGAACAGAGCCCATTCTACAGCAATTTCCCTGACATGGAGTCAGATTTCAGAAATTTTGGCCACTGTTCTGGAGTCAGTTAAAAGGGCACTGTTATTGCTATGACTATACGGACACTGCTTACGTCTTCCCCTGGATGCCTTTACGTGATGACGATTTGAATGGGGTCGATTGCGCGTTCACAGGCCCTATAAATAAAAAAACCCTGTAGGTAGGAGCTCCTTTCCAGCTGCGTCATGCGCGTGGAGGACATCGACCTGCTATTTTTCCAAGCGTTAGTTTAGCCTGTTATATTTCTCCGGTCATGTTTTTACTCGTTATAGGAGTTAAAAACATCATAAGGTAGTTAATTTAAAGCGTTTTATAGCAATTTATATCCGTTTAGTGCGATTTTGGGACATTTATTTCTTTAACGCTGTGAATAGCTGGGCACGCTTTCAGTTCATCCCGAACGCAGTTGGCATTTCCACATGGCAAGAGGACAGCTTTCCACCAAAAGACGATTACTCCCAAGAAAGGATCCTTTGCCCAAGATACTGATGGAAGAACAGCTCAAAGTAGGACATTTTTATTATGATAAATCGTGTTTCTGTCGAAACATTTTAGTGGCTTAGGACGCCATGTTTTTTGACGTAGCTTCGCTTGGCGCAAACTGTATTGAAAAGTAAGGATAAATTAAAAAATGTAATTCCGCAATTGTATTAAGAATTAAATTGTCTATCAATCCCTGTCCACCCTATATTTTTTAGTCACGTTTATGAGTATTTATGTATAAGAGTAGATCACTGTCTAAGTGGCGCAAGGACATTTTCTGACCAGCTGAGCTACATTTCACATTGTCTAACCATGATTTTGGTGGCTAAATATAAACATTTTCGATCAAACTCTATATGGATTGTGTAATATGATGTTACAGGAGTGTCATCTGAAGAATTCTGAGAAGGTTAGTGAAAAAATTAATATATTTTGGCGATGTTGACTTTTATCGCTCACTTTGGCTAGAATCAATGCTGGGCTGCTATGTGCTATGTGCTATGCTAATATAACGATTTATTGTGTTTTCGCTGTAAGACACTTAGAAAATCTGAAATATTGTCTGTATTCACAGGATCTGTGTCTTTCGATTCGTGTATGCTGTGTATTTTTACGAAATGTTTGATGATTAGTAAGTAGGTAAACACGTTGCTCTAAGTAGTTTTTCTATTCCATTTGTGACGGTGGGTGCAATTGTAACCTATGCCATCTACCTGAAATATGCACTTTTTTCTAACAAAACCTATCCCATACCATAAATATGTTATCAGACTGTCATCTAATGAGTTTTTTTCTTGGTTAGGGGCTATAAATATCTTAGTTTAGCCGAATTGGTGATGGCTACTGGTGTTGGTGGACAAATAAAAGATGGTGGATTATGCTAATGTGTTTTTAGGTAATAGATGTACATCTTTACATATTGTGTCTTCCCTGTAAAACATTTTAAAAATCGGACATGTTGACTGGATTCACAAGATCTGTGTCTTTCATTAGCTGTATTGGACTTTAATGTGTGAAAGTTAAATATTTAAAAAAAATATTTTTTTTGAATTTCGCGGCACTGGTTTTTCAGTGGGGGTGGGGGGGGAGTGCCGCTAGCGGCACACTCATCCTAGACAGGTTAATTTGGGCACGATTTTTTACAAAGTGAAAATAGCGCCCCCCTATTGAGAAAAGGTTTTAAGAGGGCCACAGCTGGGGTAACTAGCAGGACTGAGTTGAGTTGATAAGAGTGTTCTTAAGTGAGGTATCCTTGGACATGATTGTTAATTAACCAGTTGCGGGCTACCAAAAGTCCAGATCCGTGGTACTGGGTTGATCACAGTAGGACTGGTGAGGTTAATGTATTGAACAAGGAATTAGAGTGCAGGTGACGCCTTGCCAGGGCATCTGGCTTGGTGAAGTTCAAATGAAAACGTGTAATGTTTTGATAAACAAAGTAACAGGTATGGCCTGGGTTACTATTGGTATATATTATTGTGAGTGTTTTGTTATTCCTGGCACTTCACCGGAGGTGGAGGTTAGAATATACTAGGTAAGATTGGATTTTTGAGGATCGTGTTATGCAATTTCATAGACACGAGTTCTCAGTAGGTAGTTTTGCACATTTGGATAGACATAAGAGAATCTGTACCACAGTAATCGCAGTAGGTGATATTCCAGTGTGGAGACAACACCCCATTTTGAGACCACTAATTAGGCAATAATTTTGATAGTGTTATGGGTTACCCTGTTCATATAGACAGTTTTAAATTTAAAAACAGCGCTAACCAGTTTTTCTTGTCTGCCTCATCCCCTGTGTGTCAGTGTTTGTTTTCTGTGAGTGTGTATGAGTGAAAGAGCAGGAACCATGGGAGCACACGGGAGCAAAGGAAACAGCATTCCAGATCCCCCGACGGGTGCTCTGAAGGTTATGGTAGATAAATGGGGAGGGGACATTCTGGACCAGGTGAAATTGTGGCATATCGAAGGAGGCTTTCCTTTGACAGAGACACTGAGTGTGACACTGTTGGATGAGGTTAGGGAGAGAGTAACAGATTATGAGGGTACTAAGAAAAGTAAGAAAGATAAGGTAGACTGGGTCAAATTTCAGAAATGGGAAAGAGGTGCAGACAGGTGCATACAAAGGCAGGACCCATTCAGGGGAAGGCCCCGTCAGAACATGGTAGTACAGACTGAGGAAGAAGGGAAAACAGACAAAGATGAGACAGTAAGGAAGAATAGGTAAGACGATGAGAGAGATTCCCCCCCCCCCCTCCCTATTCTTCTCCTCACAATCTCTACCCAGTGCTGCCGGTGCCTGTAGCTGCAGCTGTCGACCTCCCTCTCTGGCCTCCGCCTGATCCAAACAACCCAGTGGACGCCCTAGCTCTGCACTCTGCTGTGTCTCCTCCCCCAACTCCACAGTTCACTCCTGTGCCTCCCCTCCCATATTAATCTCCCCTAGCAGCAGTGGTGGACAAACTGCTCTCTGGACTGGTCATGCTGGGTGCAACATTAACTCCAAAACCAACCAGAAAGGGTGCAGCTGGAGGAGCCAGAGCAGCAGGTAGGAAGAGCAACATCCCCTTCTCACAACAACCACCCCCAGCCACCCCGGTGGAGGATGATGACGACTGCAGTCATACGTCCTCTCAGAATGGAGCAGCAGCTCCCCTACTCTCTTCCCCTCTGCTCAAGAGCCGCCTGCGAAGGAAGATAAACCCACCAACACTCTCACCATATGATCCAGCACCAGATATGTATCAACAGTACCCTCTGATGTCATGCCCGAACCCTCAGCCACGACCAGCTGCAGGCCACGCTGATTTGGCTGCCTGGCAACCAATTGTGTACATCCAGAGGACATGGAGACACAATGAAATTAAAGACATTGTTGAGGATCTGCCTGACCCCATCAACGGTTAAGTTTGCAGCAGAAATGAAGGTTCTGGCAGGACAGTACCAGGCATCTGCACCTGAGATAGCCCATGCCTGTAAGAAGAAACTGGGGCTTAGGTGGGCTGATGTAGAAGGGGACTTTTATTACAACCAGCTCTGGGCTGAGAATGACCTATATCAGGACCAACTGGTGGCCGTTTTGGGAAGAATAGGAGCACTGTATCCCCCCAAGACGGACTGGATGGCCATCAGAGAATGCACCATGGCGAAGGATGAGCACTTGGAAGCGTATCGAAGGAGACTGTAAACCTGTTTCAGGCTGCACAGTGGCATCAGACCTAATGAACTTGCATATGGAGATCTATTGGACGCCCTGGTGAGGGGCCTGACACCAGACCTGGAGAAAGCAGTGAGAACCACCTGTATCAGTTGAGAAACTGAACCCCTGGCCACTGTGGTACAACATTACAAACATGCTGAGTGACGACAATGTGCTCAGAGGGATGCAGAAAAAGTGAAGACTCAGAAAGTTTCCCAGCTGACATTCTACCAGGGGCAGGTGCCTGCAGGAGTGGGAGGTCGTGCAAGTGGAGAAAAAAAAAACTTGGAAGTTGCTTCACCTGTGGCAAGCCAGGCCATTTAGTTGCACAATGCAACTCAGCAGCTGAGGGGAAGAGGCAGGGGCAGACCAAGAGGCAGAGGAGCCCCAAGGGGGGCCCTTCAAGGAGGAGGTCCACCCGGAGGACAAGGACTGTGGTATCCCCTTGCTCAACAGCCATGTCAGTCGCCACCCAACCAATGGCCAGGGCCGCCCCCAATACAGAGGCCAATCTGGGCAATGGGAGACGGTTCCGCCTGCACAGACGACCCTGTACAATCAAGGACAAGAACAGGAGGAAGAATACTGACATGCTGAAGAGACAGGGACAAATGAGGTAGAATTGTCAGAGCAACCAGAGCATTTGTTTTTAAAGAGTCAAACCCTTCCCTGAGTAGAGCCCACCGTGGAGGCTTGCGTCAATGGTGAGTCAATAATATTTATTGTTGATACTGGGGCTCCCAAGTCTGTCATTAAATGCAAGCCGATGACAAAACCTCCCATGTCTAGTGAAACAGTCAAAACTGTAGTGGCTTCAGGCCTCCCATTCAGAGAGCATGTAACTATGCCTTTGCCTGTCTCCTTTTGTGAGGAGAAGTGTCAACATCAATTTCTCTACTCTGACCACTGTCTGGCAATCTGATGGGCAGGGACCTCCTGTGTAAACTGGGTATGAACATAACATGTGGCCAAACTGGTTTAACCGTTATTCATGAAGAGGGGGAGCAATTGATGTTAATGTCTGAGTTTTGTGACTGGTATTATGCATGGGATGTTGATAATGAGGTGCCCAATACTGCTTGTTTTCTCAATGACTAAAACCCATTGGGGCCACGAGGGCAGTTTCATGTCTGAAGCAGCCTTACATTGCAACTCCCATTTTTCACCATTGACAAGAGATCTTCATTATGTGAAACAATGGCTGTGTGCTACATTACAGGCTGAGTCAGTACTGTGTGAAGGTTTATACTGTAGCAGTGATTTCTGTGCTTTAGGGGTTAATCTAACCCCTGCATAGAAAGAGCTCTACCTGTTTGAGGATAGTGCACCACATGTGTCCCTGGCGAAATCAGAGTAGAAAGGGCGCATACTGGTATGTGGATGAAATGCTTGGTTGATGCTATTGACTGGGAGATGCGCCCTGATGGGTCAACTTATTCACCTAGCACACAAGTTGTTACCCACCCAGTTTTCTACCAATATCATGTTGTTGAGTGAAGACTCACCCCTCCTGAGAGGGGTCCCTGAATGCCTATGGGCAAGGGACAAGTATGATTTTGGGAGAATGAAGGGAACTGAGCAAATGGTAGTCCTCCATTTGGTAGTCCACTCCTAAAGATACCAGGCGCCCATTTAGAGCACAGTATCCACTCAGTAGGGAGGCAATAGCAGGTATTACCCATGTTCATGCATCTATGTTAGCCAATGGTGCTTTAATTCCCTGTCCAGAATCACCCTGTAACACCCCTAACTTGCCTGTTGGAAAACATTCAGGTGACTGGAGATTTGCCCAGGACTTAAGGCCTGTAAACGATGCAGTTTTTTCCTGTGCCTCTGTGGTTCCTAATGTTACTACTCTGTTGGGGGCGGTACCACCCACAGCAGAGTGGTTCTCTATGATTGATTTGGGTAATGCGTTTTTCAGTATTCCTGTGGCATCAGAATCTCAGTTCTGGTACGCCTTCACAATTCTCAATAAGAGATGTACATGGACAGTGGGGTACGTGGAATCCCCCCATAATTTTTGTCAGTGGCTTTAGCACAAAATCTGGAGGATTTTATACCCCCTGAGGGCAGCACTCTGATTCAGTATGTGGATGATTTGTTGTTGTGCTCCAGCTCAATGAAAGCTTGTGAAACTGATACTCGTGCTCTGTTGATATTTCTCGCTGAGAATGGCCACAACGTTTCAAAGAAGAAGTTAGAGTTGGTTTCACAGACAGTCAAGTATCTAGGTCATGACATCACTCCCTATGGCAGGCAGCTGTGTACAGAGAGGATACAGGCTATTCTCTCCGTCCCACAGCCGGTTACTAAACAACACATGATGTCATTGACTGGTATGGCGTGGTTACCTGACTATGCTGAGGTGGTGCACCCGCTTTCTGACCTTATTTATGGCTATGAATGACAAAATGAAGTGGACACCGGAGGGACTGACTACTCTGACCAGACTAAAACAACTCATGACTACTTCTCCCTGTCTGGGGCTCCCTGACCATTCTAAACATTTTAACCTATTTGTTTGTGAGGAAAAATGGGATCATGGAGGAAAGCAGCGACCTGTTGGGTATTATTCCAAACAGCTGGACAGTGTGGCAAGAGATCTGGTTTGTTGTTTGAGAGCTGTGGCTGCTGCTACTGAAGCTGTGCTGACATGTGCAGACTTTTTTGCCATATGTGAACTCACTGTACATGTGCCTCATGCTGTATATGCTCTTATTTCACAGGTAAAGACGGCCCATCTAACACCATCTCGACTGCTCCATTATCAGAATGTTCTTCTGACAATGGCTCATGTGACCCTGAAGAGGTGCACTGTGTTAAATCCTGCTACTTTGTTGCCTACCGAGGACGATGGAGAGCCGCACGACTGTTGCTCTGGTGGAGCTTGTATCTAAACTAAGATCATACTTAACTGATGTCCCTTTGCAAAAGGCTGATTTGGAACTGTTTGTAGATGGATCAGCGTTCTAAAGAAGGAGAACCATTGGTTGCATATGCGGTTAGTACTGCCTCAACCACACTGGAAAGTGCTAAATTACCCTCCCACCTTTCTGCTCAAGCAGCAGAACTCTTTGCACTCACCAGAGCTTGCATATTAGCTAAATGCCAGTCTGCTACTATCTATACAGATAGCAGACATGCCTTTAGTGTGGTAAATTATTTTGGTACTCTGTGGAAACAGCGTGGCTTCTGGACCTCTGGTAAGACAATCTCTCATTCAAAGCCTGTTGATAACGTACTAAAGGCTATTTTGCTCCCTTCTGAAGTTCTGAAGAACCTCGCCCATACTAATTCTTCTGACCCTGTCTCCAAAGGTAATGATATGGCTGACTTGGCAGCTAAGGCAGCGGCTGTCTCCATGGAGGCCCCTGTGTTACAGATGGTTTCACTTCCTGCTCAAAACCCTTTCTCTCACACTGATATAACTGACTCACAATCCTCTGTAGGTCCTGTTGAGTTGAGGAAGTGGAAAAAAACAATGTACATATGACCTGGTGCAGAATCTCTGGCTGGGCCTGGCTTTTGTAAATACATTTTGTATGACCAACAACATGCTTTATAAAAATAAAGTAATATCCTGATTGGTGATTGACTTTTCTCTTCTCATTATTGATTAGAATTTCCGCAACAATCTACACAAGTTATTAGGATTGTAACGTTCTCTACATGGAATTTTATGTATATCTAATAAGGATTTTCATACAGAAGAGTCGAGTGTAACACTTCTACTACAAGCCATAGACATCTTCTTAGCCATAGCTCTCAAGAATCAAGAGGCCATCCCAGTAATTTTCTTAGCTAGCTACTATAGCTAGGAGTCAGAAGGGCAAAGGATTGAATGCATGCCAAGGTTATTTCCAATGAATAAAGAGCTATGACAAAAATTATACTTCTACAATCAATATACATCTTCATAGCCATAGCTCTCAAGAATCAAGGGGCCATCCCAGTAATGTAATTAGCAAAGGACTTGCCAAAGCCAAGGTTATTTTCCATAAATGCAGTGCTATGATAGTCAAAATGCATTATATTACATTGCTTTTTTACGCAAGTGTGATAACCAATGTACTAAAGCTATCGTCATATTGTTATCTAGTACAAGGCTGGTAAAATCACGGTAGTTATTATCAACCATGTAGTTACCTAAGTTAGGTAGCTACCTTCACATTGCTAACTTTCTAGCTGACAACTTGAATATTATAACATAACATTTTTAGTAACTGTTCTGAAGACATTGTTGCTCTTCAATCTTGTCCATAACTGTTATCGCAATCGAAGTCCATCGTCTCAAATTTCCCGACTCTATTGGTTGTCACTAGTTACCATAGCCACAAAGTCAAAATTCGCTACACTGGGTTACCACTAGATAACACAACAACAAAGTGTCAGAGCGGATGTTGAGCGTACGTAATCCCAACGGCAACAAACAACGAGAGCTAGTGTTTCTGAGATATTGTTTTAAAACCAAGAAAAATACTCCATTCTTGCAAGAAAGGTCTCAAAAAACATCTGTACGCAGTGCAGGTTGAAGTGATTAGGACACATGCTAAATTGGCTTGCTAGCTAGCCACAATGAAATGATAGCTAAATAGTTAGCAATTGGATTATAGATTTCAAGGCCGTTTTTAGCATATTCAACTAGCTGGCCAGCTAGATTCATACAATTTGCATCTAGCCAGCTGCTAATTATGAAGCTAAATGTTTGCTAAATCTAGCTAGTTATCTTGTAGTTATCTGCATTGCCATTGATTGACTGGAAGCAGGTTGAGTGTAGCAGTCAAGCAGTCAATTATAGCTGTAACAGTCAATGCTATGTGTGTAAGATAGCACAAGACTGGTGGTTACTCGCAACAATGACTGTCTCGTCATTTAAAGCCATTAATAGCCTACATTTCCCATTTCCTTTGTTCTATATACTAGGCTATATTTGAGGCAATACCAACAATTTCTAGCAACTTTTCCAGTTCCTTTGTTAGAGATGCCACTCCCTAAACCGCTTCACACAGTGTTGATTACTGTCATTAAGGGTGAAATTGTCTGTGATCATGAAGCCAATTCTAAACTTATGTTGATGCCATTAATTAATACATTGCCTACATTCCAATGTAAATTTAATTTCATGGCCTGTTTATTGTTTCAAACTATGTTCAAATTGAAGCCACAGTCCATGTTGCCACTTGCAATGTAAATGTGAATTGTTTCAAGAAACTTGTAGTATGTTGTGCATCATCACTTCACACGAGACGCATTTTAATGTAAACATGTATTTTTTATAAAAATATATTTTTTTCTTCAGAAATGCACACTTTCATGTGCCTTAATAACAAACGGGTATGCCATCTGTAAATACAAATACATTGGTTAAATTAGGAGCCTACTTGGTTTAGCCACAAAAAAAGTCAGGAGCCTTCCTGCAAGCCATGATTAGATGAGATAATAGTTTGGCCGGACATGCCGAGAGATGAGTTCGGAATGGTCTTCTGTCTATAACATCAACTAATAACGCAAGCTGTATGTTATGGTAAAGTTATTTAAAAAAAATCTAAAACAGCGGTTGCATTATTGTGAGACAGCGTTCACCAAAACGGCGGAGAATAGGAGTCAACATTTTACACAGAAATACGAAATAACATCATAAATGTTTTCTTACTTTCATTTGCCATACAACAAGTATTTTTATGTAAAGTTTATGATGAGTTCTTTGGTCAGATTAGGTGAGTGTCCAAAATATCTCCGGAGATTCTGATGAATCGATGCTACGTATTCACAATGTATAATCAGGATTTGTAGCTCTAAATATGCACATTTTTGAACAAAACATAATTGTATTGTATAACATGATGTTATAAGACTGTCATCTGATGAATTTGTTCAAGGTTAGTGATTCATTTTATCTCTATTTTGTCGGTTTTGTGCAAGCTATTTTTGAAGGAGTTGCGTTGTGTGTTTGGCTACTGTATTGAGCTAATAGAAATATATCTTGTGTTTTCGCTGTAAAACACTTGAAAAATCGGAAATAATGGCTGGATTCACAAGATGTTTATCTTTCATTTGCTGTATACCATGTATTTTTCATAAATGTTTTATGATGAGTATTTATGTATTTCACGCTGCTCTCTGTAATTATTCTGGCTGCTTTGGTGCTATTTGTGATTGTGGCTGCAATGTAAAACTATGATTTATACCTCAAATATGCACATTTTCGAACAAAACATAAATGTATTGTATAACATGTTATAAGACTGTCATCTGATGAAGTTGTTTCTTGGTTAGTGACTAATTTTATCTCTATTTTGTCGGTTTTGTGAAAGCTACCTATGCGGTGGAAACATGGTGAAAATATGCGGTTGTGTGTTTGGCTATTGTGGTTAGTTAATAGAAATACATATTGTGTTTTCGCTGTAAAACATTTTAAAAATCGGAAACGCTGGCTGGATTCACAAGATGTGTATCTTTCATTTGCTGTATTGGACTTGTGATTTCATGAAAATTATATTATATGATATCCCTGTCCCGTTAGGCTAGGCTATGCTAGTCAGCTTTTTTGATGAGGAGGATCCCGGATCCGGGATGGGTATTAAGTAAATTAAGCACATGGCCTCACGTAAATCCTTAAAGAGATGGGTGGGACAAAGGCTTAAGAGGGTGTGACCGATGCTGAAACGGATGTAGACAAAGAAGAGCTTTCCAGTAGGTGTACCAAAACATTCAAGGCCCATTTTCTTAAGTGGGGTTACAAGTTTATCAACTTCCAAAGCATAATTACTTTCACACTGTTCCTCTATGTACCGTATTTCTAACGCAAATAACATTACTTGTCAAAGGAGGGTAAAAAAGGGGTTAGTTTGAGTTTACCCTCCACTATCTGTGGTTACAGTTCAAAGGCTGACATCCCCTCAACCACTAGGCTACCTAGTGCGGAAGGTAGTCACCCTTGTGGCACAGGAAATACACTCCCTGGTGGTATACAGTGCCTTGAAGTATTCACCCCCCTTGGAATTTTTGCTATTTTGTTGCATTACATCCTGTAATTTAAATGGTTTTTATTTGGATTTCATCTAAGGGACATACACAGAAAACTCCAAATTGGTAAAGTGAAATGAAAATAACTTGTTTAAAAGATTCAACAAAAAAAAAACGGAAAGGTGGTGCATGCATATGTATTCACTTCCTTTGCAATGAAGCCCCTAAATTAGATCTTGTGCAATCAAATACCTTCAGAAGTCACATAATTTGTTAAATAAAGTCCATCTGTGTGCAATCCAAGTGTCACATGATCTGTCACATGATCTCAGTATATATACACCTGTTCTGAAAGGCCCCAGAGTCTGCAACACCACTCAGCAAGGGGCACCACCAAGAAAGCAGCACAATGAAGACATAGGAGCACTCCAAACAGGTCAGGGACAAAGTTGTGGAGAAGTACAGATCAGGGTTGGGTTAAAAAAAAAAACTGAAACTTTGAACATCCCACGGAGCACTATTAAATCCAATATAATTTTTTTTAAAGAATATGGCACCACAACAAACCTGCCAAGAGAGGGCGACCCACCAAAACTCACGGACCAGGCAAGGAGGGCATTAATCAGAGAGGTAACAAAGAGACCAAAGATAACCCTGAAGGAGCTGCAAAGCTCCACAGCGGAGATTGGAGTATCTGTCCATAGGACCACTTTAAGCCGTACACTCCACAGAGCTGGGCTTTATGGAAGAGTGGCCATTGCTTAAACCTGTTGAGGACAGAGGGCGCTGTTTTCACTTTGGGGGAAAATCGTGCCCAATTTAAACGGCCTCGTACTCAATTCTTGCTCGTACAATATGCATATTATTATTACTATTGGATAGAAAACACTCTCTAGTTTCTAAAACCGTTTGAATTATATCTGTGAGTAAAACAGAACTCATTTTGCAGCAAACTTCCTGAAAGGAAGTGGAAAATCTGAAATCGATGCTCTGTTCTAGGGCCTGCCTATAAATGTCCTTGATATTTATTAGTATACATGCACTTCATACGTCTTCCACTAGATGTCGACAGGCAGTGAGAGAAGAAATGGAGTGTATAACTTGATCTGGGGTCGAATAAAAGCTCTTGGCATGACGTGTCACCAGTTTCCTGTTTTCTGGAGCGCGCGAGAAGGGACCTGGTATTGCCTTCTGAAAAGCTGTCGTTATAGACGACTAATATCTCCGGCTTTGATTTTATTTGATAAATGTGACAATATCATCGTAAAGTATGTTTTTTCAATATAGTTTTATTAGATTATTGAAATCTATTCGGACGTTAGGCGTGTTGCCTTGTGTGCCTTTGTTCAGGAAGGAGAGCTTTGCGCTACTTTGCTAGCTTTCCGTGCTAATTGACTGGAGAAGAGGACATTCTAAAACCAAACAACGATTGTTCTGGACAAAGGACCCCTTGTACAACATTCTGATGGAAGATCATCAAAAGTAGGACCCATTTTATGATGCTATTTCATATATCTGTCGAACATGTGAAATAGTAGTTTGCGCCCAGATTTTGGGCACTCTCTCGCTATAACTAAGCTGGATGTCGTAATGAAGTTATTTTTAGAATTCTAACACGGCGATTGCATTAAGAACTAGTGTATCTATCATTTCCTATACAACATGTATTTTCTAGTAACGTGTATGAATAGTTATTTGGTCAGAATAGTTGAGTGTCATAAAAATATCCGCACATTCTGGGAAAAAGAAGCTACGTTAGCACAATGTATAACCACTGATTTCAGCTCTAAATATGCACATTTTCGAACAAAACATAAGTGTATGTATAACCTGATGTTATAGGACTGTCATCTGATGAAGGTTTATGAAGGTTAGTGAAAATGTATATCTTTTGCTGGTTTATTCGCTATCGCTAACGTGCCTATTGCTATCGCTAACGTGCCTTGATGAATGAATGCGGTAGTGTGGTAGGCTATTGTAGTAAGCTAATATAATGCTATATTGTGTTTTCGCTGTAAAACACTTAACAAATCTGAAATATTGGCTGGATTCACAAGATGTTTGTCTTTAATTTGCTGTACACCATCGATTTTTCAGAAATGTTTTATGATGAGTATTTAGGTATTTGACGTTGGTGTCTGTAATTACTCTGGCTGCTTCGGTGCTATTTCTGATGGTAGCTGTGATGGTAGCTGCAATGTAAAACTGATTTATACCTCAAATATGCAAATTTTTCGAACAAAACATAGATTTATTGTATAACATGTTATAAGACTGTCATCTGATGAAGTTGTTTCTTGGTTAGTTTGGTTGGTTCTTGGTTAGTTAGGTTGGCTTTGTGCATGCTATCTGTGCTGTGAAAAATGTCTGTCCTTTTTTGTATTTGGTGGTGAGCTAACATAAATATATGTGGTGTTTTCGCTGTAAAACATTTTAAAAATCGGACACGTTGACTGGATTCACAATATGTGTATCTTTCATTTGCTGTATTGGACTTGTTAATGTGTGAAAGGTAAATATTTCTCAAGAATATTTTTTGGATTTTGCGCTCTGCCTTTTCAGTGGAATGTGGGAGGAGTTCCGCTAGCGGAACCCCGGTGCCAGACAGGTTAACTTCTTATGGCTGCAGCCCGACACCGGTACACTTCTGACAACAACCAGCTCAAAGTGCAGGGCGCGAAATTCAAAAGATATTTTTTTTAAATATTTAACTTTCACACATTAACAAGTCCAATACAGCATATGAAAGGTACACATCTTGTGAATCCAGCCAACATGTCCGATTTTTAAAATGTTTTACAGGGAAGACACAATATGTAAATCTATTAGCTAACCACGTTAGCAAAAGACACCACTTTTTTTACTCCATCAGTAGCTATCACAAATTCGTCCAAATAAAGATATAAATAGCCACTAACCAAGAAACAACTTCATCAGATGACAGTCTGATAACATATTTATTGTATAGCATATGTTTTGTTAGAAAAATGTGCATATTTCAGGTATAAATCATAGTTTACATTGCAGCTACAATCAGAAATTGCACCGAAAGCAGACAGAATAATTACAGACACCAACGCCAAATAACTAAATACTCATCATAAAACATTTCTGAAAAATACATAGTGTACAGCAATTGAAAGACAGGCATCTTGTGATTCCAGACAATATTTCCGATTTATCAAGTGTTTTACAGCGAAAACACAATAGAGCGTTATATTAGCTTACCACAATAGCCAGAAACACAAGCAATTTCCCAGTAGCAAAAGTTAGCGATCGTAACAAACAAGCAAAAGATATATAATTTTTGACTAACCTTGATTTTCTTCATCAGATGACAGTCCTATAACATCAGGTTATACATACACTTATGTTTTGTTCGAAAATGTGCATATTTAGAGCTGAAATCAGTGGTTACACATTGTGCTAACGTAGCAACTTTTTCCCACAACGTCTAAACAGCAACGATATTTTTCTGACACGTTTTCTGACACACATATTCTGACCAAATAGCTATTCATAAACATAAGTAAAAAATACATGTTGTATAGGAAATGATAGATCCATTAGTTCTTAATGAAATCGCAGTGTTAGAATTCTAAAAAATAACTTCATTACGACATCCAGCTTCGGTATAGCTGAGTACCCCAAAGTTGGGCGCCCACGACTAATTCACATGCACGACAGATATATGAATTAGCATCATAAAATGTTTCTTACTTTTGGTGATCTTTCATCAGAATGTTGTAGAAGGTGTCCTTTGTCAAGAACAGTCGTTGTTTGGATTTAGAACGTTAATTTTCCCTCTCGATTTAGCACGCGCACTTGCCAAGTGGCACAAAGCTCTCCAAGTCAACAAACGGAAGAGAACGGAACATGGCAAAACTCCCGAAAAATTTTCAATAATCTGATGAAACTATATTGAAAAAACATACTTTACGATGATATGGTCACATGTATCAAATAAAATCATAGCCGGAGATATTAGTCGTCCATAACGACAGCTAAACAGAAGGCAAATCCATGTCCCCTTTCGCGCGCTCCAGAAAACAGAAAATGGACGGTCACGTCATACAAAGAGCTTTTATTCCACCTCAGACCAAGATAAACACAAAATTTCTTCTCTCACCGCCTCTTGACATCCAGGGGAAGGTGTATGAAGTGCACGTAGACTCTTACGTATCATGCCCATGTATAGGCAGGAAGTAGAACAGAGCATCGATTTCAGTCTTTCCACTTCCTGGTCAGGAAATGTGCTGCAGAATGAGTTCTGTTTCACTCAGAGAAATAATTCAAACGGTTTTAGAAACTAGATAGTGTTTTCTATCCAATAGTAATAATAATATGCATATTGTACGAGCAAGAATTGAGTACGAGGCCGTTTGAAATGGGCACCTTTTATCTGGCTACTCAATACTCCCCCTGCAGCCCAAACAGGTTAAAGAAAAAATTAAGCAAACACGTTTGGTGTTCGCCAAAAGGCATGTGGGAGACTCCTCAAACATATGGAAGAAGGTACTCTGGTCAGATGAGACTAAAATTGAGCTTTTTGGCCATCAAGGAAAACGCAATGTCTGGCGCAAACCCAAAACCTCTTATCACCCCAAGAACACCATACTGCTAAGAAACACTCGAGTGGTTTATGGGGAAACATCTAAATGTCTTGGAATGGCCTAGTCAAAGCCCAGACCTCAATCCAATTGAGAATCTGTGGTATGACTTAAAGATTGCTGTACACCAGCGGAACCCATCCAACTTGAAGGAGCTGGAGCAGTTTTGGCTTGAATAATGGGCAAAAATCCCAGTGGCTAGATGTACCAAGCTTATAGAGACATACCCCAAGAGACTTGCAGCTGTAATTGCTGCAAAAGGTGGCTCTACAAAGTATTGCCTTTGGGGGGGTGAATAGTTATGCGCGCTCATGTTTTTTTGTTTTTTTGTCTTATTTCTTGTTTGTTTCACAATAAAAAATATTTTGCATCTTCAAAGTGGTAGGCATGTTGTGTAAATCAAATGATACAACCCCCCAAAAAACGTTTTATACCAGGTTGTAAGGCAACACAATTGGAAAAATGCCAAGGGGGTGAAAACTTTCGCAAGCCACTATATTTCACCGTTCTGGAGTTGAGCATGGAATACTGTCCCAGCCGTTAGAAGTCCCAGACTTGCAGACATTTAAGTACATTTCTATCCAAATCAACATTGAAGGCCTCACACTTAAAAAAGGTCAAACGCCCAGTTCTGGCCAATCCTTGGAACAATTTAGCAATATGTTGGCAATGGCAGTTTGTTTTGCTGAACGTTTCTCATTGGAATAAACTTTCGGGAAGAAGAAGCCAAACAGTCTCCAGTTTCTGTCTGGAAAATTAAGAAGAAAGGGACAGGGCTTCCTTTCAAGATGTCTACCGCTCCTGCTGTCTCTAGAGAGTTGAAAACAGCAGGTCTGGGACAGTTAACACATCCGGTGAACAGGTCAGGGTTCCATAGTCGCAGACAGAACAGTTGAAACTGGAGCAGCAGCACAACCAGGTGGACGGGGGACAGCAAGGAGTTATCAGGCCTGAGGCATGGTCCTAGGGCTCAGGTCCTCCAAGAGAAAGAAAGAGAGAATTAGTGAGAGCATACTTAAATTCACACAGGACACCAGATAAGACAGGATAAATACTCCAGATGTAACAGACTGATTCTAGCCCCCCGACACAAACTATTGCATCATAAATACTGGAAGCTGAGACAGGAGGGGTCGGGAGACACTGTGGCTCCGTTCGATGATACCCCCGGACAGGGCCAAACAGGCAGGATACAACCCCACCCACTTTGCCTAAGCACAGCCCCCACACCACTAGAAGGATATCTTCAACCACCAACTTACCATCCTGAGACAAGGCCGAGTACAGCCCACGAAGATCTCCCCCACAGCACAACCCAAGACAGGAAGTGAATCATGTCAGTGAATCAAACCACTCAAGTGACGCACCCCTCCTAGGGACGGCATGGAAGAGCACCAGTAAGCCAGTGACTCAGCCCCTGTAATAGGGTTAGAGGCAGAGAATCCCAGTGGAGAGAGGGGAACCAGCCAGGCAGAGACAGCAAGAGTGGTTCGTTGCTCGAGTGCCTTTCTGTTCACCTTCACACTCCTGGGCCAGACTACACTAAATCATAGGACCTACTGAAGAGATGATTCTTCAATAGAGACTTAAATGTCGAGACCGAGTCTATGTCTCTCACATGGATAGGCAGACCATTCCATAAAAATTGAGCTCTATAGGAGAAAGCCCTGCCTCCAGCTGTTTGCTTAGAAATTCTAGGGACAGTAAGGAGGCCTGCGTCTTGTGACCATAGCGTACGTGTAGGTATGTACGGCAGTACCAAATCGGAAAGATGGGCAGAAGCCAGCCCATGTAATGCTTTGATGGTTAGCCCTTGCCATAACAGGAAGCCAATGTAGAGAGGCTAGTACTGGAATAATATGTAAGTGTGCTCAGAATTTTATATAGCCATTGCTTTTTCCATGAAGGAGCAAGAGACATTCAACTTTGACCATGTTGTTGTGACCATTGTAACCTGGTGTGACAACAGCATGTTCAAAATTCCTGTGCTCAGAATTTGAATATAAGGCCTTTATATTACCTGTAAACTTAGCAAAAAAATAAATGTCCTCTCACTGTCAACTGCGTTAATTTTCAGCAAACTTAACATGTAAATATTTGTGGGGGGGGTCAACATCAAAAGTCACAGTCAGTGTCTGGTGTGGCCACCAGCTACATTAAGTGCTGCAGTGCATCTCCTCCTCATGGACTGCACCAGATTTGCCAGTTCTTGCTGTGAGATGTTATCCCACTCTTCCATCAAGGCACCTGCAAGTTCTCAGACATTTCTGGGGGGAATGGCCCTAGCCCTCACCCTCCAATCCAACAGGTTCCAGATGTGCTCAATGGGATTGAGATCCAGGCTTTTCGCTGGCCATGGCAGAACACTGACATCCCTGTCTTGCAGGAAATCACGCACAGAACGAGCAGTATGGCTGGTGGCGTTGTCATGCTGGAGGGTCATGTCAGGATGAGCCTGCAGGAAGGGTATCACATGAGGGAGGAATATGTCTTCCCTGTAACGCACAGCATTGAAATTGCCTGCAATGACAACAAGCTCAGTCCGATGATGCTGTGACACATAGCCCCAGACCATGACGGACCCTTCACCTCCAAATCAATCCCGCTCCAGAGTACAGGCCTCGGTGTAAAGCTCATTCCTTCGACGATAAACGTGAATCCGACCATCACCCCTGGTGAGACAAAACCGTGACTCGTCATTGAAGAGCACTTTTTGCCAGTCCTGTCTGGCCCAGCAACGGTGGGTTTGTGCCTATAGGTGACATTGTTGCCGGTGATGTCTGGTGAGGACCTGCCTTACAACAGGCCTACAAGCCCTCAGTCCAGCCTCTCTCAGCCTATTGCGGACAGTCTGAGCACTGATGGAGGGATTGTGCAATCCTAGTGTTCCTTGTGCGTTCCAGTTGTTGTTGCCATCCTGTACCTGTCCTGCAGGTGTGATGTTCGGATGTACCGATCCTGTGCAAGTGTTGGTACATGTGGTCTGCCACTGCAAGGAAGATCAGCTGTCTGTCCTGTCTCCCTATAGCGCTGTCTTAGGCGTCTCACAGTACGGACATTGCAATTTATTGCCATGGCCACATCTGCAGTCCTCATGCCTCTTTGCAGCATGCCTAAGGCACGTTCACGCAGATGAGCAGGGACCCTGGGCATCTTTCTTTTGGTGCTTTTCAGAGTCAGTAGAAAGGCCTCTTTAGTGTCCTAAGTTTTCATAACTGTGACCTTAATTGCCTACCATCTGTAAGCTGTTAATGTCGTAACGACCGTTCCACAGGTGAATGTTCATTAATTGTTTATGGTTCATTGAACAAGCATGGTCTGTTATTTGGATTTTTACAAATTATCTTTAAATACTAGAAATTTGACATCCGTCTTTACAGACTGTCACAATCAATTGATATAAAATATAGGGGGTTGGGGAGGGATATATGTCATTACTTTTACATTCGTAGCTTAGGTGTATGGGTATACAGGGTGCCAAGAACCTGAAGTCAGCAGTGTGGCGGATGCTACCTTGCGTTCTGTCAAACTGGCTTGCCATCGCCACAACCTGGACTGGTGCAGGGGATAAGGCCTGTTTCAATGAGTTGTTTCTAAAGACTATTCTTCACGGTAAGTTTTGATAATATTAAATTACTTTAAAGTTTTTTTTACTTGTTGTGTAAGACCTTGTGCAATTCAAATGTCACTCAATGTTCTTTCTTTGTGTATAGGAGCCATTCCGAACAACCCTGCAACCTGGGATGCCACGGATGAAGGGGTCCAGATTCAGGTCACCCGTTACCTGAAAGGGGCCTCCGATCATGAAGGTGGGAGAAGGCGGAGCCCAGGGGAGAGGGATTCGCTACAGTGAGTGTTATCATCAAGTCTTGGATCCCCTATCTCAAAGTCAGCCTCTATGCCCAAGCCACGAGACTGAACCCTGGGCTGAACCCTGGGCTAACTATTGCACCCTACCACACATTTACCATTTATTCATAGACACACTTAAATAACTATAATCTCCATGACCAAAGCAATAGTTATGTCACCTAACGGCACAATATAAATAAATAGAATTATATAATTCTATGCTGCTAATGCACTGTAGTTATTCTGCAGATGGGCGAACAATGTCCGTACTATATGCCTATATGTCACGACTTCCGCCGAAGTCAGTCCCTCTGCCTTGTTCGGGCGGCATTCGGCGGTCGACGTCACCGGCCTTCTAGCCATCGCCGATCCACTTTTCATTTTCCATTGGTTTTGTCTTTGTCTTACACACCTGGTTCCAATTCCCCAATTACTTGTTCATGATTTAACCCTCTGTTCCTCCATGTTTGTTTGTGAGTGATTGTTTTGTATTACGGTCCGTTATTGTTGGGCTCGTTATTTTGTGTTGTAGTTGGTGAATCTTGAGTAAATACGTTGATTACTCATATCTGTTGTCCTGCGCCTGATTCCTCTACACCATCTACACACAGGCACTTATTACACTATAAGCAATCTGCATTTTGTACTTGATTTAGATTAGTCTTATTTTGTAATTGTTGTATATTTACAATGTCACTTATTTGATTCCTTTACTACGTCACTTTGATTACTATGTCCCTTTTGTTGCCATTTCACTGTGAGAAGCCTGTCAATAGAAATATTTTTTTTTGTCACCTGTTAATCCAGAGAACCAGGACTGGCCCTTGTTATCTGATATATTTTGCACACATATAATAATTTACAGTACTTGAAATACTTACAGGAAATCACAAACCATTTTTCAAATGGACATGGCATCCAATTTATCTTAAGGATTGGACCAATTAAAAAAAAAAAGCCTAAAATATGGAAAAACATATTCTTGATACCATTTGAAAGTAAACACTGACGTTTGTGGAAATGTGAAATTAATGTAGGAGAATATAACACATTAGATCTGGTAAAAGATAATACAAACCAAAAAAACTTTTTTCAAAAAACATTTTGTTCCATCAACTTTGAAATGCAAGGGAAAAGCCATACATTAAATAATAAAAAAAGAGGAAAACGGCATGTGAACGGCAGAGCACGGCTGCCGCTTGACAAAGTGGCATATCACAGGTGCCCAGTGAATGAGGTGATAGACAAAATAGCTCTCGTGTGGAGCGTGACCACTCTGGAAAGACACCGGCCTCCCAATTGCTCATTGCCAACTGGATTTGAGATTATTGAATTTGTGGGTCAATGAGTGTTATTTCTGCTATACAAGCTTTTAATGTCTTGTCTATTTTTGTCTGCTTTCCTCCTTTACAGCTTCAATTATCTGGAGCTTAAAGTTGTTGTGGCCAAGGAGCTTTCACTTGGATGGAAACAGGTTTCTGTAATGAAGACGCAGGGAGTCAGGAAGCAGGTGCAGTCGGTATGTTTAATACGACCAAACAGAGTGACTACATGAACAAGAGTAGCGTCTGAACATGAACACAGAAACCATACTGCCTGACGAGTGCTAGATAAAGGGGGAGTAATCAGGGAAGATGCCTAATGATGAGGCGCAGGTGTGGGTAATGATGGTTGCAAGGTGTGCATAATGATGGGTTGCCAGGACCGGCGGTTAGTGGACCGGTGGTTAGTAGACCGGCGACGTTGAGTGCCGAAGGGTTGTAGCGAGAGTAGACGTGACAGTTTCAGCTGCTATGCAATGTTGACGTCCTTCCTCCCAGAGATGTGAAAGCTTCCCCAGACTGGACACAAACCATTCTCCGAAATGGGATTATAAATTTGTCAACTTTTACATCAGCATCACTTCCCTATATTTCCTCCAACGACAGTGCTATTCTGAACGACAGTGCTATTTCCTCCAACGAAATATGCTATTCTGAAGCTCTGAGTCTGTACTTTTATCCAACATAAAAACACAATTTCAAATTTTGGAACATAAAACTGAAAAGAGATGGTGGGTCACATTTACAGACAGAAATCACAAAGTTTTTTACATTGTGAGCAACCATTTTTTAAAGAATGTTATGTTCCTGGATGATCTAAAACAAAAAATAATAGAAATGTTTCTACAACAGCAAATCTAAAAAGTCACGAAACTGACATGTAGCAGTAGGATTAGCCTGCTCTGTCAGTACTTGTTAGCATGAATTACTCAAGTGGGGTGTGAAGGCCTAAGCTAATGAAGAGCTTGGGAGTACAGTATATCTCACTCTAAACCTGTCACATACAAATTTATTTTCAGACTATTGAAAGAATGTCATATCACATTTAATTGAATGACGTTGCAAAGATTGAGGATTTAGTTTTCTATTGACTGGGATAAAATCATTCATGTGAATTAAATGTTTCAGTATAGAACAGTAGATAGAATATCAGATACTATTGGGGATAAGAGCAATAGGCTAACTATTTACATAGCTGATAATTGATTAATCAGATCAAGGATTAACTCACTTTAACTAGCTGTTGTTGCCAGTGCTTATAGAAAAAATACTTTCAGTTGGCAATGCCCCTGAGGATGAACATCGTGTTTATTGTTCGACTACTGTAATATCTGTTTAAGAATTTGTTTTGCATTCCATGGAACAAAGAGCCTCCAGGTGTGCCCTAACCCCACATTGCTCTCTGATTGCTTAGATCCCTGTGAATGCCACCACGGTTATATTATAGAAATACCACCATGGCTGACATTTCATTCTCTACTGTGATCATTACGACGTTCATAGGGATTACATTTGGTTGCTGCTCTCCAATAACAATTGTGTTTAATGATTTTAAATATGATTGGATTTCATTTGATAGCCTGGTGCCTGCATGTTCAATTTGGTTCCCAAATGATTGGCCATGCAGTCAGCGGCTGTAGTATCAATGCAGGACTTGTAGTAGATATCAACTCAATTCCAAACCAACAGCTACCCGCTCACCCTATCCCCTCTCCTTTCTAGCGAAATTCAAGGGGGTCCCAATGTTGTGGGGGTGGTATCACACTGTCACGTGGGCATTCTATGTTGTGTGTCTAGTTTGTCTGTTTCTGTGTTCGGCCTAATATGGTTCTCAATCAGAGGCAGCTGTCAATCGTTGTCCCTGATTGAGAATCATATATAGGTGGCTTGTTTTGTGTTGGTATTTTGTGGGTGGTTGTTCTTCTTCAGACGAAGAGGAGGAAGGCTGCCGTTACAGAACCACCCACCAAACTCGGACCAAGCAGCGTGGCTACGGGCAGCAGCAGCAGCAGCGGCCCACTACACAGGACTCCTGGACATGGGAGGAAATTCTGGAGGGAAAAGGACACTGGGCTCACATTGGAGAATATCGCCGCTCTCGTGAAGAGATGGAGGCAGCTAAAGCCCAGGAGCAGTGGTATGAGGAGGCAGCACGGAAGCGTGGCTGGAAGCCCGAGAAGAAATCCCAAATATTTATTGGGGGGGGGGGGGGGGGGCTAAAGGGTAGTGTGGCGAAGTCAGGTAGGAAACCTGTGCCCACTTCCCATGTTTACCGTGGAGAGCGGGAGTACGGGCAGACACCGTGTTATGCGGAAGAGCGCACGGTGTCTCCTGTACGTGTGCTTAGCCCGGTGCGGTACATTCCAGCTCCACGTATCGGCCGGGCTAGAGTGAGCATTGAGCCAGGTGCCATGAAGCCGGCTCAACGCGTCTGGTCTCCAGTGTGTCTCCTCGGGCCGGCATACATGGCACCAGCCTTACGCATGGTGTCCCCGGTTCGCCAACACAGCCCAGTGCGGGTTATTCCACCTCCCCGCACTGGTCGGGCTACGGGGAGCATTCAACCAGGTAAGGTTGGGCATGCTCGGTGCTCAAGGGAGCCAGTACGCCTGCACGGTCCGGTATATCCGGCGCCACCTTCCCGCCCCAGCCCAGTACCACCAGTGCCTACACCACGCACCAGGCTTCCAGTGCGTCTCCAGAGCCCTGTTCCTCCTCCACGCACTCTCCCTGTGGTGCGTGTCTCCAGCCCAGTACCTCCAGTTCCGGCACCACGCACCAAGCCTCCTGTGCGTCTCCAGAGCCCTGTATGCACTGTTCCTTCTCCCCGCACTAGCCTTGAGGTGCGTGTCTCCAGTCCGGTACCACCAGTTCCGGCACCACGCACCAGGCCTACTTTGCGCCTAAGCAGGTCAGAGTCGGCCGTCTGCCCAGCGCCGCCTGAGCTGCCTGCCTGTCCAGCGCCGCCTGAGCTGCCCGCCTGCCCAGCGCCATCTGAGCTGCCTGCCTGCCCAGCGACGTCAGAGCCGCCCGTCTGTCCCGAGCCGTCAGAGCCGCCCGTCTGTCCCGAGCCGTTAGAGCCGCCCGTCAGTCAGGAGCCGCTAGAGCCGTCCGTCAGTCAGGAGCCGCCAGAGCCGCCAGCCAGTCAGGAGCCGCCAGCCAGTCAGGAGCCGCCAGAGCCGCCAGTCAGTCAGGAGCTGCCAGAGCTGCCCTCCAGTCATGAGCTGCCCTCCAGTCATGAGCTGCCCTCCAGTCATGAGCTGCCCTCCAGTCATGAGCTGCCTTCCAGTCATGAGCTGCCTTCCAGTCATGAGCTGCCCTCCAGTCATGAGCTGCCCCTCAGCCCGGAGCTGCCCCTCAGCCCGGAGCTGCCATTAGTCCGGAGCTGCCCTTCAGTCCGGAGCTGCCTCTCTGTCCGGAGCTGCCCTTCAGTCCTGAGCTACCTCTCTGTCCTGAGCTACCTCTCTGTCCTGAGCTACCTCTCTGTCCTGAGCTACCTCTCTGTCCTGAGCTACCTCTCTGTCCTGAGCTACCTCTCTGTCCTGAGCTGTCTCCTCAATTTAGTGGGGACCTTGGTGAGGATTCCTAGGCCAAGGTCGGGGGCGAGGGTTGCCACTCAAAGGACGCTAAGGAGGGGGACAAAGACAATGCTGGAGTGGTGGCCTCGTCCTGCGCCGGAGCCGCCACCGCGGACAGATGCCCACCCAGACCCTCCCCTTGAGTTTTAGGGGTGCGTTCGGAGTCCGCACCTCAGGAGGGGGGTAATGTCACGTCCTGACCATAGTGCTTATGTGTTTTGCTTGTTTTAGTGTTGGTCAGGACGTGAGCTGGGTGGGCATTCTATGTTGTGTGTCTAGTTTGTCTGTTTCTGTGTTCGGCCTAATATGGTTCTCAATCAGAGGCAGCTGTCAATCGTTGTCCCTGATTGAGAATCATATATAGGTGGCTTGTTTTGTGTTGGGATTTTGTGGGTGGTTGTTTCCTGTCTCTGTGTTTTGTCTGCACCAGAAAGGACTGTATCGGTAAGCCACGTTTGTTATTTTGTAGTTTTGTAAGTGTTCACGTTTTCGTCTGTCATTAAATATGTTGAACACGGAATACGCTGCGTCTTGGTCCGATCCCTGCTACACCTCCTCTTCAGACGAAGAGGAGGAAGGCTGCCGTTACACACACTTCATAATTAATTAAGACTTTGTGCTCTGTTAGTACGAATAGGTGTTGTTGTGGGTTGCATATGTTATTTTTTAAATATTGTTTTATTTCACCTTTATTTAACTAGGCAAGTCAGGTAAGAACAAATTCTTATTTACAATGATGGCCTACACCAGCCAAACCCAGACGCCGCCCTATGGGACTCGGTTGTGATACAGCCTGGATAGTAATGACTTGCTGAAACCAAGTGACAAAATGTAACATATTAAAATACCTTCAAAGTCTTTTCTTTAGAAAATGTTACGTTTATTGGTGAACTAATAGAAGCAAGCTACTGTTTTTCCATCTTCACCTTATTCTAAACAATTCTACCCATTTTGCCATGGGGCAAAGAGAATAATCTGCAGCTTTATAGCTAATCTCATGGTATTCTACACAATTTGGCATGCGTCTGAGAGAAAATGCTTCTGTTTTATACATTTCCTCCAATTCTACACATTTTGCCATGGGGCAGAGAGGAAAATGGTTAGTTTTATAGCTCATCTCATGCTATTCTATACATATTGACATGAGGCTGAGAGAAAATGTTGCATTAAAGCTGCAAATATAGGTAGGTGTGTTGACAGTGTTAAAGGCAATGGATTATGAGCTGTTTTGTTTGCAAAATGAACAAATCAAATAGGCAGTGGCATGGTGTATATAGCCATAGAAGCACAGTGACATGCCCCAATGCAGTAATATTTGTGGTTTATTGGGGGTGTTGCTTTCAGTTAGTTATTTTTGGCAACCCATCCCGTGAGAATGAATGTCATTCCAGTTCATCTGTTGTGTCATATTTCATCAAATCTGACTAACCTAGTGCACAGCTTACTTTTAGGTAAACATTCAAATAATGTCCTGTTTGGAACACTGACAAATAAAGAGCTTTTTATATATATATATATATATATATATATATATATATATATATATATATATATATATACAGTATATTAAACATTTTTTTTGCTCAATCTGATTGGGTGGCCCACCTGTGCCTACACCCACCCAGGCCCACTTGTGCCTACACCCCAGAATGGTTTTCATGCACTTTTAATTTGGACCTGAAGTCAGGTATATGGTCTACAGTACAACTTTCTCTCGTGGCATGCACTAATGATGTGAAAGGGAAAAAGATAACAGATGAGAGGCCTGTGCGCATCTCTCTGTCTCCACTTGAGTGTCCCTGCTAATAACCATTGTGACAGTTTAACACGACAGCACAATTACGCCAAACTGGTGATACACCTTTGGGTGGCTGACACATGCCAGTGCTTCCTATCCCCTATGCAATAAGTGACACTGATGCTGTATGGTGTACTTTGTAGTCTCTCTCTGCCTATTAGGTGTATGGGACTGGGTGTGTGTCATGGATGTGTCCTAATACTACCAGGTGGCAGTAGACTATTACCAGTGTACACTCTACTCACCCCTACAGGGACATACTGCAACAGTTTCTCAGGACACAGACATATGTTACAGAGGAAGAACAACTAGAAGAATCCAATTAGACTTTGTTTATTGACAGCACCTGTAAGTAGATATTACCAAGTGTGAGTAACACTAAACGTAAAATAACCACAGAAGTCAAACTCATTAAATTGATTATATGTAATTTGCCAACACTCATCAAGAGAATAAGGTTATAACCTGATCAGAGAACACTGCCAATTAAGGAAATGTTGTTGTTCATAACAATTTTCTTTTGGCAAACTTTTTTGGTTATAGAGACTCAACTTTCTGGCATATGGAAATCCAAAATTCAACATGATTTAAAGCAACATTTCAAGTGTTCTGAATGCATAAATCCCATTCTGCTTTCCTTTTGCCTTGTAACTGGAATGGACTTACTCTCTGTGTAATGTATATGCATTTTACATTACATATTTCACTTAAATCTCATTTACTAAGTCCGATACGGAAGTGTGGCATATTGGCCAAAAAAGTATACCTGCCATGAGCATACTGTAGATCTGTAATAACCATCAGGCTGTTCTGATAGAAACATGCAGCTGAGTTAATAAAGTAGAATCAGTATGTCACGCTTAGACTCTACTCACATTTATAACAAGCACAGCTCCATGTGAGGATAAATCCCTGTATGTACCTTTAGGTTGGACAGACATTTTAAAAAGCCAAACCTATTACAAGAGAAAACTGACACTTTATTAATGTTGTTTCTTTGTGCGATTTTGGAGCACAATGACTCATGGCAAAGGTTGGAATGGGATATCTTCTCATCTTCAAGAGAATAAAACAGTCAAAAAACGGATGGTAGGGAAGCAGCTGCTCCATGCAGTTCTCCTTAATGTACAGTTACTGCCTCTGACAGGCATACCAGATAAGGCATACCAGATAAGGCAACTCAGACACACCTGTGCATACTTTCTAAGGGCCATCCACACCAAGGACGATAACTATAACGATAACTATAACGATAAATTATACTTACCTATAAACATTGGCAAGCATCCATACCAGTAGACCTATTAAACAGACCATTCAGTGCTTCAGGGTGTGTTCATTGTCATAGTGACAATCCAAATAATAATTAAATGTACATGTAGACATGTAGACATTTTTTTTTAGAAACTCAAATTTAAATGTAGCAATTGAACAACAAACGCTGTTTATCCTGCACATATTTTACATTATGTCATTTCTTGCCTCGTTGCTCAAGTGGTTTGCAAGTGATTTCCATTTTTCGAATGATTGTCAATTCGTTTGGATCTCCTTTTTTTTTTAGCTGTGCTTATCTCTGTCTGTCCTGTGCAACCCTTTGCAATGCATCAGTGCAACAATGTTATCATCATTGACCAAAGTGATCACACCAATACACTCTCTCTCATCTTTCGCAGAGAGTTAATTTTGCCTAGGCCTAATTGACACTAAGTAAATTAGCAAGAGCAAGCCTGCTTCTTTCCACAAAAAGGTTATTAGGCCTAGTATTAAAAAGGCAAAAAAATAAATACATGTAAATATAGCTTTTGTAGCCTATAGCCTAACTATGCAAGACTGAGTCTGTGATTGTGTTGTAGTCAGAGCCAGAGCGCAAAGGAGTATAATTATTTTGGCAGGGGTAGCTCACTAGGGGTCTTTCAATCACCTGCAGTGAATGCGCTTTTCAGATCAGTTCAGAGCGCAAACATGTACATATTTGTTGATAAACTTTGATAGTTAGCGAGTTATTAGCCGTGTTATAGATACGTATAGGTCAGCATGGGCAGTGGTGTAAAGTACTTAATTAAAAATAATTTAAAATATTACTTAAGTAGTTTTTTGGGGGTATCTGTACTTTACTATTGAAATTTTTGGCTACTTTTACTTCACTACATTCGTTAAGAAAATATTGTACTTTTCACTCATTTTCCTTGACACCCAAAAGTACTCCTTACATTTTGAATGTTTGAATGCTTAGCAGGACAGGAAAATAGTCAAATTCATGCACTTAATTCATACACCGAACATCCCTGATCATCCCTACTGCCTCTGATATGGCAGACTCACTAAACACACATGCTTCGTTTGTAAATGATGTCTGAATGTTGGAGTGTGCCCCTGGCTATCCATGAATTTAAAAAAACAAGACAATGGTGACATCTGGTTTGCTTAATATAAGGAATTTGAAATTATTTATACCTTTACTTTTAATACTCAAGTACACTGTAAAACTGTTGCCAGCTTAATACTGTAATTTTGCTTTACAGCAGAGATGCTGTATGTTTTACAGTACTATTTTCCTTACTGTAAAGACATATTACATTATCCTTGCTGTAAATTTACAGGGATGCTGTAATGTTTTACTGAAAGGAAAATAGTACTGTAGAGCAAAATTACAGTATTAAGCTGGCAACTCTGGTGCCAGTATAATGCTGTAAATTTACTGTGAAATGTTATCTGAAATCTAAATGTAAGAAAAACTATACATTTGTACATAGAATACATTTATTCAAATTGGTAACCACATTAATAACAAATTAACAGCAGCATTGACAATAGAAGTAACAAGAAGTTAACACACAACCAAATAAGAGAATCATTACCACACTAATGTAAAAACTATATTGTGTGCCTGTGCGTGTGGGCTGTGTGGGAGAGAGAGACAGAGAGAGAGGGAGACTGGAGGTCCCTGATGATCTTCTTGGTTTTCCTGCGACACCTGGTGTTGTAGGTGTCCTGGAGGGCAGGCAGTGTACACCCAATAGTGCGTTCGGCTGCACTAATCACCCTCTGAAGTGCATTGCGGTCTGCGGTGGTGGAATTGCCATACCAGGCTGTGATGCAGCCCGATCTTTGATCAGGGGCAACTCTGTTTGGGGTAAGGGGGTCCAGAGGCAGTGAAACACACAACAGTACATTTGGGCCGGAGAGCATCCAGGAGAGAGAAGTCAGAACTGTATCAGGTGTTCCTCATGGGGCTCGTTAACAAACCACCTCAATTCTGATTTGTCAGCTCTTCTCGCCCCTAGGACAAGCATAAAAAAATAAAGAATATAATGAGAGACAGAGAGCACCAGGGCTGTTACTCTGTGGGTAAAAAGACAAGATACAAGAGACATATCAAGCTGGTGTCGTGTGTGTGTTTGTGTATGTGTACTTACCTCACAAGAGGTCTTCATTCAAACTCAGTGAGCTCTTGGAAGAATGGGGCAAGATAGGGATTGAGAACAAACAGCTGGCTTCCTCTGGGCCACCTTAGCATGCACTTAGTCCCATCTTCAAGACTCATCATCTTGGGTTGATTCGAACCTACAGCATATATCCAATATTGTTTATGAAATCAATTGAGGCATTGAACAAACACAAGTAAGACAGCTAGATACACGTACTTCAATCCCTAGCAAACTACAATGCTATAGCCTACACAATATCACAGATTATTTCACCTCACAACATTTTCCTTTCTAGCTGTGCCACCAAATGTTTGCATACTACTGGTAAAGTGAACAGGTTTAGCTAATACTATAACATTATCCAAAACATGTTTTATTTATTAAACAAATGCTTAGCGGGAGAGGCTAAATGGACGCTCCTGGCCTACAAAACTATGATTTATGCCGCACAGATGAGATTCAAGTGAACTGAGTCAAACAGGGTTGTGACAGCTAAGGAAGACACTGTCCCAGTGTTTTTGCCATTTATGCTCTCCCCATTGAGTAGAATATATCAGTCCAGGATATCTAGATGGCTACGAATATTAGTTATGTTTTGGGTAGGCTGCTATCCTACTTGAAATACTGTATAATCCTGGGAGGGGAAAAATGTGTTGCTTTACTAGTTTCCACCACTGACACTGTGTTAGGCTACAGCTGACCAGTGGCACTGCACATTAGGTCGGCAGGCACCTCGATACAACATGGTGCACTGGTCATTCGCATCAGCTTTAGCGGCTCGCGAGTACGGCCCACAACGCGTCTTATGTGTAAAATGTTGCCTGTCAATCCCCCCAAAATATGTGTAATCTTTTGAACTGCTAGAAACAAGCAATTTTCTCTGTAGTAATGGTGGAAACACATCTGCACTCAGTGTATTCTCTATGGCACTCCGAGACTGCTATACAGCCTATAATCACAATATTTTCTGTGTGATGTTTTTCTCGGTCGCACAGCTAGATATTTACGATCAATTTAGAGCAGACCGAAATGGCTTTTGTCAATTTGAACTAGCCAGCTATCTAGCTAGGTTAGCTGAGGAAACATGCAGTAGTTCAACGTTGGCTAGAAATAAATATACTTATAAATAAGACTCAACTGCTTCAAGAAGATGTTTACTAAAATAGTCTCAGCTTCATGTGTCTCACCAGCATGACGTTGGTATCTGAAATGGGTCATTTGAATCTACAGTAGGTATAAGCTATTAAAAGAAATACAGTATGTTAGATGTATTTTTACAGGAGGCTTCCGAATTAAAGTTAAAAAGTTAACCAAAATGCAATGCAATCTACAGCATTAATGCTGTAAAACACATGTATAGTATTATATTGTGCAGCCTACAGTGATTTACTGTAAACATTCCAGAAAAGTCTGACAGTATTTATTTTATCAATTGCATTTACTTTTGATACTTAAGTATATTTTAAACCAAATACTTTTAGACTTTTACTGAAGTAGAAATGTACTGACCTTAGAGAGCCTTTTATTTCTCTATTTGGTTAGGTCAGGGTGTGATTTGGGTGGGCATTCTAGTTTTCTATTTCTTTGTTGGCCGGGTATGGTTCCCAATCAGAGGCAGCTGTCTATCGTTGTCTCTAATTAGGAATCATACTTAGGCAGCCTGTTTTCCACCCTAGTTTATGGGATCTTGTCTTTGTATAGTTGCTGTTTAGCGCTACAGAGCTTTACGTTCGTTTCGTGTTTTGTTGTTTTTTGGTGTCATTTGAAAATAAAGTAAAATGTACGTCTACCACGCTGCACCTTGGTCTCCTTCCAACGACGAACGTGACAGAAGATCCCACCACAAACGGACCAAGCAGCGTGGTCAGGAGAGGACACGACGGAAACCCGAGAGGCAGCCCCCCCAAGAAAATTGGGGGGGGCAGATGACGTGGGCGTCGGTGCTGAGGGGTGAGTCCGAGACCGAGGAGGAATTCTTGGACCGTTTGAGCGAGGAGTGGTTGGCAGTGGAGAGGGACGAAAGAGTTTGGAGGGGTTGGAGTCTGGAGCAAGACAGTCGCTTTGAGGAGCGTGTGACCCTTTAAGCACCATGCGTTGCGGTTACACGTACTGTGTCTCCGGTACGCATCTACAGCCCAGTGCGTCCTGTGCCAGCGCCCCGCAGTTGCCGGGCTAGGGTGAGCATCCAGCCAGGACGCGATGTGCCAGCTCTACGCTCCAGACCTCCAGTACGCCTCCTCGGCCCAGGATATCCTGCGCCGGCTCTGCGCACTGTGTCCCCGGTGCGCCTTCACAGCCCAGTACGTCCTGTGCCATCGCCCCGCAGTTGCCTGGCTAGGGTGAGCATCCAGCCAGGACGGGTTGTGCCAGCTCTGCGCTCCAGACCTCCGGTGCGTCTCCACGGCCCAGTATATCCTGTGCCAGCTCCACGCACCCGGTCTCCTGTGCGTCTGCCCAGCCCGGAAAGCCCTGTGCCAGCTCTACGTACCAGGCCTTCAGTGCGTCTCCCCAGCCCGGTAAGCCCTGTGCCAGCTCTATGCACCAGGCCTCCAGTGCGTCTCTCCAGCCCGGTGGGTCCTGTGCCAGCTCTATGCACCCGGCCTCCAGTGATGATCCATGGCCCGAAGCCTCCAGTGGTGATCCATGGCCCGAAGCCTCCAGTGATGAACCATGGCACGAAGCCTGCAGTGATGATGCATGGCACGAAGCCTCCAGCGATGGTCTGCGGTCCAGAGTCTCCAGCGACGGTCTGCAGTCCAGAGTCTCCAGCGATGGTCTGCAGTCTAGAGCCTCCAGCGGGGGTTCCCAGGCCAGAGCCTCCAGCGGGGGTTCCCAGGCCAGAGCCGCCTGTGACATTCCCCAGTCCGGAGCCTGCAGCGACGGTCCCCAGTCCGGAGCCTGCAGCGACGTTCCCCAGTCCGGAGCCTCCAGCGACGTTCCCCAGTCCGGATCCTCCAGCGAGGGCTCCCAGTCAGGATCGGTGGTTCGGTTCCTCCAGTAGTGATATACGGTCCGTAGTCCGCGACGATGATCTACGGTCCGGTTCCTCCGGCGACGATCTACGCTCCAGTTCCTCTGGCGACGATCTACGGTCCGGTTCCTCCGGCAATGATCTACGGTCCGGTTCCTCCGGCAATGATCTACGGTCCGGAGCCTCCGGCGACGATCCACGGTCCGGTTCCACGGAAGCGGAGGGATCAGCAAGCGGAGCGGGGTCTACGCCCCGAACCGGAGCCACCTCCGAGGCTAGATGCCAACCCGGACCCTCCCTCATAGAATCAGGTTTTGCGGCCGGTGTCCGCACCTTTGAGGGGGGGTACTGTCACGCCCTGACCTTAGAAAGCCTTTTAATTTCTCTATTTGGTTAGGTCAGGGTGTGATTTGGGTGGGCATTCTAGTTTCTATTTCTTTGTTGGCCGGGTATGGTTCCCAATCAGAGGCAGCTGTCTATCGTTGTCTCTGATTGGGAATCATACTTAGGCAGCCTGTTTTCCACCCTAGTTTGTGGGATCTTGTCTTTGTATAGTTGCTGTTTAGCGCTACAGAGCTTTACGTTCGTTTCGTGTTTTGTTGTATTTTGGTGTCATTTGAAAATAAAGTAAAATGTACGCCTACCACGCTGCACCTTGGTCTCCTTCCAACAACGAACGTGACACTGGGTGACTTTTACTTGAGTCATTTTCTATTAAGGTATCTTTACTTTTATTCAAGTATGACATTTGGGTCCTTTTTCCACCAATGGCAATGGAGAGTTACTGCTTCCTACAAGAGAACAAACATGTAGACTTAGGCAAATAAGTCAATAGGCAGAGGGGTAGTCTACATTGTCTAATTCTCTGTATGGTAATAATTAATTGTATTTTGTAAAGTGGTTTCTTGCATCATACAACAGTCACCTATTTGCCCCATGGTTTTACAGACCAAGTAAAAAATTATTAATTAATGTCAAGCCCTAAAATATGTAAGGGAACTCCCCCCCAATTGTACAAAATAACATGGCAAGTTATTGGCACCGGGCGCAGCATATACACGATGGACAAATACACTATTTCTGGCGGTGTTTCATCCAAAGTTGATGGCAAATGCCATGCTGCAAATGAGCTGTGTAACACTCCAAAATTCCTATAGTGGGCGAGTGTGTTCTATCCAAATTTTTCATAGGCCTTTTGTAACGCAAGTCAAGACCCAAGAGTAAAATGTTGAAATTTTGAAAGTTTTGGCAAAAACTTGTCACCCCCTTAAAAAAGTGCTTTCTGGACCGTTTTTCGAAATTCTTTCGAGTTTTATGTCAATTACACATGTGTAAGAACTGTATGAAAATACTTTAGTCACATTTTATTATCATAATTTTTTATAAATGTTTACTTGTACTTAAGGAATATGTTTTGTGCATTTGGAATGTGATTTCATAGGAAGTCAAAAGTCAAAAGTCAAATGTTAAAAATGTGGAAAAAACATATCACCCCCTTTAAAAAAGTGCTTTCTGGACCTTTTTTTGAAATTCTTTCGATTTTTAGGTCAATTACACTGGTATAAGAACTGTATGAAAATACTTTAGTCACATTTTATTATCATAATTTTTTATAAATGTTTACTTGTACTTAAGGAATATGTTTTGTGCATTTGGAATGTGATTTCATAGGAAGTCAAAAGTCAAATGTTAAAAATGTGGAAAAAACGTATCACCCCCTTCATAGTCGAAAATAACATTTTGTTTTAAAAGGCCAAAATGAAGCATTTAAAACTGTATTGAAAATCGTGCGTGGTAACCCAAAACATGAAACAGAATATTTTTTGACTTTTTTTGGAAACCTCCATAAATCACTCAGGCCAGCACACATTGATTTTTGGCCGTAGAATAGTGCTCCCAGAGCGGGTATGGAAGTCTGGATGCCCCCTAAAAGCAATTTCAACCATGGCACCTGGTAACCCCCAAAAAATACCAGGTGCACGAAAAGTTGGGACTTAGAATATTTTTAGAGTTTTTTGGAAAAACTCCATAAATCACTCAGGCCATTGACTCGAGAAGAAAAAACATAAAATATTTTCCAGAAAAAAAAACAGAATATTTTCTGACTTTTTTTGAAAACCTCCATAAATCACTCAGGCCAGCACCCATTGATTTTTGGCCGTAGAATAGTGCTCCCAGAGCGGGTATGGAAGTCTGGATGCCCCCTAAAAGCATTTAAGGTTCTGTGTGTCTTTAAGCACCATACTTTTTCATTCCATCCTTGCTGTGTGTGTCTGTGTGTGTGTGTGTGAGCTTTTCTTTGACATCTGTTTAGAGAAATGACTGATTTACACTTCATGAGGGTTGCTTAATCACACACTTAAAGTTTTGGAAAGATCTGACTTTTTGAACCCTTTGAAACAGCACCTATGACCCCATTTTAAGGCACTTCCGGTTGGCACAGGAAGCTATAAGTAAATACCTATCCTGATCGGGGTATGCTTTTACAGAATCCTGAGTTTTAAGTCTATACGTTAAGAACTGACTGATTTACACAGGGTTGAATGCACTATATATCACAAACTGCTGGTTGGGTATGGCAAAACCCTTTTAGGGTGATTTTATCACTTCCGGTTGCTCCAGGAAGCTTAGAATCAACACAGGTAGACCTCATAGTGGCTTGATGGATTGTCATTGAAGACAGGTTCATAAGAAATTCATAACCCACATAGGGTTTATTTAAAGAATGCACGTTACATTTGCATATGATTCAACAGTGAAAAACATCACATCATATTGCAAACATAACACACTGTTGAATCATATTGCAAACATAACACACACTGTTACGTTTGCAATATGATGTGTTGAATCATATTGCAAACATAACACACACTGTTACATTTGCAATATGATGTGTTGAATCATATTGCAAATGTAACGTGCATTCTTTAAATACTTTAGAAATACAAAATTGAACGGCCTGATGACCTCAGGATGGCCGGGCAGTGATAGTGGTTCCTCTCCATCGCTCGTTGCATGAAATTTTATCATGTCGATTTTGGTGATGGTACCCCCCCGTTGAAACATATTGCAAATGCACAAAAGTCAACTAGCAAGTCAACTAGCAAGTGTCAACAAAAGTCAACTAGCAAGTGTCCATCAGTCAATTGGATAGTTTCAGACACCAAACTCACTTTTTCCAACTCCTTTAAGAAGCCAACTATCACATATTTCAGAGCAGGCCCAAAATTCACAGCGCCTTCCATTTAACTTCTTATGGCTGCAAGGGGCAGTATTGAGTAGCCAGTTAAATCGTGCCCATTTCAAACGGCCTCGTACTCAATTCTTGCTCGTACAATATGCATATTATTATTACTATTGGATAGAAAACACTCTCTAGTTTCTAAAACCGTTTGAATTATTTCTCTGAGTGAAACAGAAGTCATTCTGCAGCACACTTCCTGACCAGGAAGTGGAATGTCAGAAATCGATGCTCTGTTCAACTTCCTGCCTATACATGGGCATGATACGTAAGAGTCTACATACACTTCATACACCTTCCCCTGGTTGTCAAGAGGCGGTGAGAGAAATTTTTTTCGTGTTTATCTTGGTCTGAGGTGGAATTAAAGCTCTTTGTTTGACGTGACCGTCCACTTCCTGTTTCTGGAGCGCGCGAAAGAGGACATGGATTTGCCTTCTGTTTTGCTCTCGTTATGGACGACTAACATCTCCGTCTTAGATTTTATTTGATACATGTGACCATATCATCGTAAAGTATGTTTTTTCAATATAGTTTAATCAGATTATTGAAATTTTTTCGGGAGTTTTGCCGTGTTCCGTTCTCTGACTTTGTTGACGTTGGAGAACTTTGTGCCACTTGGCAAGTGCACTTCCTAAATCGAGAGGGAAAATGAAGGTTCTAAATCCAAACACCGACTGTTCTGGACAAAGGACACCTTGTCCAACATTCTGATGAAAGATCAGCAAAAGTAAGAAACATTTTATGATGCTATTTCATATATCTGTCGAACTGTGTACTAGTCGTGGGCGGCCAACGTTTTGGCTACTCTAAGCTATACCGAAGCTGCATAACGTAATGAAGTTATTTTTAGAATTCTAACACTGTGATTTCATTAATAACTAATGGATCTATCATTTCCTATACAACATGTATTTTTTAGTTATGTTTATGAATAGCTATTTGGTCAGAATATGTGTGTCAGAAAAAGTGTCAGTAAAATATCCGAACGTTGTGGGAAATAGTAGCTACGTTAGCATAATGGGTAACCACTGATTTCAGCTCTAAATATGCACATTTTTGAACAAAACATAAGTGTATGTATAACCTGATGTTATAGGACTGTCATCTGAGGAAGAAAATCAAGGTTAGTCAAAAATTATATACCTTTTGCCTGTTTGTTACGATCGCTTACTTTTGCTACTGGGAAATTGCTTGTGTTTTTGGCTATTGTGGCTACGCTAATATAACGCTATATTGTGTTTTCGCTGTAAAACACTTGATAAATCGGAAATATTGTCTGGAATCACAAGATGCCTGTCTTTCAATTGCTGTACACTATGTATTTTTCAGAAATGTTTTATGATGAGTAATTAGGTATTTGACGTTGGTGTCTGTAAATATTATGGCTGCTTTCGGTGCAATTTCTGAATGTAGCTGCAATGTAGACTATGATTTATACCTGAAATATGCACATTTTTCTAACAAAACATATGCTATACAATAAATATGTTATCAGACTGTCATCTGATGAAGTTGTTTCTTGGTTAGTGGCTATTTATATCTTTATTTGGTCGAATTTGTGATAGCTACTGATGGAGTAAAAAACTGTTGGAGTAAAAAAAAGTGGTGTCTTTTGCTAACGTGGTTAGCTAATAGATTTACATATTTTGTCTTCCCTGTAAAACATTTTAAAAATCGGACATGTTGGCTTGATTCACAAGATGTGTACCTTTCATATGCTGTATTGGACTTGTTAATGTGTGAAAGTTAAATATAAAAAAAAAAAAATATCTTTTGAATTTCACGCCCTGCACTTTGAGCTGGCTGTTGTCATAAGTGTACCGACGTCGGGCTTGCACGCCAAACAGGTTAAACCATAATAAAACAAATAATGCGTAGTTGTGTTCTAGCTGCGGGTCCAATTCTCACATTATGTTTAGCCCTATGTGAGGCGACCTCGAATCCCAAGTTTCGGCTCGATAGGTCATTCGGTGCCCGAGCAATACCTTAATTGGTGCTGAAAATCCAATTTTTTCATTGCCTTGCTACGGGGTCCTTGAATGAGCAATCAAACAGACATGTTGGAGTCTGTCTCTATGAGCCGAGCCGGTTTCAATGCACCTAATCTTGAGACTCTGGGACTTTTCTAAATGTCGCCAGTTTGGTTGAGCTCAAAATGAATTGAAAACATTGCAAATACACAAGGCTGTTTATCGGTCTGAGAACCTTCTAGAGCCACATAACTCACCGTGCACAATCAACCTGAGGTCTAGAACAGGTTTCCAAAGTTTCAGAACTCTAGGTCTGACTGGTTCTTTAAAAGTTGGAACAAAAGTAACTACTGCAGACACTGTCTGCCTCTTAGCCCCTCAGTGTGTCCCTCCATCATTTCTGTGTGGGTGTGTGAATTTTTCTTTCAAATCTGATGGGACTAATGACTGATTTACAGTTCAGGAGGGTTGCCTAATCACAAATATGAAGTTTTGGAAAGATTTGACATTTTTAACCCTTCAAAACAGCCCATTTGACACCAATTATGGCACTTCCGGTTGGCACAGGAAGCTGAAAGTAAACACATATACTCACTGGAGTATGCTGTTACAGAATCCTGTGTTTTAAGTCTATATGTAAAAAATTGACTGATTTACATAGGGCTGAATGCACTATTTCTATCAAATTGCAGGTTGGGTATTGCAAACACTTTTAGGGTGATTTTAACCACTTCCGGTTGCTCCAGGAAGCTTAGAATCGACACAGGTAGACCTCATGGTGGCCTAATGGACTGTCATCAAAGACAGGTTCATAAGACATTCATAACCCACATAGGCTTCAGGTTGAATTTAGGGGAGCAGTCAATGTATTCCTATGGGGCGAAATGTCATTGTCAACTGTTTGATGTAAACACCTTATTTTAACTGTTAAGGGTTAATGCCACAAGCTCAAGGATAGGCTTGCACAGATCGGGAGGACCTTAAGAACATTCCTGAGGTCAAATTGTGTTTCTAACCTTAACGGTTCTCTCTCTGTCTCCCAAAAGCAAATAAAATTGACATTGAGGTCAAAGGGTCATTTGTGTCCATCTTCTTGTAACGGTCGCTGCGCTCAGACCGAGCGAGCTACGGTCAAGCGGGGCATCTCGTTGAACTCGGCACGGCCTGGAGATAATAGTAATGCCATTGTCGGCTTTGTGTGTCTTTAAGCACCGTACTTTTTCACTCCATCATTGCTTTGTGTGTGTGTGTGTGTGAGAGAGAGCTTTTCTTTGAACTCTGTTTAGAGAAATGACTGATTTACAGTTCATGAGGGTTGTCTAATCACACAAATGAAGTTTTGAAAAGTTCTGACCTTTTATCCCTTCGAAACAGCACCCATGACACCATTTTAAGGCACTTCCGGTTGGCACAGGAAGCTATAGGTAAACACATATCTTGATTGGGGTATGTTGTTACAGAATCCTGAGTTTTAAGTCTATACGTTAAGAATTGACTTATCTACATAGGGTTGAATGCAGTGATTTTCAAAATTGCAAGTCATGTATATCTGGACACTTCTTAGGGTGATTTTAACCACTTCCGGTTGGTCCAGGTAGCTTAAAATCAACACAGGTAGACCTCATGGTGGCCTGATGGACTGACATCAAAGACAGGTTCATAAGACATTCATAACCCACATAGGCTTCAGGTTGAATTTAGAGGAGCAGTCAATGTATTCCTATGGGGCGAAATGTCATTGTAAACTGTTTGATGTAAACACCTTCTTTTAACTGTTAAGGGTTAATGCCACAAGGTCAAGGTTAGGCTTGCACAGATCGGGAGGACCTTAACCTGTTTGGCGTGCAAGCCCGACGTCGGTACACTTATGACAACAGCCAGCTCAAAGTGCAGGGCGCGAAATTCAAAATATATTTTTTTTTAATATTTAACTTTCACACATTAACAAGTCCAATACAGCATATGAAAGGTACACATCTTGTGAATCAAGCCAACATGTCCGATTTTTAAAATGTTTTACAGGGAAGACAAAATATGTAAATCTATTAGCTAACCACATTAGCAAAAGACCCCACTTTTTTACTCCAACAGTTTTTTACTCCATCAGTAGCTATCACAAATTCGACCAAATAAAGATATAAATAGCCACTAACCAAGAAACAACTTCATCAGATGACAGTCTGATAACATATTTATTGTATAGCATATGTTTTGTTCGAAAAATTTGCATATTTCAGGTATAAATCATAGTTTACATTTCAGCTACAATCAGAAATTGCACCGAAAGCAGCCATAATATTTACAGACACCAATGTCAAATACCTAATTACTCATCATAAAACATTTCTGAAAAATACATAGTGTACAGCAATTGAAAGACAGGCATCTTGTGATTCCAGACAATATTTCCGATTTATCAAGTGTTTTACAGCGAAAACACAATATAGCGTTATATTAGCGTAGCCACAATAGCCAAAAACACAAGCAATTTCCCAGTAGCAAAAGTAAGCGATCGTAACAAACAGGCAAAAGATATATAATTTTTGACTAACCTTGATTTTCTTCCTCAGATGACAGTCCTATAACATCAGGTTATACATGCACTTATGTTTTGTTCAAAAATGTGCATATTTAGAGCTGAAATCAGTGGTTACCCATTATGCTAACGTAGCTACTATTTCCCACAACGTTCGGATATTTTACTGACACTTTTTCTGACACACATATTCTGACCAAATAGCTATTCATAAACATAACTAAAAAATACATGTTGTATAGGAAATGATAGATCCATTAGTTATTAATGAAATCACAGTGTTAGAATTCTAAAAATAACTTCATTACGTTATGCAGCTTCGGTATAGCTTAGAGTAGCCAAAACGTTGGCCGCCCACGACTAGTACACAGTTCGACAGATATATGAAATAGCATCATAAAATGTTTCTTACTTTTGCTGATCTTTCATCAGAATGTTGGACAAGGTGTCCTTTGTCCAGAACAGTCGGTGTTTGGATTTAGAACCTTCATTTTCCCTCTCGATTTAAGAAGTGCACTTGCCAAGTGGCACAAAGTTCTCCAACGTCAACAAAGTCAGAGAACGGAACACGGCAAAACTCCCGAAAATTTTTCAATAATCTGATGAAACTATATTGAAAAAACATACTTTACGATGATATGGTCACATGTATCAAATAAAATCTATCCCGGAGATGTTAGTCGTTCATAACGACAGCTAAACAGAAGGCAAATCCATGTCCTCTTTCGCGCGCTCCAGAAACAGGATATGGACGGTCACGTCAAACAAAGAGCTTTTATTCCACCTCAGACCAAGATAAACACGAAATTCTTTCTCTCACCGCCTCTTGACAACCAGGGGAAGGTGTATGAAGTGTATGTAGACTCTTACGTATCATGCCCATGTATAGGCAGGAAGTTGAACAGAGCATCGATTTCTGACATTCCACTTCCTGGTCAGGAAGTGTGCTGCAGAATGACTTCTGTTTCACTCAGAGAAATAATTCAAACGGTTTTAGAAACTAGAGAGTGTTTTCTATCCAATAGTAATAATAATATGCATATTGTACGAGCAAGAATTGAGTACGAGGCCGTTTGAAATGGGCACAATTTAACTGGCTACTCAATACTGCCCCTTGCAGCCATAAGAAGTTAAGAACATTCCTGAGGTCAAATTGTGTTTCTAACCTTAACGGTTCTCTCTCTGTCTCCCAAAAGCAAATAAAATTGACATTGAGGTCAAAGGGTCATTTGGGTCCGTCTTCTTGTAATGGTCGCTGCGCTCAGACCGAGCGAGCTACGGTCAAGCGGGGCATCCCGTTGAACTCGGCACGGCCTGGAGACTATGGTGATGTCATTTTAGTGGTGATTTCAGAATGCTATTTCGGTGCATTCATGGAAGGCGCTGTGAATTTTGGGCCTTCTCTGAAATATGTGATAGTTGGCTTCTAAAGGAGTTGGAAAAAGTGAGTTTGGAGTCAGATGGTATCAGTTTGGTGTCTGAAAATATCTAATTCACTGATGGACACTTGCTAGTTGACTTTTGTTGACACTTGCTAGTTGACTTGCTAGTCGACTTTTGTGCATTTGCAATATGTTTCAACGGGAGGGTACCATCACCAAAATCGACATGATGAAATTTCACGCAACGAGCGATGGAGAGGAACCACTATCACTGCCCGGCCATCCTGAGGTCATCAGGACATTCACTTTTGTATTTCTAAAGTATTTAAAGAATGCACGTTACATTTGCAATATGATTCAACATCACATCATATTGCAAATCTAACGTGCATTTGCAATGTGCTTCAACAGTGAAAAACATCACATCATATTGCAAATGTAACGTGCATTCTCTTAAATACTTTAGAAATGCAAAAGTGAACGGCCTGATGACCTCAGGATGGCCGGGCAGTGATAGTGGTTCCTCTCCATCGCTCGTTTTGTTAAATTTCATCATGTCGCTTTTTGTGATGGTACCCCCCCGTTGAAACATATTGCAAATGCACAAAAGTTTACTAGCAAGTCGGTGTCCATCAGTCAATTAGATATATTCAGACACCAAACTGATACCATCTGACACCAAACTCACTTTTACCAACTCCTTTAGAAGCCAACTATCACATATTTCAGAGCAGGCCCAAAATTCACAGCGCCTTCCATTTAAACCATAATAAAACAAATAATACGTAGTTATGTTCTAGCTGCGGGTACAATATTCACATTATGTTTAGCCCTATGTGAGGCGACCTGGAATCCCAAGTTTCGGCTCGATAGGTCATTCGGTGCCCGAGCAAAACCCTAATTGGTGCTGAAAATCCACTTTTTTCCATGCCTTGCTACGGGGTCCTTGAATGAGCAATCGGACAGAATCGTTGGGGTCCGTCTCTATGGGCCGAGCCGGTTTCAATGCACCTAGTCTTGAGACTCTGGGACTTTTCTAAATGTCGCCAGTTTCGTTGAGCTCAAAATGAATTGAAAACATTGCAAATACACAAGGCTTTTTATTGGTCCGAGAACCTTCTAGAGCCACATAACTCACCGTGCACAATCGACCTGAGGTCTGGAACAGGTTTGTAAAGTTTCAGAACTCTAGGTCTGACGGTTCTTTAAAAGTTGGAACAAAAGTAACTACTACAGGCACTGTCTGCCTCTTAGCCCCTCAGTGTGTCCCTCCATCATTTCTGTGTGGGTGTGTATTTTTTTGTTGAAATCTGATGGGATGAATGACTGATTTACAGTTCAGGAGGGTTGTCTATTCACATATATGAAGTTTTGGAAAGATTTGACATTTTTAACCCTTCGAAACAGCCCATTTGACACCAATTATGGCACTTCCGGTTGGTACAGGAAGCTAAAAATAAACACATATCATCACTGGAGTAGGCTTTTACAGAATCCTGAGTTCTAAGTCTGTATGTTAAAAATTGACTGATTTACATAGGGTTGAATGCACTATTTCTCTCAAACTGCAGGTTGGGTATGGCAAACACTTTTAGGGTGATTTAACCACTTCCGGTTGCTCCAGGAAGCTTAGAATCGACAAAGGTAGACCTCATGGTGGCCTGATGGACTGACATCAAAGACAGGTTCATAAGACATTCATAACCCACATAGGCTTTAGGTTGAATTTAGAGGTGGAGTCAATGTATTCCAATGGGGAGACATTTCATTGTAAACTATTTGATGTAAACACCTTCTTTTAACTGTTAAGGGTTAATGCCACAAGGTCAAGGTTAGGCTTGCACAGATCGGGAGGACCCTAAGAACATTCCTGAGGTCAAATTGTGTTTCTAACCTTAACGGTTCTCTCTCTGTCTCCCAAAAGCAAATAAAATTGACATTGAGGTCAAAGGGTCATTTGTGTCCGTTCTCTTGTCACTGTCGCTGCGCTCAGACCGAGCGAGCTACGGTCAAGCGGGGCATCTCGTTGAACTCGGCACGGCCTGGAGATAATAGTAATGCCATTGCAGGCTTTGTGTGTCTTTAAGCACCGTACTTTTTCACTCCATCCCTGCTGTGTGTGTGTGTGTGAGAGCTTTTCTTTGACATCTTTTGGGATAAATGACTGATTTACAGTTCATGAGGGTTGTCTAATCACACAAGTGAAGTTTTGAAAAGATCTGACCTTTATTACCCTTCAAACCTGACCCTATGGCACCATTTTAAGGCACTTCCAGTTGAAATAGGAAGCTGAAAGTGAACACATACCCTCCTTGGGGTAGGCTCTTATATAATATTGAGGTTTAAGTCTATATGTTAAGAACTGACTTATTTAAAGAGGGTTAAATGAGTGTGTGTTATTTCATAAAATCACATAAAATCACAGAATTCTCGCAGAGCTTCGAGACCCACTTTAAAAATGTTCGTCTGAACAAACTGCAACTGGATCTGTGAATTTTTTGAGAAAAAAAATCCTTTTTGTGAACATCACCAAACGGTCAATGTACGATTTCTCTTAAATTACGATAGATACATTTTCGAGAATGCGGAAAAAGTCAAAAATTTGTCATTTTCATAAAACGGAAACGGAACGTCCGAGACGTTTTCTTCGGTGACTTCCTGAAAGATCTTTCCCCCGCCTCCGGCCCGACGCCGTCCGCGATTTTCTGAAACGTCGCCGGACGTCAGGTAAGGGACCGTACATTTGCAATGGGACTTTCTTCACCGACCATACGGCTCCCGTCTCAGAAGTCCCTTAAGGTATGTAAATATTTATTTGAACATAACAAGATTAAACAACTGAGACATTAAAACTTCATATGGCTTGGGGGCAGTATTTCGACGTCTGGATGAGAAGCGTGCTCAAAGTAAACAGCTTGTTACTCAGGCCCAGAAGCTAGGATATGCATATAATTGGTAGATTTGGAAAGAAAAAAGTTTCCAAAACTGTTAAAATAATGTCTGTGAGTATAGCAGAACTGATATGGCAGGCGAAAACCTGAGAAAAATCCATCCAGGAGGTGGGATTTTTTGGATGTGGGTATTTTCAATTGAATGCCCATAGAGTATCTAATGGGTTAGGACCCAGATTGCAGTTCCTATGGCTTCCACTAAATGTCAACAGTCTTTAGACATTGTTTCAGGTTTGTTTTCTGAAAAATGAAGAAGAATGAGACCTTCCTGTCAGTGGACTGTAGAATCTTGCAATGCTGGTTTGCGCACGTGACCGATTGAGCGCCCTTCGTTGTTTTTCCTTTCTATTGAATTTGCTATTGTCCGGTTGTAATATGATTGATTATTTAGACAACTGACAACCTGATGATTAATTATTAACATCATTTGACATGTTTCGACGAACTTTACCGGTACTATTAGGATGTATTCATCTGCATGTTTTGACCGCCTTTGAGCCAGTGGATTACTGAACAAAAGCGCCAACAAAATTGTGTTTTTGGGATATAAAGAGGGACTTTATCGAACAAAACAAACTATTATTGTGTAGCTGGGACTCTTGTGACTGCAACCATATGAAGATCTTCAAAAGTAAGTGATTAATTCTATCACTATTTCTGACTTTTGTAATTCCTTTACTTGGTTGTAAAATGTTTGCATGCTTTGTAAGCGGGGCGATGTCCTCATAGAATTGCATGGTATGCTTTCGCCGTAAAGACTTTTTGAAATCTGACAAAGCGGCTGGATTAACAAGAGGTTAATCTTTAAGCCGATGTATTACACTTGTATTTTTCATGAATGTTTATTATGACTATTTCTGTATTTTGAATTTGACGCTCTGCAATTTCAACGGATGTTGTCGAGGTGAGTCGCTAGCGGAACGCCTGCGCCAGAAAGGTTAACTGAACAAGTTTCACAGACATGTGACTAACAGAAATGGAATAATGTGTCCCTGAACAAAGGGGGGTCAAAATCAAAAGTAACAGTCTGTATCTGGTGTGGCCACTGGCTGCATTAAGTACTGCAGTGCATCTCCTCCTCATGGACTGCACCAGATTTGCCAATTCTTGCTGTGAGATGTTACCCCACTCTTCCACCGAGGCACCTGCAAGTTCCTGGACAATTCTGGGGGGAATGGCCCTAGCCTTCACTCTCCCATCCAACAGGTCCCAGACGTGCTCAATGGGATTGAGATCCGGTCTCCTCGCTGGCCATGGCAGAACACTGACATTCCTGTCTTGCGGGAAATCACGCACAGAACGAGCAGTATGGCTGGTGGCATTATCATGCTGGAGGGTCATGTCAGGATGAGCCTGCAGGAAGGGTACCACATGAGCGAGGAGGATGCCTTCCCTGTCACGCACAGAGTTGAGATTGCCTGCAATGAAAACAAGCTCAGTCCGATGATGCTGTGACACACCACCCCAGACCATGACGGACCCTCCAGTTTTTAAAAATCTGAAATGTAAAATAAATGTTGATTTGTTTAACACTTTTTTGGTTACTACATGATTCCATATGTGTTATTTCATAGTTTTGAAGTCTTCACTATTATTCTACAATGTAGACAATAGTAAAAGTAAAGAAAAACCCTGCAGTGATTAGGTATCTCCAAACTTTTGACTGGTAATGTATGTCATCTGCCTGTAAAGATATTACCTGTAACACATGATGAACAAAAATATATTCTATTCTATGATGCTTTCGTAATCCTAAGGAGTAGACTCCATCATAAGAAACCCAGATCATGCAGTACGTTCATCTTGTACCCTCTACTCAGACAATTCATAAGCAACATCCTGACTCTTAAAACTTCTCTGTGATTTTAATGATGCTAGCAATGGGTTCCATTTTAGAAATGCGTTTCATTAAACTTAATTTTCCCCAAAAACTCTGAAGGTAATAATGTCCGTGGCAGTAGAATAATTGAATACTTCTGCCACCCCTCGTTTCCTGTAGTCCACGATCAGCTCCTTAGTTTTACTGATGTTGAGGGAGTGTCTGCTCTGGCACCACATTGCCAGGTCACCAACCCTCTTCCTGTAGGCTGACTCATCGTTGCCTGTGATCAGACCTACCACCATCGTGTCGTCAGCAAACTTGACCATGGTGTTGGAGTCGTGTGTGGCCAAGCAGTCATGGGTGAACAGGGAGTACATGAGGGGACTAAGCACACACCCCTGTGTTGAGGGTCAGCGTGGCGGAGGTGATATTGACTACCCTCACTACCTGGGGTTGGCCAGTCAGGAAGTCCAAGATCCAGTTGCAGAGGGAGGTGTTCAGACCCAGTGTCCTAAGCTTATTGGAATAGCACTGGTTCAGTGGGGAAGGTAGTGTTCATTTTAATACATTGTGTCTCCCTCACCAATGTGTGTGAATTTTTTTATCCTGTCGCTAATGCCATTAGTGTAGTATTAGTGGAGTGGGTCGAGAGAAAAGCTGATCTACCGGCACAAAATACTGTGTGGTTTCCTCAGCTCTTAAACGCCATGGGGATAATATGAATGAGATTTACATACTCCTGCTTTCAGTTTTAATGTGCCCATGCATTCTTGTGAACAAGGATTTAGCGAGCAGGGAACTTGAGCAAACAGCATTCATCAGCAACCTGCAGTGTTCAGGGATAGCAATACCACCACAAGGGTGCTGTGGCTCCACTCTTCTGTGTGATCTCACTCTGTGCAGCTGTTCTTAGGGCCTAGCATGGGGCCTCAGCAATCCTCTCTGATCACTGTCCCACCCATGAAGCATGGATGTTTTATTCCTGCCATATAGATTCACTTCATATTATTGTTTGTGTCTTTCATGCTTGTTTACCCTCCTGCCATTCCAGTCTGTTGAAATTAAAGCAAATACAGTTTGCACACAAATAGTGGTCACACTATAATGTTTCAATTCCCTGCTATCCTTATTCCCAGCTATCCGCAGGCATTTTTCAATTTAGTAAGTAATCCATGCAATATGATTACAAATCTTGCACGAACGAATTCTAATTAAACACAATCACATACGGTAATATGAACCAATCCTATATTGCACAGCTAAAAATAGCTATGCTATCCGTGTTTGAAGTCCACTGACATAACCCACAGTAATCCACTAATTGCTGCTGAATAGATTAATAGTTGGCGTTTGTGCTCGATATGTCAACATGAGTTTGATGTCTCAGTTGGTGACGTACCATTTATGAATTATAGGACAGCACAAGGAGGCTAATTGTTAGGACTCAGTTGATGAGCATGTGATTATTTTTCATTACTTAAAACATATTTCAGATTTTTGTGTTTTGAAATAGAGGTATTGGTTAAATGTACCCTTACATAAGCCTTTGTTGCTAATCTCATAGGTCAATGCAACCCTTGGACAGACATAGAAATGAACAGCCTATCCACACATCAAAATTGTGGCATGTGCCAGCAACAGACACTGTCCGGATAGGCTCCACTCTTCTGTGTGATCTCACTCTGTGCAGCTGTTCTTAGGGCCTCTAGCATGGGGCCTCAGCAATCCTCTCTGATCACTGTCCCACCCATGAAGCATGGATGTTTTATTCCTGCCATATAGATTCACTTCATATTATTGTTTGTGTCTTTCATGCTTGTTTACCCTCCTGCCATTCCAGTCTGTTGAAATTAAAGCAAATACAGTTTGCACACAAATAGTGGTCACACTATAATGTTTCAATTCCCTGCTATCCTTATTCCCAGCTATCCGCAGGCATTTTTCAATTTAGTAAGTAATCCATGCAATATGATTACAAATCTTGCACGAACGAATTCTAATTAAACACAATCACATACGGTAATATGAACCAATCCTATATTGCACAGCTAAAAATAGCTATGCTATCCGTGTTTGAAGTCCACTGACATAACCCACAGTAATCCACTAATTGCTGCTGAATAGATTAATAGTTGGCGTTTGTGCTCGATATGTCAACATGAGTTTGATGTCTCAGTTGGTGACGTACCATTTATGAATTATAGGACAGCACAAGGAGGCTAATTGTTAGGACTCAGTTGATGAGCATGTGATTATTTTTCATTACTTAAAACATATTTCAGATTTTTGTGTTTTGAAATAGAGGTATTGGTTAAATGTACCCTTACATAAGCCTTTGTTGCTAATCTCATAGGTCAATGCAACCCTTGGACAGACATAGAAATGAACAGCCTATCCACACATCAAAATTGTGGCATGTGCCAGCAACAGACACTGTCCGGATAGGCTCCACTCTTCTGTGTGATCTCACTCTGTGCAGCTGTTCTTAGGGCCTCTAGCATGGGGCCTCAGCAATCCTCTCTGATCACTGTCCCACCCATGAAGCATGGATGTTTTATTCCTGCCATATAGATTCACTTCATATTATTGTTTGTGTCTTTCATGCTTGTTTACCCTCCTGCCATTCCAGTCTGTTGAAATTAAAGCAAATACAGTTTGCACACAAATAGTGGTCACACTATAATGTTTCAATTCCCTGCTATCCTTATTCCCAGCTATCCGCAGGCATTTTTCAATTTAGTAAGTAATCCATGCAATATGATTACAAATCTTGCACGAACATGTGAGAAATCCAAGAGATAGATGATTAGAGATAAGAGAGCATGTGATGCACAGTCCTAACCATTTCAAGTGTCCTATACAAACAAACTAAACATCTAACTACTAGAAAAATGCTAATTAGAGCCAAATGCTCCACACTTTGTGAATATATTAATGTGACTATCAAAGTAATTACTTTCCCACAAATTCTAATTAAACACAATCACATACGGTAATATGAACCAATCCTATATTGCACAGCTAAAAATAGCTATGCTATCCGTGTTTGAAGTCCACTGACATAACCCACAGTAATCCACTAATTGCTGCTGAATAGATTAATAGTTGGCGTTTGTGCTCGATATGTCAACATGAGTTTGATGTCTCAGTTGGTGACGTACCATTTATGAATTATAGGACAGCACAAGGAGGCTAATTGTTAGGACTCAGTTGATGAGCATGTGATTATTTTTCATTACTTAAAACATATTTCAGATTTTTGTGTTTTGAAATAGAGGTATTGGTTAAATGTATTTTCCATGGCTCATAATCTCTCATCTCCGTCTTCCAGGAAAGCATTGATCTCTATATTATGAACTGGGTAGTTTGAGTCCTGGATGCTGAATGGCTGAAAGCCGTGGTATATCAGACAATATACCATGGGTATGATGCAAAATTACTTGTTTACTTTTCTAATCAAATCAAATCAAATTGTATTTGTCACATACACATGGTTAGCAGATGTTAATCCGAGTGTAGCGAAATGCTTGTGCTTCTAGTTCCGACCATGCAGTAATATCTAACAAGTAATCTAACAATTTCACAACTACCTTATACACACAAGTGTAAAGGAATGAATAAGAATATGTACATAGAAATATATGAATGAGTGATTGCCGAAAAGAATAGGCAAGATGCAGTAGATGGTATAGAGTACAGTGTATACATATGAGATGAGTAATGTAGGGTATGTAAACATTAAATAAAGTGGCATTGTTTAAAGTGGCTAGTGATACATTTATTACATCAATTTTTCATTATTAAAGTGGCTAGAGATGAGTCAGTATGTTGGCATCAGCCACTCAATGTTAGTGATGGCTGTTTAACAGTCTGATGGCTTGAGATAGAAGCTGTTTTTCAGTCTCTCGGTCCCCGCTTTGATGCACCTGTACTGACCTTGCCTTCTGGATGATAGCGGGGTGAACAGGCAGTGGCTCGGGTGGTTGTTGTCCTTGATGATCTTTTTGGCCTTCCTGTGACATCGGGTGGTGTAATTGTCCTGGAGGGCAGGTAGTTTGCCCCCGGTGATGCGTTGTGCAGACCTCACTACCCTCTGGAGAGCCTTACGGTTGTGGGCGGAGCAGTTGCCGTACCAGGCGGTGATACAGCCCGACAGGACGCTCTCGATTGTGCATCTGTAAAAGTTTGTGAGTGTTTTTGGTGACAAGCCACATTTCTTGAGCCTCCTGAGGTTGAAGAGGCACTGCTGCGCCTTCTTCACCACGCTGTCTGTGTGGGTGGACTATTTCAGTTTGTCCGTGATGTCTACGCCGAGGAACTTAAAACTTTCAACCTTCTCCACTACTGTCCCGTCGATGTGGATAGGGTGCTGCTCCCTCTGCTGTTTCCCGAAGTCCACGATCATCTCCTTTGTTTTGTTGACATTGAGTGTGAGGTTATTTTCCTTACACCACACTCCGAGGGCCCTCACCTCATCCCTGTAGGCCGTCTCGTCGTTGTTGGTAATCAAGCCTACCACTGTAGTGTCGTCTGCAAACTTGATGATTGAGTTGGAGGCGTGCATGGCCACACAGTCATGGTTGAACAGGGAGTACAGGAGAGGGCTGAGAACGCACCCTTGTGGGGCCCCAGTGTTGAGGATCAGCGGGGTGGAAATGTTGTTACCTACCCTCACCACCTGGGGGCGGCCCGTCAGGAAGTCCATGACCCAGTTGCACAGGGCGGGGTCGAGACATTTGACCAGTCTCTCAAAGCACTTCATGATGACGGAAGTGAGTGCTACGGGGCGATAGTCATTTAGCTCAGATACCTTCGCTTTCTTGGGAACAGGAACAATGGTGTCCCTCTTGAAGCATGTGGTAAAGCAGACTGGGATAAGGATTTATTGAATATGTCTGTAAACACAACAGCCAGCTGGTCTGCGCATGCTCTGGGTACGTGGCCGGGGTACAATAGTACGCAAGTATAAACACCATGGGACCACGCAGCTGTCATACCGCTCAAGAAGGAGATGTGTTCTGTCTCCCAGAGATGAACGTACTTTGGTGCAAAAAGTGCAAATCAATCCCAGAACAACAGCAACGGACCTTGTGAAGATGCTGGAGGAAACAGGTACAAAAGTATCTGTATCCACAGTAAAAAAACGAGTCCTTTTTCGACAAAACCTGAAAGGCCGCTCAGCAAGGAAGAAGCCACTGCTCCAAAACCGCCATAAAAAAGCCAGACTAAGGTTTGCAACTGCACATGGGGACAAAGATCGCACTTTCTGGAGAAATGTCCTCTGGTCTGATGAAACAAAAAAATAACTGTTTGGCCATAATGGCCATTGTTAAGTTTGGAGGAAAAGGGGGGAGGCTTGCAAGCCGAAGAAGACCATCCCAACCGTGAAGCACGGGGGTGGCAGCATCATGTTGTGGGGGTGCTTTGCTGCTGGAGGGACTGGTGCACTTCACAAAATAGATGTTATGATGAAAAAGGAAAATTATGTGGATATATTGAAGCAACATCTCAAGACATCGCAAATGGGTCTTCCAAATCATCAAATCAAATCAAATCTTCGTGCTTCTACACCTGCATTGCTTGCTGATTGGGGTTTTAGGCTGGGTTTCTTTACAGCACTTTGAGATATCAGCTCATGTAAGAAGGGCTATATAAATAAATTTGATTTGGTCTTCCAAATGGACAATGACCCCAAGCATACTTCCAAAGTTGTGGCAAAAAGGCTTAAGGACAACAAAGCAAAGATATTGGAGTGGCCATCACAAAGCCCTGACCACAATCCCATAGAAGATTTGATGGTAGAACTGAAGAAGCGTGTGCGAGCAATGAGGCCTACAAACCTGACTTAGTTACACCAGCTCCGTCAGGAGGAATGGGCCAAAATTCACCCAACTTATTGTGGGAAGCTTGTGGAAGGCTTCCCGAAATGTTTGACCCAAGTTAAACAATTTGAAGGAAATGCTACCAAATACTAACTGAGTGTATGTAAACTTCTGACCCACTGGGATTGTGATGAAAGAAATTAAATCTGAAATAAATGTTTCTCTCTACTATTATTCTGCCATTTCACATTCTTAAAATAACTTGGTGATCCTAAGTGATCTAAGACAGGTCATTTTTACAAGGATTAAATGTCAGGAATTGTGAAAACTGCGTTTAAATGTATTTGGCTAAGGTGTATGTACATTTTTGACTTCAACTGTACCTCTCGTGTCTGAGCCGTTGAATTGCGACTCTACTTTGTCTCTATACTGACGCTTAGCTTGTTTGATTGCCTTGCGGAGGGAATAGCAACACTGTTTGTATTCGGTCATGTTTCCGGTCACCTTGCCCTGGTTAAAAGCAGTGGTTCGCGCTTTCAGTTTTGCGCGAATGCTGCCATCAATCCACTGTTTCTGGTTGGGGAATGTTTTAACCTGTTTGGGCTGCAAGGGGCAGTATTGAGTAGCCAGATAAAAGGTGTCCATTTCAAACGGCCTCGTACTCAATTCTTGCTCGTACAATATGCATATTATTATTACTATTGGATAGAAAACACTATCTAGTTTCTAAAACCGTTTGAATTATTTCTCTGAGTGAAACAGAACTCATTCTGCAGCACATTTCCTGACCAGGAAGTGAAAAGTCTGAAATCGATGCTCTGTTCTTCTTCCTGCCTATAAATGGGCACAAGACCTATTAGTATACATGCACGTCATACACCTTCCTCTGGGTGTCAAGAGGCTGTGAGAGAAGAAATGAGGTGATTATCTTGGTCTGAGATGGAACACATCATCTTGGAATGACGTGTCCCCCATTTTCGGTACTCTGAAGAGCGCGAGCTGGACAGTGGGGTTGCCTTTTGTTTAGCTGCCGTTATAGGCGACTACAATCTCCGGCTTTGATTTTATTTGATACATGTCACCATATCATCGTAAAGTATGTTTTTTCAATATAGTTTCATCAGATTATTGAAATTTTTTCGGGAGTTTTGCCGTGTTCCGTTCTCTTCCGTTTGTTGACATGGAGAGTGTCGTGCCACCCGGCTAGCGCGCTTGCTAAATGAAGAGGGAAAGTTGCCGTTCTGAATCCAAACAACGACTGTTCTGGACAAAGGACACCTTGTCCAACATTCTGATGAAAGATCAGCAAAAGTAAGACCCATTTTATGATGTTATTTCATATATCTGTCGTAGTCGCCGGCGCCCAAGTGTTTCTGGCTATTGTGCTAAGCTAATATAACGCTACATTTTGTTTTCGCTGTAAAACACTTAATAAATCGGAAATATTGGCTGGAATCACAAGATGCCTGTCTTTCATTTGCTGTACACTATGTATTTTTCAGAAATGTTTTATGATGAGTAATTAGGTATTTGACGTTGGTGCCTGTAATTATTATGGCTGCTTTCGGTGCAATTTCTGACTGTAGCTGCAATGTAAACTATGATTTATACCTGAAATATGCACATTTTTCTAACAAAACATATGCTATACAATAAATATGTTATCAGACTGTCATCTGATGAAGTTGTTTCTTGGTTAGTGGCTATTTATATCTTTATTTGGTCGAATTTGTGATAGCTACTGATGGAGTAAAAAACTGATGGAGTAAAAAAAGTGGTGTCTTTTGCTAACGTGGTTAGCTAATAGATTTACATATTGTGTCTTCCCTGTAAAACATTTTAAAAATCGGACATGTTGGCTGGATTCACAAGATGTGTACCTTTCATATGCTGTATTGGACTTGTTAATGTGTGAAAGTTAAATATTTAAAAAAAAAAATCTTTTGAATTTCGCGCCCTGCACTTTGAGCTGGCTGTTGTCATAAGTGTACCGGTGTCGGGCTGCAGCCATAAGAAGTTAATAGACGCTGTGGGTACAACATCACCCATGCACTTGCTAATAAACTCGTTCACCGAATCAGCGTATTCATCAATGTTATTGTCCGACGCTATGCGGAACATATCCCAGTCCATGTGATTGAAGCAATCTTGAAGCGTGGAATCCGATTGGTCGGACCAGCGTTGAACAGACCTGAACACGGGCGTTTCCTGTTTTAGTTTCTGTATATAGGCTGGGAGCAACAAAATGGAGTCGTGGTCAGATTTTCCGAAAGGAGGGCGGGGGAGAGCTTTATATGCGTCGCGGAAGTTAGATTAAAAATGATCCAGGGTTTGCCAGCCCGGGTTGCGCATTCGATATTGTCACGCGGAATGACGCTGGAGGGACGAAGCAGGTACGGGGAGTAAACATTTTATAAACAACTGACATAGACGAGACAGGAACAGCGTCAGAAACATATTCAAAAGACAAAAACAATACAATGCAGCAGCGGGGAACAGAGCAAGGGAACTAGACAAATATAGGGGAGGAAAAGAACATGTGACAAGTGAGTCCAGGTGAGTCCAATAACGCTGATGCGAGTGACGAGGGAGGGCAGGTGTGAGTGATGGATGGCAGGAGCGTGTGATGCAGGGTAATCTGGCGCCCTCAAGCGCCAGGGGAAGGGAAGAGCGGGAGCAGACGTGACAGATATGCTGATAAAATTTAGGGAGCCTTGTTTTCAGATTAGCTTTGTTAAAATCCCCAGCTACAATAAATGCAGTCTCAGGATATGTGGTTTCCAGTTTACATAGAGTCAAATTAAGTTCTTTCAGGGCCGTCGATGTGTCTGATTGGGGTGGGATATCTCTACTGTGATTATGATCGATGACAATTCTCTTGGTAGATAATGCGGTCGGCATTTGATTGTAAGGAATTCTAGGTCCGGTGAACAAAGGGACTTGAGTTTCTGTATGTTGTTGTGATCACACCACGTCTCGTTAATCATAAGGCATACACCCCCGCCCTTCTTCTTACCAGAGAGATAATTGTTTCTGTTGGCGCGATGCGTGAAGAAGCCAGGTGGCTGTACCGACTCTGACGTATCCCGAGTGAGCCATGTTTCCGTGAAACAAAGAAGGTTACAATCTCTGATGTCTCTCTGGAAGGCAAACCTTGCTCGGATTTCGTCTACCTTGTTGTCAAGAGACTGGACATTGGCGAGTAGTATGATCGGGAGCGGTGCACGATGTGCCCGTCTACGGAGCCTAACCAGAAGACCGCTCCTTCTGCCCCTTCTGCGGCGCCATTGATTACGTTGGTAATCAGTTTATAATAGTAATAAGGCACCTCAGGGTTTGTGGTATATGGCCAATATACCACAGGGCTATATCTAGGCACTCCTCGTTGGGTCGTGCAAAAGAACAGCCCTGAGCAGTGGTATATTGGCCGTATACCACCCCCCCCCCCCCCTCGGCATTATTGTTTAAATATGCTATACTATCTCCATGACCAGAGACGTTGATATTATTTTCCATATTACAGCAAAAATACCTTCCTTATCCTTTTTCTCTCCTCAGCACCAACCATAAATGCAAATGTAATCACACAATAAACTGTCAGCATGAGTAATCAGGTTTAAAAATGATTTCCTCCCAAACTTTATTTATTTTCTGCATTGCAGAGTGGTTCAATTCCTTGATCTCTGCAAAGTCACAGCCCTCATCCATCACTCATTGTCAACTGTCAGAGGGCCCAGCTACTGAACACTCCTCTGTCAGAGAGATCTGCTCTGCTCCTGTCCCAAATACTGAGCACTACTCTGTCAGAATGCTATGGCCCTCTGATATATAACACACCTCTCGGAAGGCTGTGGCCCTGTAATACACAACACATCTCTGTCATATGGAAATGTCCCTGTCCATGGTGCTGAACAGCTTTATCATAATGCTGCACTTTTGTCCATGGTACTGGACAAAGGTGCAACTCTCAGCGGAATGTGCACCTGTCTGTGTCCCTGACTCCCTCCATTATATGACTGTGTCCCTATCCGTCATGGACACCTACTTCTTACTTTCATGCCCCTGGTACTGAACACCTCTTAGGTTCTGCCTCTGTTCTTGGTCCTGAATACTTTATCAAGATGCTGCACACCTGTCCATGTTGCTGAACACCTCTGTCAGCCTCTATTACTGCATGAAGGTCAATGGTATAGTGCTCTTTCCCCGTCAACCTCACTAAGCATCTCTTTAGAACCTACCACTGCTGTAATACACATACAGTAGATAAACATGTATGACTCTACCTGCCATATGTAACCTCTATTTAACTAAGCAAGTCAGTTAAGAACAAATTCTTATTTACAATGACGGTCTACCGGGGAACAGTGGGTTAACTGCATTGTTCAGGGGCAGAACGACATATTTTTACCTCAGCTCGGGGATTCGTTCCAGCAACCTTTCGGTTACTGGCCCAACACTCTAACCACCAGGCTACCTGCCGCCCCATAGCTTCCTACACCACTCCTGCTAATTTTATAAACCACTCTCTCATATGCTAGTCACTCCAGAAGCACAGTGTCATCCTTAATTATCATACTGACGCCTCCCTACAGCAGTATCGTGAATGACAATTAGAAACAATTAGACGTAAGTCAGGTCAAAAGTTACATCAAGAACTTCAAAGGTTTTTACAGTATCGCTGTAAAGAAAAGTCCCCTCCCCCTTAAATTATAAAATAAATAACCTGTAAGTTCCAGGGAAAAGAAACAAGCTATTAAAACCAAAAATGATGCCACTATCAGTTTCCTCTAATTTGGTGAATGCAAATAGAATACATTGAAATTAACTTTCACAGTATAGGACTGTGCTGACAGTATCAGTACAATAAGCAGAATCATTGGCCTTTAGAATCTGCACTACCAACTGAGCTGAAGCAGTCTGCACGTTCCAGCCCTCTGACCCCACTCTAGAAGAAAATGACCACAGTTCCAATGCATGACTGCTGATGCTCAGGGGATAAAATATTACTGCATAGTGGAAGCGATGGAGGGGCAATGATTACAGAGCGCTGTGATATCTCTGTAACCCGTCCAGGCGAGCACGCTAATCAGGATAGCTACAAACAAGACGAATTACAGCATGCATTTAATGTGTAAACCAATATATCACCACCTCAACCAACAATGGCTGGATCTGTTCACGAAGGTTTAGAAGGAGAAACCAAACGTCTGTCTGGACTGCATAGCACAAGTCATGCAGTGTGCAATTAGGAGGAAAAGTATCTCAGTAGAGATGGCTACAGTCAATCCCTCGAGCACAGCATAGCCTACACTGTCAAGGCTCAGGAGAAGACCCAGATGCAGACAGTTTCGAAGTAACAAAAGTTTATTACAAAAACAGGGGGGCAGGCAAACGACAGGTCAAGGGCAGGCAGAGGTCATTAATCCAGAGCAGAGTCCGAAAGATACAGAACGGAAGTCAGGGTCAGGGCAGGCAGAGGTCAGTATTCTAAGATGGTGTGACAAGGTACAGACTGGCATGCAGGCTCAGGGTCAGGGCAGGCAGAATGGTCAAAACCGGAAAAACAGGAACTAGAGAAAGACAGGAGATTGGGAAAAACCACTGGTAGGCTTGACGAAACAAAACGAACTGGCAACAGAGAACACAGGTATAAACACTGGGGTAAATGGGCGACACCTGGCAGGGGGTGGAGACAATCACAAAGACAGGTGAAACAGATCAGGGTGTGACATACACAGAGTTAACCTGTTATGGCTGCAAGGGGCAGTATTGAGTAGCCAGTTAAATCGTGCCCATTTCAAACGGCCTCGTACTCAATTCTTGCTCGTACAATATGCATATTATTATTACTATTGGATAGAAAACACTCTCTAGTTTCTAAAACCGTTTGAATTATTTCTCTGAGTGAAACAGAACTCATTCTGCAGCACATTTCCTGCCAGGGAGTGAGATTTCAGAAATCTCGGCCTCTGTTCCCAGGTCAGTTTATAAGTCCCTGTGAACGCTGTGGGGCTACAAACACTGCATACGCCTTCCTCTAGATGTCAGTAAGTGGTGACAATTTGAATGGAGTCGATTGCGCAATCTGGGACCTTATATAAGACCCTGGAGCGGAAGTACCTTTCTTTTCAACCGTGCGCCTGACGCAGAATGGACGTCGGACTGGCCTCCTTCCAAGCTTTGGTTTAGCCTGTTCTATATCTCCGGTCATGTTTTTATTCGTTATAGTTGTTAAAGACATCATAAGGTAGTTAATTTAAACCGACTTATAGCAATTTATATCAGTTTATTGCGATTTTCTGGCATTTCTTTGTGACGCACTTTCAAGAGTTGGACACTTTTCCGGTACATGCCGAACGTTAGTGGCCATTTCGACAGGACAAGAGGACATCTTTCGACCAAAAGACGATTAGACCGGAGAAAGGACACCTTGCCCAAGATTCTGATGGAAGCTCAGCTAATAGTAAGAACTATTCATGCTGATAAATCGTTGTTCTGTTGAAAATAGTCAAATGCATAAAACGCCATTACTTGCAATGTAGCCTTGCGTTATCGGACCCTGTATTGCGCAGCAACGTTAATTTTAAAAATGTAATTCAGCGATTGCATTAAGAACTAATTTGTCTTTCAATTGCTGTCCACCCTGTATTTTTTAGTCAAGTTTATGATTATTTATTGATTAGACTAGGTGACTCTCCAAGATGGCGCCCAACATTTTTCTGGGCAGCTTGGCAACTTTTCTCATTGTATAAGCACGATTTGTGCCGCTAAATATGCACATTTTCGAATAAACTCTATATGCATTGTGTAATATGATGTTACAGGACTGTCATCTGAAGAATTCTGAGAAGGTTAGTGAAAATTAATATTTTGGTGGTGAATACGTTATCGCTATGTTTGGCTGGAATCAATGCTGTTGTGTGGTTTGCTACTGTGCTAAGCTAATATAACGCTATATTGTGTTTTCGCTGTAAAACACTTAGAAAATCTGAAATATTGTCTGGATTCACAAGATCTGTGTCTTTCAATTGCTGTACGCTGTGTATTTTTAAGAAATGTTTTATGATGAGTAATTAGGTAATACACGTTGCTCTCTGTAGTTATTCTAGTCGAGTTGTGATGGTGGCTGCAATGGTAAACTATGATTTATACCTGAAATATGCACATTTTTCTAACAAAACCTATGCTATACAATAAATATGTTATCAGACTGTCATCTGATGAGGTTGTTTCTTGGTTAGTGGCTATTTATATCTTTATTTGGTCGAATTTGTGATAGCTACTGATGGAGTAAAAACCTGATGGAGTAAGAAAAGTTGTGTCTTTTGCTAACGTGGTTAGCTAATAGATTTACATATTTTGTCTTCCCTGTAAAACATTTTAAAAATCGGACATGTTGGCTTGATTGAAAATTGCAATAAACTGCTATAAACTGCTAAGTCGGTTTAAATTAACTACCTTATGATGTCTTTAACACCTATAACGAATAAAAACATGACCGGAGATATAGAACTACTAAAACGAAAGCGTTTGCAGGACGCCATTGTGATGTCTTCATGCGTCAGGCGCACCGTTGAAAAGGACGGTACTTCCGTTCCACGGTCTTATAAAGGGCCCCAGATTGCGCAATCCACTCCATTCAAATTCTCACCGCTTACTGACATCTAGAGGAAGACGTATGCAGTGCATGTAGCCCGATGGCTTACATGGGGACTTATAAACTGGCCTCAGAACAGGGACCTCGATTTCTGAAATCTCACTCCATGACAGGAAATGTGCTGCAGAATGAGTTCTGTTTCACTCAGAGAAATAATTCAAACGGTTTTAGAAACTAGAGAGTGTTTTCTATCCAATAGTAATAATAATATGCATATTGTACGAGCAAGAATTGAGTACGAGGCAGTTTAATATTGGGAACTAAATATTACAAAGTCGAAATGGCGCCCCCCTAGTGTCAAGAAGTTAACAGTATGTCCAACTGGCCTCACAACCACGTGTAACCACGCCAGCCAAGAACCTCCACATCCGTTTTCTCCACCTGCGGGATGGTCTGAGATGAGCCACCCAGACAGCTGATGAAACTGTCATAAATCGTATCAGTGAAGCTCATCTGCTTGCCCTTCGTTCTCACCAGGGTCTTGACCTGACCGCAGTTTGGCATTGTGGGGAAATGGGTCTTGACCGACTTCCATCGCCAAGCCTATCGCTGAACTTTTTAACCTGTCTCTCCTTTCTGGGGAGGTTCCCATTGCTTGGAGGGCAGCCACGGTTCATCCTTCATTTACAGTGGGAGATCAAGCTGATCCTAACTTGAAAAAAATCAACTGACTGGCTTTATTGATGTCCACCTCCATGACCAGAGACGTTGATATGATGTCTATAGTATTCTCCATGATATGCAATCTGGTTTCCGCTCAAGTTATGGATGTGTCACTGCAACCTTAAAAGTCCACAATGATGTCACCATTTCCCTTGATTCTAAGCAATGTTGTGCTGCCATATGGTAGACCATTCCATTCTTGTGGGCCGGCTAAGGAGTTTTGGTGTCTCTGAGGGGTCTTTGGCCTGGTTTGCTAACTACCACGCTCAAAGAGTGCAGTGTATAAAGTCAGACAATCTGCTGTCTCAGCCACTGCCTGTCACCAAGGGAGTACCCCAAGGGTTGTTCAAACGACAACAAAGCTTTCTTAGTGTCCAACAAGGTTTCTCTACCCTTAACCTTGTTCTGAACACCTCCAAAACAACGGTCATGTGGTTTGATAAGAAGAATGCCCCTCTCCCCACAGGTGTGATTACTACCTCTGAGGGTTTAGTGCTTGAGGTAGTCAAGTACTTGGGAGTATGGCTAGACGGTACACTGTCCTTCTCTCAGCACATATCAAAGCTGCAGGCTAAAGTTAAATCTAGACTTGGTAATCGCTCCTCTTTCACCCCAGCTGCCAAACTAACCCTGAATCTGATGACCATCTTACCCATGCTAGATTACGGAGGCATAATTTCTAGATCTGCAGGGTGCTCTTGAGCGGCTTGATGTTCTTTACCATTCCGCCATCAGATTTGCCACCAATGCTCCTTATAGGACACATCACTGCACTCTATACTCCTTTGTAAACTGGTCATCTCTGTATACCCGTCGCAAGACCAACTGGTTGATGCTTATTTGTAAAACCCTCTTAGGCCTCACTCCCCCCTATTTGAGATATCTACTGCAGCCCTCATCATCATTCAACACCCGTTCTGCCAGTCACATTCTGTTAAAGGTTCCGAATGCACACACATCCCTGGGTCGCTCGTCTTTTCAGTTTGCTGCAGCTAGCGAATGGAACGAGCTGCAACAAACACTCAAACTGGACGGTTTTATCTCAATCTCTTCATTCAAAGACTCAATCATGGACACTTACTGACAGTTGTGGCTGCTTGTGTGGTGTATTGTTATATCTACCTTATTGCCCTTTGTGCTGTTGTCTGTGCCCAATAATGTTTGTACCATGTTTGTGCTGCTACCATGTTGTGTTGCTACCATGTTGTTGTCATGTTGTGTTGCTACCATGCTGTGTTGTCATGTGTTGTGGCCTTGCTATGTTGTTGTTTTAGGTCTCGCTTTATGTAGTGTTGTCTCTCTTGTAGTGATATGTGTTTTGTCCTATATATATATATACGTATATATATATATATACAGTATATATATTTTTTTGTCCAGCCCCTGTCCCCGCAGGAGGCCTTTTGCCTTTTGATAGGCCATCATTGTAAATAAGAATTTGTTCTTAACTGACTTGCCTAGTAAAATAAAGGTTAAATAACATTTTATTAAATTAAAATTAAAATTAACAGCTTGTATGGCGTCATGTGGGTGAACAGTTTGCTGATGTCAACGTTGTGAACATAGTAACCAATGGTGGCGGTGGGGTTATGGTATGGGCAGGTATAAGCTAAGGACAGTGAACACAATAACATTTTAATGATGGCAATTTAAATGCACCGAGATACCGTGACAAGATCCTGAGGCTCATTGTTGTGCCATTCATCCGCCGCTATCACCTCATGTTTCAGCATGATAATGCATGGCCTCATGTCGCAAAGATGTGTACACAATTCCTAGGAGCTGAAAATGTCCCAGGTCTTCCATGGCCTGCACATTCACCCACTGAGCATGTTGGGGATGCTCTGGATCGACGTGTACGACAGCGTGTTCCAGTTCCAGCAAATATCCATCAACTTTGCAGAGCCATCGAAGAAGCCACAATCCACTGCCAGATCAACTCTATGCGAAGGTGATGTGTCATGCTGCATGAGGCAAATGGTGGTGATAGACTATATACACTGAACAAAAATATAAACGCAAGATGTAAACTGTGTGTCCAATGTTTAATAAGCTAAATAGAAAATCCCAGAAATCTTCCACAAAAACCTTATTTCTCGCAAATGATGTGCACAAATTTGTTTACAGCCCTGTTATTGAGCATTTCTCCTTTGCAAGTTAATCCATCCACCTGACAGGTGTGGCATATCAAGAAGCTGTAACAAAATGTGGAAAAAGTCAAGGGGTTTGAATACTTTCCGCACTATATATGTATATATATATATATTTGTAAACTCTTTTTTTGGTTACCACATGATTCCATATGTGTTATTTCATAGTTTTGATGTCTTCACTATTATTCTACATTGTAGAAAATATCAAAAATAATGAAAAACCCTGGAATGAGTAGGTGTGTCCAAACGTTTGACTGGTACTGTATGTCATCTGACTGTAAAGATATTACCTGTAACACATGATGAACAAAAATATATTCTATGTTATGATGCTTTCATAATCAAAAGGAGAAGACACCATCAAAAGAAACCCAGATCATGCAGTACGTTCATCTTATACCCCCTACTCAGACAATTCATAAGCAACATCCTGACTCTTGTCTTAACACTTCTCTGTGATTTTAATGATGCTAGCAATGGGTTCCATTGTTAGAAATGTGTTCCATTAACCTGTTTGGGCTGCAGGGGCAGTATTGAGTAGCCAGATAAAAGGTGCCCATTTCAAACGGCCTCGTACTCAATTCTTGCTCGTACAATATGCATATTATTATTACTATTGGATAGAAAACAATCTCTAGTTTCTAAAACCGTTTGAATTATATCTGTGAGTCAAACAGAACTCATTTGGCACAAACTTCCTGACCAGGAAGTGGAAAGTCTGAAATCGAGGCTCTCTTCTAGGTCCTGCCTATAAATTGGCATGATACGTATTAGTATACATGCACTTCATAGACCTTCCCCTGGATGTCAAGAGGCGGTGAGAGAAGAAATTGAGTGTTTATCTTGGTCTGAAGTGGAATACAAGCTCTTTGTATGATGTGTCCCCCATTTCCGGTTTTCTGGAGATTGCGAAGAGGGACCTGGATTTGCCTTCTGTTTAGCTGCCGTTATAGGCGACTACTATCTCCGGCTTTGATTTTATTTGATACATGTGACCATATCATCGTAAAGTATGTTTTTTCAATATAGTTTAATCAGATTATTGAAATTTTTTCGGGAGTTTTGCCGTGTTCCGTTCTCTGACTTTGTTGACGATGGAGAGATTCGCGCCACTTGGCTAGTGTGCTTGCTAAATCGAGAGGGAAAGTGGCCGTTCTAAATCCAAACAACGATTGTTCTTGACAAAGGACCCCTTGTCCAACATTCTGATGAAAGATCAGCAAAAGTAAGAAACATTTTATGATGCTATTTCATATATCTGTCGTACATGTTAACTAGTCGTCGGCGCCCAACTTTTGGGTACTCTAGCTATACCGAAGCTGGATGTCGTAATGAAGTTATTTTTTAGAATTCTAACACTGCGATTGCATTAAGAACTAATGGATCTATCATTTCCTATACAACATGTATTTTTTTGTTATGTTTATGAATAGCTATTTGGTCAGAATATGTGTGTCAGAAAAAGTGTCAGAAAAAAATCCGGACGTAGTGGGAAAAAGTAGCTAAGTTAGCACAATGTATAACCATTGAAAATTATATATCTTTTGCTTGTTTGTTACGATCGCTAACTTTTGCTACTGGGAAATTGCTTGTGTTTTTGGCTATTGTGGTAAGCTAATATAACGCTATATTCTGTTTTCGCTGTAAAACACTTAATAAATCGGAAATATTGTCTGGAATCACAAGATGCCTGTCTTTCAATTGCTGTACACTATGTATTTTTCAGAAATGTTTTATGATGAGTATTTAGTTATTTGGCGTTGGTGTCTGTAATTATTCTGTCTGCTTTCGGTGCAATTTCTGATTGTAGCTGCAATGTAAACTATGATTTATACCTGAAATATGCACATTTTTCGAACAAAACATAGATTTATTGAATAACATGTTATAAGACTGTCATCTGATGAAGTTGTTTCTTGGTTAGTTTGGTTGGTTATTGGTTAGTTAGGTTGGCTTTGTGCATGCTACCTGTGCTGTGAAAAATGTCTGTCCTTTTTTGTATTTGGTGGTAAGCTAACATAAATATACGTGCTGTTTTCGCTGTAAAACATTTAAAAAATCGGACATGTTGGCTGGATTCACAAGATGTGTACCTTTCATATGCTGTATTGGACTTGTTAATGTGTGAAAGTTAAATATTAAAAAAATATATATTTTGAATTTCGCGCCCTGCACTTGAAGTGGCTGTTGTCATATTGTGGGAGGCCTCGGGCTTGCAGCCCAAAGAAGTTAAACATTGTTTTCCCCAAAATGACTCCCAACTCTGAAGGTAATAATGTCAGTGGCAGTAGTTGAATACTTGTTTTCTCTGATGTTTTTAGAAATAATTGGATAAATAGGTCCGCGTTGTAAAGAATTTTGTGAGTGAATCCCAAATTGATTTGAATAGCACTTCCAAAAGACCAATTCCTTAAAGTACTTGTTAACCAGATGTGCTAGTGAGAACTTTTAAAAGCCCAATGCTTACTAATTAATTCTTAGAGGTCTTCAATTTATTATGAACATGCCTTGGGTTATGCTTTAACAAAGTTATTATTTATCAAACTTGGACTAAAATATGTATACTTATCGGAGCACAGCACATCAGCGACTGACATGATGAAGGCTTCAATCAAGCAAATCACCCTTCCAAAACCCTCAATCTGGTCCTCCCCACCCCCCATCTTCAACTCCCCTGAAACAACTGTGAGGATTAACATTTGTGAAACGTCTGACCTGTCTAAGGTTTCTCGAGGACAAATAGCAGTCTAAGGGATGACACAGCCCATTAACTTTGATTTCATTATGGTTTCCTCAGCACAAACAGCCTCACACTCCTTAAACAGAATGAGACTTGCCCTGGAATACCTCACATTAAACATAATTGGGTGGGTTCATATGAAGCACAGCTTTTATTGTATGTTATTTCATTTTCATTATAAATGCAAAAATGTGTCAGTATGATGGTTTCCATTTACAAATTATAATATCATCTTTTACCAAGTTGCTTGTGTAACAGTTTTGCTCCATCGCTCTCCTTTCCCCAACCTGGACTCGAACCAGAGACACTCTGAACACATCGGCAACTGTCACCCACGAAGCATCGTTACCTGTCACTCCACAAAATCAGCAGCCCTTGTGGACCAAGGGAAACATCTGCTTAAAGGTCTAAGAGTGGGATAAGTCATCGATTGAACACTACTAGCACGCTCTGCTAACTTGTTAACCATTTCACATCGGCTACACTCAGCCCCCTTTGACCTCCTCCTTCTCCGCAGCAACCCCAGCGAGTGATCCAGGTCAACAGCACCATGTTGCGTCCGTCCCTGTCCTTGCCCCAACCTGGGCTCGAATCACGGACCATCTGAACACATCGACAATTGTCACCCACAAAGCATAGTTACCTGTCATTCCACAAAAGCCTTGGCCCTTGCAGAGCAAGGGAAATGTCTACTTCAAGATCTCAGAGCGGGTGACGTCCCTGATTGAACACTATAGGGCGCAATTCATGATAACATTGCATTTTCATGCCCCATCTGCCGAAACCCTTTTTGTCCATTGTTTCTTTGTCACCAACAGGTTAACCCCTTAAATTAAGTTGCTTGTATTACTGTGCAATATCAGTTTAATTACTCTCGGAACAACATTGCAATTTAGTATTGGTTTATAATTGCATAATAATGGGGTTGAACATTTGAGACCATGGTTTCTCTTGAATGTTGGCTAGGCTATACAAGGGCTATAGCCAACAGCACCCCTCGCTGAGCCAATAAAAGCAACTAGGTGACATTTATATTTCCCTCTGGTATTGTCAATGTTTTAATTATTTATTGTACAATGTATAATATTACAATATAAGCATACTGCAAAAATGTCAAGCCTGCAACAACATTAAAGAAACAATCAGGCATGCAATCACATTATATTGTTTTTGGAATGTGTAGGTGTTTGCTTGTACTGCAAATCCTACATACACAAACTGCTAAAGATTGAGATTGATTGCTGCTCTAGGCTATGCAAGGTTTATTTATCAACTGCCCTCTTTTCTGTCCCAAAAATAACACAAACACACACATGGAGACAAGCTCAGAGTGAGACTGTTGAGTGTGCCAGCATGACTCCCAACTTTTTGAAAAAATAAAATGAAATCTGGGACAGAATGGTGTGGTTGGGGCTGGCTAGGGCAGAGACTATGAGGAAACCCAATGCATAGTAAGTGTTGAAACAATGCCCTTTGATGTCTAATTTCCATGTACAGTAGATGGCCAGGCAATTAATATTGTATCGGAAATGTTTCTGCCCAGAGATTTCAAAAAGAGAATGGCTAATATCACCCCAAAAGGAATGATGCTGGAGATGAGAAGCAGGTAAGGGGAGATGACATTTAATTTGGAACGGACATGCTACAGGGCAGGAACAGCATCAGAACTGGGTAACACAACGACAGTCGACAATCAACGCTGAGGCAGGGAACAGAGCAGGGAACCAGACAGATATAGGGGAGGTAATGACAGAGGTGATTGAGACCAGGTGAGTCCAATAAACGCTGAAGCACGTGACGGGGGGGAAGGCAGGTGTGCGTAATGATGGTGGCAGGAGTGCGCAATGCTGGGGAGCCTGGCGCTTTCGAGCGCCAGGGAGTGGGAGTATTGGGTATGTCTGTATCAGCTTTGCACATCTGGATTTGGATATTTGGGGAATTTCTCCCATTCTTCTGTGCAGATTTCCTCAAGCTAAGTTAGACGGGGAGCAGCAGAGCAATCTTTCCATAGATTTACAATGGGATTAAATCTGGGTATTGGATGGGCCGCTCAAGAACTTTCACATTCTTGTCCTGAAACCATTCCGATGTTGCTTTGGTTGTATGCTTGGGGTCATTGTCCTGTTGGAATGTAAATCTTTACCCCAGTCTAAGGCCGTTTGCACTCTGAAGCAGGATCTCATCAAGGACTTGCCTGTATTTGGCTCCATTCATTGTTCCCTCTATCCTTACCAGTCTCCCAGTCCGTGTCGCTGAAAAGCATTCCCATAACATGATACTGCCACCACCATGCTTCACGGTAGGGAGGGTGTTAGACGGGTGATGAACTGTGCCTGATTATCTCCAGACATAGCACTTTGCATTCATGTAATAGAGTACAATTTTTGTCTCATCAGGCCACAGAATATTTTGCCTTGTGTTCTCAGAGTCTTTATTGTGCCTTTTTGCAAACTCCAGGCATGCTACCATGTGCCTTTTTCTCAGGAGTGTCTTCCATCTGGCCACTCTCACATAAAGCCCAGATTGGTGAAGTGGTGTAGAGACTGTTGTCCTTCTGGCAGGTTCTCCTATCTCAGCCAATGACCTCTGTAGCTTTATCAGTGGTCATTGAGTGGTCATTGGCTTCTTGGTCACTTCCCTGACAGAGGTCATACTTGCCCAATTGCTCAGTTTAGACAGCCAGCTCTAGGCAAAGTCTGGGTGGTTCCATATTTTTTTCAATTTCCCAATGATGGACACCACTGTGCTCTTGAACATTTTTACCCTTCCCCAGATATATGCATCACCACAATTATATCTCGGAGATCTACGGACAGTTCCTTAGACCTAATGGTATAGTTTCTGGTCTGACATGAACTGTCAACTGTGGGACCTTATATAGACAGGTGTGTTTCTTTCTGAATCATGTCCAAACAATTGAATTGGCCACCGGTGGACTCCAATCAGGTTGTAGTGACATCTCAGAGTTGGTCAAAGTGAACTGGATGCACCTGAGCTCAATTTGGAATGTCATAGCAATGGGGTGTGAATAAATTTACAAAAATGTCTAAACTTTCTTTCACTCATTATGGGGTAGAAAAAAAAATATTTAAACCATTTTGAATTCAGGCTGTAACAAAACAAAATGTGAATTAAGTCAAGGGGTTTGAATACATTCTGAAAGCACTAAATACTTTTACATATTGTTCTCATATTGCTTGTAGTGATAAAAATAATGTAACACTTTTTTAAATATTAATGCCACAAGTGTATCATTTGTACAGTTCTTTATTACAAATGTAGTTATTTGTCACATTTGACTGTGTAAAACCTAGGGGATGACCATCTGTGGCTGCCCATCTGCTGGAGGCTTCAAGAAGCACTCAAACAGACTTGATCTAGCTGATCTAGCTACAGTTGTAGTCTATATTTATTTGTAATTCACTTCTTGTTGTTTATTTTGCTTAACAAGCGTTTTGAGTTTCTGTTTTGTTAGGAATTTTGTTAATAAATAGTTAAAACAAATTCTAGCTTTAGATAAAACTATAACTAATTGAACTCTGCACGCCTGGTGAAAAGAGATTTGTGTTGTGGGTTATAAAATAAGCAGAAAGGGTCGTTAAACTATGGCTGACCCAGCCCTGAGATGTTTAGATAAGGCTGTGGGTAACTTTTTAGGTCTTCCATTATCTTGAGTTGTCTGCTAAAGTGGTAATAAATTATAGTGAGCCTTCAGGATAATTGATTATATTATGTGTCATGTGTGTGTGCTGTGAAGTTGGAATGAACTTTTGAACCTGTTTTCTATTTGTCAGGACAATGAGACTTATTCTGTAACCTATGACGTCATATCTTGTATATAAACCTGTGTTTATGATCAAATGGCAGCGTGCTCCGAGAATAAACACTATTATCTAATTTTAATAAGACTGTATCCTGTCTATTTTATGTTAATAAGTATCTTACAAATTCTTATAAATAGACAGATTGAATTTAATTAATGAGTACATTAGAGGAATTATTTAATTCCACTAACAGTTTGTAATGAAAAGCATTATAAAAGTTGAATACATTATTATTATTATTATAGCTATGTATACCTTTGTGATTCTCATAACACCTGTTCAAGACCCAATGCTGTGTTTCTGATCGCCACGTCTGCTCATGAAGCATGTCCCTCTGACTCAAAGTCAAACTTAACACTGACACACCAAATGTACTGGTTGTTTGGATTTAATTGATCAGTTAGCTCGCAAGAGAAAGAGACCCTCGACACCTGCTAATGTATCTATACTGAAGAAAAATATAAATGCAACATGCAACTATTTCAAATATTTAACTGAGTTGCAGTTCATATAAGGAAATCAGTCAATGGAACTAATTTCATTAGGCCCTAATCTATGGGTTTCACATTACTGGGAATAACGATATACATCTGTTGGTCACAGATACCTTTTAAAAAAAAGTAGAGGTGTGGTTCAGAAAACCAGTCAGTATCTGGTGTGACCACCATTTGCCTCATGCAACACTACACATCTCCTTCGCATAGAGTTTATCAGGCTGTTGATTGTGGCTTGTGGAATGTTGTCCCACTCCTCTTCAATGGCTGTGCGAAGTTCCTGTATATTGGAGGGAACTGCAACACATTGTCGTACACATTGATCCAGAGCATCCCAAACATGCTCAATGAGTGGCATTTCTGGTGAGTATGCAAGTCATGGAAGAACTGGCACATTTGTAGCTTCCAGGAATTGTTTACATATCCTTCTGACATGGGGCCATGCATTATCATGCTGAACAATGTGATGGCGGCAGATGAATAGCACAACAATGGGCCTCAAGATCTCGTCATTGTATCTCTGTGCATTCAAATTGCCATTGATAAAATGCAATTGTTCGTTGTCCGTAACTTATGCCTGCCCATACCATAACCCCACCCCCACCATGTAGCACTCCACTCACAATGTGGACATCAGCAAACCGCTCGCCCACACAACGCCATACACGTGGTCTGCGGTTTTGAGGCCGGGTGGACGTACTGCCAAATTCTCTAAAACAACGTTGGAGATGGATTATGGTAGAGAAATGAACATTCAACAGCTCTGGTGGACATTCCTGCAGTGAGCATGTTGTGGCATTGTGTTATGTGACAAAACTGCACATTTTTGTGGCCTTTTATTGTCCCCAGCACAAGTTGCACCTTTGTAATGATCATGCTTTTTATTCAGACTTGATATGCCACACCTGTCAGGTGGATGGATTATCTTGGCAAAGGAGAAACGCTCACTAAAAGGGATGTAAACAAATTGTGCCTAAAAATTTAGAAATATGCTTTTTGTGCATATGAAATATTTCTGGGATCTTTTATTTCAGCTCATGAAAAATGGGACCAACACTTCACATGTTAAGTTTATATTTTTGTTCCGTGTAATAGTGCCACATATGCATAATTGAAGTCTATTCAGGTAGCCTTCGTTTCTGACATTCTGTCTCTCAAATACAGTTCATTCCCCCAATGGCTCAACTCTCACCTGTGAAGTTATGTAATATATTTATCTTAGCCCTGACCATAGAGAGCCTTTTTATTCTCTATTTTGGTTAGGCCGGGGTGTAACGGGTGGGTGATCTCGTGCATTTATTTCTATGTTGGCCTGGTATGGTTCCCAATCAGAGGCAGCTGTTAATCATTGTCTGTGATTGGGGATCATATTTAGGCAGCCATTTCCCCACTGGTTTTTGTGGGATCTTGTTTCTGTGTAGTTGCCTCTGAGCACTGCTTAAGCTGCACGTTTCGGTTGCTGTTCATTGTTTTTGTGAGTTTCCTTTATTAAACATGTGGAACCCAAATCACGCTGCACGTTGGTCTGAGTATATTTCAAGTTATATTTCACGTACGACGATCGTGACAACAATGTCTCTTGAAATGTCTCCCCAAGGAACACAGTTGTACTGTACTATACAGCCCGGTGGGCTAACATTGTCAAAGAGATGAGAATATCCCGACCCATCGGCAGAGAAATCAAATCAAATGTTATTTGTCAAATGCTTCATAAACAACAGGTGTAGACTAACACAGTTCAAGATAAACATGAAAAAGGTACAACAAAAATAGAAATACTGTATTGACATGAGGAATAAATACACAGTGAATAATGAATAACAATAACTAAGGAAAAATCAACAATGGGCTCTGCGTTCTCTGGAAAATATTGCACAACGTGGAAGGTGTGCTCCATGACGCATTAGCGGGGGAAAACTACCTGCCCTCCAGGACACCTACACCACCCGATGTCACAGGAAGGCCATAAAGATCATCAAGGACAACAACCACCCGAGCCACTGCCTGTTCTCCCCGCTATCATCCAGAAGGCGAGGTCCGTACAGGTGCATCAAAGCAGGGACCGAGAGACTGAAAAACAGCTTCTATCTCAAGGCCATCAGACTGTTAAACAGCCACCACTAACATTGAGTGGCTGCTGCCAACATACTGACTCAACTCCAGCTCACTTTAATAATGGGAATTGATGGAAATTGATCAAAAATGTATCACTAGCCACTTTAAACAATGCCACTTAATATAATGTATATGTATATACTGTACTCTATATCATCTACTGCATCTTGCCATCTTTATGTAATACATGTATCACTAGCCACTTTAAACTATGCCACTTTTATGTTTACATACCCTACATTACTCATCTCATATGTATATACTGTACTCGATACCATCTTCTGCATCTTGCCTATGCCATTCTGTACCATCACTCATTCATATATCTTTATGTACATATTCTTTATCCCTTTACACTTGTGTGTATAAGGTAGTAGTTGTGGAATTGTTAGGTTAGATTACTCGTTGGTTATTACTGCATTGTCGGAACTAGAAACACAAGCACTTCGCTACACTCGCATTAACATCTGCTAACCATGTGTATGTGACATTTTTTTTTGATTTGATTTGATTTGGTCTGATGACACAAAAATAGAACTGTTTGGCCATAATGGCCATTGTTCTGTTTGGAGGAAAAAGGGGAGGCTTGCAAGCAAAAGAACACCATCCCAACCGTGAAGAACGTGGGTGGCAGCATCATGTTGTGGGGGTGCTTTGCTGCAGGAGGGACTGGTGCACTCAGAAAATAGATGGCATCATGAGGAAGTAAAATTATGCAGATATATTGAAGCAACATCTCAAGACATCAGTCAGGAAGTTAAAGCTTGGTCGCAAATGGGTTTTCCAAATGGACAATGACCCCAATTATTCTTTAAAAGTTGTGGCAAGATGGCTTAAAAACAACACAGTCAAGCTTTTGGAGTGGCCATCACAAAGCCCTGACCTCAATTATTCAGAAAATGTGTGGGCAGAACTGAAAAAGCGTGTGCGAGCAAGGAGGCCTACAAACCTGACTCAGTTACACCAGCTCTGTCAGGAGGAATGGGGCAAAATTCACCCAACTTGTTGTGGGAAGCTTGTGGAAGGCTACCCAACATGTTTTACCTAAGTTAAATAACTTAAAAGCAATGCTACCAAATACCAATTGAGTGTATGTAAACTTCTGACCCACTGGGAATGTGATAAATGAAATAAAAGCTGAAATAAATAATTATCTCTGCTATTATTCTGACATTTCACATTCTTAAAATAAAGTGGTGACCCTAACTGACCTAAAACAGGGAATTTTTACTTGGATTAAACATCAAGAATTGTGAAAAACTAAGTTTAAATGTAATTGGATTATGTGTATGTAAACTTCCCACTTCAACTGTAGGTCTAGGCTCTGAAGAAATAGACTCCAAGTAAGCCCTCTTGTTGTTTGTAAAGTCAAATTAAAATGAAGATTATTGTTGAAATGAATTACTCGACTGGTGTAGGTTTTCTCCATCTGTTGGTTTTTGGAGAAGGACATCCCGGGCCGGCCAAACCCTCCCCTAACTCAGACGACGCTGGGCCAATTGTGCGTTGCCTCATGGGTCTCCTGGTCGTGGTCGGCACGGATATCGAACCAGCATCTGTAGCATCTGTAGCAACGCAGAGAATGAATTTGACTGTTAGTGCTTCTAGGAGGAATGGAAAATTGTGTCTCAATTTGTAAACCATGTGCCATGGTATCGCTTCACAACTATTTTGATGGAGAGCCATCTATATGGCTCTCCATCAATAATAACATTTTGAGGATTGGGGCGGGGTGACGTGTACTGGAAAGGTGTGACTTTCAGTATACAACAGATCACTGATTGTTCTCACTTTGATTATGCTGTAACAACATTCTGTAGTGCCATGGCCAGGATCTCTTTTCATTTAAGTGAGCAGATTAGGGCTTTCAGGAGAAACAGAAAACATTGGAAACATTTCAAAAATACTGGTAATCAATCAATCAATCAATTTTATTTTATATAGCCCTTCGTACATCAGCTAATATCTCGAAGTGCTGTACAGAAACCCAGCCTAAAACCCCAAACAGCTAGTAATGCAGGTGTAGAAGCACGGTGGCTAGGAAAAACTCCCTAGAAAGGCCAAAACCTAGGAAGAAACCTAGAGAGGAACCAGGCTATGAGGGGTGGCCAGTCCTCTTCTGGCTGTGCCGGGTGGAGATTATAACAAAACTATGCCAAGATGTTCAAAAATGTTCATAAGTGACAAGCATGGTCAAATAATAATCATGAATAATTTTCAGTTGGCTTTTCATAGCTGATCATTAAGAGTTGAAAAACAACAGGTCTGGGACAGGTGGCGGTTCCATAACCGCAGGCAGAACAGCTGAAACTGGAATAGCAGCAAGGCCAGGCGGACTGGGGACAGCAAGGAGTCACCACGGGCGGCAGTCCCGACGCATGGTCCTAGGGCCCAGGTCCTCCGAGAGAAAGAAAGAGAGAAGGAGAAAATTAGAGAGAGCCAAGATTTTCAAAATGTTCATAAATGACAAGCATGGTCAAATAATAATCAGGAATAAATCTCAGTTGGCTTTTCATAGCCGATCATTAAGAGTTGAAAACAGCAGGTCTGGGACAGGTAGGGGTTCCATAACCGCAGGCAGAACAGTTGAAACTGGAATAGCAGCAAGGCCAGGCGGACTGGGGACAGCAAGGAGTCACCACGGCCGGTAGTCCCGACGTATGGTCCTAGGGCTCAGGTCCTCCGAGAGAAAGAAAGAGAGAAGGAGAAAATTAGAGAGAGCCAAGATTTTCAAAATGTTCATAAATGACAAGCATGGTCAAATAATAATCAGGAATAAATCTCAGTTGGCTTTTCATAGCCGATCATTAAGAGTTGAAAACAGCAGGTCTGGGACAGGTAGGGGTTCCGTAACCGCAGGCAGAACAGTTGAAACTGGAATAGCAGCAAGGCCAGGCGGACTGGGGACAGCAAGGTGTCATCATGCCCGGTAGTCCTGACGTATGGTCCTAGGGCTCAGGTTCTCAGAGAGAAAGAGAGAACGAGAGAATTAGAGAGAGCATACTTAAATTCACACAGGACACTGGATAAGACAGGAGAAGTACTCCAGGTATAACCAACTGACCCTAGCCCCCCGACACATAAACTACTGCAGCATAAATACTGGAGGCTGAGACAGGAGCGGTCAGGAGACACTGTGGCCCCATCCGAAGAAACCCCCGGACAGGGCCAAACAGGAAGGATATAACCCCACCCACTTTGCCAAAGCACAGCCCCCGCACCACTAGAGGGATATCCTCAACCACCAACTTACAATCCTGAGACAAGGCCGAGTATAGCCCACAAAGATCTCCACCACAGCACAAACCAAGGGGGGGGCGCCAACCCAGACAGGAAGATCACGTCAGTAACTCAACCCACTCAAGTGACGCACCCCTCCTAGGGACGGCATGAAAGAGCACCAGCAAGCCAGTGACTCAGCCCCTGTAACAGGGTTAGAGGCAGAGAATCCCAGTGGAGAGAGGGGAACCGGCCTGGCAGAGACAGCAAGGGCGGTTCGTTGCTCCAGAGCCTTTCCGTTCACCTTCACACTCCTGGGCCAGACTACACTCAATCATATGACCTACTGAAGAGATAAGTCTTCAGTAAAGACTTAAAGGTTGAGACCGAGTCTGCGTCTCTCACATGGGTAGGCAGACTGTTCCATAAAAATGGAGATCTATAGGAGAAAGCCCTGCCTCCCGCTGTTTGCTTAGAAATTCTAGGGACAATTAGGAGGCCTGCGTCTTGTGACCGTAGCGTACGTATTGGTATGTACGGCAGGACCAACTCGGAAAGATAGGTAGGAGCAAGCCCATGTAACGCTTTATAGGTTAACAGTAAAACCTTGAAATCAGCCCTTGCCTTAACAGGAAGCCAGTGTAGGGAAGCTAGCACTGGAGTAATATGATCAAATTTCTTGGTTCTAGTCAGGATTCTAGCAGCCGTATTTAGCACTAACTGAAGTTTATTTAGTGCTTTATCCGGGTAGCCGGAAAGTAGAGCATTGCAGTAGTCTAACCTAGAAGTAACAAATGCATGGATTAATTTTTCTGCATCATTTTTGGACAGAAAATTTCTGATTTTTGCAATGTTACGTAGATGGAAAAAAGCTGTCCTTGAAATAGTCTTGATATGTTCGTCAAAAGAGAGATCAGGGTCAAGAGTAACGCCGAGGTCCTTCACAGTTTTATTTGAGACGACTTTACAACCATCAAGATGAATTGTCAGATTTAACAGAAGATCTCTTTGTTTCTTGGGACCTAGAACAAGCATCTCTGTTTTGTCCGAGTTTAAAAGTAGAAAGTTTTCAGCCATCCACTTCCTTATGTCTGAAACACAGGCTTCTAGCGAGGGCAATTTTGGGGCTTCACCATGTTTCATTGAAATGTACAGCTGTGTGTCATCCGCATAGCAGTGAAAGTTAACATTATGTTTTCGAATAACATCCCCAAGAGGTAAAATATATAGTGAAAACAATAGTGGTCCTAAAACGGAACCTTGAGGAACACCGAAATGTACAGTTGATTTGTCAGAGGACAGACCATTCACAGAGACAAACTGATATCTTTCCGACAGGTAAGATCTAAACCAGGCCAGAACTTGTCCGTGTAGACCAATTTGGGTTTCCAGTCTCTCCAAAAGAATGTGGTGATCGATGGTGTCAAAGGCAGCACTAAGGTCTAGTAGCACGAGGACAGATGCAGAGCCTCGGTCTGACGCCATTAAAAGGTCATTTACCACCTTCACAAGTGCAGTCTCAGTGCTATGATGGGGTCTAAAACCAGACTGAAGCATTTCGTACACATTGTTTGTCTTCAGAAAGGCAGTGAGTTGCTGCGCAACAGCTTTTTCTAAAATTTTTGAGAGGAATGGAAGATTCGATATAGGCCGATAGTTTTTTATATTTTCCGGGTCAAGGTTTGGCTTTTTCAAGAGAGGCTTTATCACTGCCACTTTTAGTGAGTTTGGTACACATCCAGTGGATAGAGAGCTGTTTATTATGTTCAACATAGGAGGGCCAAGCACAGGAAGCAGCTCCTTCAGCAGTTTAGTAGGAATAGGATCCAGTATGCAGCTTGAAGGTTTAGAGGCCATGATTATTTTCATCATTGTGTCAAGAGATATAGTACTAAAACACTTAAGTGTCTCTCCCGATCCCAGGCCCTCACAGAGCTGTGCAGATCCAGGACAGCTAAGCCCTGGAGGAATACGCAGATTCAAAGAGGAGTCCGTAATTTGCTTTCTAATGGTCATGATCTTTTCCTCAAAGAAGTTCATGAATTTATTACTGCTGAAGTGAAAGCCATCCTCTCTTGGGGAATGCTGCTTTTTAGTTAGCTTTGCAACAGTATCAAAAATAAATTTTGGATTGTTCTTATTTTCCTCGATTAAGTTGGAAAAGTAGGATGATCGAGCAGCAGTGAGGGCTCTTCGGTACTGCACGGTACTGTCTTTCCAAGCTAGTCGGAAGACTTCCAGTTTGGTGTGGCGCCATTTCCGTTCCAATTTTCTGGAAGCTTGCTTCAAAGCTCGGGTATTTTCTGTATACCAGGGAGCTAGTTTCTTATGACAAATGTTTTTCGTTTTTAGGGGTGCAACTGCATCTAGGGTATTGCGCAAGGTTAAATTGAGTTCCTCAGTTAAGTGGTTAACTGATTTTTGTCCTCTGACGTCCTTGGGTAGGCAGAAGGAGTCTGGAAGGGCATCAAGGAATTTTTGTGTTGTCTGAGAATTTATAGCACGACTTTTGATGCTTCTTGGTTGCGGTCTGAGCAGATTATTTGTTGCGATTGCAAACGTAATAAAATGGTGGTCCGATAGTCCAGGATTATGTGGAAAAACATTAAGATCTACAACATTTATTCCATGGGACAAAACTAGGTCCAGAGTATGACTGTGGCAGTGAGTAGGTCCAGAGACATGTTGGACAAAACCCACTGAGTCGATGATGGCTCCGAAAGACTTTTGGAGTGGGTCTGTGGACTTCTCCATGTGAATATTAAAATCACCAAAAATTAGAATATGATCTGCTATGACTACAAGGTCTGATAGGAATTCAGGAAACTCAGAGAGGAATGCTGTATATGGCCCAGGAGGCCTGTAAACAGTAGCTATAAAAAGTGATTGAGTAGGCTGCATAGATTTCATGACTAGAAGCTCAAAAGACGAAAACGCCATATTTTTTTTTGTAAATTGAAATTTGCTATCGTAAATGTTAGCAACACCTCCGCCTTTGCGGGATGCACGGGGGATATGGTCACTAGTGTAACCAGGAGGTGAGGCCTCATTTAACACAGTAAATTCATCAGGCTTAAGCCATGTTTCAGTCAGGCCAATCACATCAAGATTATGATCAGTGATTAGTTCATTGACTATGACTGCCTTTGAAGTGAGGGATCTAACATTAAGTAACCCTATTTTGAGATGTGAGGTATCACGATCTCTTTCAATAATGGCAGGAATGGAGGAGGTCTTTATCCTAATAAGATTGCTAAGGCGAACACCGCCATGTTTAGTTTTGCCCAACCTAGGTCGAGGCACAGACACAGTCTCAATGGGTATGGCTGAGCTGACTACACTGACTGTGCTATTGGCAGACTCCACTAAGCTGGCAGGTTGGCTAACAGCCTGCTGCCTGGCCTGCACCCTATTTCATTGTGGGGCTAGAGGAGTTAGAGCCCTATCTATGTTGGTAGATAAGATGAGAGCACCCCTCCAGCTAGGATGGAGTCCGTCACTCCTCAGCAGGTCAGGCTTGGTCCTGTTTGTGGGTGAGTCCCAGAAAGAGGGCCAATTATCTACAAATTCTATCTTTTGGGAGGGGCAGAAAACAGTTTTCAACCAGCGATTGAGTGCTGAGACTCTGCTGTAGAGCTCGTCACTCCCCCTAATTGGGAGGGGGCCAGAGACAATTACTCGATGCCGACACATCTTTCTAGCTGATTTACACGCTGAAGCTATGTTGCACTTGGTGACCTCTGACTGTTTCATTCTAACATCGTTGGTGCCGACGTGGATAACAATATCTCTATACTCTCTACACTCGCCAGATTTAGCTTTAGCCAGCACCATCTTTAGATTAGCCTTAACGTCGGTAGCCCTGCCCCCTGGTAAACAGTGTATGATCGCTGGGTGATTCGTTTTAAGTCTAATACTGCGGGTAATGGAGTCGCCAATGACTAGGGTTTTCAATTTGTCAGAGCTAATGGTGGGAGCCTTCGGCGTCTCAGACCCCGTAACGGGAGGAGTAGAGACAAGAGAAGACTCAGACTCAGACTCCGACTCGCTACATAATGGGGAGAACCGGTTGAAAGTTTCTGTCGGCTGAATGAGCGACACCGGTTGAGCATTCCAACAGCATTTCCCTCCAGAAGCCATGAGAAAGTTGTCCGGCTGCGGGGACTGTGCGGGGGGGTTTATACTAACGTTACTATCTGTACTTACTGGTGGCACAGACGCTGTTTCTTCCTTTCCTACACTGAAATTACCCTTGCCTAACGATTGCGTCTGAAGCTGGGCTTGTAGCACAGCTATTCTCGCCGTAAGGCGATCGTTCTCCTGTATATTATGAGTACAGCGACTGCAATTAGAAGACATCATGTTAATGTTACTACTTAGCTTCGGCTGTTGAAGGTGTTGACGAACCATGTCCAGATAAAGCGTCCGGAGTGAAAAAGTTGAATGAGGGAAAAAAGTTGCGATGGAAAAACTAAAAATATAAACGGTAATTAAAAAACAAAAACAAAACAAAAAAACGTAAAGTTGTCAGCTAGCAAAGTAAAGTAAAGTTGGCAGCAAAACGCACAGCAACACGTCTGCAGATTCAACATCCACTGTGGAACTTTGCAGCTCCTTCAGGGTTATCTTTGGTCTCTTTGTTGCCTCTCTGATTAATGCCCTCCTTGCCTGGTCTGTGAGTTTTGGTGGGCAGCCCTCTCTTGGCAGGTTTGTTGTGGTGCCATATTCATTCCATTTTTTGATAATGGATTTAATGGTGCTCCGTGGGATGTTCAAAGTTTCTGATATTTTTTTAGAACCCAACCCTGATTTGTACTTGGAGAGCTCCTTGGTCTTCGTGGTGCCGCTTGCTTGGTGGTGTTGGTAGACTTGGGGATTTTGGTCACGGACAGTACTGTTCACAAACACTATCATCAGATGCCTGTCTTACACCAAACGTGAAAGCCCAGGAAAATGAACAGGTACAGTAGGCCTAATAATGCTAAAAAATAATGCTTAAATAAATCGACTGCTGGTCTTTACCGTATGCTGCACATTTTTACAATGTATTCCATTTCCAGCGAGACTATTCATGTCACGCCCTGATCTGTTTCATCTGTCCTTGTGCTTGTCTCCACCCTCCTCCAGGTGTTGCCCATCTTCCCCATTATCACCTGTGTATTTATACCTGTGTATTCTGTCTGTCTGTTGCCAGTTCGTCTTGTTTGTTCAAGCCTATCAGCATTTTGTGTCTCAGCTTCTGCTTTTTCCAGTCTCTCTTTTCTCATCCTCCTGGTTTTGACCCCTGCCTGTGCTGACTCCAAGCCCGTCTGCCTGACCACTTTGCCTGCCCCTGACCCTGAGCCTGCCTGCCGTCCTGTAACTTGGCCTCTGCTCTGGATTATCGACCCCTGCCTGCCTTGACCTGTCGTTTGTTACTTGACACAGTAGTTTGTTACTTCACACAGTCTGCACTTGGGTCTTACCTTGATTCCTGATACTGGCTGTATATACCGACGCACAGACAGCCAGCGCATTGCCCCACATAAGAATATGTTCTCAGTCAACTTACCTTGTAAAATAATGGTTAAATAAAAAATGTATTTTAAAAATTGAGCAAATCAAACAACCCTCGCCATATCAACTAGAACTACATGGGTCTATTACTGAACTTTTTGTTGAATAAAATATTTTTTGATTGGAAGACACTGTCACTGGCAAACATGGTTATAGACCCAACAACATTATATAGTATCCCCTCCTTGTGAATAAAAGCACATGAGCTAATTATAATATACAAAGTATACAAAACAATGAAGTGTATCATTCCAACATTTCCTAAAATTATTATTAAGTTACTAATGAGATAGGTCTATCTAAGCAATATAATGATTGAAATGAACAAACTATGGCATAAGGGAACGATGAGCGGATAAGAGGCAATCCATCATTTTGATAAAGACATTAATTAATGAGCTAAGATGGACGTAATCGATTTGCCTATTTGTTCAGCACAGTTGAAATGGACAGCAACAGAATTCAGAACAGAGGCCTTTCTTACAGTATTCTCCCTGTACACCAAGTCAGAACTGTAGGATAAATAACAGGGGATATAAGCAGACAACGAAAGCTCTTACAATATTCGATGACATTTCTCTAAAACAGTCTACAGGCTACATGTGCATCACCAAATAAGAACAGTAGTCTAAGTTCTGAGGGGGAGAAGGACCAAATACACATGGACTACTAACAGCTTACTACACAACATACATTTAGTGTTACTTTCTTAGCTACAGTATACATATCTCCCTGGCATATTACATAATTAATGCAGAAGCATACAAGACATATTTTTGGACTCACCATTCTTTTGCTGTGCTCACTTGAACAGGAAGGTGTCGCAGTGGTCCTTCTTGTTGGCAAACTTTGGCATCAAACTCTTTCATCAAAGTCTGTCATTCTCTGGATTTATGGTGCTTTCAAGACAAATGGAATCATGAGGTCAGTGATCTTCAGGTCGGAGCTCTAGAAAGAGGCTTGGAATTCCAAGTTCCCGACTTGGAATTCAAAGTCGGATGACCGTTCAGAACTTATTTTCCCAGTCGGAGCTATTTTTTTCTAAGTTCCCAGTTGTCTTGAAACCACCGAAGTCTGATATTTCCCAGTTCCAGAGTTTCCAGTTTTGACTGTGACAAAGTCATCATGGCCAACCTTTTCTGGCCCATAGTGTTGAGTGTGAATATTTATCCTTTTAACTTCTTAGTAATCCCTTCGCGACGGGGTTGATTTGACAACACCCAGTGACATAGCAGTGCACCAAATTCAAAAACAGAAATACTCATAATAATAATTCATTAATCATACAAGTGTTATACATCGGTTTAAAGATGAACTTCTTGTTAATCCAGCCACAGTGTCAGATTTCAAAAAGGCTTTACGGCGAAAGCAAACCATGCTATTATCTGAGGACAGCACCCTATCAAACAAACACATGAAAATCACATTTCAACCTGCCAGGCGCAACACAAAAGTCAGAAAAAACGATATAATTCATGCCTTACCTTTGAAGATCTTCCTCTGTTGGCACTCCAATATGTCCATTAAACATCACAAATGGTCCTTTTGTTCGATAAATTATGTCGTTATATCTCCAAAATGTCAATTTATTTGGCGCGTTTGATCCAGAAAAACATTGGTTCCAACTAGCGCAACATGACTACAAAGTATCTAATATAGTTACCTGTAAACTTGATCCAAACATTTCAAACAACTTTCATAATCCAACTTAAGTTATTTTGAAATGTAAATAATCGATACAATTTAAAACAGGATAAACTGTGTTCAATACCGGACGTAAACAAGTGGAGCGAGTTTTCAGGTCGCGCGCCTCAACCACAACAATACACTAGACTTGACCCTCGTTCTGAACAGCCCTACTTCTTCATCTCTCAAAGGAAAAACATCAACCAATTTCTAAAGACTGTTGACATCTAGTGGCAGCGATAGGAACTGCAAGCAAGTGCCATAGAAAACCCATTGAAAAGAGAGTGACCTAAAAAAAAAAATCCTGAATGGTTTGTCCTCGGGGTTTCGCCTGCCAAATAAGTTTCGTTATAATCACCGACATAATTGTAACAGTTTTAGAAACCTTAGAGTGTTTCTATCCAAATATACCAATTATATGCATATCCTAGCTTCTGGGCCTGAGTAGCAGGCAGTTTACTTTGGGCACATTTTTCATCCGGATGTGAAAATAGTGCCCCCTAGCCTTAAGAAGTTTTAAGCTTGGAAAAGAGACTCTTTCAGACAGATGTTTTAAATCCTTAAACACAGACTTGGACAACACACCCTCTCCACTGAATAGGAGGTATGGGAACCTAAATAGTGATTGCTTTGCGACGCTCACAGTTAGCCACTGATTCCTTCCAAACCACTCATTGTTGAATTTGCAATTACCGAGTTGTTGTGTAATGTTTATGTCAAATGGCCGATGAGCACGGATACATTTTATCTATAATTTATCTTAATTTGACAGGGATTGAAAAGGATTTGCCAGTAGATTGTCGATGTGATTCATGATGATGACTGCTTGTCTAGCTAGCTTGCTTGCTAAGATTTAGAAAGTATGATGTTGACATGATCACTCCAATTAAAGCTATGGTGGATATAATGTGATTTGACGTAATTTTATCTGTGGCCATTGACCTTAAGCCTTCTTGGATGGGCACTTCTAATGTAAATCTATGGCAGTAGCCAAGGGGGCTTGAACTGCCTAGCTCTCCCTGAGAACACTGAGCCAATCACGGCACGCCTAGAGAAGATTACCAACGCCTACGCTCTGTATTTCCGCTGGCTGCCCCTCCACCACAGAAAGAACTGAGCTAGGCTGAAGCACCTGCATTTTGGAGCTGCCTTACTCAAGAAAGAGACTGTTTGTATGCAGCTTTATTAACACAAGGATTTTTTTTTTTTTTACATTGTTTGCAAACTGATATGTGACACGAATGAATGCCAAAATAACATGCAAAACAGGCCACTTGTATTCATAAAAATAAAAAAAGCTAAACAGGTGGGGCTCAAAACATGAACTGCCCTGAATGACAGTTTGCCACTGGCCATATGTACAGTAGAGCTTTATACATGGCTCTACGCAGAGAATGCCATCAATGCATGTATCAGATTGGATGCATAATTATTCTCTATCCAATGCCTTCTAGAAGCTTAAAAATCAATGTCAATTCCTCCAATGCTTCACATATCCATCCATTAATTATAAATGCTAAGCAAATTTTTCCTGACGAGTCAAATGACCAAAGCGTCCTCTAGTGTCCTCATGGGTGGAATATTATTAATATTCTTCATATTTCATAATTGAAAATAAATAAATAGTAAACTAGGCAAGTCAGTTCAGACCAAATTCTTATTTACAATGACTGTCTTCACCGGCCAAACCCGGATGATGCAGGGCCAAATTTGCGTCGCCCTATGGGACTCCCAATCACGGTCGGTTGTGATACAGCCTGGATTTGAACCAAAGTGCCTGTAGTGACCCCTCTAGCACTGAGATGCAGTGCCTTAGACCGCTGCGCCACTCGGGAGCCCAAATAAGAACATGGACTCTACAAGTTGTCGAAAGTGTTCCACAGGGATGCTGGTCCATGTTGACTCTAATGCTTCCCACAGTTGTGTTAAGTTGGCTGGATGTCTTTTGGGTGGTGGACCATTGTTGATACATACGGGACACTGTTGAGCGTGAAAAACCCACAGCTGCAACATCGAGAACATCCTGACCGGTTGCATCACTGCCTGGTATGGCAATTGCTTGGCCTCCGACCGCAAGGCACTTCAGAGGGTAGTGCATATGGCCCAGTACATCATTGGGGCAAAGCTGCCTGCCATCCAGGACATCTACACCAGGCGGTGTCAGAGGAAGGCCCTAAAAATGGTCAAAGAGCCCAGTCATAGACTGTTCTCTCTACTACCGCATGGCAAGCGGTACCGGAGTGCCAAGTCTAGGACAAAAAAGGCATCTCAACAGTTTTTACCCCCAATCCATAAGACTCCTGAACGGGTAACCAAATGGTAACCAAATGACTATTTGCATTGTGTCCCACCACCCGCTAACCCCTCTTTTTACGCTACTGCTACTCTCTGTTTATCTTATATGCATAGTCACTTTAACCATACATTCATGTACATACTACCTCAATAAGCCTGACTAACCGGTGTCTGTTTATAGCCTTGCTACTGTTATTTTCAAATGTCTTTTTACTGTTGTTTTATTTCTTTACTTACCTACACACACACACACACACACCTTTTTTTCACACTATTGGTTAGAGCCTGTAGGTAAGCATTTCACTGTAAGGTCTACACCTGTTGTATTCGGCGCACGTGACAAATAAACTTTGATTTGATTTGAGCATTGCAGTTCTTGGCACAAACACCTGGCACCTACTACCATACCCTGTTTAAAGGCACTTAAATATTTTGTCTTGCCTATTCACCCTCTGAATGGTACACACACATACAGTATATACAGTCGCTAAAGAAAGTCTACACATCCTTTGCAGTCCTAACATTTTGCTGCCCTAAAATTACAACGAAAAAGGATTACATTCGATTTTTCCCTACCAATCAATAAAACATTCTGCAATTTTTTTTAAAGTGAAATATAAATGATAGAACATTTTCCAAACTAAAAACAAAATATAAATTGTGTCTTCACACCCCAGAGTTAATACTTGGTGCAAGCACCTTTGGCAGCCATTACAGCTTTGAATCACTTTGAATAAGATTCTACCAACCTTGCACAACTATTGGAGAAACATACAGTATAACTATTGTTTTGGTCAAAATTGCTCAAGCTCAGTATATTTGGATTGGGAATCATTAAAGAACAGCAATATTTAAACCTGCGTTTCTCTATGTGAGCTTCCACTATAAAAGTATAGACCCAGAGCTTCAAAATGGTATATCATACACTATAGTTTGATTGGACAAACATGGGAAAGTTACACTATGTTGCTTTGCAAGTTGATAAACGTGTTATCCCACTAAGGAGACAAGTAGGCGAAAAATGCCCTTGAATGATTTTGCTGAGATTTTCACTCTTGCTCGAGAGCTCTTATTTGTTTATGCCCATTCAGCATAGTTCACACACTCTTAAGCCCCCCACCCACACATGTAAACGCATGTGAGTCAGCATGGCATTGTCCTCCATAAAGTAGTGTCTTTACTTAAACTTTCTCCCAGTGAGCTTTGTCGATAGCACCAGCTAAATTAAGGGCATCAATGTTTTTGAGAGCTGTAGCAACACTTTCGCAGTTGTCAATAGCTATTTCCTTCTAAAAATCTGCAGTAGCAAATATTATCTATATAATGACTAGCGAAGCCACCATTCTGAAGCCTGTGATATGATAGATCAATCAATTCTCATATTTCAGGATTTCCAACCACTCCATTTTCTCAGCCAATCATGGCTAGCCAGGAAGAAAATAAAGAAAGCTCTGTTTAAATATCCACTCTGTTTTCAGCAAGGCAAGTTATAATGCAAGACAACATTGACTGCCAAAGGTGCTTCCAACAAGGATTAACTTTGGGGTGTGAAGACATACGTAATCAAGACATCGTCATTCTTTTTTTTCTATTAATGATGAAGGTTTTGTGTAATTTCCTATAATCTTTTACCTCGAACATGTGGAGCAGGTTGTGTATATCAGTAGGGGGAAAAAGTACATTTTAAGGCAGCAAAAAAGTACTTTGTAAGGGGTGTGTAGACTTTCACTAGGCACTGTACATGCCCTTTACGAAGAAAAATATTTTATGTGATCATACGCCTGTGGTCTTCTGATATCCTTTTCTTCCCTGCACCGGGCACGTGCGAGGCAGGCGGTCATTGTGAGAAATGTCCTCACTCTGTATTGGGGAGCACAGTCATAGCACCCCCTTTGGCCAAACTGTGGGTGACAGTATGACTCCAAATAAGCTTATTGCTCCCACTCATTGTACAAGGCACTGTAGTGTTTGCCAAAATGTTTTCATCTGTCCCCGACTCCTCTCCTGGGTAAAGAGAGGTGCCAGGGGTCCCTGGAGCACCCGCCCACAGTTCTCCTCCACAGCAATTTTACCAGCACGTCTTCAGCCGTGGGTGGGAAGACATCTCACTGATGCTTCATCATAAACGCCTTCCTCAAAATAGAGGCTTCTGTGTTTGCTGTTGTAGAATTATGCTTTCAATGTCAGATTTCCTTCAATATGAAGGAGCACTGTTGATTGTATGCGTGGTCGAGCTCATCAGGAGCCAGTGAGTTTCTCAGTCAATGAAAATGATATCCGCATTATGATAACTCTTGATTAAAGCTTTGAGCAGCTGCACGTAATTGGCACATTTGTTTCACACCATCAACATGAGTGAATACTGCACTGAGGTTTCCACGGAACAAAGGGAAAAAGAAAACTACATCAATCATCTTGTGTTTACATGCAAATCTACGCCCATCCTCATTTACATACTGTTTGCCTGACATAACAGCCTTCAGCAGAGGGTTAAACTGCATAGGAGGCAATTGAAACTCATTAAGACAAATAAAATGCTTAATTGAAGTTTGATTATAGTTTTGGAAACGTTTTGCAATACTGAGGCAGTTTTGCAGATATAAAATAATATTCATCAACTGGTTGGCAGAGGGTAGCTTTACCCTCATTGTACTTTACATATCAAGTATTAAATCCCACTGTGGAATTGCATTTATGAGCAATAATTACACTACACTACTGACTCACTCCGTTGACTAGGTTCCACATGAATTAGGACATAGTGATAAAATAATGTATATATTGAAAGATAATGATCAAATAATTCCACTCTGAAACCTTATAATTGTATGACATTGATTAGAATCATAAAATTATAATCTGATGATGTGTGTAGTTTTAGTCGGAATTAGGTTAAACAATGGATCTGTGTAGTGGAAAAACACAGACTGTCTGAGCAAGGCGTAGCTTAGGATTTGAACTTGGATGTGGGTGCCTAGGAAAATACCGAAGAACAATTAAAACTGTGTTTGGACCGACCTGGCTAGGCCTCTAAGGAATTTATGATAGCATAGGGAGTACTTCTCAAGGTTTCTCTAATCTCGGGGGAATGGAACTGTCGGCTTGGTAGTGATAAACAGTGGATACAACTCACCTACTGTTCGTGTGTATGTATGTGCGTAGGATATCTACTGTTTGTGTGGAAGTATGTGCGCAGCTATAAAATGGATGTCTTTGTATAATGGACTTTAGAACGCTCTCTGAATAAACTGTACTAGCCTTTTGCATAAGCTGAGTCTTTTGACTAATTCTTATTAAACCCATGGTCTTACAAACTTCGGGGATTGGTCAAAGCTATTGATTGATTGATAGTTATTATCATTGGGATTGAAAATTCTCATGACACATAGGCACGAAAAAAATATATACCAACAAAATTGCTTACAAGCAGGGAGGAAAGTACATATCATAGCTTGGTTACCTGCTCTCTAAAAGCACTGCTAAAAAGCAGTCCAGAATTCCACACCTGTGATCTTCAAACTGGAGTTATGCCTTATCTCCTAAAGACAAACATCCCCATTAAGGAATTATTTACCAGCGTTGTCATGGTTTGGAGAGTAGGGAAAGGGATTGCAGGCATATCCTTAATTTGTTATTCCTCTCTAAACAATAGCAGCCCAGATAAGGCTGTGATTGGACTGGCCCAATGCTATCAGAGAACCCATTCCTCTTCCCTCCCTGGCTAGCCAGGTCCAGCTGCCCAGCTTTTGGGAAAGAGAGGCTACTTGGCTGATTGAAACCCTCCCCATCAACCTGATACGACATTGCTTTTATCAGTCTTCTATCTTAATTACTCGTTGCTCGTTGAACGCAGGTACGCCATGTTTTGTTTTTGAGCACAGCTGTTCAAGGAGCAAAAGGCCCAGTCTCACCTTGAAGATGGCTAAAAACATAATGTGGTCACATTAGCACTTCCTGTTAATTTAGGCAGGGGGATGTGAGGCAAGGAGACTTGATGAGGACTGTTGCTAATTTAAGGTGCAGCCGGTCTTTTCAGAAGTCCCAGAGTCCAGGCAGCATCAGGACAGTACCCAGCAGGACCCAGCAGGACACAGAAAGGAAACAGCTCACAGAGAGCAATAAAGCCCTTACTAGCTGTAGAGGTGCCACTCTCCCCTGCACTCTCAGGAAAATAATCACTTCTGCTAAGTGCCACAAGAAGGACACAAAAAAATATAAAATTTCTCCTCAGGGTCTGTAATGACACAATAGGATAATTAGGTCTGGAATCAGAGTCAACAGGCCTGGAAAATAATGCTGCAACGTTGGTAATAGCCACAATGACTCATGATTACGAATAACACTGGTCTAATGCTGGATGTGCATCATACCCTGTGCTTATCTTTCCGTTTACCACCAATTTTGTCCATAGTGACTGCATGTTATTAGCAATCCAATAAAAATAGGGGCCGATAACTTTCTGCTTAGCTGAGTTTTGGTAAGGTTGATCTCTATTGCGGTTGGACGGAGTGCTAGTGTTAAGACAATGGCTCTTTAATGGGATGGCATAACTCATTAGGGTACTGTAAATGCATTACATATGCTTTGTCATTACACTAGTGCTTCCTGCTCTCTGCCTGGCTCCCTAGACTGATAATTTAAAGTCTATTGGTACCCAGCAAGTGAAAAACGTGACACCATATCCCCTTGCCGGATTTCTATAATCTTGATTTCATTCTGCCACCTGTTTTCCTGAGAGTAGACCAGACTCGCCTGTGGATGAGTTTGCAGAGTTTCACAGCTTAGAGACTCACACTTCTTGAGGTGGATGGTTAGTCTTGGCATTTGTCCTTTCCACATCTAATTTTTTTTAATCTAACACAGCGGTTGCATTAAGAACCAGTGTATCTTTCATTTGCTGTACAACATGTATTTTTTAGCAAAGTTTATGATGAGTTTTTTGTTAGATTACGTGACTGTCCAAAATGTCTCCGGACAATTTGGTGCATTATGGCGCCGTATTCACAATGTAAAACCAGGATTTGTAGCTATAAATATGCACAACAAAACATAAATGTATTGTATAACATGATGTTATAAGACTGTCATCTGATGAAGTGGTTCAAAGGTTAGTGATTAATTTTATCTCTATTTGTGGGTTTTGTGAAAGCTATGTTAGCGGTGAATAAATGGCGTTGTGTGTTTGGCTATTGTGGTGAGCTAACATAAATATATATTGTGTTTTCGCTGTAAAACATTTTAAAAATCGGACATGTTGGCTGGATTCACAAGATGTTTATCTTTCATTTGCTGTATTGGACTTGTTAATGTGTGGAAGTTAAATATTTCTAAAACATATTTTTGAATTTCGCGGAAAGTTGTGGGTGTTCCGCTAGCGGAACCCCGGGGCGAGAAAGGTTAAAGTGGCCAGTGATATTAAGTCTGTAGGTAGGCAGCAGCCTCTCTGTGCTAGTGGTGGCTGTTTAACAATCTGATGGCCTTGAGATTGAAAAACATATTATATTTCTTTGTCCCAGCTTTGATGTACCTCTACTAACCTCGCCTTCTGGATGGAAGCGGGGTGAACAGGCAGTAGCTCGGGTGGTTGTTGTCCTTGATGATCTTTTTGGCCTTCCTGTGACATCTGGTGCTGTAGGTGTCCTGGAGGGCAGGTAGTTTGCCCCCGGTTATGCATTGGGCAGACCGCACCACCCTCTGGAGATCCCTGCGTTTGTGGGCGGTGTAGTTGCCGTACCAGGCGGTGATACAGCCCAACAGGATGCTCTTATGCTCTCAATTGTGTGAGGGTTTTCGGTGACAAGCCACGTTTTTTCAGCCTCCTGAGGTTGAAGAAGCGTCCGTGTGCGTAGACCATTTCAGATTGTCGGAATATGTACACCGAGGAACTTAAAACTTTCCACCTTCTCCACTGCTGTCCCGTCGATGTGCTTAGGGGGGTGCTCCCTTTGCTGTTTCCTGAAGTCCACGATCATCTCTTTAGTTTTGCTGACATTGAGTGAGAGGTTATTTTCCTTACACCACACTATGAGGGCCCTCACATCCTCGCTGTAGGCTGTCTCGTCGTTGTTTGTAATCAAGCCTACCACTGTAGTGTCATTTGCAAACTTGATGATTGAATTGGAAGCTTGCATGGCCACACAGTCGTGGGTGAACAGGGAGTACAGGAGAGGGCTAAGAACGCACCCTTGTGGGGCCCCAGTGTTGAGGATCAGCGGAGTGGAGATGTTGTTTCCTACAATCACCACCTGGGGGTGGTCCGTCAGGAAGTCCAGGACCCAGTTGCACAGGGCAGGGTCTTGTCCAGATGGGATAGGGCAGAGTGCAGTGTGATGGTGATTGCATCGTATGTGGACCTATTGGGGCGGTTCGCAAATTGGAGGGGGTCTAAGGTGCCAGGTAGGTTGGAGGTGATATAACTAGTCTCTCAAAGCACTTCATGATGACAGAAGTGAAGTGCTACAAGGCGATAGTAATTTAGTTAAGTTACCTTCGCTTTCTTGGGAACAGGAACAATGGCCATCTTGAAGCATGTGGGGACTGCAGACTGGGATAGGGATTGATTGAATATGTCTGTAAACACACTATCCAGCTGGTCTGCGCATGCTCTGAGGATGTGGCTAGAGATGCCGTCTATGTTGGCAGTCTTGCTAGGGTGAACACGTTGAAATGTTTTACTCACGTCGGCCACAGAGAAGGAGAGCCCACAGTCTTTGGTAGTGGGCAGTGTCGGAGGCACTGTATTGGCCCTCAAAGCGCGCCAAGAAGTTGTGTAATTTGTCTGGGAGCAAGATGTTGATGTCCGCAACATTGCTGGTTTTCTTTTTGTAATCCGTGATTGTCTGTAGACCCTGCCCCATAGGTCTCGTGTTTGAGCTGTTGAATTGCGACTCCACTTTGTGTTGACACTGACACTTTGCTTGTTTGATTGCCTTACGGAGAGAATAACTATACTGTTTGTATTCAGCCATGTTTCCAGTCGCCTTGCCATGATTAAATGTTTCCAGTCGCCTTGCCATGATTAAATGTGGTGGTACGTTCTTTCAGTTTTGCGTGAATGCTGCCATCAATCCACAGTTTCTGGTTAGGGAAGGTTTTAATAGTCACAGTGGGTACAACATCTCCTATACACTTCCTTATCATCTCGCTCACCAAGTCAGCGTATACGTCAATGTTAATGTCTGAGGGTATGCGGAACATATCCCAGTCCACGTGACCGAAGCAATCTTGAAGCGTGGAATCCATTGGATAGACCTAAGCACGGGCACTTCCTGTTTTAGTTTCTGCCTATAGGTGGGGCGCAACAAGATGGAGTCATAGTCAGATTTGCCAAAAGGTGACAAGCGCCGATAGAGAAGGCAGCTTCACTTCAAGTCCTTAGGAAAGTTTTTTTAATGTATTGTTTCTTACATTGTTAGCCCAGAAAACCTTAAGCGTTATTGCATACAGCCGGGAAGAACTATTGGATATCAGAGATACGTCATCTTACCAGCACAACCAGAACTACGACCAGGAATACGACTTTCCCAAAGTGGATCCTTTGTCTGCACCTCCCAGGGCATTTGAACTGATTCCAGAGGCGGACCCTAAACAACGCCATCGGAGGCGCGCATACCACCCACTGCTTCTGAGTTTATTACTCGTTAATGTCCAGTCCCTAGTTAACAAAGTCAACGAAATTAGGGCAAGAGTTGATTTCCAAAGAGATATCCGGGATTGTAACATATTCTATTTCACAGAGACATGGCTAGCTGGGAACATGCTGTTGGAGTCCACACAGTCAACGGGATTTTCAGTGCATCGCGCCGACAGGAACAAACATCTGTCTGGTAAGAAGAAGGGCGGGGATGTATGTTTCATGATTAACGACTCATGGTGTAATTTTAACAACATACAAGAACTCAAGTCCTTTTGTTCACCTGACCTAGAATTCATCACAATCAAATGCCGACCGTATTATCTCCCAAGAGAACTCTCCTCGGTTATCGTCACAGCCGTGTATATCCCCCCGCAAGCGGATACCAAGACGGCCATCAAGGAGCTTCACTGGACTTTATGCAAACTGGAAACCATATAACCTGAGGCTGCATTTATTGTAGCTGGGGATTTTCACAAAACTAATCTGAGAACAAGGCTACCTAAATTATATGAGCATATCGTTTGCAGTACACGAGCGAGTAACACACTCGACCACTGCTACTGCAAAATCTGGTTGTGCATCAGCAGTCACTAAATTAGCCAATGTCAAAAAACATTTTTGGGATTGATAAATTAGTCTAGCGATCAGCTATTTAAACTTGTAGTAACCATGGTCAAATTGCCATCCAAATTTCAAGAAATAAGTTATAAAATTGCTAAATCTTCTCTCCGCCTCATGGAAAATTTGCAGAATTGCAGGAAACGAACTTTAAGCCACTTCACCCTCTCATGATGAGTTCTGTTTTTTTGTGGTCCCCACCTACATCAAAGTTGTCCATTCCTCTGCTCGGATGTTGTAGACGGGGATGATGAATGGGAGTAAGCATCTCCCTCTGATTCCAAAGGTTGCAAGTTCAAAACCAGTGATACAATGTTTTTACTTTTTTTTAACCCTTTCCCAAACCTTAACCATTTGGAGTTAATGCCTAACCTTAAGATTTCCGGGTTAATACCTCTACTTAATCTTAAACACTTTGACATTTGACAACTGGAACAATTTAGAAATTTGACGTTTGACAAAAATGGATGAATGTCCAATTCTGATGTGAGACTTTGAGAGCTTGTTGATGCATAGATTCTAGATTACCTCAAATTAATTAAGGGTAATACCAAAGCATGTGATAGGCACCAAGGAGGTTCATTTTGAGTACCCAGGTCATAATGTCTGACAGCTGTGCTCAGTCAAGAGACTAGTCAATACACACTGAAGCTTTGAGCTGTTGGTGCAATCTTTTACAGTATAAAAGTGTTCCATCCCATTTGAGCAATGCAATAAAATCTAGCTGGGTATGAAGAACTGCCCTTGTGGCGAAATCCTTTATTCAGAGGACAAGGTTATGCTTTCAAACCATGTCATTATACTAACATATTAAATGGATCTTTAGGAATGGATCTTTAGGATCTTTAGGAAATTATGAACTTCTTTAAAGTTAAACCTTAAATTCTGTTACCATGTAATAATATTTTGTCAAGTGCTTTCCAAAATAAAATCTAAATTGTGGGGAAAGTGTCATAAAAAGACTTCACAATTTAAGGCATCCTTGAAGGATGTCTTCAGAGGAAGAGTCATATTGGGCCAATCTCAATGCGGGACATACACCCCCCCCCCCCCCCCCACACACACACACACACACGCACGCGCGCACACACACACAGGTGATAGAGAATGTTATAGTACGATACAGTTCAAATTGAAAATTGCCTAAACTTTGGCAAAATCCCCAAAAAGCTCTTATATGCACTAAAACTGTTTTGTTTATTTGCTTCTGTGTTTGTGTTTTGTTGATTTGTTTGTGTGTCAACAGGTCAATCATATTCAAATCATTCAAAGATGTAAGACATTGTCATAACACGTATTCCTTGGCTATTATGATTCACATCTATATTACTGTCAGATTTTTCGATATCGATCATGATGGATCTGAAAACATGCTGCACTATTTTCAGTCAACACATGCATTCCATTGGCTGTGTCTGATATGTGCTGACAGATAATGTGAATTAAATGTTCAACAAGATATGGAGGCAGCAAAACCTCAGCAATATGTTTGGCTTAGATTGATGGAGCCCTTCCTTCTTGCTGATGCATTCATTGCTCCATTTTTGACCTCATCAAAAAAAAAAAAATTCACTTGCTGAAAACATGCTCTGTGATGTCAAGATTTTAAGGTTATAATTACTTCCACATACAAGTTTGAATGGTGTCATCATGAATTATTAGCATAATAGCTTATCTCTGTCTGTCTGTCTCTGTCTGACTACTAGTCTGTCTGTAACTTCACCAACTTCATAGAGTCCTCATATACGTGCCAAAAGTCAACAGACACTTTCTCTTCTGATTAGCCTCCTATTTTACCTGGAGGGCAGAACAGAACAGTTGTTCTAAGATAACTCAAGGTCCTCCCATATCTCTGTAGTGTTCATTAAACTTGACACAAGCTCCACAAGCATCTGATGATCGTTGCAGAGAGTTGACAATGCCACTACTTGTATGCCAAGTTATTTAAGTACATTTTTTAAATATTTTTTTTATTATGGGACCATGTAGGTATTTAGACCCCCTCTGACATAATTAATTCATATTATGCCTGAGGAGATGGCATAAGATGCCTCTGGTTGTGATATTGCCATCACAATGAGAGATAAGGAAAGTAGACAAATAACCTTTACCGTTTCAACAGGGGGATAAAAAAAATTGACTTATTTGTGAAGAGACAGAAATGATTCATAATATGAGCATTATGCATTTCACAGAGTTGTTGCTCTATGTAAAAACTAAATGGCGCAGTGTTCCATATTCAACAGAAGGAATATCCTTTAATATCTCCTGTCTCACATTAGAGGTTACAATCGAATTATGTATAAAACATAGAACACATCATTTTGAAAGTATCTACTTTGACTTCAAAATTCTGCAGTGAGTTAGCAGAAAGGTTTGTAGCCATGTGACTTTTATACTGTGTTAAAAGTTACTGTGACAAGAAGTGCAATTGGGAAAGGAAAACAAAACAACTTCTTACTGTGGAATGACATGAAAGGGCAAACTGAGCATTTTATGATGACATTACCTACCAGAGTTGAATGTATACTACAGTAGACTTGTGAGTTATCAAATTGTCATTTAAATAAATAAATAGTCAAATTAAAGAGGGTGTACATTATTGAAATACGATGTGATCACAATGTCACGCATGTCTCCCTTTCTAAAAGGATGCATTTGAAGTCTTTTCCTTTGTAGTTTTCAAACCCAATCAATGCTCAGAACCCTCTGGGGAGAGGAAGACTTTCAGAAGATGCTCACACAAGCAAATACCATCTGGAGGTGTTTATAGCCAATCTGCAAATCTAACAGGGACCAAGCTGAATTGTGTCAACACTCATTGATTTGACATGACCTTTGATAATGTCACAGTGCTCTCTATGTGGGCTGGCTGGATTGGCTACCCGTCACTTTCTGGGGCCCACTGAACATTTTGGAGAAAGCCTGTTTTACTTAATAATTAAATGCAGGGGAATGCACTTTGTCAGTAATGATAATGACTTTATATTAAGAATTTGATAAGTTACCCTTTGGTTGAATGTGTATGCCTATACCTATTTTCTTAAAAAATAGCACCAACCAAAGACAGTGTAGACTTTATTCTTATTTCCCACAAAAGTTTGGTGACGGAGGCCATAAACATAATCTACATGGGGGCCTGAGTGTGTGTCATTGTCCATCTGATTAATGAATGGCAGCCATTAAGGCCCTGAGTGATCATCACGTCATCCGAGAAGAGACCCATTAAGTTAGGGTTTTCTCTACCATTAGGATGATAACATCCCAAATACATTCAAAGAATATTTTTGTTACCATAAAATGTTTTTAATGAAATATCCTTGGAATGTTCTCCTAATGTTCACAATAATGTTGTGCTCAACATCTGCAACAACCACCAAAGAACATTCTCCAAATGTTCTCATTAGGTTTTCAGGTAATGTACAGTAATAACACAATGTACTAGTCATGTTTTTAGAAATTACTGCCACAACAAAATGTGAGAGCAATAGAAATGTTTGAGAAAACATTACGGGAATGTTCTGATAATGTTGATGGAGATGTCATTAAAAGCACCCATACTGTAACAACAAGCAGGACATATTCCCACTATGCACTCTAAAGTTATAATGTGACATGATTGTTCCAATAACGTTCCCTAAACATTCTTCAGCATTCATGTCTGGATTAAATTGGTTCTGAGAAAACAATAATGGAATGTTCAGCAAACATTAATGGAGATGCAAATCAAGTCTGAAATTTTAAATTGGAAACTACAAACTTCAAAAGCATTTTAAATGTTTAACAATGCATTTACACTGGAAGCGGCATTGTGCAGTGAAACATTTGAAGCCATTCACTTTCAAAGGAAGGTAAGCAAGAGAAGTGGCATTGGCGAGGGAGATGAACAGGGCGGGACTAAAGTCGTGGAAAGCGGATTTTTATTCCACTCCTACACGATATTGCGATGTGAGTGACCAATCGAAGCTCACCATAGCTTCCAAACCCTACTGGATTGGCTGACAATGGCTGTTGATATTTAGCACTACCTAGCTGGTCTGCTAGCTTGTTAGCACCCACATAAGGGAAAAGCTAGCGTGGCTAGGCGAGTACCGCTTGTATAGTTTAAACAGACGATAACAACCAATTATGTGAATTGATAACAAAAGACAGCCCATCAAACCTGGAAATTTCCAGAACATTAGCTAACATTCCCAAACATTAAGTTCTAGTTAGGGTTTGAGCTAACATTAGGATGATAACATCCCACAAACAGTCAAATAATGCTTTTGATCACCAAATAGTTTTTTCTAAGAAAGTGTTTAAAATGAAATATCCTTGGAAAGTTCTCATAACATTCACTAAAATCTTGTTCAGAACATCTGTAAAAACTACCAAAGAACATTCCCCTAAGGTTATCATTAGTTTGCCAGGGAATGTAAGAACGCAATGTTCCGGTAATGTTCTTAGAAAATAATTCCATAACAAAATGTGGGAGCAATAGAAGTGGTTCTGAGGAAACATGACAGGAATGTTGTGCTATGTTGCTGGATATGTTATTCAAAACACCCATAAGAACGAGAAGGGAATATTCCTAATAATTTTCCCTGAACATACTTCAGCAATAAAATGTTGGAGCAATAGAAGTTGCTAAAAAAGTTATACAGTTTTTAATGTTGATGGAGATATTTTCTACTAACGCATATAACAACAAACAAGAAACATTCCTGCGAGACTCTTATAAAGTTATTCTGTAAGGTTATAACATGATCCAGAATTGTTCTAAAACATACTTCAACAATAATGGAAGTAGTTCCGAAAACAATTCTGCAATATGAAGTTGCAAAATGTTTAAGGAAATGGCATTTCAATCATCTTACTAGGGTACTGTACAAACATAGTTCTAGTTTTTTTAAAGGTTTATCAAGTAGATTTGAACCTGTGATTTGTCATCTTCAAGCCCTGTAGGCTACTTAGTCTGCTGTGCCACCAGGATCCTTATGTTCTAGTGGATTTCCCTTTGTACTGAAATCCTTAAATTATGATCCAAACTATGGCTCTACGTCTTATCTATAACTCACCGCAGTCTGCCAGGCAGTAATTTAACATGATTTCTGAAATCAAATTTGTAGGAAACTAGATACCTTTTCTAACCCCTCTGGATTACAACCAAATGATGATAAGTGTGCTATATTACGTATTGGATCACAAAAAAATACTAATAAATACCAATTACCAATAAAATGGTCTGATGTGATGTGGACATATTTGGTATTCATATCCCGAAAGAAAGATGTGATCTCACTACAACACATTTTAATAGAAAGTTAGCAACAATACAGTAGATAACATCTTGATATCATGGATAGTAAAATACCTATTTGTGGAAAAATCACCCTGATTTAGACATTTCCCAGTTTACCTATTTGCTTAAAGCCTTGCCTACACCTGGCAACCTGTTTTTTAAATTATATGAGCAAAATATATTATATTTTATTTGGAACTTCCAGACAAAATTAAACAGGCCTATTTATATAATTACTATGAATTAGGGGGGCGGAACTTATTAAATATTAAAGCATTAGACCTACAGTATAGCTAAAGGCCTCAGTCATAGAAAAGTTAGACTTAAATCCAAACTGGTTCTCTAGCAGATTAGTAAGAGTGTCTCACCCCATGTTCAAGAATTGGCTTTTTCTCTTTATTCAGATTACAACCTTGTGGTTATTTGAAAATTAAATAATCTCCCAAATATCGATATTTTTTTTAAACAAGCCATATAAAGTTGGTTGCAAGTTCAGTTTAATCCACCAGAAAGACAGCACAAATAATGCAACAAATATTATGGTTAAACTCAAATACAACAATTGATAAAGAAATATATATATATACAAAAATAAAAAGTATAATCTTTGTAAATTATTTGATAAATAGGAGTGGTGGAGTTGTCACAAATGCAGCTAACAAAAATATATGGAAATGTCTGTTCAACCCCAAATTACAACCAACTAATTGCAGCATTACCACAAAAATGGAAGAGGCAAGTGGAAGGGGGAAAAAGTAAAACTTGTATGTCGGCCCTGCATTAAAGACCAAAATCGATTTAAAGAAAATGATGATAAATAAAGTATACCAGTTTCATTTAAAAAGTTTGTAGGGAAAATAAAAGTCTAAATGTCTTTGAAATATTTTCACAGTACATAAAGAAGATTGGTAGAGTAAGAAATAATATAATATACTTATTTAGATTTGAAAGACAAAGACAACTGTAAGGACTGGGTGTCGGAGTGCGAAGTCAAACGCAGGAAACAGAGGGTGCAATAACAAATGTTCCCTTTTAATGAACACTGAGAAACTAAAGTCACCCTTCTAATACACTGGGTGCTCACAAAAACTACCCCAGACACGGGGGGAATGAAAGCAGTCCAGTAACCACGTAGACACGTAGTTCAAAACAGACACCACGCTTAATGTGTGAAAGTTAAATATTTCTAAAAAATATATTTTGAATTTCGCGCCCTGCACTTGAAGTGGCTGTTGTCATATTGTGCCCGGCTTCGGGCTTGCAGCCCAAAGAAGTTAACAACTAATAATCCCGCACAAAGAACCGGGCGGGCCGGCTGACTGATAAGCCCAACTAATTACCAACAAATGAAAACAGGTGTAATCAATAAACACATAAGGACGGGGAGAAAAGGATCAGTGGCAGCTAATAGGCCGGTGACGACGACCGCCGAGCGCCACCCGAACGGGAAGGAGAGCCTGCCTCGGTCGGAGTCGTGACAACAACAACCTGGAAGTCAGAGTAAAAGTAACAGCTTTATATTTGCGTTAGTCCCATCCCAGGGGTGCAGTGGATTCATTGCTTTTGACTATCAACGAAATACTGTAAATCTATGTTTGTACAATAAATTGTCATGTGATTCCAAATAAATACCACATACTATATGCTTTACACAGTATATTTTACATTAGTTATCTCATTATTTGTTTTAATTCTCCTACCCAGCTACCCTCAACCCCTCCAATCTATCTCTGAAAACCATGCAGTTTTGATTTCTAATTGCCATATTTTTTTCAACTGTGCTGTGATGTTTCACAAAAGTTCTGAACCTTTCTATTCGCATGTCTTTTGTGATGTCCCGACAATTTTTCCACCAGACCTTTCCCATTACCTAATGAAACATTCTGGGAACATTTAAAGAACAGATTAATGTTTTATACACACATTGTATAATCGTCAGCACAACTGGACAGTTTTTGTCTTATGAGAACATTTGCTTCAAACTAATGAATGTTCTGGGAACTTTCACATAACCAATTACTTATCTGGGGAGGCTATAACGAAGCAGTGGTTCTTCAGAGTGTCCAGTTGCTGAGAACCATGCTGGGGTTCTGACCGACTGTTCTGACTGACTAATCATCATACCACAGGAGTGGATCATCTCCCAGCGTGATTTACTTATCTCAAGCAGGACAGCAGCACCAGATTCGGCATAGGGAAAATAGCCTGCTCCTCTCAGGTAGGTTGTGTTATCTCCTTTGGCCTAAATGTAAAGTGTATGCTTAAGTGTTGGATTATGAAATTGCCTGTGATTTCTCATCAATGTTGGAACAAGGCACGTGTAAAGAACATATTTTGTGCTTGTTCTTAACACTTGTCTGGCATTACTTAATACCCCATTTGGGTTTCCAGCATCCATAGGTTTAAATCGACTTAATTATACATTTAATAATTAATGCCTCTTTCTATGCTGTCTTACACAAAACACCAAATCAATATGGGTACTGATTAATGCAGTTGTGGTGATGTACTTATTAAAAGCTTTCAAGGCCCAGTGAAGGGTGAAATCACCTCAGGAGCTGAGATCTTACAGTGGGGCATACTGGCCCCCTGCCAGTGGCTAGCTAACAACCAAGTGGAGAAGCAACAGCATAGCTCCTGCCCATACAAATGGGCTTCTACAACCTGCATTTAACGCTTTGCTGCGGCTGGTAAAGATCTTTGGGTTAGTTGACAAGGCTTTATTCTTATAAAAAGTCGGTAGTGATTTTGTTGGCAATTCATAGTGGTTGAAATTAATGCTAACTTACACTGAAATATACATTTCATGCCCAGGTAATTCAATATAGTACATATGCTGTATACGCTCCCGAAGAGTTGTGCCCTTGTTAGACCCTGATCAGCAGCATGCTACTAACAGAAAACAACTAGACATGCGTACATATAAAACCACTGAAAAACAAGCACATCTCACAGGATCTTCTGGTTGATTTTCTATGTTGTCATGTTCACTTTTATCTGTGAATGTGAGAAGAGGAAGATGCATCTAATCTCAGAGTTTGTTATCGTGCTCATTCAGTAATACCATTGTATTAACAGCATGGCAGTTGCTTTGTATGTACAATGCAATAAATACTATGTTACTGCAGCTTTTCCCAAACTCGGTCCTGGAGACCCCAAGGTGTCCCCAGGACTGAATTTGAGAAAATATCATGACTCAGGATGAGACCCAGATGCAGACACATGAGGCAGGTTCAGAGGTTTATTGAATATACAGGGGCAGGCAAAAGGCAGGTCGAAGGCAGGCAGAGGTTCTTAATCCAAGGAAAAGTCAATCAATGATAGAACGGCAGGCTGGCTCAGGGTCAGGATAGGCAGAAAGGTCAAAACTGTGAAGACTAGAAAACAAAACTTGAGAGCAGGTGAAATGGGAAACATGCTGGTAAGACCTGACAAAACAAGATGAACTGGCAACAGACAAACAGAAAACACAGGTATAATTTTACAGGGGATAATGGGGAAAAATAGGAGACAAGCACAAGACAGGTGAAACAGATCAGGGTGCGAAAGAAACGCTGTGTTACGGTCACATCAATTCAGTCAGTGACAGACTCTTTTGCATAACAGAAGTCCATATCTCCCCACTATCAGTTGTGGCTGACACCTCTGCGTTGGGTTCTGTCCGACTGGCCCGAGATACAGTGCTAGACCCCCAGAATGCCTTGGCACTGTGACTGACCTTGTGTTGTCTGTCTTCTCACATGCTGTGGCTCAGCCAGCCTCCTGGCCACTACACAACACTCTGTCACCCCAATCAGATGTGTAATTTGTTTGCATCGATACGAATAATGTTAGCTCCGCTTTCAACTATTATCATCTCATTTTTTCTTCTACAATTCTTCAAACAAAAACAAAGGGATTTAGGCAAACTAGAACAACAGAGGCTTCACCTCAAAAAGTAATATTTTCCTTTCTTTTGCTGCACAATCAGAGCAATAATAATCTTCCTCCCTGAGCCCACAGCCATTGCTGCTCATCAATTTTTACCCGGGCATCATATATTCACTGTAGCAATACTTCACTAATGATGTGTTTGCTGATGGTAAGATAACAGCCTAATATATCTCCTGAATGCAGAATACTCAACATTATGAAAAAAAGATGTGGTTGCACAAGATGTCAAGCATACATTACTGCAATGCTTTGAGGACACCGAGGGAATAATAAGAGGATGGCTCATAAAATAGCAACGGAGGGATCACTAGTTATAATATGGCAATGTAAAAGATGAATGAAATAGGTGGGACCTCTGATTCAAAGCAGTAAAATATTACTGTCTCCAGCAGCAGTAACAATAAAACACCAGCGATGGACCTCACTGGATGTTTGAAACCCTGTGTTAATTGTATAGGTATAGTATAGGCTTACTGGTCCATCTGATAGTTTTATGATTCTATTGTCTGTAAGGGCAGGTTGTTGTGACACTTGTCTACTACTTCAGTGATTGGGAAATCTCTCAACACACATGCTCTGGTTTACTGATTGGTCTAACTGTCACGATCGTCGTAATGTGGAAGAGAGGAGGACCAAGGCGCAGCGTGATACGAATACATACTTCTATTTAATAAACGAAGAGAAACACTAAACAGACTAATACAAAACAACAAAACGAACGTGAAGCTATAAATGACAAGTGCAGACACAGGCAACTTACATATAGACAATAACCCACAACCCACAATACAAAACAGGCTACCTAAATATGGTTCCCAATCAGAGACAACGCAAAACACCTGTCTCTGATTGAGAACCATATCAGGCCAAACACATAGAAATAGACAAACCAGACATACAACATAGAATGCCCACTCAGATCACACCCTGACCAAACAAAACATAAAACATACAAAGCAAACTATGGTCAGGGCGTGACACTAACCAAAAATTGGGATGACTTGACTTCTTTTCTTATGAAAATTACTTTAAAACATGTAGGTCTTCCTGGTTCACCATCAGTGCAGGAATCTCTGCCCAGCTTATTGGTCTCTTATTGATCGCTTATCAATACTGTGTCTTTATGCATTTACATCATATCTGGTGTCACCAAGAATGTTCAGATCTGGAATACATGGAGAAGTGAAGACAGTGTCATGTGATGTTGGTTTGGACTCTATGTGCTACATGGTAGAGGGTGTATATAGAATGAGATACCATCTGTTGAGCCTCTATGGAGGGCCTATACTGTGACTATAAATATAATGGATATATTCGTACATACACATTCCAGGTGAACGAGCTTTGATGATTTAATTCTGTTTCATGCTATGACTCGAAAATAAAAAAGCATCAAGATCACTTAATTTGCATAAAGCTCTTTATCCTCCAACAATTAAAGAGCAGAACAATGAGCTTGGGAGAAAGGGAACTTTTGGAGCCAAACACCCACGTGTGCCTGTTGGCTCCAGAAGCATCAACTGAAAAGAGGATTTTACCCAGTTTAGGACCACACACACGCCGCCGCTGTCACTCAAGCTCAACTTTGGCTTTGTGTTGTACTTGCTGTTATTTTGAAAATGGTCACCTAGGAACCTTTTAATCAGCTTTATCACAACACTTTAAAATATACAGCGCTGACTTTAATTTGAGAAAACATCACAATACATCACAAACAATAGACTTGATAATCAGTTTCTATTGAAAACCAGCAAATCTTTGTATTTGCATACGTGATATGTGTTTGTGTGAAGTGAGTATGCTGTGCAGTGGGGAGGTGAGTGCATGCACTGCACATGTGCGTGGTGTGTCCGTCAGATGCCGAGGGAATAGGGAGACCATTAGACAGTGCAGCTGTGTGGACTGAGGGGCATAGAGGCCTGATCCGCTACGCTTGTTTCTGGAACATAATCAGTGAGTTAAGCATCTGCCAATGGCCTGGCAACACCTCCGCTCACTGTTGTCAGCCTGTGATGTACGCAAAGGCCAGATATAACACTGTAGTACAAATCAACTCTACATTAACTCCCCCCTCAGCGCTACTACATACTAAACATAGTCGGCCAGGTTAGGAAGGCCTGTTCAAATGTCCTCGTATTGCCATTAGAGAAATGTCTTCCTGTCCTCCTTTCATTAAAAGATGCAATCGCAAAATTTCCCTCCCATGAAAATTATTCCTGTGTGGTATCGCCACACACCTGTCCACCAAACCTCATCATCGCTTACAGATATCAGGGTCTAGCTGCTTGCACCATAGCACATTGGACAACAGACAACACAGGCATTTTGAATGTCAATGCATGGAGCACTGCTGCCAAATTCTAAATATGAGTGGATAATGTATTAATATACATTAATGATCCAGAATCAACAAATCAGTCCATTTAATCAAGCAGTCTAATCTGTATGTTTAATAATCTGTATGTATTGGCCTTGCATGACAGGACCTATGTTTCATCATTGATAATGTGTGTCAAACTATTGGACACAACCTGACAACCTGACAATGAGTCAGTAATAAGAAAGAACAGGAGTAAGACTACATCTAGCCAGGGCTTCATACAATCCCTCTAGTAATGTTATGTGTCATTCTGAGTAAAATCTGCTTTAGTCATGAACTAAAAATAGTGTAGTAATTGGTCACAATCATGGTGAAGCAGATTGATTCTAGATATGTGCTGTATGGTGGTAGATTCATACTATTAGATAAAAAGGCCCCTCAATGCAATGGTTTATTCATTCCTAATTCCTGACTAAAGAAAAGACAGCATGTTTCTATCAATAATACAATTTATATTAGTTCCACTTCACTAAACAGCATGTAACGGTCGTCGGAAGGATGAGACCAAGGTGCAGCGTGGTACGTGTTCATGATTCTTTATTAAATCCGAACTCCAAACAAAACAAGAAAAGAACAACGAAAGTCACGTTCTGTAGGCTACGCAGAGCTAACAAGAAACAACATCCCACAACCTAAGGTGGCAAAACAGGCTGCCTAAGTATGATTCCCAATCAGAGACAACGATAGACAGCTGTCCCTGATGGAGAACAATACCCGGCCAAAACATAGAAACACAAATCCCAGAAATAAAGAACATAGAATGCCCACCCAAATCACACCCTGACCAAACCAAATAGAGACATAAAAAGGCTCTCTAAGGTCAGGACGTGACACAGCATGTGCCTTTGAGCATGTGGGTATCTAAATTTGCTAAAACTGCTTCTTATCTTTGCTATTGTAACATGTACAGTACTATTTTTCATGCATGTACATATAGAGTGGGGGAGTGAGTGCGATTTGCTGGTTTATGAGAATATCAAATGTATAAACTCCTCTCAGGATAATTTCAAAGCACAATAAATTCACTTCCTCTTAGACCCAGTGGAATCATTTGAAAAGTATGCCTCAAATATTTGAATAATCACTCTACCAGCTGTCACATTTCATATAGCAGTGGTTTTTCCTTTGCCTTTCTCTGAGGCTGTACTGAACCATAACTATTAAGGTGTTTGCACCTTAAGCAGAAATGTTAATAGATACCCACAAACACACCTTGGAGAGGAGTAATTATTAAAATGTATGATTATTAAAGATGTGGGGCTATGGACACTATGATAAGGTCTATGCGCATGATAAAGGCATTTTGTTTCTTCCAATCAATCACTTCGTCTAGTGTGTGTCAATCTGCATTCAACATTCAATTAGTTTGTTAATTATTCCAAATAATATATTAGTTAATATGGTAAGCATTGCATTTTCATTCCACCTTTGCATACTTTATTTATCTTAATACACCCACTTAAAATTCCTTCTGTATATTTTGCACAATAAATAATTTGTAAGTAAAAAGACAGCATGCTGTGTTTTTCAATGCTCCCCACTTCATTACACAGCAGTCCAATTTTCAAGTGCGTACCATTGATCATTGTACCCCTATTAAAATATTCCACATATTTACTGTTCAGTGTTGAAGAATTGGTCTGAGCTGTATTAGTATTGATCTGCACAGAGAAATTGAAATGTGATCATGTAGCAAAGACAGGGTTGTAGCCTACAGACCAGACTGACCCTGAGACAGCCTGTGTTTCTGTACCTTTTGGACTCTGACACGGTTAACTAACCTCTGACTGCCCTTGACCTGTCGTTTTGCCTGCCCCCTGTTCCAATAATCAACTTTTGTTTCTTCAACACTGTCTGCATCTGGGTCTTCCCTGAAGCGTGATATTTATGTAGCATTCAGCTTTGCTTTTTGCCATAGAACCGCTCTGATTCTGTCGGTTGGATTGGATTTCACCATCTGTCTGGAAAGAGGGATAGTAGAATGTCTGCCGTTGTCCAGCCAGACGGGGCAAAGGTCACGATGGCTGATGGTCCATTAATCCACACTGGCAGATAACCTCTGTGTGTCCTCAGGGCCGGGGCTGCATGGGGCTGGGGCTGATTTATGCAAAGGAGCGCCAAGGAAGCATACTATTCCTCCACCACTGGCATGTCCAACTTCCCCACAGAAACCATCAGGGTTTGCCGAGAGGATTCTATGTCCATATTATTAGATGCAAGTCTTAACTGTTGCCACTCCCAGCACCGTTGTTCTCCATTCCTCTGAAGAGGGACAGGGAGAAAATAACTATGGGCAATATGACAAGTCCCAGCATTAGTTTGTGTTGACAGTGCCATATGTTTGGAAGACAGGGTGCTGCCTTTCCCAATGAATCTGTGGACCAGTGGGAAAACAGTGCCAAAGAGGTGGCATGACAGTTTTGTACTTCGAGGAAGTTCCACCCTGTTTGCTGTCATTCACAGCGCCTCGCCCTGTTGCTCTCAGACACCAGAGAATAGACAAGAATATCTGGGACACTCATATTCCCTTGGAACATTGAACATCTCTAAACAGAGCCAAATCCCTCCCTATCTCTGTCTGTACAATTGAATCTATGATCAAATAAGCTTTAGTGATGCACATAAAAAATGATGCAAACAAATAATAACAGCTTTTGGCATTGAATGAGGCTATAGCTAACACATTCTGAATACACTATTTTTATTCATAACCAAACTGTCTGAATATACTCTGAATAGCACTTTGAATACATGATGTTGCACCAATCTTTAACCATAAAAGCGGCAACATATTTATAACCCTAGAAACGCCATCTGGGGCTTTGACCCCAAATTGGTAACGATTGCAATTTGCAAAGTGTCACTGTCTGTCAAGCAGTAACACTTTTTATTTTATAAACCTTTCGTGACACAAGTTAATGGTTCAAATACCCCAAAATAAGCATATATAAAGTTGAAGTCGGAAGTTTACAAACACTTAGATTGGAGTCATTAAAACTCGTTTTTCAACCACTCCACAAATTTGTTGTTAACAAACTATAGTTTTGGCAAGTCGGTTAGGACATCTAATTTGTGCTTGACACAAGTAATTTTTCCAACAATTGTTTACAGACACATTATTTCACTTATAAATCACTGTATCACAATTCCAGTGGGTCAGAAGTTTACATACACTAAGTTGACTGTGCCTTTAAACAGCTTGGAAAATTCCAGAAAATTATGTAATGACTTTAGAAGCTTCTGATAGGCTAATTGACATCATTTGAGTCAATTGGAGGTGTACCTGTGGATGTATTTCAAGGCCTACCTTCAAACTCAGTGCCTCATTGCTGGATATCATGGGAAAATCAAAAGAAATCAGAAACAATTTGTAGACCGCCAAAAGCCTGGTTCATCCTTGGGAGCATATTCCAAATGCCTGAAGGTACCACGTTCATCTGTACAAACAATAGTACGCAAGTATAAACACCATGGGACCACGCAGCCGTCATACTGCTCAGGAAGGAGAGGCGCTCTGCCTCTTAGAGATTAACATACTTTGGTGCGAAAAGTGCAAATCAATCCCAGAACAACAGCAAACGACCTTGTGAAAAAGCTGGAGGAAACAGGTACAAAAGTATCTATATCCACAGTAAAACGAGTCCTATATCGACATAACCTGCAAGGCCGCTCAGCAAGGAAGAAGCCACTGCTCCAAAACCGCCATAAAAAAGCCAGACTACGGTTTGCAACTGCACATGGGGACAAAGATCGTACTTTTCGGAGAAATGTCCTCTGGTGTGATGAAACAAAAATATAACTGTTTGGCCATAACGACCATCGTTATGTTTGGAGGAAAAAGGGGGAGGCTTGCAAGCCGAAGAACACCATCCCAACCGTGAAGCACGGGGGTGGCAGCATTATGTTGTGGGGGTGCTTTGCTGCAGGAGGGACTGGTGCACTTCACAAAATAGATGGCTTAATGAGGAAGGAAAATTATGTGGATATATTGAAGCAAACATCTCAAGACATCAGTCAGGAAGTTAAAGCTTGGTCGCAAATGGGTCTTCCAAATGGACAATGACCGCAAGCATACTTCCAAAGTTGTGGCAAAATGGCTTAAGGACAACAATGTCAAGGTATTGGAGTGACCATTACAAAGCCCTGACCTCAATCCTATAGAAAATGTGTGGGCAGAACTGAAAAAGTGTGTGCAAACAAGGAGGCCTACAAACCTGACTCACTTTCACCAGCTCTGTCAGGAAGAATGGGCCAAAATTAACCCAACTTATTGTGGGAAGCCTGTGGAAGGCTGCCCAAAACGTTTGACAGAAGTTAAACAATTTAAAGGCAATGCTACCAAATACTAATTGAGTATATGTAAACTTCTGAAGCACTGGGATTGTGATGAAAGAAATAAAAGCTGAAATAAATCGTTCTCTCTACTATTATTCTGACATTTCACATTCTTAAAATAATGTGGTGATCCTAACTAACTTAAGATAAGGAATTGTGGAATAATTGAGGAATAATTGTCAGGAATTGTGAAAAACTGAGTTTAAATGTATTTGGCTAAGGTGTATGTAAACTTCCGACTTCAACTATATACACTGCTCAAAAAAATTAAGGGAACACTTAAACAACACAATGTAACTCCAAGTCAATCACACTTCTGTGAAATCAAACTGTCCACTTAGGAAGCAACACTGATTGACAATAAATTTCACATGCTGTTGTGCAAATGGAATAGACAACAGGTGGAAATTATAGGCAATTAGCAAGACACCCCCAATAAAGGAGGGGTTCTGCAGGTGGTGACCACAGACCACTTCTCAGTTACTATGCTTCCTGGCTGATGTTTTGGTCACTTTTGAATGCTGGCGGTGCTTTCACTCTAGTGGTAGCATGAGACGGAGTCTACAACCCACACAAGTGGCTCAGGTAGTGCAGCTCATCCAGGATGGCACATCAATGCGAGCTGTGGCAAGAAGGTATGCTGTGTCTGTCAGCGTAGTGTCCAGAGCATGGAGGCGCTACCAGGAGACAGGCCAGTACATCAGGAGATGTGGAGGAGGCCGTAGGAGGGCAACAACCCAGCAGCAGGACCGCTACCTCCGCCTTTGTGCAAGGAGGAGCACTGCCAGAGCCCTGCAAAATGACCTCCAGCAGGCCACAAATGTGCATGTGTCTGCTCAAACGGTCAGAGACAGACTCCATGAGGGTGGTATGAGGGCCCGACGTCCACAGGTGGGGGTTGTGCTTACAGCCCAACACCGTGCAGGACGTTTGGCATTTGCCAGAGAACACCAAATTGGCAAATTCGCCACTGGCGCCCTGTGCTCTTCACAGATGAAAGCAGGTTCACACGCACATGTGACAGACGTGACAGAGTCTAGAGATGCCGTGGAGAACGTTCTGCTGCCTGCAACATCCTCCAGCATGACCGGTTTGGCGGTGGGTCAGTCATGGTGTGGGGTGGCATTTCTTTGGGGGGCCGCACAGCCCTCCATGTGCTCGACAGAGGTAGCCTGACTGCCATTAGGTACCGAGATGAGATCCTCAGACCCCTTGTGAGACCATATGCTGGTGCGGTTGGCCCTGGGTTCCTCCTAATGCAAGACAATGCTAGACCGCATGTGGCTGGAGTGTGTCAGCAGTTCCTGCAAGAGGAAGGCATTGATGCTATGGACTGGCCCGCCCGTTCCCCAGACCTGAATCCAATTGAGCACATCTGGGACATCATGTCTCGCTCCATCCACCAACGCCACGTTGCACCACAGACTGTCCAGGAGTTGGCGGATGCTTTAGTCCAGGTCTGGGAGGAGATCCCTCAGGAGACCATCCGCCACCTCATCAGGAGCATGCCCAGGCGTTGTAGGGAGGTCATACAGGCACGTGGAGGCCACACACACTACTGAGCCTCATTTTGATTTGTTCTAAGGACATTACACCAAAGTTTGATCAGCCTGTAGTGTGGTTTTCCACTTTAATTTTGAGTGTGACTCCAAATCCAGACCTCCATGGGTTGATAAATTTGATTTCCATTGATAATTTTTGTGTGATTTTGTTGTCAGCACATTCAACTATGTAAAGAAAAAAGTATTTAATAAGAATATTTCATTTATTCAGATGTAGGATGTGTTATTTTAGTGTTCCCTTTATTTTTTTGAGCAGTGTATATACATACTGTATATACACTACCGTTCAAAAGTTTGGGATCACTTAGACATTTCTTTGTTTTTGAAAGAAAAGCACATTTTTGTCCATTAAAATAACATAAAATTGATCAGAAATACAGTATAGACACTGCTAACTTTGCAAATGACTACTGTAGCTGGAAAGGGCTGAAATTTTATGGAATGTCTGCATAGGTGTACAGAGACCCATTATCAGAAACCATCACTCCTGTGTTCCAATGGCACGTTGTGTTAGCTAATCCAAGTTTATCATTAAAAAAGGCTAATTGATCATTAGAAAACCCTTTAGTAATTATGTTAGCACAGCTGAAAACTGTTGTACTGATTAAAGAAGCAATAAAACTGGCCTTCTTTAGACTAGTTGACTATTTATGGGTTCGATTACAGGCTCAAAATGGCCAGAAACAAAGACCTTTCTTCTGAAACTCATCAGTCAATTCTTGTTCTGGGAAATGAAGGCTATTGCATGCGAGAAATTGGCAACTAACTGAAAATCTCATACAATGCTGTGTACTACTCCACAGAACAGCGCAAAATGGCTCTAACCAGAAAAGAAAGAGGAGTGGGAGGCCCCGGTGCACAACTGAGCAAGAGGACAAGCACAGTCGTGGCCAAAAGTTTTGAGAATGACACAAATATTAATTTTCAAACTCTGTTGCCTCAGTTTGTATGATGGCAATTTGCATATACTCCAGAATGATCAGATTAATCGCAATGAATCGCAAATTCCCTATTTGACATGCAAATTAACTGAATCCCCAAAAACATTTCCACTGCATTTCAGCCCTGCCAAAAAACGACCAGCTGACATCATGTCAGTGATTCTCTCGTTAACACAGGTGTGAGTGTTGACGAGGACAAGGCTGGAGATCACTCTGTCATGCTAATTCAGTTCGAATAACAGCATGGAAGCTTCAAAAGGAGGGTGGTGCTTGGAATCATTGTTCTTCCTCTGTCAACCATGGTTACCTGCAAGGAAACACGTGCCGTAATCATTGCTTTGCACAAAAAGGGCTTCACAGGCAAGGATATTGCTGCCAGTAAGATTGCACCTAAATCAACCATTTATCTGATCTTCAAGGAGAGCGGTTCAATTGTTGTGAAGAAGGCTTCAGAGCGCCCAAGAATGTCCAGCAAGTGCCAGGACCGTCTCCTAAAGTTGATTCAGCTGCGGGATCGGGGCACCACCAGTACAGAGCTTGCTCAGGAATGGCAGCAGGCAGGTGTGAGTGCATCTGCATGCACAGTGAGGCAAAGACTTTTGGAGGAATGCCTGGTGTCAAGAAGGGCAGCAAAGAAGCCACTTCTCTCCAGGAAAAACATCAGGGACAGACTGATATTCTGCAAAGGTACAGGGATTGGACTGCTGAGGACTGGGGTAAAATAATTTTCTCTGATGAATACCCTTTCCGATTGTTTGGGGCATCCGGAAAAAAGCTTGTCCGGAGAAGACAAGGTGAGCGCTACCATCAGTACTGTTTCATGCCAACAGTAAAGCATGTGTTGGGTTGCTTATCAGCTAAGGGAGTGGGCTCACTCACAATTTTGCCTAAGAACACAGCCATTAATAAAGAAGGGTACCAACACATCCCCCGAGAGCAACTTCTCCCAACCAGCCAGGAACAGTTTAGTGACGAACAATGCCTTTTCCAGCATGACGGAGCACCTTGCCATGAGATAATGGTGATAACTAAGTGGCTCGGGGAACAAAACATCAATATTTTGGGTCCATGGCCAGGAAACTCCCCAGACCTTATTTTATACACTGCTCAAAAAAATAAAGGGAACACTTAAACAACACAATGTAACTCCAAGTCAATCCCACTTCTGTGAAATCAAACTGTCCACTTAGGAAGCAACACTGATTGACAATAAATTTCACATGCTGTTGTGCAAATGGAATAGACAAAAGGTGGAAATTATAGGCAATTAGCAAGACACCCCCAAAAAAGGAGTGATTCTGCAGGTGGTGACCACAGACCACTTCTCAGTTCCTATGCTTCCTGGCTGATGTTTTGGTCACTTTTGAATGCTGGCGGTGCTCTCACTCTAGTGGTAGCATGAGACGGAGTCTACAACCCACACAAGTGGCTCAGGTAGTGCAGTTCATCCAGGATGGCACATCAATGCGAGCTGTGGCAAGAAGGTTTGCTGTGTCTGTCAGCGTAGTGTCCAGAGCATGGAGGCGCTACCAGGAGACAGGCCAGTACATCAGGAGACGTGGAGGAGGCCGTAGGAGGGCAACAACCCAGCAGCAGGGCCGCTACCTCTGCCTTTGTGCAAGGAGGTGCACTGCCAGAGCCCTGCAAAATGACCTCCAGCAGGCCACAAATGTGCATGTGTCAGCATATGGTCTCACAAGGGGTCTGAGGATCTCATCTCAGTACCTAATGGCAGTCAGGCTACCTCTGGCGAGCACATGGAGGGCTGTGCGGCCCCACAAAGAAATGCCACCCCACACCATGACTGACCCATCGCCAAACCGGTCATGCTGGAGGATGTTGCAGGCAGCAGAACGTTCTCCACGGCGTCTCCAGACTCTGTCACGTCTGTCACGTGCTCATGTGCTCAGTGTGAACCTGCTTTCATCTGTGAAGAGCACAGGGCGCCAGTGGCGAATTTGCCAATCTTGGTGTTCTCTGGCAAATGCCAAACGTCCTGCACGGTGTTGGGCTGTAAGCACAACCCCCACCTGTGGATGTCGGGCCCTCATACCACCCTCATGGAGTCTGTTTCTGACCGTTTGAGCAGACACATGCACATTTGTGGCCTGCTGGAGGTCATTTTGCAGGGCTCTGGCAGTGCACCTCCTTGCACAAAGGCGGAGGTAGCGGTCCTGCTGCTGGGTTGTTGCCCTCCTCCGGCCTCCTCCACGTCTCCTGATGTACTGGCCTGTCTCCTGGTAGCGCCTCCATGCTCTGGACACTACGCTGACAGACACAGCAAACCTTCTTGCCACAGCTCGCATTGATGTGCCATCCTGGATGAACTGCACTACCTGAGCCACTTGTGTGGGTTGTAGACTCCATCTCATGCTACCACTAGAGTGAGAGCACCGCCAGCATTCAAAAGTGACCAAAACATCAGCCAGGAAGCATAGGAACTGAGAAGTGGTCTGTGGTCACCACCTGCAGAATCACTCCTTTTTTGGGGGTGTCTTGCTAATTGCCTATAATTTCCACCTTTTGTCTATTCCATTTGCACAACAGCATGTGAAATTTATTGTCAATCAGTGTTGCTTCCTAAGTGGACAGTTTGATTTCACAGAAGTGGGATTGACTTGGAGTTACATTGTGTTGTTTAAGTGTTCCCTTTATTTTTTTGAGCAGTGTATTTAACTAGGCAAATCAGTTTAGAATAAATGCTTATTTTCAATGACAGCCTAGGAACAGTGGGTTAACTGCCTTGTTCAAGGGGTAGAACAACAGATTTTTTACTTTGTCAGCTCAGGGATTCGATCTTGCAACCTTTCGGTTACTAGACCAACGCTCTAACCACTAGGCTATGCTACCTGCCGCCCATTGAGAACTTGTGGTCAATCCTCAAGAGGCGGGTGGACGAACAAAAACCCACAAATTCTGACAAACTCCAAGCATTGATTATGCAAGAATGGGCTGCCATCAGTCAGGATGTAGCCCAGAAGTTAATTGACAGCATGCCAGGGCGCATTGCAGAGGTCTTGAAAAAGAAGGGTCAACACTGCAAATATTGAATCTTTGCATCAACTTCATATAATTGTCAATAAAAGCCTTTGATACTTATGAAATGCTTGTTATTATACTTCAGTATTCCATAGTAACATCTGACAAAAATATTTAAAGACACTGAAGCAGCAACCTTTGTGGAAATTAATATTTGTGTCATTCTCAAAACTTTTGGCCACGACTGTATATTAGAGTGTCTACTCCAGTCTCAACGTCAACGGTGAAGAGGCGACTCTGATTCCTCTGTTCAGTGTCTGTGTTCTTCTGCCCATCTTTATCTTTTATTTTTATTGCCCATTCTGAGATATGGCTTTTTCTTTGCAACTCTGCCTAGAAGGCCAGCATTCCGGAGTCGCCTCTTCACTGTTGACGTTGAGACTGGTGTTTTGCGTGTACTATTTAATGAAACTGCCAGACCTTATAACCATGTATTGCTACCACTGTAAATGGAAAACTAATGTTGAAGGTGTAGCCTACTGTTGTGATTTTGTTTCCAATTCATGCAATCTATTAAATACAACTGTCTTTGAAATAAAATTGTCTGATATGGTCATTTCTTATCAAGATTGGGGGTAAAATATCCTGTACAGTCCATATTTGAAATGTGTAACTACTGTAAATCAAGTAAATCATGATTGAGTTATATAACATATGTATAATATATTTTTTTAATCAACTGAAAATGTAGTCAATAAAGACCTCGAATGGCATAATTTGAAGCGTTTGAATGCAGTATAGGCCTACTATTTTTCTAATGGAATAAGTATTTTTACATTCATCAGCCTTGGTTTCCGATGCTCCTGATAAGTCGATATTTAATTGGGGGCAGGAATAGAGAATCTAGACCAGCTGTCTGGAACAATAATCACTTGATACGGTTACAGCAGAGATCAACTGATCCTTTATTATATCCTTGTGGGATTTTCATTGCAATCAAGCTTAGTTTAGCCCACAGGTGCATGTAATCTTCTGTCGTGACACGACAATCATTAATATAATGACTGCTATTTATCGAATAATTACCTTCTATGTTTAATTACTACTCGATTAAATGAATCATGTAACAATTAACCCATTAAGAATTTTGGGCACCACAGGAACATTTGTTTCCCGAATTAGCTCAAGAATACAGTTGAAGTCGGAAGTTTACATACACCTTAGCTAAATACATTTAAACTCAGTTTCTCACAATTCCTGACATTTAATCCAAGTAAAAATTCCCTATTTTAGCTCAGTTAGGATCACCACATTATTTTAAGAATATGAAATGTCAGAATAATAGTAGAGAGAATGATTTATTTCAGCTTTTATTTCTTTCATCACATTCCCAGTGGGTCAGTAGGTTAAATACAGTCAATTAGTATTTGGTAGCATTGCATTTAAATTGTTTAACTCAGGTCAAACGTTTTGGGTAGCCTTCCACAAGCTTCCCACAATATGTTGGGTTATATTTGGCCCATTCCTACTGACAGAGCTGGTGTAACTGAGTCAGGTTTGTAGGCCTCCTTGCATACAAACTTTTTTCAGTCCTGCCCACATATTTTCTATAGGATTGAGATCAGGGCTTTGTGATGGTCACTCCAAAACCTTGACTTTGTTGTCCTTAAGCCATTTTGCCACAACTTTGGATGTATGCTTGGGGTCATTGTCCATGTGGAAGACCCATTTGTGACCAAGCTTTAACTTCCTGACTGATGTCTGGAGATGTTGCTTCAATATATCCACATAATTTTCCTTTCTCGTGATGCAATCTATTTTGTGAAGTGCACCAGTCCCTCCTGCAGCAAAGCACCCCCACAACATAATGCTGCCACCCCCGTGCTTCACGGTTGGGATGGTGTTCTTCGGCTTGCAAGCCTCCCCCTTTTTCCTCCAATCATAACGATGGTCATTATGGCCAAATAGTTTTATTTATGTTTCATCAGACCAGAGGACATTTCTCCAAAAAGTACGATCTTTGTCCCCATGTGCAAACCATAGTCTGGCGGTTTTGGAGCAGTGGCTTCTTCCTTGCTGAGCAGCCTTGCAGGTTATGTCGATATAGGACTCATTTTACTGTGGATATAGATATTTTTGTACCTTTTTCCTCCAGCATCTTCATAAGGTCCTTTGCTGTTGTTCTGGGATTGATTTGCACTTTTCGCACCAAAGTATGTTCATCTCTAGGAGACAGAACGCATCTCCTTCCTGAGCAGTATGATGGCTGCGTGGTCCCATGGTGTTTATTCTTGCGTACTATTGTTTGTACAGATGAACGTGGTACCTTCAGGCGTTTGGAAATTTCGCCCAAGGATGAACCAGACTTGTGGAGGTCTACAATTTTTTTTCTGAGGTCTTGGCTAATTTCTTTTGATTTTCCCATGATATCCAGCAGAGAGGCACTGTGTTTTAAGGCAATTCTTGAAATACGTCCACAGGTACACCTCCAATTGACTCAAATTATGTCAATTAGCCTATCAGAAGCTTCTAAAGCCATGACATAATTTTCTGGAATTTTCCAAGCTTTTTAAAGGCACAGTCAACTTATTGTACTGTATGTAAACTTCTGACCCACTGGAATTGTGATACAGTGATTTATAAGTTAAATAATCTCTCTGTAAACAATTGTTGGAAAAAGTACTTGTGTCACGCACAAAATATATGTCCTAACCGACTTGCCAAAACTATAGTTTGTTAACAAGTAATTTGTGGAGTGGTTGAAAAATGAGTTTTAATGACTCCAACTTAAGTGTATGTAAACTTCTAACCTCAACTGTACATATGGCAGCAGCCTCTAAGGTGCAGAGTTGAGTAACCGGGTGGTAGCTATTTTAATGTTATTCCCGGTCTGTGATCTGAACCCCCTCATGTAAAAAATGTAAAATATGAAAATGTTGGTCATAAAAACAAATAATAATATGAACAACCACCTTATAACCTACATGGTTAAAACTATAATGTTGATATCATGGATGGTCAGTCCTTGGATTTGAGAGTGGTTGCATTTCTCCAGCACCATCCATCTGCTTTTTACAAAAACTGTGGTGGGGGGTACATTGTTATTGTTTCAATTTAAGGATTGCTCTTTTAAACACCTTTTAATAGAGTAATAGTGCTCTAGTGAGTGAGTTACTTTTGTGCATCTTAATATCAAGCAAAACGTCTGAAGTAGAGAACAAAATTCTTAATATTGCGAACTAAAATAATGATATTGAAAGCAAAACAGAACAAATTAATTGCAACTGGTTGGCAAAAAATATTTGTCAGTGATATGTTTTCATGATAATGAGATTAAATAAAACCCCACCCTCCTGCAATTTTCCCTATCTTTTGTTACGTTACCAAGGTCTTCACTTTTGCTGTCTTTTTCCCAGTTGCGTCACATTTATTCCAGAAACATAGCACCCTGCATCCCACTGCTGATTTTCCTCTGAAGCTAAGCAGGGTTGCTCCTGGTCAGTCTCTGAGTGGCAGACCAAATGTAGTGGTAGTAAAGAAACATGTGTGGAATGAATTCACAAGGGATAAACAACATGGAGAATTTTGACGTGTGGAAACGAAAAAATAATAATTTGAATACATGTGACGTGTCCAAAAATCTAATGTTTTTTTACCTGAATTTGTAATGTTTTCTTTTTAAAGGCTTTACGAGAGTAACAGCTAGCTCCAGAATATCAAACAGCCATTGAGTTTTTCATAAGAGGGTGTCCCCACTGCATTGCTGGTGATACATCTATGATGCCCTGATTCACGCTAATGGCTTTACTATAGGCATAGGAACATCTCCACATTAAATATTCCGCTCCCAAAGCATGGCAGAATCCACACAATTTGTATTTCTCTTTGAACACCCAGGGTATTCCACTCAAGCACAAATGTCTTGCCACACCACATATTTCCTACACACAGTGAGACAAAGGCCATTTCCAATCCCCTGGCCCTATAAGGGCACAAGGCAAGACCCAGATGCAGACACGGGAGGCAGATGGTTTGAGTCTGATATTTATTAATCAATCCAAAAGGGAATAGGTCGGAGACTGGTTGTGGACAGGCAAAAGGTCAAAACCAGTTCAGAGTCCAGGAGGTACAGAGTGGCAGGCAGGCTCGAGGTCAGGGCAGGCAGAATGGTCAGGCAGGAGGGTACGGAGTCCAGAAAACAGGCAAGGGTCAAAACTGGGAGGACTAGCAAAAAGAGAATAGAGCAGGAGTATGGGAAAACACGCTGGTTGACTTGAAATACATACAAGACGACCTGGCACAGAGGGACAGGAAACAAAGGGATAAATACACCAGGGAAAATAAGCGACACCTGGAGGGGGTGGAGACAATCACAAGGACAGGTGAAACAGATCAGGGTGTGACAGGCAATTACAGCTAGAGCCACTATCGCCATAAAGTATGAGACCTGCTGCTCACTGATTCCATTTAATCATCTCACACAATCTTTTGTAATCTCTTGATTTATGATGGTTTTATGTTTATACAGGAAGTTATAGCAAGACTGCTTGAGAGGTCTGAACTCCTGAACCTGCCTTAGGTTACATTGAACAATTCTAAAGCATTGTCCACTGACAGCCTTTCAACACAATTGGTTTCATGCCGATGGGGCCACCAAGGGAGTGTCAACAAAAGGCCAATGCCAAGAGTGTTCCAGATCCAGGTTAAATGGAAAAGGCAACTGAAACCATTCAATTCAAAATGCTTGCTGTAACATTTTCTTAAAATATCTTTAAATCTAAGCTTCCATAGAGATCCCTCTACTGGGGAGATGTGTATTTGGAACTAAAATCGTTCCACGGATAGACCATCATTATCTTTGAGTTTTACAGTCCAAGTTCACAGTAAAAGAAGACATCGAAGTTATACCACATGAAAAAGTGACAGTCAAAGCTAAAAAGGGATTTTTCCATTCAATTATAATGAAACTACAGAGTAGTTGTGACATTTTTATGGTGCATGGACGAAATCAATCTGCCTCAACTTCTACCCTCTGACTTTCACTCTCTAGAAGAAGCAGGTATGAAAAGTTTCCACACAGTACTTGGCTTGGTGACAACAAACACTAAGTGTAACTATGCTGCACATCGGCCATAGTCAGACTCTCTTGGGCTGAAGTACCTCATCCCACTAAATCATCCCACGAATACAAGCATGTTCACGTACAGTTTCTGGATAATTCATTGCAAAGGGATGCTTGACTCTCCACATCAAGCTTGACCGATGATTCAGAAAGCATAAGCATAAAAGCCTTTATAGCATTTGACTCTCTGTGTAAAGTGATTGGCTCCTGACCAGGGTAGCAAGACTGCCTGAGAGGTCTCCACTCCCTAAGAGATAGCGTATCTTGTACTCTGAGGAATTATGTGAATCTTTAATGTGGCGACAGCCCTCAAAGGGACAGGGAACATGCTATTGCATTTACAATATTACAAATATATATATTTTTTATTTATTTATTACAGAGATGAATTACCTGATAAAGTAATCTACGCCCTCCCTCCTGTACCCTCCCATGGCTGACACATGTAATCTGTTCTGTGGTTAACTGCATGCAAGTGAAGGCATGCCTTCAGGTCATGTGATAATCCCATGTGTTTAACTGCTTCTGCTAATTGCGTTAGAAGCAAGCCATTATGCTTGGGAATCAGAGAATGAAATGGTTTTAATTTGAATTGCCAGCTCATTGAATCATCATACTTAACCCTAATTAGCACAGTGGGTGATACATCATCCTGGGTTACCTTACCTGCTCTGTGGATGGGGAGTGCAGATGCAGCACTTACAGGTCAGTCATCTATTCACGACTCTTTTGATTATCATGAAGGCTCCTTCAATACAGTAAGAATAACAATTAAAAGCTAATGTGGGGCTTAATGATTATCAGTGCTGAACTCAATTGCAGCCCCATTGGTCAATAACATTAGACCAGCCTCATCTTATTCCATCAAACTGAGACATAGCAACAACAACAAAAAATGTGTTGATCTGTGCTGAGCAAAACATTTTATTAATTAGACACATTGATTGATCAGAGGCTGGTGGTGAATTGTATTGATTGGGTACTGTAAGTGTACATTATATTGATCAGTACTGGAACCTCTCACACTTGACCCTGAACCTTCTCTCTGTCCTTGCATTGTCCCGCCCCTCTCTCCCTCTATCTCTCTCTTGCCAGAATTCAATCAAAGTGTTCGTAGGATTGCAATGCATTTCCTGTCACATTGTTTATGTTGTATTGGTGGTGTCAACTGTGTTATGGCAGACTGTTGTGTACTAAAAAAGTCTCTTGCATATACTTCAAAACCTTGTGAATAATTTCACCCATCTAAACCTCCAAGGTTAGTTAGCTCAAGGGCCTCCAAGACTCACCCTGAGTGGTGAGAAACCATTTACAGGGTGCAAATTACTTTGTTTCAATTGTCAAATTACTTTCAACCCATTATCACTAAATACTGAAATCCTGAATTTTTTAAGCAAAAGACCTTTGGATTCAACAGCAGATAACTCTGGGTGTTATGAGAGAAAAACATTTTTTTTCATTATTAATTTCTCCATCCTATAATGTAATCTCTGAAACTAACAGAAACCAGAACTAAGACGTTCCATGACCGTGGGCTAGTGATTATAGTAGTTGAATGAAAACATTTTGGCAGGCTTTGGAGATTTTCAATGAGTCAATGAGCAGCCATGATCATAATAATCATTATACAATTATGTGTGATATGGGATACCAATCCGGTCATGTACCTCTGAAAGTCTGCTCTGAGATACATGGACGCCCAACGATATCATAATCATTTGGGAAACCATGTTAGTGGTATACTGGATGTTCAGTTTATCTTAATCATACAAAATAGGAATATCAAATCAAATGTATTTATAAAGCCCTTCTTACATCAGCTGATATCTCAAAGTGCTGTACAGAAACCGTGTGGTGCTCGGCGGTCGTCGTCACTGCCACTGATCCTTTTTTCCCCTTTTCTGTTTATTGGTTTCACCTGTGTTTGTTTTAGGCTGATTGGTTGGGCTTTATTTACCAGCAGGCCCGCCTGCTGGTTGTGCGGGATTGTTTCGTTGTACATGTGTACACGTCTGTGTGTCATAGGTTTTCCCATGTGCTTGGGTTTTTTGCTGGACTGTTTAAGTCCCCCGTGTTTGGGGCATTTGTTTGGGTTGGCGTATGTTCACCGTTGTGGTGCATTAAAATATTAGCACTACCCTGATCTCTCTGCTTCCTGCGCCTGACTTCTCATCCACTACACCCCGGACGTTACACAAACAGCAAACAATGCAGGTGTAGAAGCATGATGGCTAGGAAAAACTCCCTAGAAAGGCCAGAACCTAGGAAGAAACCTAGCGAGGAACCAGGCTATGAGGGGTGGCCAGTCCTCTTCTGGCTGTGCCGGGTGGAGATTATAACAGAACATGGCCAAGATGTTCAAATGTTCATAGATGACCAGCAGGGTCAAATAATCATAGTGGATGTCGAGGGGGCAACAGGTCAGCACCTCAGGAGTAAATGTCAGATGGCTTTTCATAGCCGATCATTCAGAGTATCTCTACCACTCCTGCTGTCTCTAGAGAGTTGAAAACAGCACATCCGGTGAACAGGTCAGGGTTCCATAGTCGCAGGCAGAACAGTTGGAACTGGAGCAGCAGCACGGCGGGGGGGGGGGGGGGAGAGAGAGAGAGAGAGAGAGAGAGAGAGAGAGAGAGAGAGAGAGAGAGAGAGAGAGAGAGAGAGAGAGAGAACTTAAATTAAATTCACACAGGACACCAGATAAGACAGGAGAAATACTACAGTTATAACAGACTGACCCTAGCCCCCTGACACATAAACTACTGCAGCATAAATACTGGAGGCTGAGACAGGAGGGGTGGGGAGATACTGTGGACCCATCCGACGATACCCCAGGACAGGGCCAAACAGGCAGGATATAACCCCACCCACTTATATCTCAGCCTTAGCCATGTATGTCCACATCAGAGAGGCACACACACACACCACAACTGCTGCTACCATACGCATATTATTATTCCAAGATACTGCACAATTTTAAACACTTACCCACCAATCCCCCCTTCCCCAAAACATGTTTAAATATTGGTCTAGAAATTGTGTCAGGCCTCCCGAGTGGCGCAGCAGTCTAAGACACTGCATTGCAGTGCTAGAGGCATTACTACAGACCCGGTGTCACGCCCTGACCGTAGAGAGCTTTTTATGTCTCTATTTTGATTTGGTCAGGGTGTGATTTGGGTGGGCATTCTATGTTCCTTTTTCTATGATTTGTATTTCTTTGTGTTTGGCCGGGTGTGGTTCTCAATCAGAGGCAGCTGTCTATTGTTGTCTCTGATTGAGAACCATACTTAGGTAGCCTTTTCCCACCTGTAATTGTGGGTAGTTGTCCATGTATAGTTGCCTGTGAGCACTGTTGGCTTCACGTTTTCGTTTTGATGGTTATTGTTTTGTTGGAGACATCTTAAAATAAAGAAGTATGTACGCTCACCACGCTGCGCTTTGGTCCACTGTTTCCACCTTAGACGATCGTGACACCCGGGTTCATTCCTGGGCTGTGCCACAACCGGCCGTGGCCCGGGAGTCCCATAGGATGGCACACAATTGGCCCAGCGTCATCCGGGTTAGGGGAGGGTTTGGCCAGGGGGACATTACTTGGCTCATCACGCCTTAGCGACTACTTGTGGCGGGCCGGGTGCCTGCATGCTGACCCCGGTCGCCAGTTGAACAGTGTTTCCACTGACACATTGGTGCGGCTGGCTTCTGGGTTAATCTGGCGGGCGTTAAGGAACGTTAGGAGGGTCATGTTTCGGAGGACGGATGCCTCCACCTTCGTCTCTCCCGAGCCCATGGTGGAGTTGTAGTGATGAGATAAGATCGAAATTGGGGAGACATTTTTTTTATTGTGCCTTCCTGTATTATACGTATCCTAAAATATTTATTATATTCCATTGTGCCATTTACTTTGTTTTGTATTTTAATCTTCCATTATTTCCTATTGTAGTTGCATGTAAGCATTTCTTTGGACGGTGTATACCATGTGTATCCTGTACATACGACTAATAAAACTTGAAATTGAAACTTGAAACACCCAATAGTCATTTCTATGCTGGTAGGTATGCTGTGAGTAGAATGTAATTTCAGTAACAATTCCTGTTTTTATTGTAGTTTTAAATGGGTACTCACTGTTGTATAATCATATCAAAACATTAAAAAAAAGGTTATTTGACTGTTCCGGTATGCTTCCATTTATCCAGTCATCAATGTCAGCCTTTGAACTAAAAGTACCATACGGCTAGAACATAATGGTGAACAGTACGCTTTGTCGTTTATCTACTGTGTGTCCCTTCATCCTTTATCTTACTGTCCTACACCTCTATCTGAACAGTACAGCTCACCAGACTTAACAATGAACATCAAAAGCATTTGTTGCTTGACCCAAACGGTTGCTTCTGCATAATAGAGCTATTAAAGCAGTACACTTGCAGTATCATCAGAATTCAGGAAAGGCAAACAATGTCACTGCAACTGAGTAATGGCAGAGATAATGACACGGCTCAGGATAAATTTCACAGGAGAATGCCTTTCGCATTTGCTTTCAGTTATATTCCTATTAAAGGTCTAACTACACTACATTGTTTGTTATTGGATGAAACACATCACGGATCTCACCGTCTCTGTTTCAGTTTCTGGTTAGCGTGTAGAGTAGGTCTTCATGTTCTTGGCTGTGATGTGCTTTACATAAAACAATGACATATAATTCATATTTTCAGTAATACAGTACTTGAATATGGTTTATATTTCCAATAGAATTATGCATTCATTCTTGGCATGTCACTCGACATGACAAGAAACATTGTCCGGCAAATCAGTAAAGGTGGTGGTTGGAACCGATGAGAGTGCTGGCTACATTATAAATGTCATATTACTCATATAATTACGTGCTGTAAGTTGTTGAAGCCATTACTTTATGGCAATTCAACTACAGATGAGGTCCATGACCAGGGGTACATTGCAAAATATTTCCATAAAATGTCCATATCAATCTATACATGAATTTCATGGGTCACACTTTATTTGAAATTATCTGATAATAAGCGACTGTTTGCTAAGGTTACGGTTAGAGTTAGGTTTAGAATAAGGGTAAGGGTTAGTAAATAGTTTGTTGAAATGCTACTGAAGAACATATGGACTACCCAAATAAAGTGTTACCACTTTGTCATAAAACATCTATAACGCCACCACACACTATCACAATGACCATTTAAACAGTCTCCTTGGATTTGAACGTGTCTATAAAATAGGGTTAGAAGCGCGGTGAAAAGTGAAGTGGGTGTTTGTGATAGGCTTCATGTGTCACGGATTCCGCCGAAGTCGGTCCCTCTCCTTGTTCGGGCGGCGTTGGGCGGTCGACGTCACCGGCCTTCTAGCCATCGCCAATCCACTTTAAATTTTCCATTTGGTTTTGTCTTTGTTTTACACACCTGGTTCAATTCCCCAATTACATGTTCATTATTTAACCCTCTGTTTTCCCCATGGTTTTTGTGCGTGTTTGTTTATTGTAAGTTCGGTCCGTTGTTTGTGGGCCTGGTGTTACTTCATGTATTTAATATTTTGAGTAAAGTTCCTTGTGTTACTCATCTCTGCTGTCCTGCGCCTGACTCCTCTGCACCAGCTACACCAAGATCCTTACATCATGTAATAATATCTCTTTCCTCTTTTCACTTACCAATGCTATGGTTTGAAAGTCCAAAGAGTTACTTATATTTCCGATCAAAGCACTAGCATATGTAACAGATTTAAAAATAAGAATGTAATCTACAGAATAGAGTACATCAAGCAAATCAATAGGTGTCAAATCTTAACTTAATGTATTCAAATCATATCTACATCGACGAAGCTCAGACAGCCAACAACGTTCCAATATAGCATGATGCCTCCAGTAAAGAGGTTTAGGGTGTCAAGTGTGCTCCCTCTCCGGCCTCTAGGTCACCAGGCTGCTCGTTTTGGCACAAACCTGTCACCATCGTTACGCGCACCTGCGCGTCATCAGACTCACATGGACTCCATCACCTCCTTGATTACCTGCCCTATATATGTTCAGTCCATTTGGTTCCTTCCCCAGGCGTCATTGTTTCTGTTTCAGTTTCCTGTCTGTGCGTTGTTTGTGTTTCTTGTTTTTTTCATTTGTTTATTAAATTATGCACTCCCTGAACTTGCTTCCCGACTCCCAGCGCACACATGACATAGGGAAAACAAGTACATACATTGAACTGACACTACCTGGGCGAATTGGATGAGTGAACCAGTAAGATCTTCAGAATATTTACATTACAGAATAAATAGCCCTGTGCCTCTAGATATTGCATATACTTACTTAGAATTCAGACGTTAGCATTCCCACTGGAAGTACCATCCACAACCATACTCAAATCAGCAACATCAAAGGGCCCCGTCTCAAATCAGATAATAACCCTGAAATACCCTATTAATGGGGGGTTTGCTGGGCATTTGACAGTAGCCTGTTACTGGCACCAAACATATGGGCAGACTAATTGGATGGGAACTTGCAGCTTGGTTGCCTCTGTTCCTTTGCTCCCTTTGTTGGCGTGTAATGGGAATACACTGTATTTTGTTTGCTTGACGTGCACATACAGTAGTGTGAAGTGCTTTTACTGGCATGCAGCACGGTTGAAATACGTAGACCGTCTTGTGAGGGGCCGAGTCTAATTATGTGGCTGATCCCAGGTGACTTCTTATTAGATAACTGATGCCCTTCTTGGCATTCAGCATTTCAGAGAAGTGTCAACCTATAGGGGAATTACTGTATGAATAATGTATGTCTTCAGCTTTGGTAGCATGATCATCAGTGGTAAAATAGGTGAATGACATGTTACTACAGGCTGGTATCAGCTTATAAGCCACAGAACTTGATGCTTCTGTAAAAAGATACGCATAACTGTTTTAGCTTTAGAACTGTAACAGTACAGATTCAACTGTTGAAGACTTTACCCTTCATTCGGAACGAGTTGATCCTTCACTTATCGGAAAACAAGTGAATACGGTACAGTATATTACTTCAGTGTCTTGTGAGAATAAGCCTCTGCCTACGATAAACTCATCATGTGGTTCATGTTTCTATTTTCGATTAGTTGGTAGGTCAACTTCTTGATGTGGCCAAGCCCTAGTCCATTTAATGAGAATTCCTATCTTGTCAAATTGAACAGTGCATGGCCTCCAGCCTGCCCTTGCTGATTTAAAAGCCCAAGTAGTACAACTTAATACATGCTCTCTTATCACATCATTCATATTTGGCAACTATTTGACTAGCTAAATCCCCTGGGTCATGCATTCTGCATTAAACTTAGTTGTCACAAGGGAACTATGATCATTTTCGCCTTGCTCTACCAGATCCTCTGTTACTCTTCCTGCTACTCTTCCTGCTTCCTGTTACTCTTCTCAGTCCATTTTTTTATCTTTCCATTGGGTACAGAATAGTTTATATTCTCTTTGATTTGTAACTTGTATTAAACTTAAAACCCAATGAATCACACTTTATTGTTTGATAACACTTTGTTGATGGTGACAAATAATGTCTCTCTATACACCGCACTGTATACACTATGTTTAGCAATAGAAAAAAACGATGCAAATCTTAGTAAGGAAGTGATATGCTTATTTGACTTGGGGAAATGTACTGCTCACTGCTTCGGAAATGTACTGCTGCTGTTACAGTGAGCCATGTTTAAACAGTTTTTGAGCAATATAACTTGTAGGTAAATCTTAAAAATGGATGAGGAGCTACACACCAATGAAATCAGCCACGTGTATTGTTAGAGAAAATGCTTAAGTTATTTTACAGGATAAGCCTGCTTTCACCAGCCTTGGACAATTAGAGTCTACAACTTTACACTTGTTTTTCATCTAAGGACGTATCCAAGAGCAAGTAATAGTTTTTTAACCATTGATTTTAAGCACTCACTACCCCCCTGGTGTACATTAGACCAATACATGTGATGAAGGGTTTGGTTATTTTTTTACCTTTATTTAACTAGGCAAGTCAGTTAAGAACAAATTCTTATTTTCAATGACAGCCTAGGAACAGTAGGTTAACTTTTTGTCAATAGGGGGTGCTGTTAGCATTTTTTTTTTTTTGACGTTGCCAAATTAAACTGCCTAGTACTCAATTCTTGCTCGTACAATATGCATATTATTGTTATTATTGGATAGAAAACACTCTCTAGTTTCTATAGCCGTTTGAATTATGTCTCTGAGTGGAACAGAACTCATTCTACAGCACTTTTCCTGACAGGGAGTGAGATTTCAGAAATCTTGGCCTCTGGTCCCAGGTCAGTTTTAATGTCCCTGTAAATGCTATGAGGATACAAACACTGCCCACGCCTTCCTCTAGATGTCAGTAAGAGGTGACAATTTGAATGGAGTCGATTGCGCAATCAGGGCCTGTATAAAAGAGCACAAGGCGGAAGTAGCTTTCTTTTCTTCCTGCGCCTGACGCACGATGGACGTCGGGACTGGCCTCCTTCCAAGCTTTGGTTTAGCCACTTATATATCGCCGGTCATGTTTTTACTCGTTATAGGTGTTAAAAACATCATAAGGTAGTTAATTTAAACCGTTTTATAGCAATTTATATCCGTTTAGTGCGATTTTGAGGCATTTCTTTGTGATGCACTTTGAAGCGCTGGGCACGTTTCCAGTACCGGTCGAACGTTAGTGGCCATTTCGACGGGACAAGAGGACATCTTTCGACCAAAAGACGATTAGACCCGAGAAAGGATACATTGCCCAAGATTCTGATGGAAGATCAGCTCATAGTAAGAACTATTTATGATGATAAATCGTTGTTCTGTTGAAAAATGTTAAACGCATAAGCGGCCATTTTTTTTGGGTAGCTTCGCTTTGGCGAACCCTGTATTGCACAGTAAGGATAATTTTAGAAATGTAATTCAGCGATTGCATTAAGAACTAATTTGTCTTTCGATTGCTGTCCACCCTATATTTTTTAGTAAAGTTTATGATTAGTTATGCATTAGACTCGATCACTGTCAAAGATGGCGGCCGACGTTTTCGGCCCAGGTTGGCTACTATTCTCATTGTATAACCACGTTTTTTTGTGGCTAAATATGCACATTTTCGAACAAACTCTATATGTATGTTGTAATATGATGTTACAGGAGTGTCATCGGAAGAATTCTGAGAAGGTTAGTGAAAAAATTTATATATTTTGGCGATGATAACGATATCGCTCTCTTTGGCTTGAATCAATGCTCGGGTAACGTTTGCATATGTGGTATGCTAATATAACGATTTATTGTGTTTTCGCTGTAAAACACTTAGAAAATCTGAAATATTGTCTGAATTCACAAGATCTGTGTCTTTCCATTGCTATGCGCTGTGTATTTTTAAGAAATGTTTTATGATGAGTAAATTGGTAATACACGTTGCTCTCTGTAGATTTGTGATGGTGGCTGCAATGGCAAACTATGATTTATACCTGAAATATGCACATTTTTCTAACAAAACCTATGCTATACAATAAATATGTTATCAGACTATCATCTGATGAAGTTTTTTCTTGGTTAGTGGCTATTTATATCTTTATTTGGTCGAATTGGTGATAGCACCTGATGGAGTAAGAAACTGATGGAGTTAGAAAAGTGGTGTCTTTTGCTAACGTGGTTAGCTAATAGATTTACATATTTTGTCTTCCCTGTAAAACATTTTAAAAATCTGAAATGGTGGCTTTATTCACAAGATCTGTATCTTTCATTTGGTGTCTTGGACTTGTGATTTAATGATATTTAGATGCTACTATTTAATTGTGACGCTATGCTAGCGATGCTAATCAGTGGGGGGGGGGGGGGGGGGGGGGGGGGGGGGGGGTGGGGGGTGCTCCCGGATCCGGGTTTCTGAGTCGCTAGAAGTTAATCTACATCCACAGTGCCCAGGGAGCAGTTGTTGTTCTGGGTTAACTGCCTAGCTCAAGGGCAGAAAGGCAGATTTTTTTCACCTTGCCAGCTCAGGGATTGAAAACAGCGACCTTTCCGTTACTGGCCCAACGCTCTGAACTGCTCTTAACAGCTAGGCTACCTGCCATCCCTGGACAGAATGAAATCAAAAAAGGGGAGAGAGAATCCTTAAATGGAAAGAATGTAATTACCTTACATCAAACCAGATCCAAAAGGCTTATTAAATCAATAGGTCAATATAAATTGAATTGTAATTATTCAGTCTGAGGGAATAAAAAAAGTGTGTGGAACAGTTTGACAATGAGAAAGCTTACTCATTATGAGTGGTGAGAAGGGTCATGTATAATAACAGTGATTGGGCCCATCAGGCCTGTATAATAGAGTGAGGCATGTGCATACAAAAAGGTAATACATAGCCAAATCAAAGTTCTCAGCAATAAGACTTTATATAAAAGTCCTATATGTTCACCTTCAGGTCATATACAGTCATTTCTCCTTTAAAAGCTGTGTCATACTGCAGCACACCTTGCGGGCTGCTGCAGCATTCTATGTCACGTTATTTAATTGTCAGACATTTTTTACGTTAATGTAAGTTAGTGCTAGTTTTACCACCAGAGGGCATCTTTGAGAAGCATTTGATAGTCTCCCATATTGGCATTACTAGAGAATTGAAAACCTTTTTTGTAATAACATAGTACATGGGATTGATTTTAACAAATGTGGCTTAATTAATTTGATTAATAGTATGGTTTCTATTCCTGAGAAAAACAAACCCTCAGGGTTTCCATTAGGAAGGAATGGAAAATATTGCACTATACAACGTGATGTTCGGGAGTAGGCTACAGCATAAGAGGCTTGGAGGATTTTAACTAGCCTCTCAAAGCACTTCATGATGACAGAAGTGAGTGCTTCAGGGCGATATTCATTTAGTTACCTTTGCTTTCTTGGGTACAGGAACAATGGTGGACATCTTGAAGCAAGTGGGGACAGCAGACTGGGATAGGGAGAGATTGAGAATGCGGCTAGGGATGCTGTCCGGTCTGGCTGTAACGGCTGTTTTCCTCCTCTTCTTCTGAAGAGGAGGTGTAGGGATCGGACCAAAACGCAGCGTGTTGTGAAGACATGATGAATTTATTTAGACAAGACGAACACGTAACACACTTGAGAAATTACAAAACAAAAAACGACGTAGACCGACCTGAACATATGAACTTACATAAACACGAAGAACGCACGAACAGGTACAGACTAGAACAAACGATACAGTCCCGTGTGGTACAATCACTGACACGGAAGACAATCACCCACAAACAAACAGTGAGAACAGCCGACCTTAATATGGTTCTCAATCAGAGGAAACGTCAAACACCTGCCCCTAATTGAGAACCATATCAGGCAACACATTGAACCCAACATAGAAACACATAACATAGACTACCCACCCAGCTCACGCCCTGACCATACTAAACAAATACAAAAACAACGGAAAACAGGTCAGGAACGTGACACCGGCAGCCTTGCAAGGGTTAACACTCTTAAATCGGCCACGGAGAACAAGAGCCCACAGTCCTTCAAGTTCAAGTTCTTGATTGATAGCAAATATCTGACATGTATTATACAATGCATAGTGAAAGACATATCATAATTACTCAATCATTAACTTCTAGCGACTCAGAAACCCGGATCCGGGAGCACCCCCCACCCCCCCCCCCCCCCCCCCCCCCCCCCCCCCACTGATTAGCATCGCTAGCATAGCGTCACAATTAAATAGTAGCATCTAAATATCATTAAATCACAAGTCCAAGACACCAAATGAAAGATACAGATCTTGTGAATAAAGCCACCATTTCAGATTTTTAAAATGTTTTACAGGGAAGACAAAATATGTAAATCTATTAGCTAACCACGTTAGCAAAAGACACCACTTTTCTAACTCCATCAGTTTCTTACTCCATCAGGTGCTATCACCAATTCGACCAAATAAAGATATAAATAGCCACTAACCAAGAAAAAACTTCATCAGATGATAGTCTGATAACATATTTATTGTATAGCATAGGTTTTGTTAGAAAAATGTGCATATTTCAGGTATAAATCATAGTTTGCCATTGCAGCCACCATCACAAATCTCACCAAAGCGACTAGAATTACTACAGAGAGCAACGTGTATTACCAATTTACTCATCATAAAACATTTCTTAAAAATACACAGCGCATAGCAATGGAAAGACACAGATCTTGTGAATTCAGACAATATTTCAGATTTTCTAAGTGTTTTACAGCGAAAACACAATAAATCGTTATATTAGCATACCACATATGCAAACGTTACCCGAGCATTGATTCAAGCCAAAGAGAGCGATATCGTTATCATCGCCAAAATATATAAATTTTTTCACTAACCTTCTCAGAATTCTTCCGATGACACTCCTGTAACATCATATTACAACATACATATAGAGTTTGTTCGAAAATGTGCATATTTAGCCACAAAAAAACGTGGTTATACAATGAGAATAGTAGCCAACCTGGGCCGAAAATGTCGGGCGCCATTTTGGACAGTGATCTAGCCTAATGAATAACTACTCATAAACTTTACTAAAAAATATAGGGTGGACAGCAATCGAAAGACAAATTAGTTCTTAATGCAATCGCTGAATTACATTTCTAAAATTATCCTTACTGTGCAATACAGGGTTCGCCAAAGCGAAGCTACCCAAAAAAAAAATGGCGGCTTATGCGTTTAACATCTTTCAACAGAACAACGATTTATCATCATAAATAGTTCTTACTATGAGCTGATCTTCCATCAGAATCTTGGGCAATGTATCCTTTCTCGGGTCTAATCGTCTTTTGGTCGAAAGATGTCCTCTTGTCCCGTCGAAATGGCCACTAACGTTCGACCGGTACTGGAAACGTGCCCAGCTCTTCAAAGTGCGCCACAAAGAAATGCCTCAAAATCGCACTAAACGGATATAAATTGCTATAAAACGGTTTAAATTAACTACCTTATGATGTTTTTAACACCTATAACTTGTAAAAACATGACCGGCGATATAGAAGTGCCTAAACCAAAGCTTGGAAGGAGGCCAGTCCCGACGTCCATCGTGCGTCAGGCGCAGGAAGAAAAGAAAGCTACTTCCGCCTTGTGGTCTTTTATACAGGCCCTGATTGCGCAATCGACTCCATTCAAATTGTCACCTCTTACTGACATCTAGAGGAAGGCGTGGGCAGTGTTTGTATCCTCATAGCATTCACAGGGACATTAAAACTGACCTGGGACCAGAGGCCAAGATTTCTGAAATCTCACTCCCTGTCAGGAAAAGTGCTGTAGAATGAGTTCTGTTCCACTCAGAGACATAATTCCAACGGCTATAGAAACTAGAGAGTGTTTTCTATCCAATAATAACAATAATATGCATATTGTACGAGCAAGAATTGAGTACTAGGCAGTTTAATTTGGCAACGTCAAAAAAAAAAAAGTGCTAACAGCACCCCCTATTGACAAAAAGTTAATTTATAACGGTGGATAGCCGCTCTTGAGATCCGTGTTGCAGCGTGGTATCACTACACATGTCTTCACTTCATGCAGGAGAGAGGCAGCCATGATTGTTTTATTTTGGATAATTGTGTGGAGTGGAGATTGATTCATTTGTATTCTTTTTATTATAACAGTTAAAAGTGTATGTTCCTGGTTATTACAGTATAATAACTGTATTATAAGATGAAAATATTACGTAAAAAATGTCCTCTAGGGATTTTTGTACTTTACCTGTTGAAAAGTGATATCCTCAGTATAAATACAGTAAGTACACACACTAGAAAGGTAAAAAAATGAAGCAAAAGAGAACAAAAGAGGAAGGCCCACCCCCCACTTACAGAAGCAAAAGAGAACAAAAGAGGAAGGCCCACCCCCCACTTGTGCTATGTCATGACTTACCTATACCATCTATTATGATGTGTCTTTTTTTAAGTAAATCCGGTGTTAAATTAGGTGAAATGGAAACTGGAGTGTGACTAAGTTTCAAACCATAATGTATGAAGAGCAGAAGTAGTAACAACCTGACATAGGAGAAGTGATAAAAATATTAGGAAATTAATCATACAGTAGCAAAGAAAGAGTACGCAATTGTTGTTTAATGAATGTATCCATATTAACAGTCACGCTGGAATTCAGTACAGTATGAATGACCATGGCCCTAAGACTGATTGGATTGTACCAGAGTAGGTGCCCCTCTGCAAGGCCCCCCTTAGCCTTGTACATTTGCCCATTTGTAAGTAACATTTGTCTTTATCCTTTTATCAAAAGTGAATAGAAATGAGCATTTAAAACCTTTTTTATTCATTTATTTGTATCTGGGGGCATGACCCCTGGCCCCCGTAGCAAAATGTCCCCCCCAATGTCAGAGTCGCTCCTACACCCCTGGTGCTCACTGCAAAATGTCATGGCAGTGTTTTAGACAAAATGATAGAGCTAGTCTTTTGCTCACCTCATACAACATGTTTTATATTTTCAAACTATAGCTGTCTTGTCCTGTTTTTGCACACACTGAATGCACTATAGTGAACTCAAAAATGATAATGATTTCAATGATAGTCATCTTTTGGCCTATTTACCTCAATATTGTAGTTTTAAATTACACAGCATACCATGCAGTTAAAAGATCATACAAAGCAAAAGTATACTACATCTGGAGGCTTAGTGCTTCCTCGCATAACGTAAACTAAAGGCTATCTTTAAGCCGGGCAAGTTCTGCTTCTCATTGCAGTGTGACATGCACAAAGGTCTAATGATAAATCTCACTTTAAAAACCCTTCAGTATGATCGTTTCCATGGACACCACAGTTTCCCATTATCAATGCAGGATAATAATTCTACCTTGGAAAGAGTACGTTTCATGTACAGTGTTATGTACTATCTACAGTGCATTCAGAAAGTATTCAGACCCATTTACTTTTTTCACATTTTGTTACGTTACAGTCTTATTCTAAAATTGATTAAATAATGTTTTCCCCCTCATCAATCTACACAAAATACCCCATAATGACAGTGGAAACAGGTTTTTAGAAACTTTAGCAAAAATATTAAAATACTAAACAGAAATACCTTATTTATATGTATTCAGACCCTTTGCAGTGAGACTTGAAATGAGCTCAGGTGCATCCTGTTTCCATTGATAATGCTTGATTGGAGTCCACCTCTGGTAAATTCAATTGATTGGACATGATTTGGAAAGGACCACACCTGTCTATATAAAGTCCCACAGTTGACAGTGCATTTCTGAGCAAAAACCAAGCCACGAGGTTGACGGAATTGTCCGTAGAGCTCAGATGCAGGATTGTATCGAGGCACAAATCCGGGGAAGGGTACCAAAAAATTGTCTGCAGCATTGAAAGTCCCCCAAAACACAGTGGAGTTTGGAACCACCAAGACTCTTCCTAGAGCTGGCCGCCCGGCAAAACTGAACCATCGGTGGAGATGGACCTTGGTCAGGGAGGTGACCAAGAACCCGATGGTCACTCTGACAGAGCTCGAGAGTTCTTCTGTGGAGATGGGAGAACCTCCCAGAAGGACAACCATCTCTGCAGCACTCCACCAATCAGGCCTTTATGGTAGAGTGGCCAGATGGAAGGTACTCCTCAGTAAAAGGCATATGACAGCCCGCTTGGAGTTTGCTAAAAGGCACCTAAAGGACTCTCAGACCATGAGAAACAAGATTGTTTCATTAGACCAGACAAAGACTGAACTCTTTGGCCTGAATGCCAAGCGTCATGTCTGGAAGAAACCTGCCACCGTCCCTATGGTGAAGCATGGTGGTGGCAGCAACATGCTGTGGGGATGTTTTTCAGCGGCAGGGACTGGGAGACTAGTCAGGACCAAGGGAAAGATGAATGGAGCGAAGTACACAGAGATCCTTAATTAAAACCTGCACCAGAACACTCAGGACCTCAGACTGGGGTGAAGGTTCACCTTCCAACAGGACAATGACCCTAAACACACAGCCAAGACAATGCATGAGTGGCTTCGGGACAAAGCCTCTGAATGTCCTTGAGTGGCCCAGCTAGAGCCCGGACTTGAACTCGATTGAACATCTCTGGAGAGACCTGAAAATAGCTGTGCAGCGTCGCTTCCCTTCCAACCTGACAGAGCTTGAGAGGATCTGTACAGAAGAATGGGAGAAACTCCCCAAATACAGGTGTGTCAAGCTTGTAGCGTCATACCCAAGAAGACTCGAGGCTGTTATCGCTGCCAAAAGGTACTTCAACAAAGTACTGAGTAAACGATCTGAATACTTAATGTGATATGTGATATTTTATTTTAGATTTTTTATACATTTGCAATAATGTCTTAACCTGTTTATGCTTTGTCATTATGGGGTATTGTGTGTAGATTGATGAGGGAAAAAAACGATTTAATATATTTTAGTATAAAGCTGTAACGTAACAAAATGTGGAAAATGTCAAGGGGTCTGAATACTTTCCGAATACACTGTATATATCATCCCTATCTGCATCACATATAGGACACAAATTCAAATCTCCATAGATGTCCTTCCCACGATATGCAATTAATTTCCATTTTATTTTCAATATCTGGTAGTTTCCAAGACAACGTGTGAGGATAAATGCTATCTGTTTTGCCCTCCCTGCAGATATTTCTTTGTGCAGTGTGTCCCCAATGAGAAGCCTGTTGTGTACCTCACTGAGCAGCGACATGAGAAAAAACCTATTTACTCAGCAGAGCACGATGTTAGGGAGTGTACACGGCTGATGATTCAAACGGTGAAGAGACGTGAACGTACATTTTCATGTTTAGACGTGTGGGATAGACGCTCAGGACGTGAAGTAAGGATATGCATATTCTTGATACCATTTGAAAGGAAACACTATGAAATTTGTGCAAATGTGAAATTAATGTAGGAGAATATAACACATTAGATCTGGTAAAAGATAATACAAAGAAAAAAAGAAGAACATTTTTGTACCATTTGTACCAAATGCAAGCGAAAGGCCGTAATGTATTATTCCAGCCCAGGCACAATTTAGATTTTGGCCACTAGATGACAACAGTGTATGTGCAAAGTGTTAGACTGATCCAATGCACTATTGCATTTCTGTTCAAAATGTTGTATCAAGACTGCCCAAATGTGCCTAATTGGAATATTAATAACTTTTCAAGTTCACAACTGTGCTCTATCCTCAAACAATAGCATGGTCTTCTACTGTAAATTGGAAATGGCAGTTAGATTAACAGCAATTCAAGCTTTCTGCCAGTATCAGATGTGTCTATGTCCTGGGAAATGTTCTTGTTACTTACAACCTCATGCTAATCACATTAGCGCACATTAGCTCAACTGTCCTGTGGCTGAGACACCGATCTGTAGAGATCCTTAAGAGGTAAAATTTTGCTGGTACTGTTGCTGGTGTTGGTACTGTAGTAAAAGGGTGTTGTGTGTGTGATTTGTATGTATTCCTTTTGTTTTTTTCCTTCCAGCTGTGGTAGTTGACAGTTCAGCTTTTTTGCTTTTTCATGCATCACACTTCAACAAACTTTCTTGCAAAAATACAGATTACATTTAAGTGTGCGTGTGTGCATGCACTTGTAAGTATACAGTGTGGTATGTGTACTGTACATTTTCTCATGGCCATGAACGCATCATCTTAATTCAAGTAATCATATGAAACTGTCTTAAAAGCTGTTTAATTAGCATTGGTCTACTGTGTTAATCTTTCTTTTTTATCCTAAATGCTGCTAGAATTATTTAATACTGAGAGTCAGGCTTCACAGTACTACTCTGACCATCTTGCAAAATAAGATTGTTGTGTCAATTTGTTAAGGCCGAATGGATCTATATGAAATGTGAATACATTTGCATTTTGCTGGTCTTTTGTCACATGGACAGATGTAGCATTTAGCATCACTTTTGACCCAACAATGTAATTTTGTAATTAAAATGATATAATTTCAAGCAGTCTTGCCCACTGGGGGACCAGTCCAGATAACTAAAAAGCCCCATTTATACCTGGTTTTAACATTTGTCCTTTGTCCTGATCTTGTCCACATTCTGATTGTGCCCACATATTAGCAATTACATCTACACGTTATTAAAATGTTTCTCCTATCTGTCCACTGTGTCCGAATTGTGACCAGATTTCCCTGTATGCAAATTATTTGATAGATATTCTGTCCAAATAATATATATTTTAAGAGACATAAGTATGCCATAAGTCAATGATGCCACCAGTCAATGGTTTTAGGCGGAAAAATTAGGATTTAAATGTCTTCACTGTCCACATCAAATCAAATTTTATTTGTCACATGCTTCATTGAAATGCTTCCTTACAGGCCCTTCCCAACAACGCAGAGAGAAAGAACATAGAGAAATAATAAAAGTAATAATAAATACACAATGAGTAACGATAACTTTGCTATATACACGGGTAACAGTACCGATGTACTGTTGGCCACAGTGATGTACTGGGCTGGACGCACCACCCTCTGTAGAGTCTTGCAGTTGGATGCCAAACAGTTGCCATACCAAGCAGTGATGCAGCCAGTCAATGATGCTCTCAATGGTGCAGCTGTAGAACTTTTTGAGGATCTGAGGGCTGATGTCAAATCTTTTCAGCCTCCTAAGGGGGAAGAGGCGTTGTCGTGCCATCTTCATGACTATGTTTGAGTGTGTGGACCTTGATAATTCCATAGAGATGTGGACACAGAGGAACTTGAAGCTCTCAATTTGCTCCACTACAGCCCCGTCGATGTGAATGGGGGTGTGCTCGGCTCTCAGGTTTCTGTAGTCCACAATCAGCTCCGTCTAGACTTGTAAGATATCTAGACAAAATGGGTCCCTGACTACCTCTGGAGGTGGGCAGGGAGATCTGATCACAATGTGTCTTTTGATTCCCTGCACCATTTAATAATGTAGGCAAAATCAGAATGTGGGAAAGATCAGGACAAAGGACACATTTTAAAACCAGGTATTAACTGGGCTCAAGACATCGTTGTCTGTCCTACCCCACACTCTACCTTCATCCACAGGGGAGCATCAACCAGATGTGCTGCATTCAAGGTCTAATGCATGTGGATAATTACTCTTATAAAGTTAAGTGATGTCAGACATATTAAAATTACATAAGTGTCTATGCGGTTATCTAATTGACTGAGATGGTTGATAGTACTTGCTCTGGACTGTATAGATTGGGAATCCTATTGAATAAAACAGGGTTGATTTCAGCAAGTTAGTGTCCTGGAAGCAAATTCATTGCCATTCTGATCCAGCCTTTTCAGAATGATTTATAATCATTACAGCACAAAAAAAGTCACATTTTGTAACACATTTTATAATATAGAACTGTTACTATACTTTTTTCTTACATATTCAGATTGATACAGCAGGATTCAATGCACCTGAGGGCATATATTATTGGATAATGGAAGTGACCCTGCCTTTTCAAAGGGAAGGCATGCAAGGCAGGCTACAACTTTCACTCTCTCTATCTGCCTCTCTCTATGTCAGGGTTGTATTTGGCACTTTTCCCTACACAGCGGAAATAGATTGTGTGGTGTCCTACTGACAATCCCCACCTAATGCCACCATTGTTCACATTGAGACAGCAAAGTCAAGGAGAATTATCACTGGGTGGTATTGATGTCATAATAGCTTGAAATATATTTACCCCAAAAATTTAAGGTGGCTGAGCAGTTAAGAGAGTTCAAATCCCTAAGCAGACTAGCTGAAAAATCGGTCATTGTGCCCTTGAGCAAGGCAATTAACCCTAATTGCTCTGGATAAGTCTGCTAAATGTAAAAATCCTCCCCTTTGCAATGCCAATGGTATAGTCCTTGCCTAAAATATATTAATGGGGATATTTTGGGACGTTGAAATTGTTTAACTTGGGCCAAAACGTTTCAGGTAGCCTTCCACAAGCTTCATACAATAAGTTGGGTGAATTTTGGCCCATTCCTCCTGACAGAGCTGGTGTAACTGAGTCAGGTTTTATAGGCCTCCTTGCTCATAAAAGCTTTTTTATTCTGCCCACAAATGTTCTATAGGATTGAGGTCAGGGCTTTGTGATGGCCACTCCAATACCTTGACTTTGTTGTCCTTAGGCCATTTTGCCACAACTTTGGAAGTATGCTTGGGGTCATTGTCCATTTGGAAGACCCATTTGCGACCAAGCTTTAACTTCCTGACTGATGTCTTGAGATGTTGCTTTAATATATCCACATAATTTTACTTCCTCATGGTGCCATCTATTTTGTGAAGTACACCAGTCCCTGCTGCAGCAGAGCCCCCCAAAAAATGATGCTGTCACCCCCGTGCTTCACGGTTGGGATGGTGTTCTTCGGCTTGCAAGCATTCCCCTTTTGCCTCCAAACATAACGATGATCATTATGGTCAAACAGTTCTATTTTTGTTTCATCAGACCAGAGGACATTTATCAAATAAGTACGATCTTTGTCCCCATGTGCAGTTGCAAACTGTAGTCTGGCTTTTTTATGGCGATTTTGGAGCAGTGGCTTCTTCCTTGCTGAGCGGCTTTTCAGGTTATGACGATATAGGACTCGTTTTACTGTGGATATAGATACTTTTCCTCCCGTTTCCTCCAGCATCTTCACAAGGTCCTTAACTGTTGTTCTGGGATTGATTTGCACTTTTTGCACCAAAGTACGTTCATCTCTAGGAGACAGAACGCGTCCCTTGCTGAGTGGTATGATGGATGCATAGTCCCATGGTGTTTATACTTGCGTACTATTGTTTGTACAGATAAACGTGGTACCTTCAGGCGTTTGGAAATTGCTTCCAAGGATGAACCAGACTTGTAGAGGTCTACAATTTTATTTCTGAGATCTTGGCTGATTTCTTTTGGTTTTCCTATGATGTCAAGCAAAGAACCACTGAGTTTGAAGGTAGGCCTTGAAATACATCCACAGGTACACCTCCAATTGACTCAAATGATATCAATTAGCCAATCAGAAGCTTCTAAAGCCATGATATCATTTTCTGGAATTTTCAAAGCTGTTTAAAGGCACAGTCAACTTAGTGTTTGTAAACTGCTGACCCATTGGAATTGTGATACAGTGAATTAAAGTGAAACAATTTGTCTGTAAACAATAGTTGGAAAAATTACTTGATTCATGCACAAAGTAGATGTCCTAACCGACTTGCCAGAACTCTAGTTTGTTAACAAGAAATTTGTGGAGTGGTTGAAAAATGAGTTTTAATGACTCCAACCTAAGTGTATGTAAACTTCCGACTTCAACTGTAGTTGAGAGCAGTAGCAACACTTTCGCAGTTCTCCATGGCTAAGGTTATATCTTTATATCAAATGCTTCTCCTGTGAAGTAGTGACGTGCGACATACGCCTAGCCTCTTGAAATGGGTCACACTAATGTGCAATGTGTAATAATAGTCACTTTATTACTCACAGTGAACAAAGCTGCCAATACTATTCAGTTTATAGCTGAAAAATATGATGATCTTTCATGAGATTTCAGAAGAGACACACAAGTACACAGATCCTCTGAGGGGAAAAAGACAAATCATGTGAATGTTGTTGATATGTGTGTGTTACAGCATAAACCGTTCCTATTATTAGGGTGCCTGTCACAGCTGGCTTAGGGCGGAGTGGGGAGGGGGGATCTAATGCTTCACATGAATAGGAGGAAGTGTCTCCTGTCTCCTGTCTCATTCCTCAGGTGCATGTGTTCTCTGTCGATTTCACCATGCAACACAAAAGGGATGATGAAAACGGGCTGGGTGTTCCCCCACTGCTGGCCTCCTTAGCAGCTCTCCCGCTCACTGCTTTTTAATTACGATCCGACAGGGGGAAAATGGAACATCAACTAGCCTCTGGAAATGTATTTACATTTTCTGTCATTAATTTATGTATTTTTTTGTGACGCACTTGTCTTTATGGCCTATTGTGTTGCTTTTGTTGCTGTGTTATGAAATGTGCTCTGGGAAAGCATATTTAAAATCCGGAAGACAACTGCCTTTGTCACATTGAGATTTGAATACATTTTGTCATTACTGTTCAAGAAGAAATGTCAAACTCCTACTGAAAATATGTATGAATAACACAAATGAATCATTCCATTTATCTGCGGGTCCACCAAGCCCATGTAATTTTATGTAGGTTGACATAAAATTAGCTGAACAATACATCAAAAACTATATATCCCAGGCATTATACTTGGTGGAGCAGAGATAAGTGTTCTGTGCAATGTTTATCTTCCCCTGATTGACTTTGCTCTAAAAGCACATTGATTCCAATTCTGGTGCCCGTATTTAAATATAAAATATACATAAATATAAATGCAACATTCAACAAGTTAAAAGATTTTACTCTGTTACAGTTCATATAAGGAAATCATTCAGTTGAAATACATTAATTTGCCCCATGCAGCATGACATATCTCCTTCACATAGACTTGATCATGTTGTTGATTGTGGCATGTGGAATGTGGTCTTCAATGGCTGTGCAAAGTTGTTGGACATGTGCGGGAACTGGAACAGGCTGTCGTACACGTTGTTTCAGAGCATCCAAAATATTATCAATGGGTGATATGTCTGGTAAATATGCAGGCCGTGGAAGAACTAGGACATTTTTAGCTTCCATGAATTATGTACAGATCCTTGCGACATGAGGCTGTGCATTATCATGCTGAAACATGAGGTGATGGAGGCGGATGAATGCCACGACAATGGGCCTCAGGATCTCGTCACAGTATCTCTGTATATTCAAATAGCTCCAGATAAAATGCAATGGTATTCATTGTCCTTAGCTTATGCCTGCACATTCCATAACCCCACTGCCACCATGGGGCACTCTGTTCACAACATTGACATCAGTAATCCGCTCGCCCATAGGATGCCACACACGCTGTCTGCCATCTGCCCACTACTGTTGAAACCGGGATTATCCATGAAGAGTACACTTCTCCAGCATACCAGTGGCCATCAAAGGTGAGCATTTGCCCACTGAAGTCCGTTATGACGCCAAACTGCAGTCAGGTCAAGACCCTGGTGAGGATGACGAGCACACAGGCGAGCTTCCCCTAGACGGTTTTTGACAGTTTGTGCAGAAATTCTTCAGTTGTGCAACCCCACAGTTTCATCAGCTGTCAAGGTGGCTGGTCTCAGACCATCCCGCATGTGAAAAAAAAACAGATTTGGAGGTCCCACTCTGGCATGGTTACAAGTGGTCTGCGGTTGTGTGGGCGGTTGGACGTACTGCCAAATTCTCTAAAACAATGTTGGAGGCGGCTTATGGTAGAGAAATGAACATAAAATTCTCTGGCAACATTCATGCAGTCAGCATGCCAATTGCACGCTCCCTAAAAACTTGAAACATCTGTGGCATTGTGTTGTGTGAGAAAACTGCACATTTTAGTGGCCTTTTATTTCAGCTCATGAAACATGGGACCAACACTTTACATGTTGCATTTATATTTTTGTTCAGTATACTTGTGAAACAATTTTATGTGCTATCCTGGGGTAAGGTAGCATCTGTTGTTGTCAACAGCACTACTAAATACATGCTGTCCTGTCTGTAGACCAAATTAATCTAGTGGAGTGAATCACCTTTTAGAAAAGGATCCTTCAGACAAGGGTAAGAACATGTATTTTGTAGAACTCTGAAGTGTAGTCAAGTTCTTTGAATCACCCTAAATTAATAAGTAATACCCAATTTGCATAACAGTGTCTAACGTTACAAAGTCTTACACAGCTTTGGTTGAAATTAAAGCAATACTTCTAAGTAAGGACTAATTGTCAAAATGTCATCATGCTTTCATATTTCCTGTCATGTGAGTTGGTCAATTTGATCAAGTCTCACTATGTTGCCAATTTATGCAACCCCTATATACAGTACAATATGTAGGCCTAGAAAATGGGTTTCCGTCATGCTGTGAAATCTGACTACAGTGGTTCCTCCTTTAAAAGTTGCGAGCTTACACCGCGGGACTTAGAGGTACCCAGCGTCATGGCTTCATTGCTCCAGACCACCGCAAGGGGGAGTTAGAGCACTCATTATGCATTTGGGTCCCACGGTTTTTATATGACCAATCATATTGAGTGGTTCCAATGACTAATTTGACACGAGCCACCCGTTGCTGGTGACTTTCTTCAGCAAAGATGGCTGGCAAAACATTACGGTGGAAGCAAATGTAAGTAATTATAACGCCATAACGAGTTGATTGTACAAAACTAATTGATTGTACAATTGTGTAAGCTTGCCTTGCTTATATTTGCTATGCAATTCAGCTGAAGTAACATAGCTAGCAAACTATTTACTTGCTTACTGTGTAGTGGAGGATAAAAATAACTGCATTCCTATGGATGTGTAGCTAGCTACCGTATGTAGCCGATCTGTGTATGGACCCTAAAACGTTAGGTTTTGAACTAATATTCATACAAATCTATGAACCTCAGCTGTCATAGTTGTTGTATCGACTTCAGGTCTGAATGGCATTAATGAAGCCTATGGATGAGTAGAAAATAATATCTTTATTGTGCCAAGGATGCAAGTCCTATATACAGTATATGTAGTTATTACCATGCATGAGATCCCGACATTGTAGCCTGTACATTGAATATATTCACTGATCATGTACTCTTCCTTGGCAAATAAAGGTGCGGTTCCATTCTTTGAATGATGCTGTGTCTGCATGTATGTATTACAATTATACACTTCAACAGTGTTTACCACTCCTGCTCCTGGGACATCAATGATTACAAATTGTAACTATGCAATAGACTAGAAACATGATTTAAGTAAAGGCTGATTTGTAATTCATATACACAGAACAAAAACACTACACTACACTTCCTATGCATATCTAACTCCCTTCATCTACATTAATCTGAGGACACAGGATAGGTGTAGTATTTCAATGAGATACTTAATTTCAACCAGTGGAGAATGTGAAACGCTTTATTGAAAGTTCATTATCCAGGTATTATAAATAAATAATACTTGCATTATAAATATTATAATTGTAATATTATATTATACTTACAAGTTCAATCTGTACTTTAACTTCTCTAGGGTAGGGGGCAGCATTTTCACGTTTGGATGAAAAGCATACCCAAATTCAACTGCCAGCTACTCATCCCCAGAAGATAAGATATGCATATTATTAGTAGATTTGGATAGAAAACACTCTGACGTTTCTAACACTGTTTGAATCATGTCTGTGAGTATAACAGAACTTATTTAGCCCGAGGACCCCGAGGACAAACCGTTCATATTTTTTTATTTTTTTTAGGTCACTCTCTTTTCAATGAGTTTTCATTGGGAAACCAGATTCCTAAGCAAGTTGCTTGCAGTTCCTACGGCTTCCACTGGATGTCAACAGTCCTGAGAAATTGGTTGAGGTTATTCCTTTGTGTAATGAAGAAATACGGCCATCTTGAAGTCGAGTCACTCTAGGTGTCCTGTTTGATTGAAGCGCATGACCAGAAGGCATGCTACATTTGTTTTTAATCCTGTATTGAACACAGATCATCCCGTCTTCAATTGTATCGATTATTAACGTTAAAAAATACCTAAAGTTGTATTACAAAAGTAGTTTGAAATTTTTTGGCAAAGTTTACAGGTAACCTTTGAGATATTTTGTCGTCACGTTTGAGCAAGTTGGAACCTGTGTTTTTCTGGATCATACGCGCCAAATAAATTGACATTTTGGAGATATATCGACGGAATTAATCGAACAAAAGGACCATTTGTGATGTTTATGGGACATATTGGAGTGCCAACAACAGAAGCTCGTCAAAGCTCGTAAGGCATGATATATATTTTTATTTCTGCATTGTGTGTCGGGCCTGCAGGGTTCAAATATGCGTATCTCTCTTTGTTTACAATGTTGCTATACTCAGATAATAGCATTGTATGCTTTCGCCGAAAAGCCTATTTCAATTCTGACATTTTGGCTGGATTCACAACCAGTGTAGCTTTAATTTGGTATCTTTCATGTGTGATTTAATGAACGTTTGATTTTATAGTAATTTTCATAGTAATTAATTTGAATATGGCGCTCTGCATTTTCTCAGGCTTTTTGCCAAGTGAGACAGTAGCGTCTTGCCTAAACTCAGATTTTTGGATATAAATATGAACTTTACCAAAAAAAAAATACATGTATTGTGTAACATGAAGTCCTATGAGTGTCATCTGATGAAGATCATCAAAGGTTAGTGATTAATTTTATCTCTATTTCTGCTTTTTGTTACTGCTCTCTTTGGCTGGAAAAATGGCTGTCTTTTTCTGTGACTTGGCTCATACCTAACATAATCGTTTGGTGTGCTGTCGTCGTAAAACCTTTTTGAAATCGGACACTTTGGCTGGATTTACAACAAGTGTAGCTTTAAAATTGTCACGAATATCACCGAAGGTGGCTCCTCTTCCCGTTCGGGTTGCGCTCGGCGGTCGTCGTCGCCGGTCTACTAGCTGCTACCGATCCTTTTTTCCCTTTTCGTTTTGTTGAGTCTAATTGGTTTCACCTGTTCCTTGTTTGGGGTTTTTGGGTTGGGTTATTTAAGTTCAGTTAGCCCGCTTGTGTTCGTGCGGGATTGTTTTGCTGTCGGTGGTATAGGAGTGTCTCTGTTTTTTGTATTGTCCACTGTACAGTATATGTACATGTGTAGTACATTATTTTTGGAGTGTTTACGCCTGTGTTCGGCGTCACCCTCGTTGTACGCAGTATTGTACGGAATAAAGTGTTTTTTTCCGAATCCTCTTTTCTCTGCACCTGACTCCACACCCATCACTCTACGCACCGTTACAAAAATAGTGTAAAATACTTGGCTGTTTGAGGAATTTAAATTATGGGATTTCTGTTGTTTTGAATTTGGCGCCCTGCAGTTTCACTGGCTGTTGACGAGGTGGGACGCTACCGTCCCACATACCCGAGAGAAGTTAATGCACATATGGTGTGCATTATCAAAAATAGGAAGAAAGACGATGTGGGGAGAGAGGTGTAGAAGACAGAAAGGGAAAGAGGTAAGAGCAGAGGAGCAGGGAAGACAGCATATAATTAATGAATTACAGTGCTACCCTAATATTCTCTCAGTTCATCACAATTACATAGTGTCTCTAGCGGTGTCTCCTAACCAGCCTTGGGCCCGCAGTTGGCCCGAAGGTTATCTTAACTTCTTGTCAATATGGGGGCGCTGTTTTCACTTTGTAAAAAATCGTGCCCAAATTAAACTGCCTCGTACTCTATTCTAGATCGTACAATATGCATATTATTATTACTATTGGATGGAAAACACTCTCAAGTTTCTAAAACCGTTTGAATTATATCTGTGAGTAAAACAGAACTCATTTTGCAGCAAACTTCCTGACAGGAAGTGAAAAATCTGAAATCGAGGCTCTGTTCCAGGGCCTTCCTATTCATTTGCTTGAAATCTATGGATATACATGCACTTCATACGCCTTCCACTAGATGTCAACAGGCAGTGGGAGGTGGAATGGGCTGTCTAGCTTGATCTGAGGTCGAACAAGAGCTCTTGGAATGACGTGACCACAATTTCATTGTCTTCGAAGGCGCGGGAAGGACATCAGTATTGGCTTCTGAAAAGCGTTCGGTATAGACGGCTAATATCTCCGGCTTTGATTTTATTTGATACATGTGATAATATCATCGTAAAGTATGTTTTTTCAATATAGTTTTATCAGATTATTCAACGTTTTTCGGGAGTTTTGGAGTTTTCCGTTCTCTGCGTTAGGTGAAGATGGACATCTTCGCGCCACTTGGCTAGCTAAGGTTGCTAAATTGACAGGAGAAGAGGACATTCTAAATCCAAACAACGATTTATTCTGGACAAAGGACTCCTTGTACAAGATTCTGATGGAAGCTCAGCAAAAGTAAGAACCATTTATGATGTTATTTCGTATTTCTGTGGAAAATGTTTAGTCGTATTTTCCTTCCTTTTTGCGGGCGCTGTCTCGCTATAACGTAAGCTGTTTGTTATGGTAAAGTTATTTTTTAAAATCTAACACGGCGATTGCATTAACCTGTTTGGCGTGCAAGCCCGACACCGGTACACTTATGACAACAGCCAGCTCAAAGTGCAGGGCGCGAAATTCAAAAGATATTTTTTTTAAATATTTAACTTTCACACATTAACAAGTCCAATACAGCATATGAAAGGTACACATCTTGTGAATCAAGCCAACATGTCCGATTTTTAAAATGTTTTACAGGGAAGACACAATATGTAAATCTATTAGCTAACCACGTTAGCAAAAGACACCACTTTTCTTACTCCATCAATTTTTTACTCCATCAGTAGCTATCACAGATTCGACCAAATAAAGATATAAATAGCCACTAACCAAGAAACAACTTCATCAGATGACAGTCTGATAACATATTTATTGTATAGCATATGTTTTGTTAGAAAAATGTGCATATTTCAGGTATAAATCATAGTTTACATTGCAGCTACAGTCAGAAATTGCACCGAAAGCAGACAGAAAAATTACAGACACCAACGCCAAATAACTAAATACTCATCATAAAACATTTCTGAAAAATACATAGTGTACAGCAATTGAAAGACAGGCATCTTGTGATTCCAGACAATATTTCCGATTTATCAAGTGTTTTACAGCGAAAACACAATATAGCGTTATATTAGCGTAGCCACAATAGCCAAAAACACAAGCAATTTCCCAGTAGCAAAAGTAAGCGATCGTAACAAACAGGCAAAAGATATATAATTTTTGACTAACCTTGATTTTCTTCCTCAGATGACAGTCCTATAACATCAGGTTATACATACACTTATGTTTTGTTCAAAAATGTGCATATTTAGAGCTGAAATCAGTGGTTACCCATTATGCTAACGTAGCTACTATTTCCCACAACGTTCGGATATTTTACTGACACTTTTTCTGACACACATATTCTGACCAAATAGCTATTCATAAACATAACTAAAAAATACATGTTGTATAGGAAATGATAGATCCATTAGTTATTAATGAAATCACAGTGTTAGAATTCTAAAAATAACTTCATTACGTTATGCAGCTTCGGTATAGCTTAGAGTAGCCAAAACGTTGGCCGCCCACGACTAGTACACAGTTCGACAGATATATGAAATAGCATCATAAAATGTTTCTTACTTTTGCTGATCTTTCATCAGAATGTTGGACAAGGTGTCCTTTGTCCAGAACAGTCGGTGTTTGGATTTAGAACCTTCATTTTCCCTCTCGATTTAGGAAGCGCACTTGCCAAGTGGCACAAAGCTCTCCAACGTCAACAAAGTCAGAGAACGGAACACGGCAAAACCCGAAAATGTTTCAATAATCTGATGAAACTATATTGAAAAAACATACTTTACGATGATATGGTCACATGTATCAAATAAAATCTATCCCGGAGATGTTAGTCGTTCATAACGACAGCTAAACAGAAGGCAAATCCATGTCCTCTTTCGCGCGCTCCAGAAACAGGAAATGGACGGTCACTTCATACAAAGAGCTTTTATTCCACCTCAGACCAAGATAAACACGAAATGTTTTCTCTCACCGCCTCTTGACAACCAGGGGAAGGTGTATGAAGTGTACGTAGACTCTTACGTATCATGCCCATGTATAGGCAGGAAGTTGAACAGAGCATCGATTTCTGACATTCCACTTCCTGGTCAGGAAATGTGCTGCAGAATGAGTTCTGTTTCACTCAGAGAAATAATTCAAACGGTTTAAGAAACTAGAGTGTTTTCTATCCAATAGTAATAATAATATGCATATTGTACGAGCAAGAATTGAGTACGAGGCCGTTTGAAATGGGCACGATTTAACTGGCTACTCAATACTGCCCCTTGCAGCCATAAGAAGTTAAAGAGACGGTGTTCAACAGGAATCTCTGTGTGTGTAGTCTTACCTGATGTCCACACTAAGTGGCTAAAGAGTACTGTATCCTGAAAAACAGACACATGAGGACAAACAATAGCAGATAATGTCATTATTAGACTTTTACATTACCAGATCATTATGAATTACTAAAGCATAATGTCCCTTATAACAAATCATAACATTGGATAGATAGATACATGTGCATGTGTAGCATGTGACAATAGCAGGATCATTTCAAGGATAGCGTCACAAATGAATACATAAATACTACTTGAAACTTGATGATGACTTGATCATTTGAATCAGCTGTGTAGTGCTAAGGCAAAAACAAAAATGTGCACCCCTTTGAGTCCCCAGGACCAGGACTGAGAACCGCTGCTCTTCATTGGGACCTCTTAATCTGCAGACAGGCTTTCATAGCTCTCTGTATCTGAGGACAGACCTCACAAGAAATAGACTTCATTATACTCAAATTAGACAGCACTGAATATGATGTTCTCTGTCCTCACCTGTAAGGACTGCAACTACACAAAAGTACCTGCTCTATCCAGAATAGCCTACTGTCTCACTTTGACAGCTGGGCCTGATATCCTTTCACCCTCCTACATGGCTGTTACCTAGCTACCTACACATGTATTTACAGGGTTAAATATATCAAGATAGCGAGCTAATATGAATTTAGGTAGCTGGTCAAATGTAATTCACTTAGATAGCTATCTATACAGTATGTAAACTAGCTAGCTACGTTAGCAACTCATTTGAGTTAAAATGCAGTAGCTAACATACATAATTTTTTTTACATTTTCGAAATGTATTTACTTCCTTGAATAGGTTCTCCCAACCATGTGGACGATGGAAAACAGGGCAGCAAAGTTTGTTTGTCACCAGAGCGGTTTAGAGCATATTGCTATTTGCCTGTGACCGTCACGTTGTACAGCGCCATATTTTACGTTCTATTCTAATGGGAACCCAGAGGGTTTTTTGTTTATCTTGGAATAGAAACACCATAATATTAATCAAATTAATTAAGCAAGTACCAGTCAAAAGTTTAGACACACCTACGCATTCCAGGATTTTTCTTCATTTTTAGTATTTTCTACATTGTAGAATAATAGTGAAGACATCACATCTATGAAATAACTTATATGGAATCAGTTAAGAACATATTCTTATTTACAAGGACAGCCTACTCCTTCCTCCCCGGAAATGAGCCGCGGTCTCCTGCGTGCCCACATTCTCTAGTACAGCCATTATTGAAGGTACTTGAGGTCACCGAGAAAGTCTGGACATGGCTTGCTCTCCCTTACGTAAAAAATTATTTACGTTCCCATGTTTACTACAGTATGCCTTGTATGCTATGTTTACTTGTCAGACTGCACAGTGGCCTAATAAACAAATGCAGGTAGCTTATATCTTCAAAATGCTTTAAATTCTTTATTATCCAAATGTAAAAGCATAAACTGTACAGTACTGCATTTCTTCATCAGCATCTTTATGCTTTCGTTAATAAAATAATTATAAAAATACTCTTTCAAAATGTAGATGTTGATTTAGTTGTGGATTCATAACGAATTACTATGGTGTCACGTTCCTGACCTTATTTCCTTTATTTTGTCTTTGTTTAGTATGGTCAGGGCGTGAGTTGGGGTGGGCATTCTATGTTATGTGTTTCTATGTTGGGTTCAATGTATTAGCCTGATATGGTTCTCAATTAGGGGCAGGTGTTTTGTTTAGTATGGTCAGGGCGTGAGTTGGGGTGGGCATTCTATGTTATGTGTTTCTATGTTGGGTTCAATGTATTAGCCTGATATGGTTCTCAATTAGGGGCAGGTGTTTTACGTTTCCTCTGATTGAGAACCATATTAAGGTAGGCTGTTCTCACCGTTTGTTTGTGGGTGATTGTTCCTGTGTCAGTGTTTGTACCACACGGGACTGTTTCGTTTCGTTCGTTCGTGTGTTCCGTCCGTTCGTGTGTTCCGTCCTGTTCGTGCGTTCATGTGTTTTGTTCTCAAGTTCAGGTCTGTTCACGTCGTTTGTTATTTTGTAGTTTGTTCAAGTGTTTTTCGTCTTCGTTTAAATAAACGTGATTATGTCTTTAAACTACGCTGCATATTGGTCCGATCCTTGCTCCTCTTCAGATGAGGAGAAAGACGAGCGTTACATATGGGAATAAATATCACTGAATTACAGAAGTATTGGAACAAAGTTGTCTACTGAAGGCAAACAAATTGTTGCTTACTGGAAAATACTCTTTCAAACACACATAGTCATGTTGTACAGGATCATTATGGCTATTAGCAGGGCTATATTCTGGCCTTATGAATATTATTTTGGTCTTTATTCAGATTATAAATGCTCACTGTTGTTTTTTTAAAACAAAATAATCTCCAAAATATCGTTATATATAGCCTTCCCACTGTGGAGATCTATTTCAGCACCGTTTCGCGCTGCTCTGAGACAAGCATGGAGAAATGAAAATGTTCAATTATATTCCATGATATTCTTAAGATATATGTATTGACTGAATATAAGCAAGTGATGTCTGCTAAATAATCAAGTTAAATAATTCTAAATAACAAACTGGCTTTATTTACAAATTAGTGAGAATGTCTCACCCCATGTTCAAGAATTGACTTTCTCGCTCACTCTAGGTTAAATGAAAACAAAATCTCAAAAATATTGTTACTTTTTAAACAAAGCGATTATTATTATTATATAAAAGCCCCTTAGATATTCTCAGATATTCTCACAGATCCTCACGGAAAATGCCCCATAGATATTAATTTATAATCCTTCAATCCTCTAAATGCAATTATTGGCGGAGAGTCACATCATTGAAAAAAATATTTGTTTTACTTGTAGGCCTACCATAGGCGAAATGATTATTGGTTACACTACAATTAGGTTGTGGAAATGTTATGCCTCTTAGATATTATTATTATTATTATTATATATTTTTTTTATTTTATCCCATTTTCTCCCCAATTTTCGTGGTATCCAATCGCTAGTAATTACTATCTTGTCTCATCGCTACAACTCCCGTACGGGCTCGGGAGAGACGAAGGTCGAAAGCCATGCGTCCTCCGAAGCACAACCCAACCAAGCCGCACTGCTTCTTAACACAGCGCGCCTCCAACCCGGAAGCCAGCCGCACCAATGTGTCGGAGGAAACACCGTGTACCTGGCCACCTTGGTTAGCGCGCACTGCGCCCGGCCCGCCACAGGAGTCGCTGGAGCGCGATGAGACAAGGATATCCCTACCGGCCAAACCCTCCCTAACCCGGACGACGCTATGCCAATTGTGCGTCGCCCCACGGACCTCCCGGTCGCGGCCGGCTGCGACAGAGCCTGGGCGCGAACCCAGAGACTCTGGTGGCGCAGTTAGCACTGCGATGCAGTGCCCTAGACCACTGCGCCCTTAGATATTAATTTAAGGATCATATCACCTCCACCTTACCTGACACCCTAAACCCACTTCAATTTGCATACGCCCCAATAGATCCACAGATGATGCAATCGCCATTGCGCTGCACACTGCCCTATACCATCTGGACTATAATGTATAGACATCCCCTCAATGCATGGTATGAGTGGGTAATTAAAGAGTAGTTTATCCTGCAAACCTTCTTTGACAAATATCCTGCCTTATTTGAGAAACGGTGAGGTCACTATCCCAATGTTTTTATCTCAAAATGCTGCTGTCCTGGAGCTCAGATGCTAGGACTAACTGTAACTCAGATGCTAGGACTAACTGTAATTCTAACATAGCGGTATGCGCTGTGACAATGTAGTCTCAAACATGTACTGTATTTAATCCTGTTGTGTTGTAATTTGTTATTACATGTGTGCATGGGTTTTCTTCTAGGTTATACAGAGTGCTAGTTGAATGGCTCCTGAATAGTTTGTGTTCCTATGTGTATTGTGCATATGGCCAAATCCATCTGATATGTGAAGATGTTTGTGAGTTTTGAGTTTTGTCCCACCCCTCTGCTAGCCAGTGGCTAGCTGGGTGGTTGTTTATTGATAGGCTACACAGGATGGTTTAAGATAATTTGCATGAGATTACTATGTTTACATTTGTTTGCTTGCTGTTATCATGATGATTGACTTTTTCCCCCTTACACAGTAAAGATTCAGATTCAGATTTCAGATTTAAACTTTTTATGAATCTACCTACTGCTGTTGCTTATTTGATCTAATCACTGAAAATATGGAAAGCTGAGTCCTTGGATGGATTTCTTTGCTTCGGCTCGACGCACCTTTTATGTGCAGGATAAGAGAACTGGCTGATGTATGTTATATGTTCCATGCCTTACTTGTTGAATGTTTCTGTCTTGTCTTGAGAATAACCCAACGTTTTGCTAAAGAATTATATTTACAAGCTTACTAACCCAAATCAAACATGTCTTGTTTTAGGTTATGCCAAAACAATTCCAACCCTTTTGCGGTGGCCACATTAATAACCTTTTACTGCAGTGGGCTAAATCAGGGTCACACAGAGTTTCTTGATAGTCTACAAAAGTATACACCTCACACATATGGTTATGGGATTAAAAAAGAGGACACCTGTACAATGTCAGATATAGAGTTGAAATGTATTACATTGAGTTTGCATCCCAATATTACACTTTATATAGAAGACTGAAAAATAACAAACCCTTGTGACATAGAAACAACGGGTAAATCTTCCTGTTGATCACACCCACCATAATTTGTGTCTGTTCAACAGGGAGGCTCAGATAGCCACTGCCTAATTCCTGTTTTATAGATGCCCGCACATTGCTTTCACAAACTACTGAATTATTAATATTTGATTTACACAAGCAGTGGGTGAGCTTTGGATCTCACTCGCAAGGTTTATTCATAAAGTTGCTTTCATCCTAATCTGATAGAAGGTGACATGCTGAAGATAGCATCATTTAAAATTAATCTTTGAATATGATTTTGTCATGTTTGAAATTAATTAAGTCCACAGCTCTGTCTTCCACCCTAGTCAAAAAATCCTACAGGATTTGTAATTTTTCCAATAGGATTCGCACAATTCTATAGGATTTTGTGTCACCTCTATCAGAATCCTATTGGACTACATTTTTGGACATAATCCGGCACACAGTCTACAAAGGCCTTTAGTCAAACACCATGTAACCATGTTGGAAGGTGACTTCACAGGAGAAAACATTTTGTTTTTTGGCAGAATTGCCTTCTCGAACATGTGAACTTTCATGTGCATTAATATCAAACTTGAAAGTCACCTGTAAATATGGATAAAATTGTTAAATTACGAGCCTAGCTGGTTTAGCCACAGAAAAAGTAAGCAACCTTCCTGCTAGCCATGTTTGGCTGAGATAATGAGTGGGCTGGACATGCTGAAGATGAGTTTGGATTGATCGGTGTTGCATCTTGTGTCTATAAAATGAGCTGCTCGTAATGCGTAAATAATCGTTTCTACTGCTCTTTTTTTTAAAGATATTATGTTAGCCATGGAGAACTGCACATATGTTGCTACTGCTCTCAATAACATTGCGTCATGAATTTTGCAGGCGCTATCGACAAAGGTCAGTGGGAAAAAGTTGTGATGGACTACTTTCTGGATGATGATCGTGTCATGCAATGCTGACTCTCATTTCATAACACATTTTGAAATCAGTGGAACACAACAGGCCCAACAATCTGTGCAAACTAAATGGAAACAACACAGGATGTCTTATAAAAGGGGTTGCTGTCTGCCGTGAAGCTTTCATCCATGTATACAGGTAAGAATCTAGCTACAGATTCAGATATTATAAATTTCTAATTTTGTCCGAAAGTCGTTTTCATTGCAAATTAAAGCTTGCTGTTAGCTAGCCAGCTGGAGATTGATGGCTGGCTTGCTAACTAACTAACAATGAACCTAACGTGAAGCTTTCATCAGATATTATACGTTTCTAATTTGGTCAGAAAGTTGTTTTCATTGCAAGGTAAAGCTTGCTGTTAGCTAGCATGCTGGAGTTAGATGGCTGGCTTGCTAACTAACAATGAACCTAATGTTATTTGGTTAACTTTAGCTTGCTATGACAATCGGTTTGTATTGCTATTAATGTTACTCTATGGATTGGGATTATAGTTGATTTTTTAGCTAGCTAGCGAACGTTAACGTAACATGTCTTAACAAAAGATCCCAAATTAAAGCTTGCTGTTAGCTGATGTTAGGTGGCTGGCTTGCTTGCTAACATTAACTTATGTGTTTGAAGTGTGTGTAACGTTAGTGATGTTTTCTCAGAATGCCATTTCCCATTGCTATTTATAGCCTAATGTTAGCTAGCAAACATTGAACGTATTGGTTAACTTTAGCTAGCTATGACAGTCGGTTTGGATTGCTAGTTAAAGCTTGCTGTTAGCTAGCCATGTGATATTAGATGGCTGGCTAGCTACAGTAGCTAACATTAACTGTATGAAGTGTCTGTAGTGATCTTATCTTAGAATGCCATTTCACATCTATTGTATAATAATGCTAAAATATTTGTGTTTCAGCATTAATCAGTAGAACAGGCCTGACTCTAATCCACCAATCATACATTCATCAAAAAGAGAGCTGGCCCAAGCAAGCAAAGGCATCATCAATTACATGCACCATTTCTTCACCAATTACAGAGTTGGGAAAACACGTGTTGACCTGAATTGTGGTAACTGCAGTGGCCAAAACAAGAACAGGTTTGTGCTCTGGTATTGTGCCTGGTGGACCATGCACAAGCTCCACCACAGTCTGGACCTTCACTTCCTGATCACAAGCCACACCAATGTTGCCCCTGTTTTGTGCTTCAGCCTCATCAAGCAGCGTTTCATAAAGACCAGAGTGAACACTTTGTCTGAGATTGCTGGTGTTGTGAAGGACAGCACTGTTACAGGGGTCAACATCACACAGCTGGTTGGACTGGAGGATGGTACGGTGCTGGTGGAAAGCTATGGCTGGCAACAACACCTACTGTAACTCTATACTTCAGGCTGCTGCCACAGATCAAGCAGTACCAGCATTTTAGGTTAAAAATAATTTTGTTTGTATGAGGATATTCTTATATAAACTTGGAAAGTGAATTGATGTTGTGCAGGGTTGTAACGTGATGTTTTGTTATTCCCTGTTTTACAGCTTCGATGCTTTGGAGCCTGGTGTTGATATGATTTGTACTTTTACTCAACTATGACAATTAAGTACTTTTTCCACCACTGGATGTGGATGGGAGTTATAGCATTTCTTTCACATGACCCATCAATTTAGACAAGTGTATCTGTGTAACCGTCATCTAATATTTATATCTGGACACTTTCTGTTTACATGGAAATGTTCCTTATTGTAGGCTACTACCAATTTTAGTCTTTAGCACATGACCTCATGAGAATGCTTAAAGAGATGAGTGGGGCTGGCTTAAGATGGTGTGAACAATGCTGAATGGGTGTAGACAAAGGAAAGCTCTCTAGTAGGTACCAAAACATTTAAAGGCCCTTTTCTCAAAAGTGAGTTCATCAAGTGTGTCAACTTTCAAAGTAGATTTACTTTCCCATTGTTCCTCAAAAATGCCGTGTATGATATACCATTTTGACGCTCTGAGTCTTTACTTTTATCCAATGTACAAAACTGAAATTATAACGTTGCTACATAAAACCGAATCCAGGTGTCGAGTCACAAATACATTTCAACCCTTGTACTTTGCAGACTCTGCCGGTTTAGAAACCACTTCAAAATTGTAATCCTCTTATGACCAATCAGTTCTCAAATGTTGATTGAACTGATGTAATCTTTCTCCCCTAAAAGGCCATGTTGCAAGTTACATTTGCCAATAAAAATAGAATATACACCACTTGCAATTGTCATCTCCCTATCAAGCCACTGCATGCTGTGTCATGGGCCTGGAGGGTGAAACACATCTTCAAGTAGCCTGACGGAACAAAGGGCAATGATTTAAGGGCCAGTATGCTCTTTCCCCCTTTGAGGGTGTTACGCACGCCTCTATGAAGAGGGAACGCAACACCCTGCTACAACTCAACTCCCCGTGAAGTGAAAGAGATATGAACTGTAGGTGCGAGAAAGGACGACAAAGGCAGAAGTGACCGCTTACTAGGATTTATTTCCTTTACACGGTAATATGGGGAAAAGGGGCTGGATGGAACCAAAGTAAATATCAAAGCTCCCCCTCTCCTATCTAACCTGCCTACCCACTACTTGCCTAACTTAGCACCACCTGGTGCACTAACCAAAATACAGGGGGTGGTCCGCCCAGGTCTTACCTAGTGTGCCTAGACAGTGAATATACTACTGGTAAATGTATGCCCGCGGGCCTCTTGCCTAAGCACTCCCTAGGTGCCTTCCCCTTCCCCCCTGGGAACAAATGAAACAGAATATCAAACAATATCTCAAACAAACTAAGAAACAAAGGACATCAAATAAGCTCTATCTGAGCAACAATCTCACACAGAACATACCAACTGAGCCCAGCAACAACTAACACAGTACATACCAACGACCAACATGCTATCAACCTCCTCTTAGCAATGATCTATATCACATTCATTTCGTTTGGGACCCGAAAGGATGTGACCTGACGTTAACCAAAGAAGTAGACGAGTGGGTACTCATCATGAACAAGATTGAACCAGTGGAAGGAAGAACCTGTGATAACGACAACAACAAGGGTGGCGGCTGCTGTGACGACCACAGTAGCTACCACTAAGATGACATCGACTGCCCTTACCAAGCAGACCACCGTACCCACAAAGCAACCTGAGACATCAGAGCCAGGAGGGTTTTTTACTGACATTTGGAACTTTCTGATAAACTCTAATGATCTACCTCAAGATAAGAACATTGTAAAAGCGACAGAACTAGATATCTCAGAATCAGAACCACTCAAGGACAGCACACGAGGAGAAGTAGTGAAGAACGAGTGGTACGAATGGGCTAATTATATGGCAAACAAACACAGAACGGACAATTGTATTTTGAGTAGAAAATCACCTTTGTCTGATCTTTTAATAGTCCCTGAACCGGCATCATTTAAAAACTGTGTAAGTTGGAAAAATGACCATTGTACCAATAGAAAGTATTCTATTCCCTTGTGTGACATAGAATGTAGGATTGCTCTGGGTAAGCACTAGGGGTAAAACGATGTTGAATGAGACCATGCTGGGAGACAATGATTGTGCTGCCTATAACATTAGAACTGAATTAAATGGACCTCAATTAGACAGAGGTACCGTGGTTAAAGAAAAATATGAATGTTTTTACAGACACCACACCGAAGGAATTGACGTAGGAAACACCACCGTAGAATGTGATACTATTTGGGTGTTAGAGAATGCGGGAGTTCGTAAAAGTAATGATAAATGGTTGATTATGAATAGAAAAGGGTTGTGTGGTCACATAACTCAGGTTGCGCCATCTCTTACTATGTTGAAAAATCAAGACAGAGGTATTGCTGATTGTTCTTTACACACATCTCTTACTATGTTGAAAAATCAAGACAGAGGTATTGCTGATAGTTTCTGGATGTGTGGAAAAAACTAACTGTTGAATGTATTGCCTGATGGATGGATTGGTCTTTGTGCCTTAGTTAGAGCAATTAAATAGGTTACTATTATTAAATCACCCCATGATGACTATGTTAAACCTAGAGTTAAAAGGGCTTATGAGAAGGATTCTGAGGTATACCTTGATGCAATTGGACAGCTTAGAGGTGTACCTCGGGATTTCAAGGCCAGAGAGGAGGTTAAATCAGGATTTGAATCTATATTCTTGTGGATAACACCAAATAAGAACTTAGAGTGGATTAATTATATATACTATAACCAACAGAGTTTCATTAACTATACTGACTCGGCTCTAACGGCGTTGGGGGAACAGGTACAGGCTACCAGTAAAATGACATGGCAAAATAGACAGGCTCTCAATTGGCTCTTAGCGGAGAAGGATGGAGTTGTGTCATGTTCGGTAACAGAGGGTATTCCGGTTACAAGTGTCTACGGACCATGTCTTTAATCTTCTAACAAAGGTTGGTATCATTGATATTACTTTGTTAGAGAGGTGTCTGCAAGGGAGGATCATGTTGAAATGCTTGATTTTAGAATGAAGTTGTGTCAATTTTATTTTTTAAACTGCATGCAGGCTTCTTGTTATATCATATTCATTGTATTATTTTTATTCCACATAATTGAGATAACCTCAGGCAAGGCTACATACTACATGCTCATTGCTTCGTTAAAGTATAATGGTTGATTATAAGTGTTTTTTATTTTTATACTAACTAGATCTTTCACTCCTATTTTATGTTATTAATTGGAGACGTTTGGTCTAGTTAGGTTTTGTAAGTGTATTATGTTTCAAATTGGATCTTTTACTCCTGTCTGTGTTTATGATTGGGAGATGTTTGGTCTAGTTGACTTATATGCTTTATTCACATTTGGTAATTTTTGTTGTCCATCGTAGGTATTACCATTCACCATCCTGATGTCATGTTTGTATAATTTATGGGGCTGATCAGCCCCAGAGGAGGGAGTGTGGGAGTGAATGATACATTTAGGGACAGACATAGAAGTGTACATTAGAGGAGAAGGAGAAGGCAACACGTGAGTGCATTTGCCATTCTGGTAAATACAGGAAACCAAAGATTAGCAGATGGCCAAAGCCATACGTGCCTTAAAGTGCATTTATGGAAAGAGCAGGACACCATTATGAAGATAAAATAGAGAGGAAAGGCCATAAGTGCTTAGGGTAAGATAGACATATATTAATTTTAGGAGACGAGGGTCCTGCCACCATTATAATCTAATCAAGAGCGGATACAGGCGTTATTGGGCGTAAACAAGCAGGAAGCCTGAAATGAAGGATAATAGTGGCAGATGACCTAGGAGAAGTAATTTAATTAAAGTATGTAATGATCTCATGTGTGTGTGTGTGTATAAAGACAGAGCCAGTGCAATGGGAAGGTGTGTGACCCGCGGATCATCCCGGCTTGTGATACATTGTATTAAAAGTCTATTTGAATTTACAAGTTCTTGTAAGTGTTATGTTTTGAACCGATTTTCCACGACAGTAGCAGCCTCTGATGTGTTGGAGATGGCTGTTTAACAGTCAGTGGGGTAGTATAGAAAACAATACGGTATATACTTATGAGATGAGTAATGCAAGATACGGAGACATTTTTAAAGTGGCTAGTGTTTCATTTCCTTGAAGTGGCCAGTGATTCCTAATCTATGTCTATAGGCAGCAGCCTCTGATGTGTTGTCAGTGGCGTAGTATAGAACACAATACAGTATATACTTATGAAATGGGTGATGCAATATGTAAACACAATTGTGACCCCATTCAGGAAACTAGGCGTATGTCGCAAGTCACGACTTCATAGGAGAGCCGTTTCAACGTAAAAAATACACTACCAGTCAAAGGTTTTAGAACACCTACTCATTCAAGGGTTTTTCTAAATTTTTTACTATTTTCTACATTGTAGAATAATAGTGAAGACATCAAAACTATGAAATAACACCAACGCTCTGGATAACATGAAAACAGCCTAATCTGCTAGGGTGAGTAAAATGGTCAGAGTGGGGTGTTCTCTAATTATGTGTTTGGAAGTAGCTAGCCAATGTTAGCCAGTTAGCTTGGGGCTTGACTGTCATTGTGAGGTCAGAGCTTTCGGATCAACCCTACTTATTAGCCAGAGCGTCCAGTGTACACTCTGAATGCGAAACGCTCTGCATTTACGAACAGACAATCTGACAGCACAATTGCAGTCATCAACGCTCTGGATAACATAACAGCCTAACCAGCTCTGCTATGGTAAGTAATGTTCAGTGAGCTGTTCTCTCTCTTAACCCTTTCATGCGTGAGTTCCAAATATCTCTAACGGTCACCCCAGCGTGAGTTTTTTTTTATGCACGTGATGTTAGAATGTTCTCTCCATTCCAGAATGTGATTGATACGTAACAGTACATTTTATCCGCGCTGCCCTCAAACCAAAGCACGCAGCCTGTTTATATTTATAGGCTGTTTCAACTTCAATTTCAAATTATTTTCTAACAAGTTTTTATTTTCTAAAAACAGTTTGAATTTAGGTGTGTTCCGCCTCCTCATTCATTCACATAAAAATAGTAATTTTTACTTTTGCGGACAATTACATTTTTGGGACATTTCGGACAAAATTCCCCCAAGCACTTCCCAATTGTTTGTGCAGTTCACGTCTGCAGACATTTGCTCATCTCCCGTCAGAACATGATCTGCACACGTGTTCACATTTTCTATCTGTTGCCCTCATTGCAGTCATTGTTTTCGTTAATAATAATAACTTTGGAAATGTGTGCGTTTCTATCAAAGTAAGTGCATTATTACGTTGTAATAGTTTCTGTATGTCGTTTCTATTGTAGCGTACTGTATGTATGGAGCATAATATATTTGTGTATATTCTTTATAACCGCGGACACGTGAGGTAACGTTACTCATTTTATAACCTTTATGGTGTTATAGTCAATCGTGCTTATGTAGCTACATTATTCTATTAGCTCTGTAAAACAATGCTAATTGCGTCAGAGAAGTACTATCTTGTGTTGTATTTTGAAGCTACATGGCCTTATGACTCCCAAGTGACGCAGCGGTCAAAGGCACCGCACATCAGTGCTACAGGCGTCACTACAGACTCCCTGGTTCAAATCCAGGCTGCGTTTCTATCAAAGTAAGTGCCTTATTACGTTATAATAGTTTCTGCTGTAGCTCACTGTATGTATGGATCATAATATATTCCTTATAACCGCGGACACGTGAGGTAACGTTACACATTTTATAACCTTTATGGTGTTATAGTCAATCGTGCTTATGTAGCTACATTATTCTATTAGCTCTGTAAAACAGTGCTAGTTGCGTCAGAGAACTATTAGCTTGTGTTGTATTTTGAAGCTACCCTGACCTTATGACTCCCGAGTGGTGCAGCGGTCTATGGCACTGCATCTCAGTGCTAGAGGCGTCACTACAGACACCCTGGTTCAAATCCAGGCTGTATCACAACTGGCTGTGATTGGGAGTCCCATAGGACAGCGCACGATTGGCCCAGCGTTGTCCGAGTTTGGCCGGTGTAGGCCATCATTGTAAATAATAATTTGTTTTTAAATTACTTGCCTAGTTAAATAAATAAAAAAATATGACCATGGTTTGTTTATTTGGTCTATTCAGCATAGCTCTGTTCTGCCCTGCCTTGCCCCCCTGTGGAGCTCAAAAGTTAGTTTCTTAATGCAATAAACAATTTTTTATAGCAGTGTTTATTATGTTACTTCTTTGTAGTATTGTTTTATTGCTATATCCTTATATTGTATTCTAATTAATAATTCCTCTTTCTTCTGTACTTTCAGAAACCACAAACATTATTTGCCAATATCATAACTGGAGCTGGACATCTTTGGAGCAGAAGAATGAGGACAGCTTTTGTATGCTAACGTACACTCCTTAACAGTCTTACTGGATGAAAAGACAGCAAGAAAACACATATGCCAATATGTAATAGTCGTCTATTTTATTGCAGTATTGGTAGTTGGTTCAACAACTTGTTATACTAGAGGACAAAAAACTGAAAATGCATAACCCATATTTAATATTCATGCAGTGACTGAACAACAACTGCATTTCCACCCCCACCTCACCTCTGAAGGCATAGTATCATGGCAGTCAGTCACTTATTGCTGCAGATGTGCTCAATAATGCTTGAGCATGTGATACTCCTCAAAGCATGGTGAAATACATAGAGGTGTATCACAAGCTAAACACATGTATTTTGTCATCTTCCTCTGCTTACTTCTCCTGGTGCCAGACAGGCAGACTTTGCAGTGCCTCCTTGTGCGACTACCTTGAGCAGCAGTTTGAGGGACTTTGCAGGGAAAATGCCGTGCAGTAAGGCGTAGGGGATTGTTTACAGCAGGACGACCCCCAGTGGATGGGCGCCGAGGGGTGTGGTGCTCCTCCAGCAGCTCTCTCATTAGGTTCTCTCTGTATTTTTGGTAGGTAATTACTTTACCTAAGAGGGAGTGGGGAGGATGAAGAAAGTTAGAGGATGATGAGGCAGTGGGTAGGTGGGTGAGATATTGTCACTATAATTGCATAATGGATTTGTATGTGAACTGTACATCCAATTACAAAAATAGCTTGTTCAGTAATCATCTCACCTGTTAGTTGGCGGTGAACTATGCTGCCATTGAGGGCAGCAGTGTCGATCAGATGGAAAAATATCTTCTTATACCACTTGGTTGTTTTCCGAGTGCATTCCACAAAGCTGTTTATCATGTCTGCCTTATCCACTGCCCCCATTTTGAGGTTATAGTCGAGCACACAATCTGGTTTGATCTTTCTCTCTCCAGTCAGGTGATCCACCTTCCCTGTGGCCGACATGGTTGCTGTATGGACAGTGGAGAGGACATGGACATCTCTTTTGTCATGCCACTTTACTGCCAGCTGTTGACCATTCTCCTGGAACTCCACCTCCCCTCTCTGCATCTTCCTGCATCCGAATCCTGGCATCCCCTTCCTGTTCGACCTGACTGTGCCACAGGCCCCTGTGCTGTTGGAGAGCAGATGCTGGAAGAGTGTGGGACTGCTGTACCAATTGTCCACGTACAAAGTGTGTCCCTTGCCGAGATGAGGAGCCAGCATGGTCATCACTACGGACCCGGACACCCCAAGCCCCTCAATGTTTGATGTCAGTGGTGGACCCTGTGTAAACTATAATATCCTGGACAAATCCTGTCTTCACGTCGCACATGACAAAGAACTTGACTCCAAACCTGTGCCTTTTGGAGGGAATATATTGACGGAACGCCAGCCTACCTTTCCATAACATCAGGGACTCATCAATGCATAGGACCTTGTATGGCACAAAGACCCAACCAAATGCTGATGTCAGGCTGGTTAGAACATTTCGTATTTTGTATAACGGGTCACTTAAGATGGCAGTAGCATTGTTGACGAAATGCAGGCATCGCAGCAGAACTAGGAAGCGGTCTTGGGAAAAGAGGGTGGCAAAGAAGGGAGTTGCAAACATAGGATCTGTGCTCCAGTATTCTCTTAGGGAGTTCTTCTTTACTATCCCCATGAGGAGGACTGCCACCAGGAAGGTATACATTTCACTAATTGTGGTTGTCACCCATTTAGTGAGTTTCCCCTTCACTCCTGGCTCTCTCTTCTCCTGTAGCTCCAAGGCATAGCGATTGGTCTCCTCTACTATGTCTCCCACCAGCTCCTCTGTCAGAAACAACTTGAAGCACTCTGCCTCAGTTGGAAATGGCAAGGGGCGTTGCACTCCAGACTGGGACTCGTCAAAGCAAACAGCAGGGCCAGGAGGGGTGAAATTACTGGTGGCCTTCCAGCTACCACAGAACTCCTGTACTTCATCCACTGTCGGTCTGCCTCCATCACCACCAGCATCTTCAAAGGGAACTGGTACTTCGTCAGTGGACAAGGGAAATTCAGATTCAGGGTTCTCAATGGCTACAAGGTTGGAGGGCAGCTCCTCACTGTCACTGTCAGAATCTGATTCCTGACTTTCATACTCAGACTCATTGTCAGAATTTTAAAAAATCTCCAGAATTTCCACATTTGTGAGTTGTCTCCTTTTGAAAGACATTGCTAATGCTACAGCTTAGCTCACTAGCTACATACGAACAACAACACTGAATGGCTCAGAGGAATGGCTCAGAGTGAGAGGGTACGTGTTTGACTACCGGCACGCGCCACTTGTATCAATAAATCACTATCAGAAAATGTTTTGTGTGGCAATTATTTGTGTATTTACGGTTTTATTCACATGTTTTCAATTCTAGGTGACAAATCATGCATTCCGATTCTTGCACAGATTGTAATGGGCACATATTATGTGTGTAAAATAAATTTTTTGAAGGTTGTACTGATTATGATGAGCTAAGCTAATTCCAGCTGTGTAGCCATGTTTGTTGACATACAATGCATTCTGGGTTTCACGTAATCGTCTGTTTGACCAAAGATGTTATAACAAAATGAGGTGTGTAAGAGTTCACAAATTCTTTGAGGACTTCCGGAAATGAATGGTGGGATGTGAACGACGGTAGATGACACACCCCTTCAACATGCATACTATAAACAGACCAAACTCATCTCGTCTTCTCTTATTATCTTCGGTTTCTGTGAGGAAAAATGCATGGCTGCGCGCTGAAACTAATCATCGGATTACTTTCGATTTCTATAAAGTGTTTTACCTAATTATTTCGATCAATGGTGAGCTCACCCGTGATGTGATTAATTATACATAGTAATTGCTATTAGCTAATTCATATTGTAGTTTATGTCAGCCTAGAGTTAGAAAATATGACTGCTTGTGTTGGGTCAATCTTTCCTCAGTTAGCGCTAGGACTATTGTAGCCTACATTTTCCCGGTTAGGATGATTGTGTTATGCTATATATACTTCTGTGAATATCTGAACATTGAATCCAAAAAATAAACTGCTCACATTCTGGACATAACTTTGTAAGGACTGTGTTTGTGTAAATAGTTTCTGAAAAAAGTGTGGCCAGCTCAAACGCTGATTGTTGCGTCATTCGAAACTGGCCGTTCTAAACGAGCGTTCTAAATGAGTGTTCTAATCACACGGGTGTGATCGTACGCTTCAGGGACCACTGTAGAACGATCACACCCGTGTGATGGTACGTGTGAAAGGGTTAAATGTCTGGAAGTAACTGGCAAGTTAGTACAAAACGCTTGGTTCAACCCTTAAAGAGATGGGTGGGGCTAAGGCTTAAGAGGGTGTGAACAATGCTGAATGGTTGTAGACAAAGAAAGGCTCTCCAATAGTAGTACCAAAACATTGAATGACGGTTTTCTCAGAAGTGAGTTTACTTCTTGATCAGCTTTCAAATCAGAAATACTTTCCCCAAATGCAGTGTATGATATACAATTTTGTTGCTCTGAGTCTCTACTTTTATCCAATGTAAAAAACTAAAATTCAAATGTTGCTACATGAGATCGAATCCAGGTGGTGAGTCGCAATTTAAAAGTGACTAAGATACTGTAGAATAGTGTGGAGTGCAGTTTATACATATGAGATGAGTAATTCTAGATACGGAACATTATTAAAGTGGCTAGTGATACATTTCTAAAAGTGGCCAGTGATTCCAAATCTATGTCTATAGGCAGCCGCATCTGATGTGCTGGTGATGGCTGTTTAGCAGTCTGATGGCCTTGAGATAGAAGCTGTTTTTCAGTCTCTTGGTCCCAACTTTGATGCACCTGTACTGACCTCGCCTTCTGGATGATAGCGGGGTGAACAGGCAGTGGCTCGGGTGGTTGATGTCCTTGATGATCTTTTTGGCCTTCCTATGGCATTGGGTGCTGTAGGTGTCCAGGAGGGCGGGAAGTTTGACCCTGCTATTGCATTGAGCAGACCGCACCATCCTCTGGAGAGCTTTGCAGTTATGGGCGGTGCAGTTGCCGTACCAGGCAGTGCTACAGCCCGACAGGATGCTCTCAATTGTGCATCTATAAAAGTTTGTGAGGGTTTAATGTGTTACGCAAAATTTCTTTAGCCTCCTGAGGTTGAAGAGGCGCTGTTGCGCCTTCTTCACCACACTGCTGTGTGGGTGGACCATTTCATTTTGTCAGTGATGTGTACGCCAAGGAAGTTGAAGCTTCCACCTTCTCCTCTGCGGTCCCATCGATGTGGATAGGGGGGTGCTCCCTCTGCTGTTTCCTGAAATCCACGATCATCTCCTTAGTTTTGTTGATGTTGAGTGAGAGGTTATTTTCCTGGCACCACACTCCCGGAGCCCTCACCTCCCTGTTGGCTGTCTCATCGGTGTTGGTAATCAAGCCTACTACTGTTGTGTTGTCTGCAAACTTGATGATTGAGTTGGAGGCATGCTTGGCCAAGCAGTCATGGGTGAACAGGGAGTACAGGACGGGGCTGAGCACGCACCCCTGTGGGGTTCCAATGTTGAGGATCAGTGAAGAGGAGGTGTTGTTTCATACCTTCACCACCTGGGGGCGACCCGTAAGAAAGTTCAGGACCCAGTTGCACAGGGCTGGGTTCAGAACCAGGGCCTCGAGCTTGATGATGAACTTTGTTGAATGCTGAGCTGTAGTCAATGAACAGTATTCTTACATAGGTATGCTTCTTGTCCAGATGGGACAGGGCAGTGTGCATTGTTGTGGCGATTACATCGTCTGTGGATCTATTGGGGCGGTAAGCAAATTGAAGTGGGTCTAGGATGGCAGGTAAGGTGGAGGTGATATGATCCTTGACTAGTCTCTCGGAGCACTTCATGATGACAGAGGTGAATGCTGGGGCGATAGTCACTTATTTCAATTATCTTTGCTTTCATAGGTACAGGGACAATGGTGGCCATCTTGAAGCATGTAGGGACAACAGACTGGGATAGGGAGAGATTGAATATATCTGTGAACACACCAGCCAGCTTGTCTGCGCATGCTCTGTGGACGAGAACGGGTACACCATCTTCCCGGCAGCTTTGCGAGGGTTAACATGCTTAAATGTCTTACTCATGTTGGCCACGGAGAAGGAGAGCCCACAGTCCTTGATAGCGGGCCGCATCGGTGGCACTGTATTATCCTCAAAGTGAGCGAAGAATGTGTTCAGCCTGTCCGGAAGCAAGACGTCGGTGTCCGCAACGTGGTTGGTTTTCCTTTTATAATCCGTGATTGTCTGTAGACCCTGCCACATACGTCTCGTGTCTTAGCCGTTGAACTGGGACTCAACTCTGTCGCTATACGGAAGTTTAGCCTGCTTGATTGCTTTGCAAGAATACTGTGTGTATTCTTCCATATTCCCAGTCTTCTTGCCCTGGTTAAATGCAGTGGTTCACGCTTTCAGTTTTGCGTGAATGCTCCCATCCATCCACGGTTTCTGGTTAGGGTAGGTTTTAATAGTCACAGTGGGTACAACATCTCCTATGCACTTCCTGATAAACTCATTCACCATATCGGTATATGTGTCGATATTATCTTCTGAAGCTACTCTGAACATATCCTAGTCCGCGTGATCAAAACAATCTTGAAGCCTGGATTGCAATTGATCAGACCAGCATTGAATAGTCCTGTTTGGATTTCTGCCTAGGAGGGGAGGAGCAGGATGGAATCGTGGTCCGATTTGTCGAATGGAGGACAGGGGAGGGCCTTATATGGATTCTGGAAGATAGTATAGCAATGGTCGAGGATTTAAGTTGTGCGAGTACTACAATCAAAACGTTGATAGAATTTCGGGAGCCTTTTCCTCAAATTTGCTTTTTTTAAATCCCCAGCTACAATAAATGCAGCCTCAGAATATGTGGTTTTCAGTTTGCATAAAGTCCATTTGAAGTTCTTTGAGGGCCGTCGTGGTATCCGCTTGGGGGGCGATATAGACCGCTGTGGCTATTATTGATGAAAATTCTCTCGGGAGATAGTACGGTCCGCATTTGATTGTGAGATATTCTAGAACGGGTGAACAGAAGGACTTGGATTCCTGTACGTTATCACAGTTACACCATAAGTCGTTAATCATAAAACATATACCTCCACCCTTCTGATTCCCGGGGAGATGTTTGTTCCTGTCCGTGCGATGTACTGAGAACCCAACTTGCTTTACAGAGTCAGACAGTATATCTCGAGAGAGCCATGTTTCCGTGTTTCTGTGAAGCTGAGTATTTTACAATCCCTGGTGTCTCTCTGAAAAGCAACTCTCGCCTTGAGCTCATCAATTGTATTATCCAGAGATTGGACATCAGCAAGTAAAATACTCGGGAATGGTGGGTGGTGTGCAAGCTTCCTAAGTTGGACCAGAAGACCGCCTTGAGTACCTCTTCTCCGCCGGCTTTGTTTTGGGTCAGCCTCTGGAATAAGTTAAATTGCCCTGGGGAGAGAAAACTAAGGATCCGCTCCAGGGAAGTCGTAATCCTGGTCGTAAAGCTGGAAGTTCTGGTGAGTTACCGCCGCTTTATTATCCAATAGTTCTTCCTGGCTATATGTAATGACACAAAACAATTCCTGAGCTAATAACATAAAAATGTGTACATAAACAAACAAAATACTGCAGAGTTGCTTAACTCTACCACTTCTCTCTCCCGGATCCGGGATCGTCCTCATCAAAAAAGCTGACTAGCATAGCCTAGCCTAACGGGACAGAGATATCATATAATTTTCATGAAATCACAAGTCCAATACAGCAAATGAAAGATAAACATCTTGTGAATCCAGCCATCATTTCCGATTTTTAAAATGTTTTACAGCGAAAACACAATATGTATTTCTATTAGCTAACCACAATAGCCAAAGACTCAACCGCATATTTCCACCATGTTTCTACCGCATAGGTAGCTATCACAAAACCGACCAAATAGAGATATAATTAGTCACTAACCAAGAAACAACTTCATCAGATGACAGTCTTATAACATGTTATACAATACATTCATGTTTTGTTCGAAAAATGTGCATATTTGAGGTATAAATCATAGTTTTACATTGCAGCTACCATCAAAAATATGACCATGACAAATAGCACCGAAGCAGCCAGAATAATTACAGAGAGCAACGTGAAATACATAAATACTCATCATAAAACATTTATGAAAAATACATGGTGTACAGCAAATGAAAGATAAACATCTTGTGAATCCAGCCAATATTTCCGATTTTTTAAGTGTTTTACAGCGAAAACACAATATAGAATTATATTAGCTTACCACAATAGCCAAACACACAAATGCATTTATTCACCGCAAAAGGTAGCTATCGCAAAAACCAGCAAAATATATAAAATTAATCACTAACCTTTGAACAACTTCATCAGATGACAGTCTTATAACATCAGGTTATACAATACACTTGTGTTTTGTTCGAAAATGTGCATATTTAGAGCTGCAAACCGTGGTTATACATTGTGAATATGTAGCATCGATTCACCAGAATGTCCGGAGCTATTTTGGACACTCACCTAATCTGACCAAAGAACTCATCATAAACTTTACATAAAAATACTTGTTGTATGGCAAATGAAAGATACACTGGTTCTTAATGCAACCGGCGTGTTAGATTTTTAAAAATAACTTTACCATAACAAACAGCTTGCGTTATTGCAAGACAGCGCTCGCCAAAACGGCAGAGAATAGGAATCAACATTTTCCACAGAAATACGAAATAACATCATAAATTGTTCTTACTTTTGCTGAGCTTCCATCAGAATCTTGTACAAGGAGTCCTTGGTCCAGAAAAAATTGTTGTTTGGTTTTAGAATGTCCATTTCTTCTGTCGAATTAGCAACCTTAGCTAGCCATGTGGCGCGAACATGCCCATCCTCTCTTGACGCCAAGAACGGAAAATTCCAAAAGTCCCAATAAACTTTGAATAAACTGATAAAACTCGGTTGAAAAAACCTACTTTATGATGTTATTATCACATGTATCAAATAAAATCAGAGCCGGAGATATCCGCCGTGTATACCGAACGCTTATCAGAAGACAATGTCGACGTACTTCGCGCGCCAGAGAAGACAAAGACATTTCCAGACCTGTCACTCCAAAAGCTCTTGTTCGGCCTCAGATCAAGCTAGACACCCCATTCCACCTTCCACTGCCTGTTGACATCTAGTGGAAGGCGTATGAAGTGCATGCATATCGATAAATATAAGGCAATTGAATAGGCAGGCCCTGGAACAGAGCATCGTTTTCAGATTTTTCACTTCCTATATGGAAGTTTGCTGCAAAATGAGTTCTGTTTTACTCACAGATATAATTCAAACAGTTTTAGAAACTTGAGAGTGTTTTCTATCCAATAGGAATAATAATATGCATATTGTATGATCTAGAATAGAGTACGAGGCAGTTTAATTTGGGCACGATTTTTTCCAAAGTGAAAACAGCGCCCCCCTATTGACAAGAAGTTAACTCTTATGGCTGCAAGCCCGGTGTCGGTACACATATGACAACAGCCAGTTCAAGTGCAGGGCGCGAAATTCAAAATATATTTTTTTGAAATATTTAACTTTCACACATTAACAAGTCCAATACAGCAAATGAAAGATAAACATCTTGTGAATCCAGCCAACATGTCCGATTTTTTAAATGTTTTACAGCGAAAACACCACGTATATTTATGTTAGCTCACCACCAAATACAAAAAAGCACAGACATTTTTCACAGCACAGGTAGCTTGCACAAAACCAACCAAACTAACCAAGAACCAACCAAACTAACCAAGAAACAACTTCATCAGATGACAGTCTTATAACATGTTATACAATACATCTATGTTTTGTTCGAAAAATGTGCATATTTGAGGTATAAATCATAGTTTTACATTGCAGCTACAATCGGAAATAGCACCGAAGCAGCTAGAACAATTACAGAGACCAAATTGAAATACCTAAATACTCATCATAAAACATTTATGAAAAATACATGGTGTACAGCAAATGAAAGACAAACATCTTGTGAATCCAGCCAATATTTCCGATTCTTTAAGTGTTTTACAGCGAAAACACAATATAGCATTATATTAGCTTACTACAATAGCCAACCACACAACTACATTGATTCAAGGCAACAGTAGCGATAGCGACAAAACCAGCAAAATATATTAATTATTTCACTAACCTTCATAAACTTCATCAGATGACAGTCCTATAACATCATATTACACAATACATATATGGTTTGTTCGAAAATGTGCATATTTAGAGCTGAAATCTGTGGTTATACATTGTGAAAACGTAGCAAATATTTTCCAGAATCTCCGGATATATTTCTGACACTCACCTATTCTGACCAAATAACTAATCATAAACGTTACTAAAAAATACTTGTTGTACAGCAAATGATAGATACACTAGTTCTTAACTTCTTATGGCTGCAGCCCGACGTCGGTACACTTATGACAACAGCCAGCTCAAAGTGCAGGGCGCGAAATTCAAAAGATATTTTTTTTAAATATTTAACTTTCACACATTAACAAGTCCAATACAGCATATGAAAGGTACACATCTTGTGAATCAAGCCAACATGTCCGATTTTTAAAATGTTTTACAGGGAAGACACAATATGTAAATCTATTAGCTAACCACGTTAGCAAAAGACACCACTTTTCTTACTCCATCAGTTTTTTACTCCATCAGTAGCTATCACAAATTCGACCAAATAAAGATATAAATAGCCACTAACCAAGAAACAACTTCATCAGATGACAGTCTGATAACATATTTATTGTATAGCATATGTTTTGTTAGAAAAATTTGCATATTTCAGGTATAAATCATAGTTTACATTGCAGCTACAGTCAGAAATTGCACCGAAAGCAGACAGAAAAATTACAGACACCAACACCAAATAACTAAATACTCATCATAAAACATTTCTGAAAAATACATAGTGTACAGCAATTGAAAGACAGGCATCTTGTGATTCCAGACAATATTTCCGATTTATCAAGTGTTTTACAGCGAAAACAAAATGTAGCGTTATATTAGCTTAGCACAATAGCCAGAAACACTTGGGCGCCGGCGACTACTGCAGATATATGAAATAACATCATAAAATGGGTCTTACTTTTGCTGATCTTTCATCAGAATGTTGGACAAGGTGTCCTTTGTCCAGAACAGTCGTTGTTTGGATTCAGAACGGACACTTTCCCTCTTCATTTAGCAAGCGCGCTAGCCGGGTGCCACGACACTCTCCATGTCAACAAACGGAAGAGAACGGAACACAGCAAAACTCCCTAAAAAATTTCAATAATCTTATGAAACCATATTGAAAAAACATACTTTACGATGATATGGTGACATGTATCAAATAAAATCAAAGCCGGAGATTGTAGTCGCCTATAACGGAAGCTAAACAAAAGGCAATCACACTGTCCAGCTCGCGCTATTCAGAGTACCGAAAATGGTGGACACGAGATTCCAAGATGATGTGTTCCAACTCAGATCGAGATAATCACCTCATTTCTTCTCTCACAGCCTCTTGACAACCAGAGGAAGGTGTATGACGTGTATGTATACTAATAGGTCTTGTGCCCATGTATAGGCATGAAGAAGAACAGAGCATCGATTTCAGACGTTCCACTTCCTGGTCAGGAAAAGTGCTGCAGAATGAGTTCTGTTTCACTCAGAGAAATAATTCAAACGGTTTTAGAAACTAGAGAGTGTTTTCTATCCAATAGTAATAATAATATGCATATTGTACGAGCAAGAATTGAGTACGAGGCCGTTTGAAATGGGCACGATTTAACTGGCTACTCAATACTGCCCCTTGCAGCCATAAGAAGTTAACAATTTTATCCGTATTTACAGATTGCATACAAGTTTGATATTAACGCACATGAAATTTCACATGTTCGAGAAGACATTTCTGCAAAAAAAACATAATACATTTATTTATTTTTTTACATTCAACCAGCTCTCCTGTGAAGTTGAGACTTGCAACATACGCCTAGTTTCCTGAATCGGGTCAAAAATATGTGATCGTACACGACAAAGGGTTAAGTTATGTTTTTGCGTCTTTTACTTTTGGTTTTGTACATCAGCTGAAAACAAATTATTTTTGGTTATGCAAAATAAATTTCACAGCGGCTTAGATGGTACAATAATTCGCAATACTATACTTGCTTGTTTTGTCACTGAAATTACAGTGCATTCGGAAAGTTTTACACAACGCTTTGAATATATGAACTGACAATCTGACAGCACAGTTGCGGTCACCAACGCTCTGTATAACATAAAAATAGCCTAACCTGCTCTGCTAGGGCGAGTGATGGACAGTGAGCAGTTCTCTCATTTGTGTCTGGAAGTAGCTAGCAAGTTAGATTGGGTGCTTGACTGCTGTTGTTAGTACAGAATGCTCAGATCAACCCTTAAAGAGATGGGTGGGGCTAAAGCGTAAGAGGGTGTGAACGATGTTGAATGGATGTTGACAAAGAAGAGCTCTCCAGTAGATACCAAGACATTCAAAGGCCATTTTCTCAAAAGTGAGGTTTTATCAACTTTCAAAGCATAATTAACTTCCTCATTGTTCTTCAAATGCATTGTATGATATACCATTTAATAGCTCTGTGTCTCTGCTTTTATCCAATGTGAAAAACCCCATTTCAAATTTTGCTACATAAGACCGAATCAAGGCGGTCGGTCACAAATGTGAGATAATGTCTAGATGCTTTTTATAGTGGAGATCAAGTTTATAAATTGCCTGGCTGGTCTGATGACAGTGGATTGCGCAGTTAGATGGAACAGAGTAAATAGGCATTTTAACGTTATAGATTTAGCCGGTGGTAACTTGTGGAATAGACTGGCTGGAATGCGGTGTTAAACAGTCTTCCTTGGTTAAAACCATTTTTTCCCCCTGCTTATAAAACGTTTGGGGGCGGCATGTTCCTCCGGGGGCAGGGGGCCTGTCACTCTGTGTCCTGGCTCCTACACCCTTGGTGAGGACCCACTCCCCATCCTCCCATGGGTGAGCATTGTTTGCTATTCATGTGTCTATTGTCACTTTGTGAGCTGAACAGGTTAAGTCAAAGATATGTGATGCAGGGAGTGAGTGGGTACACTGCTAGTATGAGAACTCCAAATAACTGAACACCTGGGGCAGAGAGAAAAAAAACACCAGACCTGACTGAATCTTACCGCAGTGTTTCACATCCAATCAAAATGCAATACTGACCCCTAGTGTCTCAGGCTAGACTATCAGTGCAATGTGGATTTTCCAGGAGTAAGTAAAGGGTTAAAACATACAAGCAAGCCATGGAAGTCTAATTGTATTGATCCAACTCATACAGTAGTTATTCTAGTATGTTTCAGGTGTCATTAGAAGCCTGCTTTTCTGTTGACACACCTTTTAAAAGAAATGCCTTATTCCTGTCACCCAATGAGTAGTAGCTCTTGTGGGTTTTCTGTATATTACATTTGCGACAGCTTTTCATGGGAATATAATATTATTATATTATTTTCCTAACAGAGATGTTTCCATCAAATTGACTTATTGTGGATAAATGTGTGTGCGTAATGACATAGTGCACATTAAAATAACTTACTTTGTACCAAATTAAAAATAAATGGGTTTCCATTACATTTCCAACACTACTGATGTTTTGTCACAAAAACGGTTGCGTTATATAGCAAACATGCCCACTCTAGTCTTGGTATGTGTGCTCTAGCCAACAGCTCACAGATTATGAGACTATTATGTATAATCAATATTATTTTGATTTGTCAAATTGCAGCCAAGCATCGATCATCATGCCACCAGAATAAGACACTTGATATTTAAAGGCGCATCAAGCATCAATCTCAACGAATGCACTGTCACCACCCTGTGAAGTTCATCATCATTTATTTAATCTGTAGCCTAATAAACTACATGGTTTCCTGAGTCGTAGTGGGAGGACCACACAACATATAACCAAGTTTACTTCGATATGATGGTTATTATCAGGGGCGCAACTTTCACTGGGGACATGTGCCCGCACATTCTGAACTTGCACCCCCCCAGTTTTATCATTGGAATGTGATACAAAACGAGGCAACGGTGTGCTTTAGGACCATGCGGATGCCTCCGAGCGGTCAGGTAGGCTGCTTGGACTGTTTAAAAAAATAATATTATAATTATGTCCCCCCCACTTTTAAAATCAAAGTTGTGCCCCTGGTTATTAGATCAATATTTGCCCATATCCACTGGCATTTCTCGCATAATTAATTTTACAGACACAAAAATATCCCACCATGTCGAACAAACAAATTGTCTGTCGGCATTGTCTGTCTGTCGACTGAGTACACCCTGGCCTGACACCTGGATGTGCCTGGCCCAAACCCACCTGGCTCCACTCTACCTGCCTGTTGCTGCCTACACTGGTTCTTTCTCCCGCTCAAGTCACTTTCCTTTAAGTGTGTGCCCTCAGGCCACTACTCTACTACCCCATATCTACAACGCAAAACCCATGCGTATGTTGTCACGTGTGTGTGTGTATGCATGTCTCTTCACAGTCCCTGCTGTTCCATAAGATGCATTTTTATAATTTTTCTTGTCTGATTTTACTGCTGCATCTGTTACTTGATGTGGAATAGAGTTCCATGTAGACATGGCTCCATGAGCCCCACCCTGCCTATTGTAAAACATTTCTCCATCCCATTCCCTCAGTTTAGCAAACAAAGAGGAGAGGCTGTGACTTTAATTCATGTGGGGAATTACATTTGCTGTCAATTACTTTATTTTATAAATACCCTTTATTTTGTATGTGTCCTTTTTCAAGGTTTAATAAAACCTTAATTCAGCCAAGAAATACATATTTTCATTGGTGAAATATTCAACAGACTGAACAGTCATGTACCAATGGGATAAATTAATTGCATTGCAGTTGTGTGTGGTGTTGTTGTCATTCAGCCTCATCTAGCGTTGGTATGGAATAATGGATAAGTGACAAATTATCTCAGCCTTAGGAAATATTTGGAGAAAGAAGTCACACTTACAGTTTGCACAAATCTTTATTTGATTTGCTGTAATACAGAGATGCAGACAGTTTAAAAGCATACATTCAACCTAACAATGTCTTCATTGTATTTTAATTGAAAATGAAAGCATAGTCTTCCTTTATTCACCATTTCAATAAGGAAAGGGCAATACCAGTATTAATGGCCTGCAAACTCAGACAATATCCATAATGACTATAGAGAAAGTACTCACAATTCAAGACCCTATAGACAATGGCTTTTCATGAAGTAACATGGTAAGTAATGAAATACAAGTTTATGGGTGTGTGCTGAGTGGGTGAGTGACTTGAGGGGGAGAAAGAACCAGTGGAGGCAGCAACTGGCTGGTAGAGGGGGCAAGGTGAGATTGGGCAAGCCATGTCCAGGTGTCAGGCCAAGTTGCCCTCAGTCGCGGTCCAAGAGCCTCAGGCCCTCCGCAAGGGGAGAATGAGAAAAGATGAGGGTTAGTGTGAGCATGGCTAAGACCATGGTACACCAAATACACTGGGGGTAGAGAATAATCAATAGTGATGCTGTGGACACTGGATAATAGGACTAAATGCTACCTGAATGGATAATCTGACTAAATGCTACCTGAATTGACTCAGAAAAGTAACATAAGTATGCCTACAGTATCACAGCGAGGTCAAACAGGTGACAGCCAGCTATGTTAATAAAGAGATATGCAGAAAGATAATCAGCCTCTATGTCTGTGGATCCTTTCAAGTTTTTTCATGTCAGCCAGGCCCATCTTTTCAAAGAAACACCATTATTTCAATCTCTAGTTCTGTAAAATAAGTAGTTTTGTTATGGCCACAAAATAATCGAGAATAATTCAGTAAACAGCACCACACTCAGGCAGAAAATGGAATGTTCTATTTTCAACCGGGCCCATCTTTTCAAAGAAAACACAATTGTATTATATCTCTATTTGAACAAAATAAGTTGTTTTGTTGTGATCACAAGAACATCCTAATAATTCAGGTAAAGATCCCCACAGTCAGGCAGATAAATGAGTGAGAACAATTAGTTTCCATGGCCAATCTGGCTTCTACGTAGAAATAATATAATAGTAAATTAATAGAAGACATTCAAAATCAAATCATCAAATCAAATCAAATTGTATTGGTCACATAGACATGGTTAGCAGATGTTATTGCGAGTGCAGCAAAATACTTGTGTTTTTAGTTCCAACAGTGCAGCGATTCCACAACAACTACCTAAAACACACAAATCTAAGTAAAGGAATGGAATATAAAGAATATATACATATAAATATATATGTTTGACCAATGACAGAGTGGCATAGGCAAGATGCAATAGATGGTATAAAATAAGGTATATACATATGAGATGAGTAATGCAAGATATGTAAACATTATTAAAGTGACTAGTGATCCATTTATTAAAGTGGCCAATGATTTCAAGTCTGTATGTAGGCAGCAGCCTCTCTCTGTTAGTGATGGCTGTTTAACTTCTCTCAGCTACGGATCCCTTTTACGAGATCACTTTCCTACACAACCGCTAGAATTGCAGGGCGCCAAATGCAAAAATATGACTAAAAATATGTATAATCATGCAATCACAAGTGAAATATACCAAAACACAGCTTAGCTTGTTGTTAATCATGTCAGATTTTGAAAATATACTTTACAGCGAAAGAAATCCAAGCTTTTGTGAGTGTAGCTTTCAATGCTACAACAAGCTAGCCTTATATTAGCTTGGTTAGCTTGGTCACGAAAGTCAGAAAAGCAATGAAATTAATCGCTTACCTTTGATAATCTTCGGATGTTTCCACTCACGAGACTCCCAGTTACACATCAAATGTTATTTTTGTTCGATAAATATTACTTTTATAACAAAAAAACGCCATTTGGGTTGCGCATTATGCTCAGAAAATCAAAGCCGTGTTCCGTTCGACAAATTCCAAAAAGTATCCATAATGGTCGTAGAAACATGTCAAATGTTTTTTATAATCAATCCTCAGGTTGTTTTTAACAAACATAATCGATAATATTTCAACCGGACCATTACCTATTCAATAAGAGACAAACGGAAAATGGGGAGCTCCTCTCGTGCACGCAGGAACTATTCGGAGGACACTTGACTAGTTTTGAAAAAACTCGTTCATTTTTCAAAATAAAAGCCTGAAACTATGTCTAAAGCCTGGTCCCAGCCTGAGGAAGCCATTGGAAAATGAATCTGGTTGATACCCCTTTAAATGGAGGATAGGTGGGCCAGGAAACACAGATTGTTTAAAAAAAATATCACTTCCGGGTTACATTTTCTCAGGTTTTCGAATGCAGAATAAGTATTGTTATACTCACAGACAATATTTTGACAGTTTTGAAAACTTTGGAGGGTTTTCTATCCTAATCTGTAAATTATATGCGTATTCTACGATCTGGGCCAGAGAAAATGTCCGTTTACGTTGGGCACGTTATTTTCAACAACAACAAAAAATTCTGACCCCTAGCGCTAAGAGGTTAACCTCTCTAGGGCACGTGAGACGGTAGCGTCCCACCTGTTCAACAGCCAGTGAAACTGCAGGGCGCCAAATTCAAAACAACAGAAATTCCATAATTAAAATTCCTCAAACATACATGTATTATACACCATTTTAAAGATACACTTGTTTTAAATCCAGCCACAGTGTCCGATTTCAAAAAGGCTTTTCGACGAAAGCAAACCAAATGATTATGTTAGGTGAGTGCCTATTCACAGAATAACACAGCTAATTTTTCCAGCCAAAGAGAGGATTCACAAAAAGCAGAAGTTTAGATAAAATGAATCACTAACCTTTGATGATCTTCATCAGATGACACTCATAGGACTTAATGTTACACAATATATGTATGTTTTGTTCGGTAAAGTTCATATTTATATCCAAAAATCAGAGTTTACATTGGCGCCTTACGTTTAGAAGTTCCAAAACATCCTTTGATTTTGCAGAGAGCCACATCGATTTACAGGAATACTATTAATAAACATTGCTAAAAGATACAACTGTTATGCATGGAATTTTAGATGCACTTCTCCTTAATGCAACCACTGTGTCAGATTTCAAAAAAGCTTTACGGAAAAAGCAAACCATGCAATAATCTGAGTCGGCGCTCAGAGCCCAATCAAACACAAATATATCCGCCATATTATGCAGTCAACAAAAGTCATATATAGCATTATAAATCTTCACTTACCTTTGCTGATCTTCGTCGGAATGCACTCCCAGGACTCCCACTTCCACAAGAAATGTTTGTTTTGTTCGGTAATGTCCATCATTTATGTCCAAATAGCTACTTTTGTTACCGCGTTTGGTAAACAAATCCAAAGTCACGAAGCGCGTTCACTAAAAGCAGACGAAATGTCAAAAAGTTCCGTAACAGTCAGTAGAAACATGTCAAACGATGTATTGAATCAATCTTTAGGATGTTTTTAACATAAATCTTCAATGTTCCAACCGGAGAATTCCATTGTCTTCAGAAGTGCGATGGAAGAGAGCTCCCTCTCATGTGAACGCGCATGGTCAGAGCATGGTCAGCTCATTGGCAGACCTTACTCATTCCCTTCTAAAGAGGTACTTGCAGTGAGAACATTTAGGTACATATAAGTGTCTAATATCGGCTGTTAATCTAATTGCACTGTTCGATTTATAGTAGCTATTACAGCGAAAACATGCCATGCGATTGTTTGAGGACGGCACCCCAGAACAAAACATTTTCCCACCGGCACAGGCTTCATACATTCACATATAAAGATGAAATATTCACTTACCTTTTGAAAATCTTCCTCTGATTTGTCATCCCAAGGGTCCCAGCTATAACATGTAGTGTCGTTTTGTTAGATAAAATATTTTTTTATATCCCAAAAAGTATGTTTAGTTGGCGCCATCGATTTGAGTAATCCACTCGTTCAGAGAGAGGAATCCAAAAATCTACCCCTAAACTTTGTTTCAACAAGTCAAAATATGTTTCTATTTACTCCTCAGACACCCTAAAATGTAATCAAACTATAATATTTATTTCGGAAAGAAGTATGTTCAATAGGAAACTGATTTTAGCAGGTGCGCAACTTCATCATGGCGCGCAAAGACACGGATTTCCAATACTGTGTCCTCATACAAGAACTGTTATTTCTTATTCGATTTTGAAGTTACAAGCCTGAAATCTTGAATATGGACTGCTGACATCCTGTGGAAGCCATGGGAATTGCATCCAGGGAGCTATTGTACAATATGACATTTCTCTTGCATTTCTAAGAGGATGGTATCTATCAATTTTATTTTTCTTGTTGGTGTTTCTTTGGATTTTCTCCTACCATATCTATTGTGTTATATTGTTTTAACATTTCTACAAACTTCAAAGTGTTTTCTTTCCAATGGTACCAATTATATGCATATCCTGGCTTCGGGGCCTGAGCTACAGGCAGTTTACTTTGGGCACGTTATTCAGGCGGAAATGGAGAAAAAAGGGGCCTATCCCTAAGAATTATCAATAAGCCTAGTTTACTCTAACGTTAGTCAACTTAGCTAACGTTACGTGAGTCAACTGAGTTAGGTATGCTAACATTAGCTAACCTTGTACTAAAACGATAACTTACTTAACGTTAGCTAGCTAACTCCAGTCATTGTTGTTTAATAATCCAACATCAACATTGATTACATAATTAAAAGCTAATGGTACATGTTATCACATATAAAAATTACCAAGTGACCCAACGACATTACTGCAGTGAATTTACTTAAGTGACAGTTAGAAAAGAGAGTTGTGTCTGCACTCAAGTGGTCACGCGTTTAGGCATTCTGCAAACAAGTTGATGGAACTGTGCGTTTCTATGGCAATGGGAGTGCAAGCAAGAGTACATTTTAAAACCTACTGACAATATTTATAAACATTGGCCAAGAGTTCATTCTCGTTCGTGTCAAACAGTACCAAATCCCAACCTATTGGCTACCTTGGAATAGGTTTCAAATCCATTTATTTTTTATCTTTAATTTTGAAACCTGACAACATTTAGAAACGTTGGCCAAGAGTTCCCTTTCGTACGTGTCAAACAGTACCAAAGCTCAACCTATTGGCAACGTTGGAATATGTTTCAAATACATTTATTTTGGAATGTTGAGAAAACATTGTTACAACATTTGTTTTTGCAATACCAATATACAACCTTTCCCAACCTAAATCCAATGTTGGTTTAGGTTCCAGGAACGTTTTGTGCTACCTGGGATATCCTGTTTCCATCGTGACTTTTTTAATGCGTCAGGTAATTCTTCCGCATGAAATGGTTAAATTGAAACCTGGTATATGTGTTACAGTGTTTGCGAAGCTTGATAAAACAAATGGTGCAGTAAGGACAAAGTGCAGGCCTACAATAAATAACATGCTGCTATTTATACCATCTGGGTATAATGGATTAATAAAACTGCTGATTTTAGAAGTCATTTTAAACTATAGAGGAGATGGATTGACTATCAAGGGAATAGTTTGATTCTACGAAACACTCACATATCACTCCTGTCATAGTTTCTCATCCAGCACAACATAACATGGAAGCCTTCATAACAGGGCGGAGGAACTGAACGCAGCATACAATTGAAAACCTGTTTCTCACTGCCTAAATTCCCCCGTTATTCATCTAGATATACAATGTTATGGTACATTATTCATAATTGTGACCAATTTGTAACAAATCATTGTAGTCAAAGTGTTAGGCCAGCATTTTCCACAAGATGGCAATGTAACTTCACTTATGTTTCTCTCTTTTATTGCATAGCAGATTATGCTCTCTGTTAGCACTGCACTCTACTCTAGGTTTAGGCAGTGATGGAAGAAGTACTCAATAGTCATACTTAAAGTAAAGATACCTTAATAGAACATAACAAGTAACAGTGATAGTCACCCAGTAAAATGTAACTTTAGTAAAATTATTTGGTTTTAAATATACATAAGAATCAAAAGTAAATGTAATTGCTAAAATATACCAAAGTAAAAGTATCAAAGTACAAGTATAAATCATTTCACTTTCCTCATATTAAGAAAACCAGACGGCACAATTGTCTTAAAAAAAAAAAAAAAACGGATAGCCAGGGCACACTTCAATACTCAGACATAATTACAAAGGATTTGTGTTTAGTGAATCTGCCAGATCAGAAGCAGTAGGGATGACTAGGGATGTTCTCTTGAGAAGTGTATGAATTTGGACCATTTTCCCATCCTGCTAAGCATTCAAAATGTAGCGAGTACTTTTGGCTGCCAGGGAAAATGTATGGGGTAAAAAGTACATTATTTTCTTTAGGAATGCAGTGGAGTAAAAGTAAAAGTTGTCAAAAATAGAAATAGTCAAGTAGAGTACAGTTACCCAAAAACGACTTAAGTAGTACTTTACACCACTGGGTTTAGGGCACTCCTAGCTGTGCACCTGCCACAGCTACTGTATATTATCACATTGTGTTGTGTACAGGAGTAAACAATAATCTGTCAAACAAGTCATGTGCGTGAAATTGACTCAGCATTGACTTTGTATTTATGTGGTCTCCTGTAGGAAGCTGACAGCCACCAAAAGGATAAGTTGTTAATTCATGGTCGAGAGAACAGAACTAGTTAGCCATGTGGGCAGGCTCAGGGCTGGTGCTCTGGGCGACAGTGAGGCTGGGGGATTTGACTTTGAATGGGGAGGAGGCCCTCTCTCTGCAGCCTGGCACTGCCATAAAGAGCCCTGTTATGGGCGACAGAGGCGGGTTGGGTAGAAAGGGTCGGGGGAGTAACTGTCCCAGGCAAAGACAGAGTAGGGATTGTGAGGGTGGCCCGGGCCAGCTGGGGAGGGACAGAAGGCGCTCAGTGGAGGGCAGGAAGTGGGACTTGTGTGAGGAGGGAAGGACACACACACTCGCATGTGCTCACACAAACACAACACTGAGGAGCGATGGGGTGGTGCTGTGCAGACTCCGCTGCAAAGTCCTCCACTCCTGGGCATAGATGCTGACAAACAAGATGTCCCTCATTTGCCTGTGACTCTTAGCTACAGGGCCAAGCCCCCTCCTGTCATGCTATCTGCACACTCTAAAGGCCGAACAGGCTTTGGCATCTATACAGTAGAGGTATTTTGCATTCATGATGCCCATTTACTAATTCATTTTTAGTTTTATCATCAAGGACATGGAGATACCCTTACCCTGGGCAGCTAACTGTAAATACATAGGGCAATGGAAGTGCACTGAGATTTAGATTATCTGGAAAAAAACAACTTTGATTTCAAAGTCTAACAAACCATACATATCTATGCACGAGGACAACTTTAATAATTTTTGACATTTTAACAAAAACACATTTACAGGAAGAACTGTACATTTTTATACGACCACATTTTCCAAAAACTCTGTTAAATATCTGCTCCGCATTAAGATTCACGATTAATGTCTGCAGAAAGATTGGGGTGTCCGTTATGACATGACCTGACACCTTGAGTTGGAAAAAATCCATTTTGGTTATTGAACTACAGTAAGTGAAGTGGATATACACCCGGTAACCGAATTGCGGTAACAGAATTTCATGGGTCCCTGATCTGTACTACACAGAAATGCATAATTATGGATATGAATGTCATGGTGCTGTATCCTAAATAGGCACACAAAGGTAGCAACATGTAATATCCTCCTTTGCATATTTGGGTATTATTCTACACACGGCTATTATTTTAATGTGCTCCGACACCAAAAAAGACCACATTTGGTTGGTCAGGATCTGAACCAATCATAGATGTCTATGTTTCACAAGTTTGGACATAAAAGTACACCACAGTAAAGCTCAGAACAGTACAACACAGAATGGAACAGTAGAGTTCAATTGCGTATCGTCAAGTAGAGTATAGTACAGTACAGTAGAGTATAGTTCACTATTCTACTCTACTGTACAGTACTATACTCTACTTTTCTGTACTGTACTGTACTGAAATATACTCTACTTTTCTTTACTGTACACTACTGTACTGTAATATACTACTCTACTTTTCTTTACTGTACTCTACTGTACTGTGCTGTCCACAGCCTTCTGGACAGGACAAAATCTGAACCAATCATGGACGTTTATGTTTGGGCCAAATGAAGGCTGAAAGAGAAAGAAAACAGTTATGAGCTGAACATAACAGTATGCCAGTGGAAGGGAAGACAGTAGCAAATCAAATATTATTTGTCACATGCTTCGTAAACAACAGATGTAGACTAACAGTGATGCTTGCTTACGGGTCCTTTCCCAACAATGCAGAGTTAAGATAAATATATAAATAGTGACACAAGGAATAAAAATGAGTAAAAGTAAAATAGCTATATACATGGAGTACCAGTACCGAGTCGATGTGCAGGGGTACAAGGTAATTAAGGTAGCTATGTACATATAGGTAGGGGTAAAGGGACAAGACAGATAATAAGACGTATGTGGTGTGTGTGTGGCATCAATATGCATGCGTGCACGTGCTATGTGTGTGTGGGCGTGTGTGTGTGTGTGTGTGTGTGTGTGTGTGTGTGTGTGTGTGTGTGTGTGTGTGTGTGTGTGTGTGTGTGTGTGTGTGTGTTCGGGTGTCAGTATAAGTATGTGTGAGTCCAGTGTGTGTGCAAAGAGTCAGTGCAAGAGAGAGTGCAAAAAAGGGTCAATGCAGGTCGTCCTTGTAGCCATTTGATAAGCTGTCTTATGGCTTGGGGTAGAAGCTGTTCAGGGTCCTGTTGGTTCTAGACTTGGTGCACTGGTACCACTTGCCGTGAGGTAGCAGAGAGAACAGTCTATGGCTTGAGAACCTGAAAAAAAATCTCTACAGTCAAGCAGGCCCAGGCTGATACGAAGGTGTCGGTCATTGAAATAAAATAAAAACTCTAAAATAAAAAATCCCGACATGACCAGGGAAGTTGCAGAGAAAAGTTCACGTTTCATCCCAGTGGGGAAAAGACAACATGAACTTGACATTTGTTTCACTGTTGCTTTCCCTGCTACACTCCTCTTTACATGGGAGTGCACCAGACTGAGCTTTGAATGTAATAGCAGGGTTCCCTTCGACAAGATCGTTTGAGGTGAGGAAATCACAGCTTAGTCGATTAAATAAAACATGTATTTTGTGGTTTTTAGATATCTTTCTTGTCATATATCTTCAGAAAGACAAACACTAGCAACAAAAAGAAGAAGAGCTCTGAGCATTTAGTTTACAGGGAATACAGGGATGGATGGGGGGTTGGTATATATGACTAATCTATGCTACAGAGCATTTGGAAAGTATTCAGACCCCTTTACTTTTTCCACATTTCGTTACGTTACAGACTTGTTCTAAAATAGATTTTTTTTATCTTCATACATCTACACACAATACCCCATAATGACAATGCAAAAACTGTTTTTTAGAAATGTTTGCAAATATATTAAAAAGTATTCAGACCCTTTACTATGAGACTTGAAATTGGGCTCAGGTGCATCCGGTTTCCATTGACCATCCTTGAGATGTTTCTACAACTTGATTGGAGTTCACCTGTCGTAAATTCAATTGATTGGACATGATTTGGAAAGGCACACACCTGTCTATACAAGACCCCACAGTTGACAGTGCATGTCAGAGCAAAAACCAAGCCATAAGACTGAAGGAATTGTCAGTAGAGCTCCAAGACAGGATTGTGTTGACGCACAGATCTGGGGAAGGGTACCAACAACTTTCTGCAGCACTGAAGGTCCCCAAGAACAAAGTGGCCTCCATCATTCTTAAATGGAAGAAGTTTGGAACCACCAAGCTGGCTGCTTGGTCAAACTGAACAATCGGGGGAGAAGGGCCTTGGTCAGGGAGGTGACCCAATGGTCACTCTTGCTCCACAGTTCACTCTTGCTCCAGAGCTCCAGAGTTCCTCTGTGGAGATGGGAGAACCTTCCAGAAAGACAACCATCTCTGCAGCACTCCACCAATCAGGCCTTTATGGTACAGTGGCCAGACGGAAGCCACTCCTCAGTAAAAGGCACATGACAGCCCGCTTGGAGTTTGCCAAAAGGCACCTAAAGGACTCTCGGACCATGAAAACAAGATTTTCTGGTCTGATGAAATCAAGATTGAACTCTTTGGCCTGAATGCCAGGCGTCATGTCTGAAAGAAATCTGGCACTATCCCTACGGTGAAGCATGGTGGTGGCAGCATCATGCTGTGGGGGTGTTTTTCAGTGGCAGGGACTGGGAGACTAGTCAGGATCGAGGCAAAGATTAATGGAGCAAAGTACAGAGAGATCCTTGATGAAAACCTCCTCCAGAGCGCGCAGGACATCAGCCTGGGACAAAGGTTCACCTTCCAACAGGACAATGACCCTAAGCACACAGCCAAGACAACACAGGACTAGCTTCAGGACAAGTCTCTGAATGTCCTTGAGGGGCCCAGCCAGAGACCGGACTTCAACCCGATAGAACATCTCTGGAGAGACCTGAAAATAGCTGTGCTGCGACGCTCCCCATCCAACCTGACAGAGCTTGAGAGGATCTGCAGAGAAGAATGGGGGAAAAAATCCCCAAATACAGGTGTTCCAAGCTTGTAGAGTCATACCCAAGAAGACTCAAGGCTGTAATCAATGCCAAATGTGCTTCAACAAAGTACTGAGCAAAGGTTCTGAATACTTACACAACCATTCAAAAGTTTGGGGTCACTTAGAAATGTCCTTGTTTTTGAAAGCAAAGCACATTTTTTGTCCAAATTTATCAGAAATACAGTGTAGACATTGTTAATGTTGTAAATGACTATTGTAGCTGGAAACGGCAGATGTTAATGGAATATCTACATAGGCATATAGAGGCCCATGATCAGCAACCATCACTCATGTGTTTCCAATGGCAGGTTGTGTTAGCTAATCCAAGTTTATAATTTTAAAAAGCTAACTGATCATGAGAAAACACTTTTGCAATTATGTTAGCACAGCGGAAAACTGTTGTACTGATTAAAGAAGCAATACAACTGGCCTTCTTTAGACTAGTTGAGTATCTGGAGAATCAGCATCAGTTCGATTACAGATAACCAGAATAAAGAGAGAAGTAGGAGGCCCCGGTGCACAACTGAGCAAGAGGACAAGTATATTAGAGTGTCTAGTTTCAGAAACAGACGCCTCACAAGTCCTCAACTGGCAGCTCCATTAAATAGTACCCGCAAAACACCAGCCTCAACGTCAACAGTGAAGAGGCGACTCCTGGATGCTGGCCTTCTAGGCAGAGTTCCTCTGTCCAGTGTCTGTGTTCTTTTACACAACTTAATATATGGCTTTTTCTTTGCAACTCTGCCTAGAAGGCCAGCATCCCGGAGTCGCCTCTTCACTGTTGACGTTGAGACTGATGTTTTGCCGGTACTATTTAATTCATTAGAGTATGATAGCTAAGGAGATGGAGAAAACACCTGTCTCCAGATTACATCTTCAAGGGCAACCATGGCATCCGTGAAAGGGAGAAGCGTCCAACCATGATGTATATGGGTAAGAGAGTCTACCTAGCAACATTTTCAGATATTACATGTTTCTAATTTTGACAAAGTATTTTCAATTCAAGTTAAAGTGTACTGTTAGCTAGCTTGCTAACTTTAGATGGCTGGCTTGCTAGCTAATGGTACGTGTTTAATCTTATTATTAGTATCTCAGAGCCATTTGCTTGGCTAGTTATAGCATACGGTTAGCTAGCTAACATTGAACCTGGTTGGTTCGCTACCTGCAGAATCATGCAGTGTAGTAGCATCATGAGTTGGGATTATGGTTCATTGTTTACCTAGCTAGCTACATGTCTTAACAAAAGACTCCACTATGCAGGTAACCATTTCGGGTGCGTTCTTAAATTCAGTCTAGCCATATACTCCGATTTCAGAGCACTCTCATCTGAGTGTGTCAGAGTGCAGAATAACTGATGAATTTACAAATGCTCAACACCCTTTGAATATGGCCGGTGTCAGTAAACGTTGGGAAAGGGTGTAATTAAATTGTTGTCAGCAGCACAGTTACATTCACCAACGCTCTGGATAACATGAAAACAGCCTAACCTCATCTGCTAGGGCGAGTAAAATGGTCCGAGTGGGGTGTCATCTCATTTGTGTCTGGAAGTAGCTAGCAAGCTAGCCAATGTTAGCCAGTTAGCGTGGGTGTTTGACTGCCGTTGTGAGGTCAGAACGCTTGGATCAACCCTACTCATCGGCCAGAGTGTCTAGTGTGCGCTCTGAATGCACGAACAGACAATCTGACAGCACAGTTGAAGTCACCAACGCTCTGGAAAACACAAAAACAGCCCAACCAGCTCTGCTAGGGTGAGTAATGTTTAGTGAGCTGTTCTCTCATTTGTGTCTGGAAGTAGCTTGCAAGTTAGCCAGTTAGTTTGGGTGCTTGACTGCTGTTAGTACAGAACGCTTAGATCAACCCTTAAAGAGATAGGTCAGGCTAAAGCTTAACCTGTTTGGGCTGCAGGGGCAGTATTGAGTAGCCAGATAAAAGGTGCCCATTTCAAACGGCCTCGTACTCAATTCTTGCTCGTACAATATGCATATTATTATTACTATTGGATAGAAAACACTCTCTAGTTTCTAAAACCGTTTGAATTATATCTGTGAGTCAAACAGAACTCATTTGGCACAAACTTCCTGACCAGGAAGTGGAAAGTCTGAAATCGAGGCTCTGTTCTACTTCCTGCCTATAAATGGGCATGATACGTATTAGTATACATGCACTTCATAGACCTTCCCCTGGATGTCAAGAGGCGGTGAGAGAAGAAATTGAGTGTTTATCTTGGTCTGAAGTGGAATACAAGCTCTTTGTATGACGTGTCCCCCATTTCCGGTTTCCTGGAGAGCGCGAGGAGGTACCTGGATTTGCCTTCTGTTTAGCTGCCGTTATAGGCGACTACTATCTCCGGCTTTGATTTTATTTGATACATGTGACCATATCATCGTAAAGTATGTTTTTTCAATATAGTTTAATCCAATTATTGAAATTTTTTCGGGAGTTTTGCCGTGTTCCGTTCTCTGACTTTGTTGATGATGGAGAGATTCGCGCCACTTGGCTAGTGCGCTTGCTAATTCAAGAGGGAAAATGGACGTTCTAAATCCAAACAACGATTGTTCTTGACAAAGGACCCGTTGTCCAACATTCTGATGAAAGATCAGCAAAAGTAAGAAACATTTTTTGATGCTATTTCATATATCTGTCGTACATGTGAACTAGTCGTCGGCGCCCAACTTTTGGGTACTCTAGCTATAGCTACACTGCGATTTCATTAAGAACTAATGGATCTATCATTTCCTATACAACATGTATTTTTTAGTTATGTTTATGAATAGCTATTTGGTCAGAATATGTGTGTCAGAAAAAGTGTCAGAAAAATATCCGGACGTTGTGGGAAATAGTAGCTACGTTAGCACAATGTGTAACCACTAATTTCAGCTCTAAATATGCACATTTTCGAACAAAACATAAGTGTATGTATAACCTGATGTTATAGGACTGTCATCTGATGAAGAATATCAAGGTTAGTCAAAAATTATATATCTTTTACTGGTTTGTCACGATCGCTAACTTTTACTGCTGGGGAAGGGCTTGTGTTTCTGGCTATTGTGGTAAGCTAATATAACGCTATATTGTGTTTTCGCTGTAAAACACTTAACTTCTTATGGCTGCAGCCCGACACCGGTACACTTATGACAACAGCCAGCTCAAAGTGCAGGGCGCGAAATTCAAAAGATTTTTTTTTTTAATATTTAACTTTCACACATTAACAAGTCCAATACAGCATATGAAAGGTACACATCTTGTGAATCCAGCCAACATGTCCGATTTTTAAAATGTTTTACAGGGAAGACACAATATGTAAATCTATTAGCTAACCACGTTAGCAAAAGACACCACTTTTTTTACTCCATCAGTTTTTTACTCCATCAGTAGCTATCACAAATTCGACCAAATAAAGATATAAATAGCCACTAACCAAGAAACAACTTCATCAGATGACAGTCTGATAACATGTTTATTGTATAGCATATGTTTTGTTAGAAAAATTTGCATATTTCAGGTATAAATCATAGTTTACATTGCAGCTACAATCAGAAATTGCACCGAAAGCAGACAGAATAATTACAGACACCAACGCCAAATAACTAAATATTCATCATAAAACATTTCTGAAAAATACATAGTGTAGAGCAATTGAAAGACAGGCATCTTGTGATTCCAGACAATATTTCCGATTTATCAAGTGTTTTACAGCGAAAACACAATAGAGCGTTATATTAGCTTACCACAATAGCCAAAAACACAAGCAATTTCCCAGTAGCAAAAGTTAGCGATCGTAACAAACAAGCAAAAGATATATAATTTTTGACTAACCTTGATTTTCTTCATCAGATGACAGTCCTATAACATCAGGTTATTCATTCACTTATGTTTTGTTCGAAAATGTGCATATTTAGAGCTGAAATCAGTGGTTACACATTGTGCTAACTTAGCTACTTTTTCCACAACGTCTAAACAGCAACGATATTTTTCTGACACGTTTTCTGACACACATATTCTGACCAAATAGCTATTCATAAACATAAGTAAAAAATACATGTTGTATAGGAAATGATAGATCCATTAGTTCTTAATGAAATCGCAGTGTTAGAATTCTAAAAAATAACTTCATTACGACATCCAGCTTCGGTATAGCTGAGTACCCCAAAGTTGGGCGCCCACGACTAATTCATATGCACGACAGATATATGAATTAGCATCATAAAATGTTTCTTACTTTTGGTGATCTTTCATCAGAATGTTGTAGAAGGTGTCCTTTGTCAAGAACAGTCGTTGTTTGGATTTAGAACGTTCATTTTCCCTCTCGATTTAGCACGCGCACTTGCCAAGTGGCACAAAGCTCTCCAAGTCAACAAACGGAAGAGAACGGAACACGGCAAAACTCCCGAAAAATTTTCAATAATCTGATGAAACTATATTGAAAAAACATACTTTACGATGATATGGTCACATGTATCAAATAAAATCATAGCCGGAGATATTAGTCGTCCATAACGACAGCTAAACAGAAGGCAAATCCATGTCCCCTTTCGCGCGCTCCAGAAAACAGAAAATGGACGGTCACGTCATACAAAGAGCTTTTATTCCACCTCAGACCAAGATAAACACGAAATTTCTTCTCTCACCGCCTCTTGACATCCAGGGGAAGGTGTATGAAGTGCACGTAGACTCTTACGTATCATGCCCATGTATAGGCAGGAAGTAGAACAAAGCATCGATTTCAGACTTTCCACTTCCTGGTCAGGAAATGTGCTGCAGAATGAGTTCTGTTTCACTCAGATAAATAATTCAAACGGTTTTAGAAACTAGATAGTGTTTTCTATCCAATAGTAATAATAATATGCATATTGTACGAGCAAGAATTGAGTACGAGGCCGTTTGAAATGGGCACCTTTTATCTGGCTACTCAATACTCCCCCTGCAGCCCAAACAGGTTAATAAATCGGAAATATTGGCTGGAATCACAAGATGCCTGTCTTTCATTTGCTGTACACTATGTATTTTTCAGAAATGTTTTATGATGAGTATTTAGGTATTTGACGTTGGTGTCTGTAATTATTCTGGCTGCTTTCGGTGCAATTTCTGATTGTAGCTGCAATGTAAACTATGATTTATACCTGAAATATGCACATTTTTCGAACAAAACATAGATTTATTGAATAACATGTTATAAGACTGTCATCTGATGAAGTTGTTTGTTGGTTAATTTGGTTGGTTCTTGGTTAGTTAGGTTGGCTTTGTGCATGCTACCTGTGCTGTGAAAAATGTCTGTCCTTTTTTGTATTTGGTGGTGAGCTAACATAAATATACGTGGTGTTTGCTGTAAAACATTTTAAAAATCGGACATGTTGGCTGGATTCACAAGATGTGTACCTTTCATATGCTGTATTGGACTTGTTAACGTGTGAAAGTTAAATATTTAAAAAAAATATCTTTTGAATTTCGCGCCCTGCACTTGAGCTGGCTGTTGTCATAAGTGTACCGACACCGGGCTGCAGCCATAAGAAGTTAATGTGTGAAAGTTAAATATTTAAAAAATATATATTTTGAATTTCGCGCCCTGCACTTGAGCTGGCTGTTGTCATATTGTGGGTGGCCTCGGGCTGCAGCCATAAGAAGTTTTAAGAGTGTGTGAATGATGATGAATGGCTGAAGAGAAAAAATAGCTCTCCAGTTGGTACCAAAACATTCAAAGGCCATTTTCTCAAAAGTGAGGTTACAAGTTTATCAACTTTCAAAGCAGAATAACTTTCCCATTGTTCCTCAAATGCAGTGTATGATATATCATTTTGTAGCTCTGTGTCTCTGCTTTTATCCAATGTAAAAAACACAATTTCAAATTTTGCTACATAAGACTGAATCAAGGAGATCGGTTACATTTGGCAAACACTGACCAGTTATTGCACTATGTTGACCAATGCGATATAACCGTTTATTAATGGTTAATTAACAAATGATTAAATAATTGTTAATATTTCATTTAAACCCCTTTATAAACTTTTCCAAATGAAGCCTTATTGTAAAGTGTTAGCAAGATGAATCAAGAAATCTGTCATAAATGTTGATGTTTTTGCAGAGGTCTTAGTCGCGCAGTTTTAAATCTAGCTAAGGGGCAGCTCAGCTCCGGACTGAGGGGCAGCTCCGGACTGAGGGGCAGCTCCGGACTGAAGGGCAGCTCCGGACTGAAGGGCAGCTCCGGACTGAGGGGAAATTCCGGCATTGCCGGCGTGACAGGTAGCTCTGGCAGCTCCTGGCTGGCTGGCGGCTCTGGCAGCTCCTGGCTGGCTGGCGGCTCTGAGCGGTCCTGGCTGATTGACGGCTCTGGCTGCTCCTGACTGGCGGGCGGCTCTGGCAGCTCCTGGCTGGCTGGCGGCTCTGACCGGTCCTGGCTGATTGACGGCTCTGGCTGCTCCTGACTGGCGGGCGGCTCTGGCTGCTCCTGACTGGCGGGTGGCTCTGGCTGCTCCTGACTGGCGGGCGGCTCTGGCTGCTCCTGACTGACGGACGGCTCTGGCGGCTCCTGACTGACGGACGGCTCTAGCGGCTCCTGACTGACGGACGGCTCTGAAGGCTCAGGACAGACGGGCGGCTTTGAAGGCTCAGGACAGACGGGCGGCTTTGAAGGCTCAGGACAGACGGGCAGCTCAGATGGCGCTGGGTAGACGGGCAGCGCAGGCGGCGCTGGGAAGACGGACAGCTCAGACGGCGCTGGGCAGACGGACAGTGCAGGCGGCGCTGGGCAGACGTACAGCGCAGATTGCGCTGGGCAGACGGCAGACTCTGGCCGGCTGAGGCACACAGTAGGCCTGGTGCGTGGTGCCAGAACTGGTGGTACCGGGCTAAGGACACGCACCTCAAGGCTAGTGCGGGGAGCAGCAACAGGGCGCACAGGGCTCTGGAGATGCACAGGAGGCTTGGTGCGTGGTGCCGGAACTGGTGAGACCGGGCTGGAGACACGCACCAAAGGGCGAGTGCGTGGAGGAGGAACAGGGCTCTGGAGACGCACTGGAAGCCTGGTGCGTGGTGTAGGCACTGGTGGTACTGGGCTGGGGCGAGGAGGTGGCGCCGGATATACCGGACCGTGAAGGCGTACAGGAGCTCTTAAGCACCGAGCCTGCCCAACCTTACCTGGTTTAATGCTCCCCGTAGCCAGGCCAGTGCAGCGAGGTGGAATAGCCCGCACTGGGCTGTGCTGGCGAACCGGGGACAGCATGCGTAAGGCTGGTGCCATGTACACCGGCCCGAGGAGACGTACTGGAGACCAGATACGTTGAGCCGGCTTCATGGCACCTGGCTCGATGCCCACTCTAGCCCGGCCGATACGTGGAGCTGGAATGTACCGCACCGGGCTAAGCACACGTACAGGAGACACCGTGCGCTCTTCCGCATAACACGGTGTCTGCCCATACTCTCGCTCTCCACGGTAAGCACGGGGAGTTGGCGCAGGTCTCCTACCTGACTTCGCCACATTCCCTTTTAGCCCCCCCCCCCCCCCAAGACATTTTTGGGGCTGACTCTCAGGCTTCCAGCCTCGCTTCCGTGCTGCCTCCTCATACCACCGCCTCTCGGCTTTAGCTGCCTCCAGCTCTTCACGAGGGCGGCGATATTCTCCCAGTTGTGCCCAGGGTCCTCCGCTGTCCAGAATTTCCTACCAATTCCATAAGTCCTGCGATCGCTGCTCCTGCTGCTGCTGCCGCTTACCACGCTGTTTGGTCCATGGTTGGTGGGTGATTCTGTAACGACTCTCGTCGTTCTGTAACGACTCTCGTCTCGACTCTCGTCGTTGGTTGAAGGAGAGGAGGACCAAAACGCAGCGTGGTATGTATCCATATTTATTAGAATACTTTTCTAGACGAACAAATCAATAAACAAACGAAACCAACGACGCTACAGTCCTGAACAAGAGAACAATGAAAAAACAATGAACGCACGAACAGGAACAATCACCCACAAACAAACAGTGAGAACAGCCTACCTAAATACGGTTCACAATCAGAGACAACGTAAAACACCTGCCTCTGACTGAGAACCATATCAGCCTAGTTAGACAACCCTAAACCAAACATAGAAACACATAACATAGAATGCCCACCCAGCTCACGTCCTGACCAACTAAACAAAGACTGAACAAAGGAAATAAGGTCAGGAACGTGACAATTGTCCTGCTAATAGCCCATAATAGGCTATTATAATACTGTACATGGTGTCCAGGTCAGGATAACCAAAACATTTATTTATTAAAGACTATCAGAAAGAATGTTCGTACTTATTTATTTTGATCCAAAGCCATGACTGAGTGAGTCCCTCAGCTTTATGTTGGTCTTTATTTTTATTTCACCTTTATTTAACCAGGTACGCCATTTGAGAACAATTTCTCATTTACAACTGCGACCTGGCCAAGATAAAGCAAAGCAGTGCGACACAAACACAGAGTTACGCATGGGATAAACAAATGTACAGTCAATAACACAATAGACAAATCTATACACAGTGTGTGCAAATGTAGTAAGATTAGGGAGGTGGGGCATTAAATAGGCCATAGTGGCGAAATAATTACAATTTAGCAGTTAAACACTGGAGTGATAGATGTGCAGAAGATGAATGTGCAAGTAGAGATCCTGGGGTGCAAAGGAGCGAAAAATAAATAGCAATATGGGGATGAGGTAGTTGGGTGGGCTATTTACAGATGGGCAGTGTACAGATGCAATGATCGGTAAGCTGCTCTTACAGCTGATGCGTAAAGTTAGTGAGGGAGATATAAGACTCCAGCTTCAGTGATTTTTGCAATTCGTTTCAGTCATTGGCAGCAGAGAACTGGAAGGAAAGGCAGCCAAAGTAGGAGTTGGCTTTGTGGATGACCAATGAAATATACCTTCTGGAGCGCGTGCTACGGGTGGATGCTGCTATGGTGACCAGTGAACTGAGATAAGGCGGGGCTTTACCTAGCAAAGACTTATAGATGACCTGGAGCCAGTGGGTTTGGCGACGAATATGAGGCGAGGGCCAGCCAACGAGAGCATACAGGTCGCAGTGGTGGGTAGTATATGGGGCTTTGGTGACAAAATGGATGGCACTGTGATAGGTGCCGGCTATATGACTGAGCCATTAACTTCATCGGGATAGGGGGCGGTGTTTCCACTTTGAACAAATTGCGTGCCCAAACAAAATGTCCTCCTACTCTGTCCCAGAAGGTAATACATGCATATTATTACTATTGTATAGAAAACACTCTGACGTTTCTAAAACTGTTTGAATTATTTCTGTAAGTATAACAGAACTCATTTGGCAGACAAAAACATGAGAAGAGGTCAAAACAGGAAATGAGAACTCGATTTTCAAAACAGTGTCAAATGATACCCCTTCTAGATATGAATGAACAAACACTTCCTAGGGCTTCCACTAGATGTCCCCGTCTTTAGATTTTAGTTATATGATTCTACTATAAAGGAGGGGCTCATAGGAGCTGTTTTACTGAGTGGTCGTCAGAATATTTCAGTCTCTTTTGGCGCGCTCACGAGAGAGAGTGCTCTCATTCCAATGCTCTTTCTTCAGACAATGAAATTCTCCGGTTGGATCCTTATTGATGATTAATGTAAAACACATACTAAATATGGATTGCAAACATCATTTGACCTGTTTCTACGACCTGTAACGGAACTTTTTGAGTTTTTGTCTGGAGGGATTGCTCGTGCGTCATGAAAATGGATTCCTGGGCTGAACATGCTAACAACAACTGGCTAAATGATGGGCTTTATGGAACTTTTCAGTCATTTATTGTCGATCTGGGAATCCTGGGAGTGCCTTCTGATGAAGTTATTCGAAGGTAAGTGCATATTTATAGTGTTTTTATAGCTTTTGTTGATGACAAAATGGCGACTATTTCTTTGGCTGGATTGTGCTCTGAGCGCCGTTCTCAGATTAATCTTTTTCCGTAAAGTTTATTTTGAAATCTGACACAGCGGTTGCATAGAGGATAAGTGTATCTTTAATTATGTGAATAACACTTGCATCTTTTATCAATGTTTATTATGAGTATTTCTGCAAAATCACCAGATGTTTTGGAATCAAAACATTACTGCACGTAACGCGCCAATGTAAACTGAGATTTTTTTATATATATATATGCACATTATCGAACAAAACATAAATGTATTGTGTAACATGATGTTATATGACTCATCTGATGAGGATGTTCAAAGGTTAGTGATTAATTTGATCTCCATTTGTGGGTTTTGTGAAAGCTACCTGTGCTGTGAAAGAAATGTCTGTGCTTTTTTGGATTTGGTGGTGCGCTAACATAAATATACGTGGTGTTTTCACTGTAAAACATTTAAAAAATCGGACATGTTGGCTGGATTCACAAGATGTTTATCTTTCATTTGCTGTATTGGACTTGTTAATGTGTGAAAGATAAATATTTCTAAAAAAATATTTTTGAATTTCACGCGCTGCCTTTTAAGTGGGAAGTGGGGGGGGTTCCGATAGCTGTCCTAGACAACTTTTAACTTGATAATACATAACGATATTTTGGAGGTTATTTCGTTAAAAAAAATAACTAAAGTGAGCGATTGTAATCTGAATAAAATGCCAAAATAATCTTTGTAAAGGCCAAAACATTTATTTATGTTTTTAGAGGGAGAGAAACGTCCCTATGGGATTCACAATCACGGTCGGATGTGATACATAATAATAATAACACATCCGACCGTGATCTTATATCTCTTGACACATTCATGAAAATAGTCATGGCCTCTAAACTTTCAAGCTGCATACTGGACCCTATTCCAACTAAACTACTGAATGAGCTGCTTCCTGTGCTTGGCCCTCCTATGTTGAACATAAACGTCTCACTATCTACCGGATGTGTACCAAACTCACAAAAAGTGGCAGCAGTAAAGCCACAATCGAAAAAGCCACACTTTGACCCAGAAAATGTAAAAAACTATCGGCCTATATGAATCTCCCATTCCTCTCCAAATATTTTGAAAAAAGCTGTTGCGCATTAACTCACTGCCTTCCTGAAGACAAACAATGTATATGAAAAGCTTCAGTCTGGTTTAAGACCCCATCATAGCACAGACTGCACTCGTGAACGTTGTAAATTAGCTTTTAATGGCGTCAGACCAAGGCTCTGCATCTGTGCTGCTTTTGACACCATCGATTACCACATTCTTTTGGAGAGATTGGAAACCCAAATTGGTCTACAAGGACAAGTTCTGGCCTGGTTTACATCTTATCTGTTGGAAAGATATCAGTTTGTCTCTGTGGATGGTTTGTCCTCTGACAAATCAATTGTAAGTTTCCTCAAGGTTCAGTATTGTTTTCACTACATATTTTACCTTTTGGTGATGTCATTCGGAAACAATGTTAACTTTCACTGCTATGCAGATGATACACAGCTGTACATTTCGATTAAACGTGGTGAAGCCCTAAAATTGCTCACCCTGGAAGCCTGTGTTTCAGACATAAAGAAGTGGATGGCGGCAAATGTTTTACTTTTAAACTTGGACAAAACAGAGATGCTAGTTCTAGGTCCCAAGAAACAAAGAGATCTTCTGTTGGATCTGACAATTAATCTTGATGGTTGTACAGTCGTCTCAAATTAAACTGTGACGAACTTCGGCGTTACTCTGCACCCTGATCTCCAATTTGACTAAACATATCAAGGATATTTGAAGGACAGCTTTTTTCCATCTTTGTAACATTGCAAAAATCCTAAACCTTTTGTCCAGAAAATATACAGTAAAGCTAATCTAATGCTTTTATGCTAATGCTAATGCTAATGCTAATGCTTTTGTCACTTCTAGATTAGACTACTGCAATGTTCTACTTTCCAGCTACCCAGATTAAGCACTAAATAAACTTCAGTTAATGCTAAACACGGCTGATGGAATCTTGACTAGAACCAACATTTTTTATCATATTACTCCAGTGTTAGCCTCTCTACACTGGCTTCCTGTTAAGGCTAGGGCTGATTTCAAGGTTTTACTGCTAACCTACGAAGCATTACATGGGCTTTCTCCTACTTATCTCTCTGATTTGGTGCTGCCGTACATACCTACACGTATGCTATGGTCACAAGACGCAGGCCTCCTTATTGTCCCTAGAATTTCTAAGCAAACAGCTGGAGGCAAGGCTTTCTCCTATAGAGCTACTGTGTCTTTGTGAGATAAAGATCTCACAAAGACACAGCAGCTGGAACCAAAAATCTCAAATTTGGACACATCAGACCAAAGGACAGATTTCCACTGGTCTAATGTCCATTTTGATGTCTTTCCTTTTCCCCCCTCCCCAGTGTGTTTAATATTAGATTGCCCGCTTGTGGACTGAGATACAGCAAGTTAACTGTTGGATCCACTCACATAGTTATTTAGCACAACAGCCTAGAATAGCATAGCACAACAAACAGGTTGTATAAGTTAGAATGAATTGTACCTGTAGAATTATTGTCTATAACCATGCTCTCCTGATACTACACTGTTCGTGTAGGCCTTGGCCTGAGGGTGACTCAAACAAGAGTCTGTAACATGACAATATCAGTGACTGTATAGCAAACAAAGAGATCACAATAACCTCTGTTATCACCTCCTTCTGCAGCTTCTGCACTGCCACACAACTAGTGAGACAGATTGTAGGAATGTCTGATGCAAGAATAGGACACATTACAAGAGTAGGGAGAAGACAAAAATGGATTAATGCCTATGCTACGTATCTTAGTCCGTTCCGCTCTGACATCGCTCATCCATATGTATATAGTCATTCCTACTTAGATTTGAGTGTATTGTGTATATGTTGTGTAATTTGTTAGATATTACTGTACTGTCATTTCGCTACACCTGCAATAACATCTGCTAATCACGTGATTAGTGACTAATGAAATGTCACGTATGTGACTAATGAAATTTGATTTGGTTTTGATGCTTCAACTATAGCCTACGCTACCATCAAATACAAGGTGTCTATTCCCCCTCAGCTTTCATCTTAACTTACTCTGCCCTTTAAACAATGAACATTTGCCCTCAAAAGTATTCTAAGGTTGCACTTTGATCAGAAGAAAGCATTGACATTCATAAATGCAGAACAGGGTGGATATAATATAAATGACAAGGCACATTTTATTCCAATGTAAATTAGAATTGTTTTGCAGTTTTTCCCTAAAATTGTATGTTCCTGTAAAGAAATGAAAGTTAAATCAACAAACATCAAGATGGCATGAGGTTAACCTTGAAATACCGCTATAAACCAACTGCGTAAGCCTATAGTATGAGTAGGTTGATGGGGCCTTTGTAGCTAAATCTTCCACTCTATAGGCAATGATTTCCTTCCATTCCATTTTCATGAAGTACAGCCTCTTATTCTCTTCTGAAAACGTTTTCATTCATTGCACTGTGCTCCACTGCAGCAACCGTGTTGCCTTCAAATGTGTGGTTACCGGAATCTGGAGAGGGACTGCTACACTAACAAAATAGCTACAGTAACAAAATAATGCAATAACAGGTTGTTTCCTTCTCTGAGAGAAACCTTTGATCCTCTTCTTTCTAGTTTTGAAATAAACAAGTCCAGTCTAGCTTTCTTTATTTGGAAGCCCACTACGTGTTGAGTGAATGTACTGGAGGATACAACTGGAGGAAACAACTTCGCTCCTCAAAAACTCATTCAATGCTCTTAGAATAATCACAATCACTAACATTTCAACCGAATATCCTGAAAAGGTAGGAAAACAATAACATTTATGAAAAGTCAGGATATTTTCAAGTCCTAAATTTGTTCAAATAACAATTTAAGGGTTAGGTTTAGCGTTACGGGTGAGGGAAAATAGGATTTTTACACTCTAAAAAGTCCAGAAATTTCACGAAAACAAAGCTGTGCGTGTGTGTCTGACCAATCATCTCTCATTGGCAAATCGGATCTTGCCATTAACTGACCCTTTATGATAAGAAAATATGACAATGAATAATTGAAAATATTGTCCAACCTGAAATGAATATGCAACAGAAGCATATGCATAATGCATGTTGTTTTTGCACCTATCCCATAAATCCAAATAAATGAATCCATCAATGTAACCCAGAGAAGTGACATGGAGAGCTAATATTAATAATATGCATATACATCTCTCCTGGCTCAAAGTAGAGGAGAGTTAACTTCATCACTACTTGTATTTGTGAGAAGTATTGACATGATGAATGCACGAGCTGTCTGTTTAAAACACAGCTCAGTCACCCATGCAGACCCCACAAGACATGCCACCAGAGGTCTCTTCACAGTCCCCATGTCCAGAACAGACTATGGGAGGTGCCCAGTACAACATAGAGCCATGACTACATGGAACTCTATTCCACATGAAGTGACTCATGCAAGCAGTACAATCTGATTGAAAAAAAAGAGACAAATACACCTTATGGAACAGCGGGGACTGTGAAGACACACACACATGCACAAACACATGCATAAACGTAGATACAGCATGTGTTAGTAGAGGCCTGAGGGCACACACTTTAATGTGTTGGGAAATTTGTTTTGAAATGTAATGTAATGTTTTTAATTGTGCATAACTGCCTAATTTTGCTGGACCTCAGGAAGAGTGGGAATGGGGATCCATAATAAATACAAATACAAACATAACTACTCGCAGGAAATTAGGGTGTCAATGTGTGGAATGTAAGATGTGCTTTATTTTTCATCATCTTAGCTTATCACAAGTGGCTGCATTTCCCCAGAAATCTTGAAAAGGATGAAGAAAGCCAAAGGTGCCAGGGGGAGTGACGGAGATTGAAAGCTAATGGTGGAATCTGCTAAAGCAGGGAACAGAATGTTAAAGCAGTGTGAACACCTTCCCTCTCTTGACAAAAAGCCTGCTACAAAAAAGTATCATTTTGCATACTGTACATGTGTCAAATTCACTGTCCTCCTTATGTAAAACACAAACCTCAGATCGGCATCTTCAGTCAAATATGAATTTCCCAAATTGCAGTATTTACCAGTACTGTAACAGGAACCACACAGGTTTTTTGATTAGTCTCTAAAAGACTAATTAGTGAATAGATAAACCCTGGGTAAACTTCTCATTCACCTCTTGCTGAACAAATTTGATAAAATTACAACAGGCACCAATTGCAATGAAATTAATCATTAATTAATAAGGGAATATGATTATGACTAGATTGAATACTTACATGTGGGGCTGTCCCTATTAACTGCTCAATTTTTTGGAGTGGTTGATACAAATTATGAGGTAGCAACTAACTGAAAGGTATGCTATCCTGAGGTGCATTCTGTACCCCACAATGTTCCATGGTTCCTTTAGATGTGTATAGCTTGTGGGCTCTGCCCCGATCACTCCCTAGTCATGCTCATAGTCACTTCCTGGTTTGAGTGGGTGTGTCAGAAGTGGGATGCACTGTTGAGTGCTACATCCCGAGGAGTTTGTGCTGATTGTACGGAGATTGTGAGAGCCAGTTAAATGGCAAAAGGCAAAAACAATATGTATGTCAGGAGAAGTGCAGTATTATCATAAGGAGAGTTATACTTGGAATATGGAGGAGGAATGGAAGGAAAAAGAGGGAGAGGTGGTCTGAGAGAGGGAGGAAAAGAGTGAGTTTGAGTCGGTTAAAAATGGCAGAAAAAAAAGGAGATGGTTTGTTAAAAGAGAATGGTGGAAAGTGTAAGCAGAATGAGTTGAAGATAGGCGTAGAAATGGAAGTGAATGAGGGTGAAGTATCAGAGGTGGTAGGTGTGGTGAAGTTCTCGGAGCCCGAGGCTTTTACCGAGGGTCAGGATAAAGATGAGTCTCTGACAGTAGGAGTGAAGTTTTTGGAAAAAGTGGACCCTTGCCTTTTGGCTGATCAATTTGATGTTTCAGGGTGGTTGAAAACTGTTGGGTGCTGTGGAATTGGTGAGGGTAACCAGAAGTGGTCTTGTGATAATGATATGTGTTTCTGCTGGTCAGAGGGAGCAGGCGCTCTGTGTTCAACGAATGGGGGCAAGAGATGTGAATTGTTTTGCTCTCAAGAAAAGGGTGCCATTGAAAGGAGTGATTACTGGGGTAGCGGATAATGTGAAAGCTGACCAACTGAAGGGGAAGATTCCCGGTGTTTGTGATACTCGTTGTTTGGTGCGAAGCAGACAGGGTGGCGTGAGTGGAGAAACTGAAGAGTCATTGTCAGTTCTTTTGAGTTTTGATGTTGAGTCTTTGCTGGACAAAGTGATGTTAGGATATACACTGCTCAAAAAAATAAAGGGAACACTTAAACAACACAATGTAACTCCAAGTCAATCACACTTCTGTGAAATCAAACTGTCCACTTAGGAAGCAACACTGATTGACAATAAATTTCACATGCTGTTGTGCAAATGGAATAGACAAAAGGTGGAAATTATAGGCAATTAGCAAGACACCCCCAATAAAGGAGTGGTTCTGCAGGTGGTGACCACAGACCACTTCTCAGTTCCTATGCTTCCTGGCTGATGTTTTGGTCACTTTTGAATGCTGGCGGTGCTTTCACTCTAGTGGTAGCATGAGACGGAGTCTACAACCCACACAAGTGGCTCAGGTAGTGCAGCTCATCCAGGATGGCACATCAATGCGAGCTGTGGCAAGAAGGTTTGCTGTGTCTGTCAGCGTAGTGTCCAGAGCATGGAGGCGCTACCAGGAGACAGGCCAATACATCAGGAGACGTGGAGGAGGCCGTAGGAGGGCAACAACCCAGCAGCAGGACCGCTACCTTCACCTTTGTGCAAGGAGGAGCACTGCCAGAGCCCTGCAAAATGACCTCCAGCAGGCCACAAATGTGCATGTGTCTGCTCAAACGGTCAGAAACAGACTCCATGAGGGTGGTATGAGGGCCCGACGTCCACAGGTGGGAGTTGTGCTTACAGTCCAACACCGTGCAGGACGTTTGGCATTTGCCAGAGAACACCAAGATTGGCAAATTCGCCACTGGCGCCCTGTGCTCTTCACAGATGAAAGCAGGTTCACACTGAGCACATGAGCACATGTGACAGACGTGACAGAGTCTGGAGACGCCGTGGAGAACGTTCTGCTGCCTGCAACATCCTCCAGCATGACCGGTTTGGCGGTGGGTCAGTCATGGTGTGGGGTGGCATTTCTTTGGGGGGCCGCACAGCCCTCCATGTGCTCGACAGAGGTAGCCTGACTGCCATTAGGTACCGAGATGAGATCCTCAGACCCCTTGTGAGACCATATGCTGGTGCGGTTGGCCCTGGGTTCCTCCTAATGCAAGACAATGCTGGACCTCATGTGGCTGGAGTGTCAGCAGTTCCTGCAAGAGGAAGGCATTGATGCTATGGACTGGCCCGCCCGTTCCCCAGACCTGAATCCAATTGAGCACATCTGGGACATCATGTCTCGCTCCATCCACCAACGCCACGTTGCACCACAGACTGTCCAGGAGTTGGCGGATGCTTTAGTCCAGGTCTGGGAGGAGATCCCTCAGGAGACCATCCGCCACCTCATCAGGAGCATGCCCAGGCGTTGTAGGGAGGTCATACAGGACGGTGGAGGCCACACACACTACTGAGCCTCATTTTGACTTGTTTTAAGGACATTACATCAAAGTTGGATCAGCCTGTAGTGTGGTTTTCCACTTTAAATTTGAGTGTGACTCCAAATCCAGACCTCCATGGGTTGATAAATTTGATTTCCATTGATCATTTTTGTGTGATTTTGTTGTCAGAACATTCAACTATGTAAAGAAAAAAGTATTTAATAAGAATATTTCATTCATTCAGATCTAGGATGTGTTATTTTAGTGTTCCCTTTATTTTTTTGAGCAGTGTATAAGTTATCCTGTACGAGCTTTTGTGCAGACTACATTATGTTTTTACAGGTGTCAAGCTTATGGGCATGTGGCAGCAGTGTGTTGGAGAAAGGATCCTATGTGTGAGAAGTGTGCAGAAGGGCATGAGACAAAGGAATGTGCAGCATTGGGGAAAGTAGTGGTGTATGTTATTTGTAGGGGTGTCCATGGCTGGGGATCAGAAATATCCCTTGTGAGAGAGGCAGGATGAGGTTTCCAGGGATAGAGTAGTGCAGAAGTTGTCGTATGCTGAGGCAGTGAAGAAAGTAGAGGAAGATGGGGGAGGGATCCTGAGAGGAGTGGTGTAAGTAGTAGATCTGTACCAGTACAGAGGGATAAACCAAGAAGTGATATGTTTCAGTAAGATTACATTTTTGGCATTGAGAGTAATGGTTATCAACTGTACTGCAGGTATGGAACGGAACATAAGTCGCAGAAAATAGAGGTTGTGGTGGCAGCTGCAGAGAGGTTTTTGGGTGTGCGAAACTTGACATCAGAAGAGTTAAAGGGTGTGTTAAGAGGTGGCGTCCCATCCTTTCAGGCTGGCCCTGAAGTAGGACTAAATATATTAAAATATTGGAGTATGTTACTTATTATTATTTTTTGTGAGTGTAGTGTTTGATGCTAGGGTATTTTTTGTAGATTTTTTTAGAAGGGAAAAAAATTAAGCAAAGTATAAGGGAGTTAAACTCCAGTCTAGTAGGTGGCGGTAATGCAACATTTATTCGATGCCGACTGCCGTTAAACCTCATCGAAGAAGAAGTGGCTGTGTCAGGAAAGGGAGACGCAATCTTGACTACATTTTGTGTTTGGAAATGTTTGGTAAATGTTTTAGTTTAGTAACACTTTAGTTACTTGACTAAAACAGATACTTGACTTTGCATTTTTATTTGTGATTCAGAGACTGAGCCAATACATTTGAGTGAAGTTTTGTATATTTATGTAATTATGTATAATTATGTATCCTAGCTGATTCAATTGTGGAACACATACGTCATGCCCTCACTTATTATTGACATGCCCTTACTTATTTGTCTATTATAGGTGTTGGCTTTAGTGATAACTGAACGTTAAAACTGTTTAAACTGTCAAATAAAATCAAAATCAATCAAACTTCAATAAGGTTGATTGTTACCAAATGTTAGCTTTGTTGAATACACATGGAAATCTTCTCTCTGTGCACAAACATATGTAGAAAGTAAGAGTAGACACATGACAAGAAAACATACACTAAAACTTTTCCCTGTAAATTTACAGCATTATGCTGGCACCAGAGTTGCCATCTTAATACTGTAATTTTGCTTAACAGCAGAGATGCTGTAATATATTTTACAGTACTATTTCCTTTACTGTAAAACATATTACAGAATCCCTGCTGTAAATGTACATGGATGCTGTAAGGTTTTACACTAAGGACAATAGTACAGTGAAATATATTACAGTATCTCTGCTGTAAAGCAAAATTACAGTATTAAGATGGCAACCCTGGTGCCAGGATAATGCTGTACATTTACAGTGAAATTCTTCCTGAAATCTAAATATAAGAAAAACAATACATGTATTCAAATTGGTAACAACATGAACAAATTAACAACAAAATGGACAATATAAGTAACAACAAGCACATATGTATCCAAATAACAGCATCATTACAACACTAATTTAAAACTATACTGTGTGTGTGGGGTGTAGGGGTGAGAGAGACAGAGAGGGAGATGGAGTTAAAATTGCGATTGGGTACAACATAACTACCCAGCAGCTGCTGAAAATATTATTCCACTTCATAGCCACTTCTAGAAGATATTTACTAAAACTGAGCTTCATGTGTCTAACCCAACAGCATGAGTTTGGTGCCTGAAATGGATCATTTGAATCTACAGTAGGCACAAGCTATGACTGTAAAGAAATACAGTATGTTAGAGTAATTTTACAGGCTTCCAATTAAAGTTAACAGTATTTTTCCAAATTTTACCCATAATGCAGTGCAATCTACAGCATTAATGCTGTAAAACACATTCACAGTATTTTACTGTTGAAATTACAGAAAAGTCTTACAATATATTGGATTGCACTGAGAGGGAATAGAAAAGTATTTCAGTGATGAACACAACCCAAAACTCTTTGAATAAGCCCAACCCTACCTGGGAATCAGGCCTAGTGGGAGTGGGATGCATCATGTTGGTTCACTGCGGTTCACTGCGGTGTCCTACACTGTGGACCTGGCACACTCAGAAAGGTGAAGAGAGATTGGGGACTAGATTGAGAGCACAGTTTGACAAGTCAAAGGTCTGCTGGAAATAGTTGCAGAGCAAGAGTTGCTCCCGCTGTTTTTGGCTGTCCTCTTGTCAAGCTCAAACTTACAGACATTGTTGTATGTGCTCTAACTGAATGCGAATGCATTATAAAAGTCTCTGCAGGCCCCTAAGATCTTGTCAAGATGACATATCTTCTGATTAAATCACAGGGCACGTACCTCTGATAATTTAGGCTAAATGCATTCATTATTTATAATGTTAGCATCGCTTGGCTAACATGCCTATTGGATGTAGAAAAGTATTGATGTAGATTTGCTTGGAATTGTTTAGTCCACACATCTCCGTTGGAGAAAATAAATGTAGCCAGTGGCACCTAGTGTCTGATGTGAGAAGAGGTGAGATTTAGGGATAAGTAGTGAGACGGAACTCTCGACTAGCGAGCAGGTGTTTCTGCTACGGACAACAAAGCAGGGTGCACACTCCTTGTCCATACCCAGAGGGTTGTGTTTGTCAGAGTAAGTTCAACATTTGATAAGCTAAGTTTTGTATATTTTTCTGTAAATGTTGTACTGCTTACTCAAGTAAACAAAAGGCATCTGAAACATTGATTTGTGTTGCCATGACATCTTCAATTCTGCTTTCAGGGAGATGCGGCTTGGAAGCCGGTCGTGAGTGTATGGGTTGGGAACAGGGTATAGCCCGGGGACATTAAAGGTATGCATATATTACATGGGAATGTGAAGCAAGTCTTTAATGTTTTGCATTTAATAAAGTATTCAAGTTTTAATATTGCTGTTATAATTGTATTTTATTTTGCATAAAGTTCGAGAAGCCTTTCACTTCTCTCACAGTGTTATTAGTTTAAGTCCGTCCATTGCATTAACATTAGGTAGCTAGGTAGTTAGTTTGTTTGTCTAGTACGAGCGGGCAAATGAGCTGGTATTCAAGGCAAAAGACTTGGAATTGCCCTGGCTGGTGGACTAGTTTTAATTTTCTTTCTTATATGTTCATTTGTCTGTCTTATTTTGTCACCACTTCCCCAGAGACCTCCAGGGCTGGCTGTATTTAGGAGGGAGTGATTTACAGTAGTTCAGAGAGCAGAAGAAAGTCCCATTTACACATGTGTGCAAGCTAATTATTACTAGTGTTTTCTTCTTGCCAAGAGTGTGTAATCACGAATGTGCTATTCTACAAGGATTGCATGATCACAAGTGTGTTATTCTGCAAAGTGTTTCAACACACGTGTGCTATTGTTAAGAGTGCCAGTAGCGGTGTGTGGGTAAAATCACTGGGGAAGCCAAGCCAGGAAAACATTGCCATATTACAACCTACTGTATGTGTTGTGATAATTGAATTGTTTGCTCTATAACCTGTTAGTTCATATCCCTTACGACGAGGATATATAGGCTTAAGGCTGAGACAAATAAAAAGACACAGTGGCAGAATGAATTTAACCACAACTTTGTTTCATCACAAAACCAGAGTGCAACATCTGTCCGGTGAAGTCCACAAAGCATATTGCATTTTACAAACAGTTACATGACCTACAGCATGGTCAAGTAAGTTAATTTATGGCTGAAGTCCCGTTAACGGGATCGATATGACAACAGCCAGTCGAAGTGCAGGGCGCCAAATTCAAAAACCAGAAATCTCATAATTAAAATTCCTCAGACATTCATGTGTCTTATATAATTTTAAAGGTAATCTTGTTGTTAATCCCACCAAAGTGTCCGATTTCAAATAGGTTTTTCAGCGAATGCACTACAAACGATTATGTTAGGTCACCACAAAACCACAATAATCACAGCCATTTTTTCCAGCTAAAGATAGCTTCACAAAAACCAGAATAGAGATAAAATTAATCACTAACCTTCGATTATTTTCATCAGATGACACTCATAGGACTTCATGTTGCACAATACATGCATGTTTTGTTTGATTAAATTCATATTTATATAAAAAAATCTGAGTTTACATTGAGGCGACTAGATTCACTAGTTGCAAAAACATCAAGACTTTGCATAGCCACATCGTTTCAACAGAAATACTCATCATAAATATAGATGATAATACAAGTTATACACATGGAATTATAGATATACCTCTCCTTAATGCAACAGCTGTGTCAGATTTCAAAAAAACTTTACGGAAAAAGAAACCCACGCTATAATCTGAGACGGCGCTCAAAAGTAAAACACCACAGCCGCAAAGATGGCGTCAACAAAAACAAGAAAATATATGATAAATATTCCCTTACCTTTGATGATCTACATCAGAAAGCACACCAGGAATCCCAGGTCCACAATAAATGTTTGTTTTGTTCGAAAAAATCTGTTATTTATGTCCAAATACCTTCTTTTGTTAGCACGTCTGGTTTACATATCCAAACGCTAATTCTGGTCAGCGTTATATCGGACAAAAACTTCAAAAAGTGATATTACCGGTCGAAGAAACATTTCAAACTAAGTACATAATCAATCATTAGGATGTTTTTAACCTGTCTAGCCCCGGGGTTGACCCCCCCCCCCCCCCCCACATTCCACTGAAAAGGCAGCGCGCGAAATTCAAATATTTTTTTTTCTAAATATTTTACTTTCACACATTAACAAGTCCAATACAGCAAATGAAAGATAAACATCTTGTGAATCCAGCCAACATGTCCGATTTCTTAAATGTTTTACAGCAAAAACACCACGTATATTTATGTTAGCTCACCACCAAATATAAAAAAGCACAGACATTTCTTTCACAGCACAGGTAGCTTGCACAAAACCCCCAAATAGAGATAGAATTAGTCACTAACCAAGAAACAACTTCATCAGATGACAGTCTTATAACATGTTATACAATAAATCTATGTTTTGTTCGAAAAATGTGCATATTTCAGGTATAAATCATAGTTTTACATTGCAGCTACAATCACAAATAGCACCGAAGCAGCAAGAATAACTACAGAGAGCAACGTGAAATACCTAAATACTCATCATAAAACATTTATGAAAAATACATGGTGTACAGCAAATGAAAGATAAACATCTTGTGAATCCAGCCAATATTTCAGATGTTTTAAGTGTTTTACAGCGAAAACACAATATAGCATTATATTAGCGTACCACAATAGCCAACCACACAACCGCATTCATTCACCGCAAAGGTAGCGATCGCAAAAAAACAGCAAAAGATATAAAATTATTCACTAACCTTCTCAAAACTTCATCAGATGACAGTCCTATAACATCATGTTACACAATACATATATGTTTTGTTCGAAAATGTGCATATTTAGCGATACAAATTGTGGTTTTACAATGTGAATACGTAGCCAAACTGCACAAAATTATCCGGATATATTTCTGACACTCACCTAATCTAATCAAAGAACTCATCATAAACTTTACTAAAAAATACATATTGTACAGCAAATGAAAGATACACTAGTTCTTAATGCAATCGCCGTGTTAGAATTCTAAAAATAACTTTAGTACCACATACAGCTTACGTTATAGCGAGACAGCGCCTGCAATGAGGGCGGAAAATAGTACTAAACATTTTCCACAGAAATACGAAATAACATCATAAATGGTTCCTACTTTTGCTGAGCTTCCATCAGAATGTTGTACAAGGAGTCCTTTGTCCAGAATAATCGTTGTTTGGTGTTAGAATGTCCTCTTCTCCTGTCGAATTAGCAACCAAAGCTAGCCAAGTGGCGCGAAGTTGTCCATCTTCACCAAACGCAGAGAACGGAAAACGCCAAAACTCCCGATAAACGTTCAATAATCTGATAAAACTATATTGAAAAAACATACTTTACGATGATATTATCACATGTATCAAATAAAATCAAAGCCGGAGATATTAGCCGTCTATACCGAAAGCTTTTCAGAAGGCAATCCAGGGTTCCTTCCCGCGCCTTGCTGAACAAAGGAAATTTGGGGTCACGTCATTCCAAGAGCTCTTGTTCGACCTCAGATCAAGCTAGACACCCCATTCCACCTCTCACTGCCTCTTGACATCTAGTGGAAGGCGTATGAAGTGCATGTATATCCATAGATTTCAAGCAAATTAATAGGAAGGCCCTCGATTTCAGATTTTTCACTTCCTAACAGGAAGTTTGCTGCAAAATGAGTTCTGTTTTACTCACTGATATAATTCAAACGGTTTTAGAAACTTGAGTGTTTTCTATCCAATAGTAATAATAATATGCATATTGTACGATCTAGAATAGAGTACGAGGCAGTTTAAATTGGGCACGATTTTTTCCCAAAGTGAAAATAGCGCCCCCCTATCCCAAAGAAGTTTTAACATACATCTTGAATAACGTTCCAACCGGAGAACTACATCGACTTCAATTGAGAGATGGAACAGAGCTGCCTCTCACATGAACGCGCCTGTTGAATGCATGGTCACCTCATGGCACCTCGTACTAAATTCTGTCTCCTTCGACCCCCCTTCACATTAGAGTCATCAGACTTAGTTCTATTGACTGCTGACATCTAGTGGAAGCCGTAGGAAGTGAAAACTCATCCATATGTCTCTGTATTTTGAATAAGAGCTTGGTTGAAAATATGGCACCCCCAGAAAAAATACAAACAGGAAGTGGAACTTCTCAGGTTTTTGCCTGCCATATGAGTTCTGTTAGTCTCACAGACTTAATTCAAACAGTTTTAGAAACTTTAGAGTGTTTTCTATCCAATACTAATAATAATATGCATATATTAGCAACTGAGACTGAGGAGCTGGCCGTTTACAATGGGCACCTTTCATCCAAGCTACTCAATACTGCCCCTTTAGGCATAAGAAGTTAATATTTCCGACATTTTCGCAATACGAAACAACTATTGATTTAGAACCATAGAGAGTTAGGCTACCGCAAGTCGCAAAGAAAACAGGAGCTGCCTCCACTATTCCATCACCTGAGAGAAAATTATGAAGCACAGGGAGATGAAGATAAATTATTTTATTTTCTGTTCGTTTTTTTACCGTCTTTGGTGGAAGCTTGGCTTCTTTTGGCATCCATGAATACATGCCATTGAAAAATGTTTTATCACAAATGTGCTATTATTTGTTGCCCTGCTGCTGTGTTTGTGTAATCCTAATATTCTCAGACAGTGGTTGTAAAGCTGTTGGAAAGGTGACTCCTGTTTTAATTGTATTTATTACTGCGCGTGTTAATAAACCTCTGTGCTTTGGTAAACTTTTCGGTGATCTCGATCTCTGTAGCCGATGTGAGTAAGTCCTTTAAACAGGTAAACATTCACAAGGACGTGTGGACAGATGGATTACCAGGAAGCGTACTCAGAGCATGCGCTGATCAGCTGGCAAGTGTCTTTACTGACATTTTAAACCTCTCCCTGATGCTGTCTGTAATACCTACATGTTCCAAGCAGACCACCATAGTCCCTGTGCCCAAAAACACGAAGGTAACCTGTCTAAATGACTATCGCCCCGTAGCACTCACATCGGTAGCCATGAAATGCTATGAAAGGCTGGTCATGGCTCACATCAACACCCTGGACCCACTCCAATTCGCATCCCGCCCCAACAGATCCACAGATGATGCAATCTCTATTGCACGCCACACTGCCCTCTCCAACCTGGATAAGAGGAACACCTATGTAAGAATGTTGTTCATTGACTACAGCTCAGCGTTCAACACCATAGTGCCCTCCAAGCTCATCACTAAGCTCAGGACCCTGGGACTGAACACCTCCCTTTGCAACTTGATCCTGGACTTCCTGACGGGCTGCCCCCAGTTGGTGAGGGTAGGCAACAACACAGCCGCCACACTGACCCTCAATACGTGGACCCTAATGAGTGTGTGCTTAGTACCCTACTGTACTTCCTGTTCACCCACGACTGAGTGGCCACGCACGACTCCAACACCATCAATAAGTTTGCTGACTACATGATGGTGGTATCCCTAATCACCTACGATGATGAGACAGCCTATAGGGAGGTCAGTGACCTGGTAGTGTGATGCCAGGACAACAACCTTCCCTGAAAGTCAGCAAGAGAAATGAGCTGATCGTGGACTACAGGAAACAGTAGGCATAGTTTATCCTCATCCACAACGACAGGGCTGTAGAGGAGCGGGTCGAGAGCTTCAAGTTCCTCGGTGTCCACATCACTAAGGAATTAACATGGTCCACACACATTAACACAGAAGTGAAGAAGGCACGACAACGCTTCTTCCCCCTAAGGAGGCTGAAACGATTTGTCATGTGTCCTCGGATCCTCAAAATGTTATACAGCTGCACCATTGAGAGCATTTTGACTGGCTGCATCACCGCTTGGTATGGCAACTGCTTGGCATTCGACCACAAAGCACAACACAGGGTAGTTTGTACGACCCAGTAAATCACTGGAGCCCAGGACCTCTATACCAGGTGGTGGCAGAGGAAGGCCCTACAAATGGTCAAAAACTCCAGCCATAGACTGTTCTCTCTGCTACTGCACATGAAGCCGCAACAAGTCTGGAACCAACAGGACCCTGAACAGCTTCTACCTCCAAGCCATAAGACTGCTAAATAGTTAACCATATAGCTACCCAGACTATCTACATTGACACCCACTTTGTACTAACTCTTTTGACATTTGTGACTTGACTTTAAATAACTGTCTTCAGATTAATGTTATCTAATTAACTATGCTTAATTGATGAGAGTAGCGTAACAGGATGGTGCTACTTAAATTGGCTTTTCAAATGTACTTTTCTTCATATCAAATCAAAACAATTTTTTGGGGTCACATACACGTGTCTAGCAGATGTTCTTGCGGGTGTAGCGAAATGCTTGTGTTTCTAGCTCCGACAGTGCAGTAATATCTAACAATGTCACAACATATACCCAATACACACACATTTAGGAATGTCATTAAGAATATATAAATATATGGATGAGCAATGTCAGAGCGACATAGACTAAGATACAGAAGAATAGTACAGAATACAGTATACAGTTGAAGTTGGAAGTTTACATACACCTTAGCCAAATACATTTAAACTCAGTTTTTCACAATTCCTGACATTTAATTATAGTAAAAACTCCCTGTTTTAGGTCAGTTAGGATCACCAATTTATTATAATAACGTGAAATGTCAGAATAATAGCAGAGAGAATGATTTATTTCAGCTTTTATTTCTTTCATCACATTCCCAGTGGGTCAGAAGTTTACATACACTCAATTAGTATTTGCTAGCATTGCCTTTAAATTGTTTAACTTGGGTCGAACATTTCGGGTAGCCTTCCACAAGCTTCCCACAATAAGTTGGGTGAATTTTGGCCCATTCCTCCTGACAGAGCAGGTGTAACTGAGTCAGGTTTGTAGGCCTCCTTGCTCGCACACACTTTTTCAGTTCTGCCCACAAATTTTCTAAAGGATTGAGGTCAGGGCTTTGTGATGGCCACTCCAATATCTTGACTTTGTTGTCCTTAAGCCATTTTGCCACAACTTTGGAAGTATACTTGGGGTCATTGTCCATTTGGAAGACCCATTTGCGACCAAGCTTTAACTTCCTGACTGATGTCCCTGATGTTGCTTCAACATATCCACATAATTTTCCTGGCTCATGATGTCATCTATTTTGTGAAGAGCACCAGTCCCTCCTGAAGCAAAGCACCCCAACAACATGATACTGCCAGCCCCGTGCTTCACGGTTGGAATGGTGTTCCACGGCTTGCAAGCGTCCCCCTTTTTCCTCCAAACATAACAATGGTTATTATGGCCAAACAGTTCTATTTTTGTTTCATCAGACCGATATAGGACTCGTTGTAATGTGGATACAGATACTTTAGTACCTGTTTCCTCCAGAATCTTCACAAGGTCCTTTGCTGTTGTTCTGGGATTGATTTGGGGCGGCAGGGTAGCCTAGTGGTTAGAGCATTGGGCTGGTAACTGAAAGGTTGCAAGTTTGAATCCCCGAGCTGACAAGGTACATTTACATTTACATTTAAGTCATTTAGCAGACGCTCTTATCCAGAGCGACTTACAAATTGGTGCATTCACCTTATGATATCCAGTGGAACAACCACTTTACAATAGTGTATCTAAATCTTTTAAGGGGGGGGGGGGTTAGAAGGATTACTTTATCCTATCCTAGGTATTCCTTAAAGAGGTGGGATTTCAGGTGTCCCAGGAAGGTGGTGATTGACTCCGCTGACCTGGCGTCGTGAGGGAGTTTGTTCCACCATTGGGGTGCCAGAGCAGCGAACAGTTTTGACTGGGCTGAGCGGGAACTGTACTTCCTCAGAGGTAGGGAGGCGAGCAGGCCAGAGGTGGATGAACGCAGTGCCCTTGTTTGGGTGTAGGGCCTGATCAGAGCCTGAAGGTACGGAGGGGCCGTTCCCCTCACAGCTCCGTAGGCAAGCACCATGGTCTTGTAGCGGATGCGAGCTTCAACTGGAAGCCAGTGGAGAGAGCGGAGGAGCGGGGTGACGTGAGAGAACTTGGGAAGGTTGAACACCAGACGGGCTGCGGCGTTCTGGATGAGTTGTAGGGGTTTAATGGCACAGGCAGGGAGCCCAGCCAACAGCGAGTTGCAGTAATCCAGAAGGGAGATGACAAGTGCCTGGATTAGGACCTGCGCCGCTTCCTGTGTGAGGCAGGGTCGTACTCTGCGAATGTTGTAGAGCATGAACCTACAGGAACGGGTCACCGCCTTGATGTTAGTTGAGAACGACAGGGTGTTGTCCAGGATCACGCCAAGGTTCTTAGCACTCTGGGAGGAGGACACAATGCAGTTGTCAACCGTGATGGCGAGATCATGGAACGGGCAGTCCTTCCCCGGGAGGAAGAGCAGCTCCGTCTTGCCGAGGTTCAGCTTGAGGTGGTGATCCGTCATCCACACTGATATGTCTGCCAGACATGCAGAGATGCGATTCGCCACCTGGTTATCAGAAGGGGGAAAGGAGAAGATTAATTGTGTGTCGTCTGCATAGCAATGATAGGAGAGACCATGTGAGGATATGACAGAGCCAAGTGACTTGGTGTATAGCGAGAATAGGAGAGGGCCTAGAACAGAGCCCTGGGGGACACCAGTGGTGAGAGCACGTGGTGCGGAGACAGATTCTCGCCACGCCACCTGGTAGGAGCGACCTGTCAGGTAGGACGCAATCCAAGCGTGGGCCGTGCCGGAGATGCCCAACTCGGAGAGGGTGGAGAGGAGGATCTGATGGTTCACAGTATCAAAGGCAGCCGATAGGTCTAGAAGGATGAGAGCAGAGGAGAGAGAGTTAGCTTTAGCAGTGCGGAGCGCCTCCGTGACACAGAGAAGAGCAGTCTCAGTTGAATGACTAGTCTTGAAACCTGACTGATTTGGATCAAGAAGGTCATTCTGAGAGAGATAGCAGGAGAGCTGGCCAAGGACAGCACGTTCAAGAGTTTTGGAGAGAAAAGAAAGAAGTGATACTGGTCTGTAGTTGTTGACATCGGAGGGGTCGAGTGTAGGTTTTTTCAGAATGGGTGCAACTCTCGCTCTCTTGAAGACGGAAGGGACGTAGCCAGCGGTCAAGGATGAGTTGATGAGCGAGGTGAGGTAAGGGAGGAGGTCTCCGGAAATGGTCTGGAGAAGAGAGGAGGGGATAGGGTCAAGCGGGCAGGTTGTTGGGCGGCCGGCCGTCACAAGACGCGAGATTTCATCTGGAGAGAGAGGGGAGAAAGAGGTCAAAGCACAGGGTAGGGCAGTGTGAGCAGAACCAGCGGTGTCGTTTGACTTGGATCGGAACTTGGAACGAGGATCGGATGTCGTCGACCTTCTTTTCAAAATGGTTGACGAAGTCATCCGCAGAGAGGGAGGAGGGGGGGGGGAGGGGGAGGAGGATTCAGGGGGGAGGAGAAGGTGGCAAAGAGCTTCCTAGGGTTAGAGGCAGATGCTTGGAATTTAGAGTGGTAGAAAGTGGCTTTAGCAGCAGAGACAGAAGAGGAAAATGTAGAGAGGAGGGAGTGAAAGGATGCCAGGTCCGCAGGGAGGCGAGTTTTCCTCCATTTCCGCTCGGCTGCCCGGAGCCCTGTTCTGTGAGCTCGCAATGAGTCGTCGAGCCACGGAGCAGGAGGGGAGGACCGAGCCGGCCTGGAGGATAGGGGACATAGAGAGTCAAAGGATGCAGAAAGGGAGGAGAGGAGGGTTGAGGAGGCAGAATCAGGAGATAGGTTGGAGAAGGTTTGAGCAGAGGGAAGAGATGATAGGATGGAAGAGGAGAGAGTAGCGGGGGAGAGAGAGCGAAGGTTGGGACGGCGCGATACCATCCGAGTAGGGGCAGAGTGGGAAGTGTTGGATGAGAGCGAGAGGGAAAAGGATACAAGGTAGTGGTCGGAGACTTGGAGGGGAGTTGCAATGAGATTAGTGGAAGAACAGCATCTAGTAAAGATGAGGTCAAGCGTATTGCCTGCCTTGTGAGTAGGGGGGGAAGGTGAGAGGGTGAGGTCAAAAGAGGAGAGGAGTGGAAAGAAGGAGGCAGAGAGGAATGAGTCAAAGGTAGACGTGGGGAGGTTAAAGTCACCCAGAACTGTGAGAGGTGAGCCATCCTCAGGAAAGGAACTTATCAAGGCGTCAAGCTCATTGATGAACTCTCCAAGGGAACCTGGAGGGTGATAAATGATAAGGATGTTAAGCTTGAAAGGGCTGGTAACTGTGACAGCATGGAATTCAAAGGAGGCGATAGACAGATGGGTCAGGGGAGAAAGAGAGAATGTCCACTTGGGAGAGATGAGGATCCCAGTGCCACCACCCCGCTGACCAGAAGCTCTCGGGGTGTGCGAGAACACGTGGGCAGACGAGGAGAGAGCAGTAGGAGTAGCAGTGTTATCTGTGGTAATCCATGTTTCCGTCAGTGCCAAGAAGTCGAGGGACTGGAGGGAAGCATAGGCTGAGATGAACTCTGCCTTGTTGGCCGCAGATCGGCAGTTCCAGAGGCTGCCGGAGACCTGGAACTCCACGTGGGTCGTGCACGCTGGGACCACCAGGTTAGAGTGGCAGCGGCCACGCGGTGTGAAGCGTTTGTATGGTCTGTGCAGAGAGGAGAGAACAGGGATAGACAGACACATAGTTGACAGGCTACAGAAGAGGCTACGCTAATGCAAAGGAGATTGGAATGACAAGTGGACTACACGTCTCGAATGTTCAGAAAGTTAAGCTTACGTTGCAAAAATCTTATTGACTAAAATGATTAAAATGATACAGTACTGCTGGCTGGTGAAGTAGGCTAGCTAGCAGTGGCTGCGTTGTTGACTTTGTTTGAAAGTGTAGCTGGCTAGGTAACCTCGATAACTGGCTAGGTAACCTCGATAACCTCGATAATTACTCTAAACTACACAATTATCTTAGATACAAAGACAGCAAAGACAACTATGTATCTAGCTAACACTACACTAATCAAATTGTTCCGTTGTAATGTATTATAGTTTCTACAGTGCTGCTAGTCGGTAGAAGTTGACTAGCTAGCTAGCAGTTGTTGACTAGGTAGGAGAACGGTGGCGCGGCGACGAAAATAGCTGGCTAGCTAACCTCGATAATTACTCTAAACTACACAATTATCTTAGATACAAAGACAGCAAAGACAACTATGTAGCTAGCTAACACTACACAAATCAAATCGTTCCGTTGTAATGTATTACTAGTTTCTACAGTGCTGCTAGTCGGTAGAAGTTGACTAGCTAGCTAGCAGTTGTTGACTTAGTAGGAGAACGGTGGCGCGGCGCGGCGGACGAAAATAGCTGGCTAGCTAACCTCGATAATTACTCTAAACTACACAATTATCTTAGATACAAAGACAGCAAAGACAACTATGTAGCTAGCTAACACTACACTAATCAAATCGTTCCGTTGTAATGTATTAGTTTCTACAGTGCTGCTAGTCGGTAGAAGTTGACTAGCTAGCTAGCAGTTGTTGACTAGGTAGGAGAACGGTGGCGCGGCGCGGCGGACGAAAATAGCTGGCTAGCTAACCTCGATAATTACTCTAAACTACACAATTATCTTAGATACAAAGACAGCAAAGACAACTATGTAGCTAGCTAACACTACACTAATCAAGTCGTTCCGTTGTAATGTAATAGTTTCTACAGTGCTGCTATTCGGTAGAAGTTGGCTAGCTGGCTAGCTAGCAGTGTTGACTACGTTAGAAGGACGAAAATAGCTGGCTAGCTAACCTCGATAATTACTCTAAACTACACAATTATCTTTGATACAAAGACGGCTATGTAGCTAGCTAAGAAAAATTGCTCAGATCAAACAAATCAAACCGTTGTACTGTAATGAAATGTAATATTGCCTGTGGAGCGAAGCGAAGTGCGACTACTCGCTCCAACCCGGAAGTGAAGACAGAAGGTACAAATCTGCCGTTCTGCCCCTGAACAAGGCAGTTAACACACTGTTCCTAGGCCGTCATTGAAAATAAGAATTTGTTCTTAATTAACTGACTTGCCTAGTTAAATAAAAGGTAAAAAAAATTAAAATCACTTTTCGCACCAAAGTATGTTCATCTCTAGGAGACAGAACGCGTCTCCTTCCTGAGCGGTATGATAGCTGCGTGGTCCCATGGTGTTTATACTTGCATACTATTGTTTGTACAGATGAACGTGGTGAAGGAAAAAGGAAACCGCACACTGCTCTTTACCAGTGATCCACTGATCTTTAAAAAGCTTATGTATCGGCCTTTGTCAAAGCTTTTGGGATTTTTTTTAAAATTTGCACCCTCATGTAGACCTAGCCCCACCCACATCCGTTCCACACATCGAAGGGGGTTGGAGGCAAAGGAAAAACAAATAAGTGCTACCAAATATAACAATATGCATTTCATAAATATTACAAAAGTGTATAAATAAGACGTATGAAACACGTCTGTAAAACCACAATGAGGACATAGCAAGTTTTCATTAGTCATTGGGTACATCGTACGAAAAATAGAGTAATCTTAAATAGGCACATATTTCATGTTCAAATTCACAACATAACATACATAGGCATTTCATCATTAAGTCCTTTAGGAAATAATGTCTGGAGGGTGAAAATCCCAAAACATTCTCTTTTACTCAGAGTATTATTAATATCACCTCCCGTCTGAAATCTTAACTTTCTCTATGCCACAAAATCTAAAGTCACTGTCGTTTCTCCTGATTGAACTTTTATGTTCACTAATTCTCTGTTTGAGAGAACGAGAGGTTTAACCGACATAGCAGAGCCCACATGGACATTTAATAACGTAAATAACATGCGTGGTGGAACACGTAATAATGTCATCTATTTGGAACCGTTTTCCTGTGTTTGGGTGGCAGAAATATTCACACTTCATCATGTTGTTGCACTGTGCGCATCCTCTGCATTTATAGCTACCATTTGGTAGAGGGCGTAAAAGAGCCTGGCTGATTTTCTTTTGTGGCTGGCAGTTGGCATGAACCAATTTATCGCGTAAATTGCGACCTCTCCTATACACAATAAGTGGTGGATTTTTAAATTCAGCAGGCAAAGCTGGGTCCGATGATAAAATATGCCAGTGTTTCTTGACCACACCTCCCACTTTTCGCGAGTTCAAAGTATATGTAGTTATGAACTTTACGTAGTGTCCTTTAGCTTTAGTGGGTCTTTTTTGAAACAGTTCATCTCCTGTTTTTCCCAAATTATGAGCTTCATCCACACATTGGGGCGAATAGCCTCTTAGAAACCTAATGCGCATCTTCGCTGCTTTTTCTAGATAATCCTCTGTGGAGTGGCATATACGGCGCAGTCTGAAAAATTTGCTTCTTGGAAGTCCCCTTTTTAATGGCTCAGGATCGAAGCTGTCCCCCTGCAATATAGTATTTATGTCCGTTTCTTTTCTATACAGAGTTGTAAACAGGGTTCCATTTGATTTCTCAATCCACATATCGAGGTAATGAACACGTTGAGTGTCACGTTCAATAGTGAATTTGAGATTGGGGTCAATGTCATTGAGTAGTGCCATAAAATCTGACAGCTCTTTTTCAGTTCCTTCCCATTTGCAAAAAAGGTCGTCAATATATCGATAACACTTCAGGACTTTATTCAAAAATGGATTTTCGTTTTCATTCTTCAAAAAGGCCCACATAAAGGTTAGCATAGCTCGGAGCGAATGTGGAGCCCACCGATGTTCCATTCGTTTGGAGGTAGTATTCATCGTCAAAACATATTCAGCCAGCTCTAGAATTAAGTTTGTTGGTGGATATTCATTAGTATCTTTGTCTCCCAAATAGTGTGCTAGTGCTGCCAGACCCCCCACATAGGGAATGAAGGTATATAGACCCTCGACATCTAATGTGACCAAAATACATTCTTCTTTTAAATCCGTTATTGGGTGAGATCTTGTTTATGAAGTCTTTTACATATGATGGCAATGCTTGCACATGAGTTTTAATAAATAAGTCTACAAAGTTCGACAATGGCTCTAGCATTGAGCCTACTCCTGCAACCACTGGTCTGCCTGGATAGTTGCCTTGTTGTGTTTTAGATTTGTGTAATTTCGGTAAAATGTACAAGCATGGACGTATGGCACATTTGCAGCAAAGATATTCATATTCAGGTTTTGAGATGAGGTGGTTTAATATGGCTTGCTCCAGATTAAAGCATATATCCCTTTGGAACACCTGTGTGGGATCAACACTCAGTTTTGAACGTGATGAACGTGGTACCTCCAGGGGTTTGGAAATTACTCCCAAGGATGAACCAGACTTGTGGAGATCTGAAATTATTTTTTCTGAGGTCTTGGCTGATTTCTTTTGATTTTCCCATGATGTAAAGCAAAGAAGGTAGGTAGGCCTTGAAATACATCCACAGGTACAACTCCAATTGACTCAAATTATGTCAATTAGTCGATCAGAAGCTTCTAAAGCCATGACATTTTTCTGGAATTTTCCTAGCTGTTTAAAGGCACAGTAAACTTAGCGTATGTAAACTTCTGACCCACTGGAATTGTGATACAGTGAATTATAAGTGAAATAATCTGTCTGTAAACAATTGTTGGAAAAATTACTTGTGTCATGCACAATGTAGATGTCCTAAGCGACTTGCCAAAACTATAGTTTGTTAACAAGAAATTTGTGGAGTGGTTGAAAAACGAGTTTTAATGACTCCAACCTAAGTGTATGTAAACTTCCGACTTCAACTGTATGCTGGCTTCGAGGCAAGTAACACTGAAACATGCATGAGAGCATCAGCTGTTCTGGATGACTGTGTGATTACACCTTTAAACAGGTCAACATTCCACAAGTCCGCAGGGCCAGACGGATTACCCGGACGTGAACTCCGAGCATGCGCTGACCAACTGGCAAGTGTCTTCACTGACAATTTCAACTTATCCCTGTCTGAGTCTGTAATAGCAACACATGTTTCAAACAGACCACCATAGTCCCTGTGCCCAAGGTAACCTGCCGAAATGACTACCGACCCATAGCACTCACGTGATTTGAAAGGCTGGTCATGGCTCACATGAACACCATTATCCCAGAAACCCTAGACCTAATAAAATTTGCATACTGCCCCAACAGATCCAAAGATGGTGCAAAATCTTTTGCACTCCACACTGCCCTTTCACACCTGGACAAAAGGAACACCTATGTGAGAATGCTAGTCATTGACTACAGCTCAACATTCAACACCATAGTGCCCTCAAAGCTCATCACTAAGCTAAGGACCCTGGGACTAAACACCTCCCTCTGCAACTGGATCCTGGACTTCCTGACAGCCACCCCCAGGTGGTAAGGGTAGGTAACAACACATCCGCCACACTGATCCTCAACACGGGGCCCCTCAGGGGTGTGTGCTCAGTCCCCTCCTGTACTCCCTGTTCACTCATGACTGCATAGCCAGGCACGACTCCAACACCATCATTAAGTTTGCCGACGACACAACAGTGGTAGGCCTGATCACCGACAACTACGAGACAGCCTACAGGGAGGAGGTCAGAGACCTTTACCGTGTAGTGCAAGGACAACAACCTCTCCCTCAACATGATCAAGACAAAGGAGATGATTGTGGACAACAGTAAAAGGACGACCGAGCATGCCCCATCGACGGGGCTGTAGTGGAGCAGGTTGAGAGCTAAAAGTTCTTTGGCATCCACATCACCAACAAACTAACATGGTCCAAACACACCAAGACAGTCGTGAAGAGGGTACGATAAAACCTATTCCCCCTTTAGGAGAAAAGATTTGGCATGGGCCCTCAGATCCTCAAAAGGTTTTACAGCTGCACCATCGAGAGCATCCTGATGGGTTGCATCACTGCCTGTTATGGCAACTGCTTGGCCTCCGACCGCAAGGCGCTACAGAGGGTATTGTGTACAGCCCAGTACATCACGGGGCCAAGCTTTCTGCCATCTAGGACCTCTATACCAGGCGGTGTCAGAGGAAGGCCCTAAAAATTGTCAAAGACTCCAACCACCCTAGTCATGGACTGTTCTCTCTGCTACCGCATGGCACACGGTACCAGAGCGCCAAGTCTAGGTCCTAGAGGCTTCATAACAGCTTCTACCCTCAAGCCAAAAGACTCCTGAACATCTAATCAAATGGCTACCTAGACTATTTGCATTGCCCCCCCCCCCCCCCCCTCTTTTTCGCTGCTGCTACTCTCTGTTATTACCTATGCATAGTCACTTTAACTCTACCTACATGTACATATTACCTCAATTACCTCGACTAACCGGTGCCCCTGCACATTGGCTCTGTACCGGTACCCCCTGTATATAGCCTTGCTATTGTTATTTTACTGCTGCTCTTTAATTATTTGTTACTTTTATTTCTTACAACTGCATTGCTGGTTAAGGGCTTGTAAATAAGCATTTCACTGTAAGGTCTACACTGTAAGGTTGTATTCGGTGCACATGACAAATAAGATTTGGTTTGAAGTTGCTCACTCACAGAGACTGTTTGCTCTAAATCATGAAAATAATTGTCTATCAGGTGTGCGCCGAGATATCGTAACATCTGCTTCAGTCAGATTCTGCACCAAGAGGTATCGTAAAAAAAATTCCCAAAGGGGTCCTGTCGAAAGATACTTCTTATGGAAGACTGTGTTGCAGCCTGCGCTAGGAGAAGACTGTGTGGTCAGTGGAGACAATTTGATGTTTTTCCAATCCATCAAGTCTGCTCATTGTAGAAGGTGTTCAGTGTCAAGACTGGTAACATACACAGGGTGAACAAGCGATTCATGTTGGAAGTGTAGTTTCAGCATGAGTCTCATTGTGAGAGGAGAGGTAGTCTGAGTGAAACCTCAAAGTTTAGTGTCGCATTGTTCCGTTTTTAACCAACATTTAGCTGGGTTCACAGCCCTTTTGAGATCATTGAACAATGTTTGAGAGATGAGCGATATTGTCGAGCCCAACTCAATTAGCGCATCACAGGTTAAGCAGTCCTCCAGGAGTGTTTCCAGGTAGAGACTTTCAGAGTCGCGTTTTTCTGGTCATATTCCCCACAAAGTGAAGTGATTAGGCCAAAGTATGCTGAACGAAGCCGATGATAGTATGCTTGTGGGTGTTCATTCTGAGCTTCTTTGATGGTGTTGGCCAGCGAGCTGTTGTGTTTGCGAGTGGCAGAACCACTGAATTCTTTTTTCAAGGTTGTGACAAGTCATTGACTGTTCTGGAGTTCCTCCAGGTGGTACATAAGAGTGGTATTCAGTCAAATCAATCAAATGTATTTATAAAGCCCATTTACATCAGCCAATGTCACAAAGTGCCATACAGAAACCCAACCTAAAACCCCAAACAGCAAGCAATGCAGATGTAGAAGCACAGTGGCTAGGAAAAACTCCCTAGAAAGGCAGAAACATAGGAAGAAACCTAGAAATGATCCAGGCTCTGAGGGGTGGACAGTCCTCTTCTGGCTGTGCCGGGTGGAGATTATAACAAGATGTTAAAACGTTCATAGATGAACAGCAGGGTCAAATAATAATAATAACAGTGGTTGTACCGGGTGCAACAGGTCAGCACATCAGGAGTAAATGTCAGTTGACTTTTCATAGCCGAGCATTCAGAATTAGAGACAGCAGGTGCGGTAGAGAGAGAGAGTCGAAAACAGCAGGTCCGGGACAAGGTAGCACATCCGGTAAACAGATCAGGGTTCCATAGCCGCAGGCAGAACAGTTGAAACTGGAGAAGCAGCAGCACGACCAGGTGGACTGGGGACAGCAAGGAGTCATCAGGCCAGGTAGTCCTGAGGCATGGTCTCAGGTCCTCCTGGAAGGGAGGGAGAGAGAATCAGAGGGAGCATACTTAAATTCAAGACAGGAAAATTACTCCAGACATAACAGACAGACCCTAGCTCCCCAACACAAACTATTGTGGCATTGATACTGAAGGTTGAGACAGGAGGGGTCGGGAGACACTGTGGCCCCGTCCGACGATACCCCCGGACAGGGCCAACCAGGCAGGATATAACCCCACCCACTTTGCCAAAGCACAGCCCCCACACCACTAGAGGGATATCCACAAACTACCAACTTACTACCCTGAGACAAGGCGGAGTATAGCCCACGGAAATCTCCCCCATGGCACGAACCCGAGGGGGCGCCAACCCGGACAGGAAGATCACGCCAGTGACTCAACCCACTCAAGTGATGCACCCCTCCTAGGGACGGCATGGAAGAGCACTAGTAACCCAGTGCCTCAGCCCCTGCAATAGGGTCAGAGGCAGAGAATACCAGTGGAGAGAGGGGAACCGGCCAGGCAGAGACAGCAAGAGCAGTTCGTCGCTCCAGTGCCTTTCCGTTCACCTTTGCACCCCTGGGCCAGACTACACTGAAACATAGGACCTACTGAAGAGACGAGCTTTCAATAAAGACTTCAAGTTCGACACCGAGTCTGCATCTCTCACATGGATAAGCAGACCATTCCATAAAAACTGAGCTGAATGGATGATCTCTGCATCTGTGGTTCCCACCGTGAAGCATGGAGGAGGAGATGTGATGGTGTGGGGGTGGTTTGCTGGTGACACTGTCTCCGATTTATTTAGAATGCAAGGCACACTTAACCAGCATCGCTACCACAGCATTCTGCAGCGATACGCCATTCCATCTGGTTTGGGCTTAGTGGGACTATAATTTGTTGTTCAACAGGACAATGGCCCAACACACTTCCAGGCTGTTTAAGGGCTATTTTATCAAGAAGGAGAGTGATGGAGTGCTTCATGACCTGGCCTCTACAATCACCCGACCTCAACCAAAATGAGATGGTTTGGGAGGAGTCGGACCGCAGAGTGAAGGAAAAGCAGCAAACAAGTGCTCAGAATATGTGGGAACTCCTTCAAGACTGTTGGAAAAGCATTCCAGGTGAAGCTGGTTGAGAGAATGCCAAGCGTGTGCAAAGCTGTCATCAAGGCAAAGGGTGGCTACTTTGAAGAATCTGAAATATAAAAAATATTTTGTTTAACACATGATTCCATATGTGTTATTTCATAGTATTGATGTCTTCACTACTATTCTACAATGTAGAAATTAGTCAAAATAAAGAAAAACCATTGACTGAGTAGGTGTGTCCCAGTGGAGGCTGGTGACTTAAACAATTGAGGAGGATGGGAGATCCACGGTATAGGCGTGGAACGCACGGAGACAAAGTGTGTTTCAAAAATTGTCAAAAACAAATTATTTTAACCTAAAGCATTTAATAAAGACATTTGTAATAGAATATTATGGGGAATGGGAAATGGAAAGGCTACTTACACAGTGAAAGAATGAGGGTATGAGGCATGAGTTGAGTGAGGTGTTCAGAGGCTTGACCAGTGCAGGACAGGATTTGACTGGGAAGACAAAAAATGATAACACACCACACTACACAGTTAGACAAAAGAGCTAAGAATGAGTTAGTCCAAGCAAGGAGTAAAATCATTGATGTGTAATAATGTGATTGACTCTACATACAGTAATGAGAGAAAATTGATAGGGGTAGTCACAGTGCTTGGAAAGGAAACATTCAATGTGCCAGTGGATGAGCGGGCAGATGAGACGTGGCTTCAGTTCATGTCATCAGAGAGTTGACAATGGTAGTGTTAAATCAGGGAACAGGAGGAGACTTAGCTATAAATACAAATAGCAGATACATTCCAACAAGCAGATAGATTTACAACAAGTTTCTCTATGACGTTAAACTCAGACATCTCAAAATGTATAAAGTCAAACACAGACTGCGCATCTCTCCCACTTGACACATCAAAGTAGCCAAAGAAACGTTCCTGTATAAAGCCCTGATCATCCACATACCTGACGATAACTAACAACTGCAAGCAGAATGGTGGCACCATATGTCCCAGAGCGTTGGGGCAATTTTTACCACCTGGGGTCTGGAGGTTTTACTTATTTGTTAACCTAACTAGGAAAACTCTGGACCCTATAAGGTATGACAAGAGTGTAAAAAAAAAGGTTTTATATGGGCTATGATGGGACCAGATTTTCCTAATCGGGTCACATGGTTTAAAACAATTCCTGGCCCTGGGGGGATAAAACCTCTGTCAAACTGCAGCTAGCTACCTTATATTTGTTCATATAAATTATAATTAGACTGGATTAGGAGGGGGATTTCCTCTACCCAGACACAAAGACAATAACTCACAGGGCTGAGCTTGCTTTATGCATGTTTGCATCATGCAGGCCTATGCAACTGTAGGCCTTATAAAACATTTATTCACATCTGTCATCACTATTATGTTGACTGATTAATTCCAGTGAATAATTAGCCAGCCCAATTTTGAATATAAACTAAATTTGATCCCATTTTCTCCAGACACACAAATGGAATATAAATACATAATGTTTCCAATTAGTTTACAATGACCAGATGGACAGGGCGCATAGGATGCAACCTTATGCAGCTGCTCTTATTAGTAGCAAACAGTCCCATAAACCATGTCAGATTTCTAATGTTTAGGTTTAGCCTAGGCTGCTGCAATATTTATGCCATGAGTTTTTGCTTGTGTCTGTCCAGAGTGATTATGTGTTATCATCTTTGTTAATTAAATACCGGAGGAAAGTGGAAAGCCTACTTGAGCGCACGTGAAAAAATGTGCTGCGTCAACCTCTTTAATCTAAATTTTAATGGATGATGCGATGGAAGCTATCAAATCATTCGGAATTGTTTTCAACATCCTAGAAAAGACAGTCGAAAGTTCGATATGTTCAGCAAGTAAAGCATTGTAACGTGCAGTTCTCTGCTAGCTCATTGTAGTTGACTTTGTTGGTGGAACCTTCCCTCTCGTCATGTCCTCTATAGATGCAGCTTTTTCCCAAAAGCTTGAATCTGATGTGGGCATTTATGTGCTTCCTGCTTTTCTTTTGCCATTTAGCTGAACAACACAGTCTCTCATTAATGATGTACTATATGTACAAATTAGCACAATATTTTTTATGTACTAATAGCACAAACTCTTGGTGTTCCGAACTCACTATATGTACAAATTAGCACAATGTTTTTATGTACTAATAGCACAAACTCATGGCGCACCGAACTCCATCAATGCCACGCCCCTACTGAATCTCTTAAATCGATGTTCTCGGAATTTGTGCTATTATTACAAATAAACATAAATGCTTATTTGGATGTAGCTAGCTAGCTATTTTAAAGTGAAAGCGAGGTAAATTATTGGATAAGAAATTACAATAATCTAGTCGTTTCTGTATTTCTGCCCGCATAATTCCAGAATATTATTTTATTTTCATCAGTTATGTGCATTTCTTTATCATCTTGTATACTGGAAGTGAGCTTTATTCGCTTTGGCCAACATTGTTTTGTAACATAACGCGTTAGCTTGTTGGTTCCCGGGAGCATGTAGGCCTTTTAGCTAGCCGTTTAAAAATCTACTCGCTGTTGTTATCATTTATGTAAAAAGACAACCAATAATATCAATCGTCTAAGCACGTGGAAATACTTTTTAGAAAATGATTTATTTATTTCAGACTCATGATTTAAATGGTGGGCTGTGAGTGACGGACTGTGAAACTCAATCTCCCATGATTCCGTAGTACCGGAACTGACCATATAAGTAATCAATTTATGTTGTATTCTGCACCAAACTTTAGAAAAAACGATTATTCTGCATATATTACACTGCATAATAATGTATAGTAATAGAAAAAACAATTGTATTTAGCATTTTAATTAGATCTGTGATAGTGTAGCTAGTTTATTTATTGGCTTGCATGTGTCCAATAGAAGAAAAAAAACTGGTATGTCCTGTCTGCACAACCATTGAAATTATCAGAGAGAAAACATGAGAAAATGCTTTGAGCCTTTGTAGTTGCTCAGTGAAATATTGTTGACAGTATATTGAGATGTTATTCACAGTACACTCTGCTTTGGGGCACCATTTGTGGATGTAGGGAACCTTCTAAAAAAAAAAAATGATTATTTATTGTCACACAGCTCACTGTCTTTATTGACGATCAGGTAAAACAGAGAATGACTGTTGTAGCCTAGGTTTTTGCGCTGGGACAGCATCAGTGGGCAGCATCAGTGGACTAGACTAGGAATGCTTACTGTCCAAGTCTACAGGGGCACCAGGGTTTTGAACCGGCAGTAGTGCAACCAATTAAGCTATACTACTTTGGCAAGATTGCCCTACAAAGGCAAAACGCTGTAACTATGAATTTGGTATAACATCTTTGATCTGTTGTAATGGTTTCCTGATACAACAAATTGTTTGAAGTCAGATTTTGCAGTAAAGTAAATTGAGTAGTTCCTGCATTTGACATTTGTAGGGCAGAAGTGGGAGCCTAATAATCATAACTCACTATCAATATATAGCAACTATACAATAAAATATAGGCCTACAACATTTTACAATCATGGAGGAACCCTCAAGTACGGCCATAGAAATAAAATACAAAACTATTGCATTAGGTAAAACGTACCTCCTAAATCTTTCTGTTTAGCACTTTGGCATTACAAGCTAGTTGTTAAAAGTACTCCTAGGGTCATTGGAAGTACTATACAGATATCCAGTTTCTGTCTGGTTCTTTCCTCTGTCATGACCTCCAGAGAGTCTGGAGTCAGGCCAACAACTAACTTTAATAACTGAATCAGCCTTCTTAATCAGTATATTGATCTTGTTCCTAATGTGGACAAGTTCATATCCAACATAACCCTCTACTTACTACCTCATTCTGGAATTATTATGCTATTAAACAGTTAGCCTATGATTTTGTGTTCATATTGACAGATTATCAATATGCACATTGTCCTCAATTTCAGAAATGCCGGGATCAACAACAAAAAAATGTGTCCAAACTGTGCCCAAAACCTTGGGGTGAGGGCTAAAAAATGTAAGTTCTGTGCGGCCCCACAGCCCTACAAAGAGAGAAATAAAGGCTGGGAAAAAAATAGGGAGGAAAAATTCAAACAAGGATGTCCAGGACTGTGGATAATGCATACATTCATGTGATGGAAAATATTGTCGTCACAAGCATATCTGTTGATATGAGTCACTGGCTTACTGGTGCTCTTTCATGCCGTCCCTAGGAGGGGTGCGTCACTTGAGTGGGTTGAGTCACTGACGTGATCTTCCTGTCTGGGTTGGCGCCCCCCCTTGGGTTGTGCCGTGGCGGAGATCTTTGTGGGCTACACTCAGCCTTGTCTCAGGATGGTAAGTTGGTGGTTGAAGGTATCCCTCTAGTGGTGTGGGGGCTGTGCTTTGGCAAAGTGGGTGGGGTTATATCCTTCCTGTTTGGCCCTGCCCGGGGGTATCATCGGATGGGGCCACAGTGTCTCCTGACCCCTCCTGTCTCAGCCTCCAGTATTTATGCTGCAGTAGTTTATGTGCCGGGGGGCTAGGGTCAGTTTGTTATATCTGGAGTACTTCTCCTGTCTTATCCAGTGTCCTGTGTGAATTTAAGTATGCTCTCTCTAATTCTCTCTTTCTCTCTATCTTTCTCTCTCTCGGAGGACCTGAGCCCTAGAACCATGCCTCAGGACTACCTGGCATGATGACTCCTTGCTGTCCCCAGTCCACCTGGCCGTGCTGCTGCTCCAGTTTCAACTGTTCTGCCTGCGGCTATGGAACCCTGACCTGTTCACCGGACGTGCTACCTTTCCCAGACCTGCTGTTTTCAACTCTCTAGAGACTGCAGGAGCGGTAGAGATACTTTTAATGATCGGCTATGAAAAGCCAACTGACATTTACTCCTGAGGTGCTGACTTGCTGCACCCTCGACAACTACAGTGATTATTATTTTTTGACCATGCTGGTAATTTATGAACATTTGAACATCTTGGCCATGTTCTGTTATAATCTCCACCCGGCACAGCCAGAAGAGGACTGGCCACCCCTCATAGCCTGGTTCCTCTCTAGGTTTCTTCCTAGGTTTTGGCCTTTCTAGGGAGTTTTTCCTAGCCACCGTGCTTCTACACCTGCATTGCTTGCTGTTTGGGGTTTTAGGCTGGGTTTCTGTACAGCACTTTGAGATATCAGCTGATGTAAGAAGGGCTATATAAATACATTTTATTTGATTTGAATTTGATTTGATATATTGTTTGTTGAGGCTTTTTTGTAAGACTATAACTTTCCTTTGATATTGTACAGAAATATTGACCATAACATATGTTGTGGTTTCAGCTTCATAGTCTAAAGGCAGCAGGGTATGTCCCCATACTGTTTCTGGGGAAAAAGAAGAAGATGGAGGGGTTTAATAAAGCCCAGGTCCTCACCACCTCTAGGGACCTGTCAGAAGAGAACACAGTGGCTCACGCTGCCCTTAGATTTGGGTTTGAGAAGTTACTCTACTGTAAGTATACTTGATTGATATACACTGAGTGCACAAAACATTATGAACACCTGCTCTTTCCATGACTGACCAGGTGAATCCAGGTGAAAGCTATGATCCCTTATTGATGTGACTTGTTAAATCCACTTCAATCAGTGTAGATGAAGGGGATGAGACAGGTTTAAAGAAGACATTTTAGGCCTTGAGACATGGATTGTTTATGTGTGCCATTCAGAGGGTGAATGGGCAAGATACAATATTGAAGTGACTTTGAACGGGGTATGGTAGTAGGTGACAGGCGCACTTGGTTTGAGTGTGTCAAGAACTGCAACAATGTTGGGTTTTTCACGCTCAACAGTTTCCCGTGTGCATTAAGAATGGTTCACCACCCAAAGGGCATCCAGCCAACTTGACACACAACTGTGGGAAGCATTGGAGTCAACATGGGCCAGCATCCCTGTGGCATCCCTGCTTTCTACACCTTTTAGATTGCATGGCCCAAGTGCATCTCAGTATTAAGAAGGTGTTCTTAATGTTTTGTACACTCAATGTACATGCAACATAATGTCGTATTGCAATGAGAACATTGCATTTTACAAACATCATATGACTCTATAAGGGAATACCCCAATATATTGCCATAAGGGATGGATGCAGATTAACACAAATATTCTTTACTTAGTTTATAACCAATGATGCTACACTAGCCGAATAAGCAGTGCATGAGTGAAGTCTTTTATGAAAAAAAACATGTTTTTAAGTACAATCGCTCTCAAACTCAAAATGTTGGTGTGTTAAACCAACGAATGAAGGGTGGTTTGCACACAAAATATACAAAACTTGCCAACTTTCTTTTTTGTTTTTTTTGGTCTTCAGCAAGCAAGGGAATAAACTAACACAAATATTTCAGTGTCCACCTTCTTCAGCGTATGTCTAGTTTCAGACATCAGTTATCTAGAGTGAGACACAGGCGTGAATGATAGTAATCAACAGGACCAAGTTTTACAAACCTTTTCTAATCAGATTTCAGAAATCTGATTGGATTAAATGTTAGAATTGGGTATTTCAAAACTGAAAATTTGATTCTAATCCTTGACACATGTGTGAATGATAGTAAACAACAATTGGTTGGTAACAGTTTGGTATTTGCAAATATTGCCTGAAGTTTTATCTATTTTTTGTTGTGAACCACCCTTAAATTTGTTACATTTCCATTCAAATTAATGAACAATCGATTTTCAAATGACATCTTTGTTGTAATACCGTAAGCATCAGGAGAGTGCCAGAATCTGCGTCTATAGTAATGGACGTGTGTTTGTACATTTTTGCCTTTTTATTTTTCACAGAATCACACAGTGGCATCACTAGTAAATCGAATTCTTATGATGTTTGTAGATTTTCTATGATGTAGGCATATAACCAGTCGCATTTCAACCACAATATTTTACTGTATCTGGTCGTACTGTATGTACACAGGCTTTTGTATTTATTGAAATTTAGTAGCCTAACAAGTTTCTGCCAGGCCCCAGTCACATTTGCAATCAAATTATTTGAAATATTGCAAATACTGTTGTATATGTCATTTGTAATTTAGAAAATGTGAAATTCTATGGTATTTCCACCAGAAAAGTGTATTACTTCATAGTATGCACGGTTTTCAGTATCGGCTTGTGAGCCAGCCAACCAGGAGGAGGCAGCTGAGGAAGGGCCTGTGGTGATTCAGGATGCAGAGAAGGTGACTGTGGTCACCATAGAGGAGGCAGCTGAGGAGGGGCCCGTGATGATGGAGGAGGCGGAGAAGGTGACCATGGTCAACATGGAGGATGCCGTTGAGGGGCCCGTGGTGACGGATGCAGAGAAGGTAACCATGGAGGAGGGAACTGATCCCAATCAGGGCAGGTAAGCAAGAAAGCAGAATTTTAAGCAGAAATAACACTGGGGACTCCATCAACCACGTGCGACAGCAGTAAGCGTTAATTCACCTAGACAGTGTAGTCTGTGCCAGCGTAATTGTCAGGAAAAGCTGTTATAAAAGAGTTGTATTCTCTTTTGAAATCGAAGATGTAGCCTAGGCTACATGCCAATGATCTAAATAAACAGTAGCCGGTGCATTTTATTTCAAAATAGGTATCCAGCCTATTTGTCAGATAAACCATAGCCTACAGCTAAAATTATATGTTTAAACCATATAACTTTACTTAGCAGAGTAGGGAAGATCATAACAATTTCTTGAACACTTTCTACAAACAACCCACTCAATCTCTATACCAGATTTGATCAATTTTAACCACTTCGTTTAAACTGTACAATCAAACCAGTTGTAAGCAATAACGGTGATAAGGTCAAGAAAATGACAATGCCAATGTGATATCATTCGGAAACACAATCGAGTTTATAAATGTAGAATAACATTGCATTCATACATTGCTTCATAAGCACTAGTCTATACATAATGTTGGCTTGAATTAAACGTATTTACACCAAATATATATTTTTTTATTAACTTCACAAGCCTACACAAGCATACCAGACGAGCTAAATTACTTCTATGCTCGCTTTGAGGCAAGTAACACTGAAACAAGCATGAAAGCATCAGCTGTTCCGGGCGACTGTGTGATCACGCTCTTCGCAGCCGGTGTGAGTAAGACCATTAAACAGGTCAACATTCACATGGCCACTAGGCCAGAAGAATTACCAGGACATGTACTCCGAGCATGCGCTGACCAACTGGCAAGTGTCTTCACTGACATTCTCAACCTCTCCCTGTCTGAGTCTGTAATACCAACATGTTTCAAGCAGACCACCATAGTCCCTGTAACCAAGAACTCTAAGGTAACAGCCTAAATGACTACCTACCCGTAGCACTCACGTCTGTAGCCATGAAGTGCTTTGAAAGGCTGGTCATGGCTCACATGAACATCATTATCCCAGAAACCCTAGACCCACTCCAATTTGCATACTGCTAGAACAGATCCACAGATGATGCAATCTCTATTGCACTCCACACTGCCCTTTCCCACCTGGACAAAAGGAACACCTATGTGAGAATGCTATTCATTGACTACAGCTCAGTGTTCAACACCAAAGTGCCCTCAAAACCCATCACTAAGCTAAGGACCCTGGGACTAAACACCTCCCTCTGCAACTGGATCCTGGACATCCTGACGGGCCGCCTCCAGGTGGTAAGGGTAGGTAACAATACATCCGCCACGCTGATCCCCAACACGGGGCCCCCTCAGGGGTGAGTGCTCAGTCCCCTCCTGTACTCCCTGTTCACTCATGACTGCACAGCCAGGCACGACTCCAACACCATCATTAAGTTTGCCGATGACACAACAGTGGTAGACCTGATCACCGACAATGACAAGACAGCCTATAGGGAGGAGGTCAGAGACCTGACTGTGATGCCAGGACAACAACCTCTCCCTCAACATGATCAAGACAAAGGAGATTATTGTGGACTACAGGAAAAGGATGACCGAGCACGACCCCATTCTCATCGACAGGGCTGTATTGGAGCAGGTTTAGAGCTTCAAGTTCCTTGGTGTCCACATCACCAACAAACTAACATGGTCCAAGCACACCAAGACAGTCGTGAAAAGGGGACAACAAAACCTATTCCCCCTCAGGAGACTGAAAAGATTTGGCATGGGTCCTCAGATCCTCAAAAGGTTCTACAGCTGCACCATCGAGAGCATCCTGACTCGTTGCATCACTGCCTGGTATGGCAACTGCTCGGCCTCCGACCGCAAGGCACTACGTATGGCCCAGTGCATCACTGAGGCCAAGCTTCCTGCTTCTAAACAGCTTCTACCCCAAGCCATTAGACTCCTGAACATCTAATCAAATGGTTACACAGACTATTTGCATGTATTTTTTTTTTTAAATGTAAAACTGCATTGTTGGTTAAGGGCTTGTAAGTAAGCATTTCACTGTAAGGTCTACAGTCATGGCCAAAAGTTTTGAGAATGACACAAATATTAATTTTCACAAAGTCTGCTGCCTCAGTTTGTATGATGGCAATTTGTATATACTCCAGAATGTTATGAAGAGTGATCAGATGAATTGCAATTATTTGTAAAGTCCCTCTTTGCCATACAAATGAACTGAATCCCCCAAAAACATTTCCACTGCATTTCAGCCCTGCCACAAAAGGACCAGATGACATCATATCAGTGATTCTGATAATGATTCTCTGGGATATGTGGGACGGTAGCGTCCCACCTGGCCAACATCCAGTGAAAATGCAGAGCGCCAAATTGAAAAAAATTGCTATAAAAATTAAACTTTCATGAAATCACACATTCAATATACCAAATTAAAGCTACACTTGTTGTGAATCCAGCCAACTTTTCAGATTTAAAAAATGCTTTACGGCGAAAGCAAACAATGCTATTATCTGAGGATAGCACCCCAGCTAACAATCACAGACCATCATATTTCAACCCTCCCGGCGCGACACAAAATGCTGAAATAAAGATATAATTCATGCCTTACCTTTGACGAGCTTCTTCTGTTGGCACTCCATTATGTCCCATAAACATCACAAATGGTCCTTTTGTTCGATTAATTCCGTCGATATATAGCCAAAATGTCCATTTACTTGGCGCGTTTGATCCAGAAAAATACCGGTTCCAACTTGCACAACGTGACTACAAATGATCTCAAAAGTTACCTGTAAGCTTTGTCCAAACATTTCAAACTACTTTTGTAATACAACTTTAGGTATTTTTTAATGTAAATATTTGATAAAATTGAAGACGGGATGATCTGTGTGCAATACCGGAGGAAAACAATGTGTAGCATGCTTTCTGGTCACGCGCCTCTAACAAACAGTACACTTCACTGGAGCCTCATTCTGAACATGGCTACTTCTTCATTTCTCAAAGGAAAAACCTCAACAAATTTCTAAGACTGTTGACATCCAGTGGAAGCGATAGGAACTGCAGGAAGTTCCCTTAAAAATCTGAATTCCCAATGAAACCTCATTGAAAAGAGAGTGACCTCAAAAAAAAAAATCTGAATGGTTTGTCCTCAGGGTTTTGCCTGCCAAATGTGTTCTGTTATAGTCACAGACATGATTCAAACAGTTTTAGAAACGTCAGAGTGTTTTATATCCAATACTAATAATAATATGCATGTATTAGCATCTGGGACTGAGTAGGAGGCAGTTTACTCTGGGCACGCTTTTCATCCAAATGTGAAAATGCTGACCCCTATCCTAGAGAAGTTAACACAGGTGTGAGTGTTGACGAGGACAATAATGGAGATCACTCTATCATGCTGATTGAGTTTGAATAACAGACTGGAAGCTTCAAAAGGAGGGTGGTGCTTGGAATCATTGTTCTTCCTGTCAACCATGGTTACCTGCAAGGAAACACGTATCATCATCATTGCTTTGCACAAAAAGGGCTTCACAGGCAAGGATATTGCTGCCAGTAAGATTGCACCTAAATCAACCATTTATCGGATCATCAACAACTTCAAGGAGAGCGGTTCAATTGTTGTGAAGAAGGCTTCAGGGCGCCCAAGAAAGTCCAGCAAGGGTCAGGACCGTCTCCTAAAGTTAATTCAGCTGCGGGATTGGGAAACCACCAGTACAGAGCTTGCTCAGGAATGGCAGCAGGCAGGTGTGAGTGCATCTGCACGCACAGTGAGGCGAAGGCTTTTGGAGGATGGCCTGGAGTCAAGAAGAGCAGCAAAGAGGAGCACCAACGGAAAAAAATAGTGGTCGATAGTGGTCGATGAGGGCCCTGTCGTTCCAGCTTGCTCCGGCCGCAAAGGTCCGGAATTCCAGGGCAAAGTTCTGGGCGCTCCTCGTCCCCTGCCTCAAATGGAAGAGCCTTTCCCCCACCGCTCTGCCCTCAGGTGGATGGTCGAAGATGGGCCGGAAGCGACGGATGAACTCCTCGAAGTGGTCTAGCGCCGTGTCTCCTTCTCTCCACACAGGGTTTGCCCACTCCAGCGCTCTTCCTGTGAGGCAGGAGACGAGGGCGGCCACTCTCTCCCCTCCCGAGGGAGTTGGGTGCACAGTGGCCAGGTAGAGGTCCAGTTGTAAAAAGAATCCCTGGCACTGTGCTGCCATTCCATCATACTCCCTGGGAAGAGAGAGACGCATCCCACTGGAATTCTCTCCGGAAAGAATGGGTGGAGAGAACCCCGGTTGTGCTGGTCGAGGCACTGGAGAGACTTCCTGTCTCTCCCAGCGGTCCATGGTCTGGACAACGCGATCCATTACGGCACCAAGATGATGTAACATGGCCGAATGTTCCTGGACGCGCTCCTCGACTCCTCTAACCGGGGTACCTGCTTCTGCTGACTCCATTAGAGGTGTGTAATTCTGTCAACGGGTGTATAAGAGGCGAAGTCAAGTGCAGGAGAGTAGAGTGATGTAAACAGGAACACTTTTATTTTAGTTCCAAAAACGAGAGCACTACAAATAAAACGTGCTCAAAACACGGAACATAACAAAAGTAAAGCGCGTAATTAAACACCACAATAACATGAAACAATTACACACAAAACATGATGGGAAACAGAGGGTTAAATACAAGTAGATTGATTGGGGAAATGAAAACCAGGTGTGTATGGAACAAGACAAGACAAATGGATATATGAAAAATGGAGCGGCGATGGCTAGAAAGCCAGTGACATCGATCGCCGAATGCCGCCCGAACAAGGAGAGGAGCCGACTTCGGCGGAAGTCGTGACAAAATTGCACTAACTGGACACAAAAATAAAGTTCTAAAACTAAGAACACAATTTATAATATACCGCTTCCGTCTCCTGTAATTTGAAAAAAACGAATTTGAATTGAATAATATTCAAAAAATGCTCAACTATCACTCTTAATCTCTATCCAACAATGTCAAAGCTTCTCAACACATAGATCCCCCTATAATTCTGTGGCACAATCCCAATACAACACAGTAGATTAATTCTTTGATCCTAATTATATGATTGGATGGACAACATGTCAGTTCATACTGCAAAAGCTTTGATTGGTTGGAGGACGTCCTGCTGTGGCCATAATTAACATGTATGTCTATGGAAGGGGATGAGGCCTACGAGCCTTCTAGGTTTTGTATTGAAGTCAATGTAGCCAGAGGAGGATGGAAGCTAGCTGTCCTTCGGCTACACCATGGTGCTACCCCAGACAGTGCTGTTGAAGTTACTGTTGACCGTCATTGCAAAACAGTGTATTTTAATCAATTATGTGGTTACATATGAATATATTTAGTATAGTTTTATCTAAAAAGGATCACTTTTTTAATGTTTCTAATGTTTTTATTTTCATAAAATTTCACTGAAGAGGATGGTCCTCCCCTTCCTCCTCTGAGGAGCCTCCACTGGTGTGTCCAAACTTTTGACCGGTACTGTATATTTATATATTTGCAGCATAGACTTGATTGGTCAACCCATAAAGCATAAGAGCCAACATAACCAGTGACTACCCACCTATTACACCCAAGCAGAACGCACTGCACGCCAGTAAACACAGCATAGGTGACAGTGCACATCCAATTACGATTGGCCATGAGCTGGTTTCGACAAGGAACCTGCAGTCTCATACATTAATTCTTCGAAGGGAATGATAGGGAATTTTCTAGTTTTAAAATTGTTCAGATAGCACTGTGATTTCACACACCTAGCTGGGTGCAAGATGGATATATATCGCCCCCAGGGGTGCCCACTATCGAACTGGTATGTACTGACATCTCTGGAGAGAGCCTGAAAATACTGAAGACTCCATTTTTGGTTCAATGTTCTTTGACAGTCTGTGATATAGTGAAAGAGAGGCAACCTCAGAGGAATGGATTAAACTGAGGTCGTATGTTTAGTCTGCCTTTAACTGGAGTGCGTTGGGTGTTTGTTAGCAATGACTGAGGGGTTGAAAGCATATGGGTGAGATCTCAAATTAAGGCAATGAGATGAATTAAGCAAAACAGCTCTGAAGAGTGAGAAATAGCCGACATCACAAATAGGTAATGTTAAACCACCTTCTCGTGGCTGAGATGAAGTTGAACAGTTATAGTTGATTCATACTGTGAACAAACGTCCCGAAAGTTTATACTTTCGGGGAGGGCAGCAACACTAATGTGAGATGTGAAAAATACAAATGTTTCAAGTTGTGCCTCTCTGACACCAATTAGTTAGCAGATATTGATAAATACATCTGATATCCTGTCTTGATGGGTAGTTTTGAAGAGGCCATGATTAATTTCGCTATGTAATTTAGCCGTCACATAACTTTTGTTAGTAAGAAAGTTTTGTCTCCAACTAGGTGCAAAGCAAACTTCCATATGAAGATTTTGGCAGAAAGTTAAAATTATAAAGTATGGGTTGACCTTGCTTGCTGAGATAGGGCCGTCATACTGAAATAACATATTCTCTGCTGCACTCCTGGAGGTACTTGTGTAAGTTTTATAGAAGGCTATAAACATCAGTAAGAATACCTATATCTTGATAACGGTCAATGATAACATGTAAGAGCAATAACATTTCATACTAACAGATGCTTCGATGGATGCTTCCTTGACAGGTAAGATGAGGTCACTACTCAACAGGGGACTGTGCAAGCAGATACACTGGAAGACAGATAATTTCCCTCATTATGATGATCTTGTCCATGTCTTTCCAAGTCTTTCTTTACCATGTTTGAACAAAATGTGAATGTTTATTATACCAGCTCATTTCAACATGTTTGCATTCTATAAGCCATGACATTATCTTTGCTCTGCCTCTTTACATTGGCAATATGGCAGCGCTACGCTGTTCTGACATGCATAACTTTATTCCCTATAAGAATGTGTCATAAACATTTCAAATATCTGTAAACATTGCAATGATAACAACATGTAACTTGTTCCCTTCTAAACTTGAGAATAATATTATTGAGAACATGAATTTATAATACCTTTGGTTGACGAATCGGGAAATCACATAAAATAAGGTCCGAGCCTTGACATACAGTATGCAATATACACAACCACATTGGATGTGTCCCACAGGTTCATTAGGGACCTTAACAGAGGCATTATGAAATAATTTCACATGTAAAGATCAAATGTTTACAATACCACAAGCATCCAGGCTGTTTTTTACTTGTTTTACTTACTCACCACTTACCCCATATGTAAAAGTCCCCCCAAAAGCTTGCACCCTGCATCAAATACATGTCTCGTTAGCAGAAATAAATAATTTGTGTCAACTTCAAACAGTGCAGGCCCATGCTATTCTCTTGTTGTTATTGTTATCTAATGTGATAAAGGAACTGCAAATTAGACATCACGACAGAACGGACAGCCTTGCATGCGCTAAGTAATTAATAAAAGGGTCTTCTTTTTTTGAAATCATCTCTCTCGTCTTGTAGCCAGTACTTGTGTTCTATTCTACTAGCCATTGGGATTTCTGAGTTCTCATTTTGAAAGGACCGGTGCTGTATTATAGACACTTGCAGCAAAAGGCATCAGTAAACTGTCTAACACTTTCTGCTGAGGAGAATAGAGCAGGGCTGAGATGGGCTTTCCCACAGAATTAATGAGGCCTGCAGTGAGAGACAGCCAAGACTAGGAAAAAAGGATGGATCTGTAGCTCAGGGATTTCGATTCAATAAGATTTATTGCAGACGAGCAGATCCCCCTCAACCACTGTTATTATTCTCAGGAAATTGCAGCATCCTCTGGGGTTAGTTTGGGTATTGTGTACAGGAGACATCTGTCTCCTATGCTTGTGTCTCTCTGCTCTGTGTTTGATGGGCTGGTGTGCTGGTAGACAAAAGAGGAGGGTTGCATGCTGCCAAGTAAAACACAATGGCCAACAGAGCAGCACAAAATACTTCACTGTGGACAACAGATACACCCTGAAGGACGAGTGCAATGGCAATTGCAGCATGTAAATCTTGGTGGGGCAAAAAAAAAAAGTGGGATGCAAAGCCACTACACAACACAACACTAACAATACATTAATTGCACTATAACAGTGACAAACAGTGCCCACAAACTGTTAGGGCCTACTGTACATAAAGCTGTCCCAAAAGCAGAGTCCCAACAGATGTCCCAACAGCTTACCACTGCTACACCTGGCTATCAGCGTAGCCTTGTCTGGCGGTGAAACAGTTAATTCAGCCTCATTTACTGCCTTTAAAAAAAAAACATAGCTGATATGGCTGACTTACTTAAACAAATGTGGTTTCTACTGACAATTGAGATGTGCAAACTATGGCATAAGGGGACGACAAGCAGATAAGAGGGAATCAATCATTTCGATTAAGACATTAAGTAGCGTGCCAGGACTGACTAGTCAATGTAACTATTTGTTCAGCACTTTTGAAATATACAGTGACAGAATTCAGAACGTGGGTGTAACGGTCATCGTTGCATGAAGAAGGATCGGACCAAAGCGCAGCGTGGTAAGTGTTCATGCTTTTATTACAACTGAACACTAATAACAGAAAATAACAAAGAGAATTAACAAAAACCGAAACAGTCCTGTCAGGTGCAGAAAACACAAAACAGAAAATAACTACCCACAAAGCATCGGTGGGGAAAAGCTACCTACGTATGATTCTCAATCAGAGACAATGATAGACAGCTGCCTCTGATTGAGAACCACACCCAGCAAAACACAAAGAAATACAAAACATAGAAAATGAACATAGAATGCCCACCCAAATCACACCCTGACCAAACCAAAATAGAGACATAAAAAGCTCTCTACGGTCAGGGCGTGACAGTGGGCCGTTGTTACAGTGTTACTTTCTTAGCTACAGTATACATATCTCCATGGCATATTACATAATTTATGCAGCAGCATATAAGACATTTTTGGACTCACGTTGTTGTAATGTGCTCACTTGAAAAGGAAGGTGACGCGGCGGTCCTTCGTGGGCAAATGTTGTCATCAAAGAAATATAAAGGATTTACAATTTGAAGTTGGATGACCGTTCAAAACGTATTTAGCTAGTTTATTCCCGACTTCCCAGTTGCAATGCTTGCAGTTAGCCACTGTCACCGATTCCATCCAAACCACTTTTTATTGAATTTGCGATTTCCAACTTGTTTCCAACGTGTAATGTTTATGTCCAATGGCCGATGAACACCGATACGTTTTATCTATATTTTATCTTCATTATTTCTCTTCATATGACAAGGATTAAAAAGGATTTGGCCGTAGATTGTCTACTTGATTCATGATGATGTAGGTGGCAGGTAGCATAATGGTTAGAGTTTTGGGCCAGTAACCGAAAGGTTGCTATATCGAATCCCCGAGCTGACATAGTAAAAATCTGTCGTTCTGCCCCTGAACAAGGCAGTTAACCCACTGTTCCTAGGCTGTCATTGTAAATAAGAATTTGTTCTTAACTGACATGCCTAGTTAAATTAAAATGACTGCTAGCTAAGATTTTGAAAGTAAGACGTTAACAGTCCAATCAAAGCTATTATAGATATAACATGTTTTGACGTCATTTTATCTGTGGCCAATGATCTTGAGCCTTCTTGGAAGGGCACTTCTAATGTAAGTCTATGGCAGGACACAAAGGGCTTACATATTTATTTTTAATTGTATTTATTTTTAACAACAAATCAATACAAATCATGTAGGAACACAAGTATATATAAATAATTTGCAAAGGACAATTGAGCTAGGGGGTACAATATCACATTACACAAGGACAGGCTTACATTTTTTATGTCTAGGGGGCAGGTGACGTAGTGTCCCCATGAGTGACAGAACACTAAACCCATTACGGTTTGATTTGGATTTGGTGCAACGCTCCTATTTTCTGCAGGCCTGCCCCACCACAGAAAGCACTGAGCTAGGCTGAAACACCTGCATTTTGGAGCTGCCTGTTTTTATGCGGTTTTATTAACTCAATTATGCATTTTTTTTTACATTGTTTGCGAACTGATATGTGACACGTATTAATGCCAAAATAACATGCAAAACAGGCAAGCCCCTGCCCTGAATGACTTGTCGCCACATGACGAGTTCATTACAGTATGTCTCTATATGTAAAGGTTCTCTTCCAGGGGTGAAGGAGAGGACCAACATGCAGTGCGGCTAGTGTTAAACATGTTTAATACAAACACAAGAGAAACACTACAAACAACCTACAAAATAACAAATGTGCAAAACCGATACAGACCTATCTGGTGCAGAACACAAACACAGAGACAGGTAACAAACACCCACAAAATCCCAACACAAAACAAGCCTCCTATATATGAGTCTCAATCAGAGACAACGACTACCATCTGTCTCTGATTGAGAACCCACACTAGGCTGACATAGAAACAGACAAACTAGACACACAACATAGAATTCCCACCCAGCTCACGTCCTGACCAACTAAACACATACAAAACAACAGAAAACAGGTCAGGAACGTGACAGAACCCCCCCCCCTCAAGGTGCGAACTCCGGGCGCACCCCTAAAACTCAAGGGGAGGGTCTGGGTGGGCATCTGTCCGTGGTGGCGGCTCCGGCGGTGGACGAGGGCACCACTCCACCATTGTCTTTGTCCACCTCCTTAGCGTCCCTTGAGTGGCGACCCTCGCCCCCGACCATGGTCCAGGAACCTTCACCAACTCCCCTCTACAATAGAGGAGACAACTCAGGACAGAGAGGTAGTTCAGGACAAAGAGGTAGCTCAGGACAGAGAGGTAGCCCAGGACAGAGAGGTAGCTCAGGACAGAGGGACAACTCCGGACTAGTGGCAGCTCCGGACTGAGTGGCAGCTCCGGACTGAGTGGCAGCTCCGGACTGAGTGGCAGCTCATGACTGGAGGGCAGCTCATGACTGGAGGGCAGCTCATGACTGGAGGGCAGCTCATGACTGGAGGGCAGCTCATGACTGGAGGGCAGCTCATGACCGTAGGGCAGCTCATGACCGTAGGGCAGCTCATGACCGTAGGGCAGCTCATGACCGTAGGGCAGCTCATGACTGTAAGGCAGCTCATGCAGCTCCTGACTGGCTGGCGGCTCTGGTTGCTCCTGACTGGCTGGCGTCTCTGGCAGCTCCTGACTGGCTGGCGTCTCTGGCAGCTCCTGACTGGCTGGCGTCTCTGGCAGCTCCTGACTGGCTGGCGTCTCTGGCAGCTCCTGACTGGCTGGCGTCTCTGGCAGCTCCTGACTGGCTGGCGGCTCTGGCAGCTCCTGACTGACGGACGGCTCTAGCGGCTCCTGACTGACGGACGGCTCTAATGGCTCGGGACAGACGGGCGGCTCTAATGGCTCGTGGCAGACGGATGACTCAGATGGCGCTGGGCAGAAGGATGGCTCAGACGGCGCTGGGCAGACGGATGGCTCAGACGGCGCTGGGCAGACGGATGGCTCAGACGGCGCTGGGCAGACGGATGGCTCAGACGGCGCTGGGCAGACGGATGGCTCAGACGGCGCTGGGCAGATGGATGGCTCAGACGGCGCTGGGCAGATGGATGGCTCAGACGGCGCTGGGCAGACGGACGGCTCAGACGGCGCTGGGCAGACGGACAGTTCAGACGGCGTTGGGCAGACGGGCAGTTCAGGCACCGCTGGGCAGACGGCAGACTCTGGCCGGCTGAGACGCACTATAGGCCTGATGCGTGGTGCCGGAACTGGAGGTACCGGGCTGAGGGCACGCACCTCAGGGCGAGTGCGGGGAGGAGGAACAGGGCTCTGGAGATGCACTGGAAGCCTGGTGCGTGGTGTAGGCACTGGTGGTACTGGGCTGGGGCGGGAAGGTGGCGCCGGATATACCGGACCGTGAAGGAGGACACGCGCTCTTGAGCACCGAGCCTCTCCAACCTTACCAGGTTGAATGGTCCCCGTAGCCCTGCCAGTGCGGCGAGGTGGAACAACCCGCACTGGGCTATGCAGGCGAACCGGGGACACCACCTGTAAGGCTGGTGCCATGTACGCCGGCCCGAGGAGACGTACTGGAGGCCAGATACGTTGGGCCGGCTTCATGACATCCAGCTCGATGCCCAACCTAGCCCTCCCAGTGTGGCAAGGTGGAATAGCCCGCACTGGGCTAAGCACGCGTACTGGGGACACCGTGCGCTTTACCGCATAACACGGTGTCTGACCAGTACGACGCCCTCTCACTCCACGGTAAGCCCGGGGAGTTGGCTCAGGTATCCAACCCGGCTTCGCCACACTCCCCTTTAGCCCCCCCCCCCCCCCCCAATAAATTTTTGGGTGAGCCTCTCGGGCTTCCAGCCTCTCTTACGTGCTGCCTCCTCAATCCAGCGCTCCTGGGCTGTGGCTGCCTCCTTCTCCTCCCAAGAGTGGCGATTCTCTCCCACCTTTGCCCAGGGTCCTTTTCCGTTTATGATTTCCTCCCATGACCATTCCTCCTGGTACCGCTGCTGCTGTTGCTGCTGCCCGTTGCCACGCTGCTTGGTCCGGGTTTGGTGGGTGTTTCTGTAAAGGTTCTCTTCCAGGGGTGAAGGAGAGGACCAACATGCAGCGCGGCTAGTGTTAAACATGTTTAATACAAACACAAGAGAAACACTACAAACAACCTACAAAATAACAAATGTGCAAAACCGATACAGACCTATCTGGTGCAGAACACAAACACAGAGACAGGTAACAAACACCCACAAAATCCCAACACAAAACAAGCCTCCTATATATGAGTCTCAATCAGAGACAACGACTACCATCTGTCTCTGATTGAGAACCCACACTAGGCTGACATAGAAACAGACAAACTAGACACACAACATAGAATTCCCACCCAGCTCACGTCCTGACCAACTAAACACATACAAAACAACAGAAAACAGGTCAGGAACGTGACACTATATTGTATTTCAAACACGTTACAATTCCCAGAAAATGTCTTCTTCCGTGCATGTAGTGTATAATACTGTCCAAAATAATACTTCCAAAATAAGATACAGGAAGTCCAAAAGAACTCAATACAAAGAACTGTGATTGCTGCGTTAAGATTCAATTAAAGTTTATTTGCTAGCTTTGATATACTGTATATACAGCTACAGGGCACCAACATTGCTTTGTCATTTAGAAGCCTTTTTAATTAATAGTAGCATTCACATATAGGCTACATTTTCCTAAACTGTCTACAGCATCTTCAAAAACCACATGATGTTTTGCAAGTACAATCTCATAATGTAGAATGCAAACTAAACAGAGCACCTCCACAGAGGAAAAGAGACATATCTAGAACATCAGGTCTGAAGTACGCACCAAATACTTGTGTAAAAGTGTCACACCCTGATCTGTTTCACCTGTCCTTGTGCTTGTCTCCACCCCCTCCAGGTTTCACCCATTTTCGCCATTATACCCTGGGTATGCCTGACCATACTGCCTGCCCTGACCTCGAGCGTGCCTGCCACTCTGTAGCCCCTGGACTCTGACCTTGTTATGATATTTTTCCTGTCCACGACCATTCTCTTGCCTGCCCCTTGGATACTAATAAATATCAGAGACTCGAACCATCTGCCTCCCGTGTCTGCATCTGGGTCTCGCCCTGTGCCCTTATATAAAAGTATGATATTGAAACAAGCTGCCTGGAGATAGGAATAAACATAAACTACTATAGTTGATACATTACTCATCTGCAACGATAACCTCCCCATGGGCACAGATGAAACTGGCCAGATTGTCCTAATTTGGATCAAGTACAAATAATGTGTTTAATTGGGATCATTGTGCTAGAAAAGAGTGCCAGCTGTGATGAGCTATCAAGCCTGGCTAACAAGTTACTTTAATATCTGAAGACAAAAGTATATGGTTCAAGGGTTGCACACAAACTGTGCAAAATGAAAGGCTTGTATTACTCTATTAACCCACTCTACTGACTGTGCTTAATAGCCCTAGGGCTCAATTGGCAAACATATGGTCAACAATATTGACAAGCAAGGCGATTAGATACTGTTTATAACAAAGTTGTGTACATGATAAAGTTACACCGTTTCAAAGCGTCACTCTGCAAACATGTTGCACAGGAAAATGAACCAGCTACAGTAATTTATTGAATTATCAGCATCCGTGACGCATATAAGGCATGTCATATCCCGGAGACATAAACATTCCTTAGTTATGACAAGATGCAGAGATGCCGCCTCTTCACCTAGCTTCTGTTGAGGTATGCTGGTAACTGCTCTGCATTGCTATGTAGTTCAGAGGAATCACGTAGAAAAGGGAGATCACACACTGCGTTTGCCTGAGACAGCTTTGAGCATTGTTTGTCTCCTATTACATAACGGGCTCAATCCTAATTGCCAGATATATGCACAAGATGAAAGCTTCATTAGAGATGTGCAACAGTCAGAGGAGCCTTCTGATAAAAAGGAAATGGAAGGTACAAGGGGAGGTGGTGGGGGGAGGAGGGGGAGGGTTTTTTTACAAAGATCAGAAATGTGGCATAGCAAGGTAGGTCTGTGAGTTATTTAAAACATTCCACAGGCAAGTGATTCCAGGATATGTCATGAGTGTCAGAGAGGCAGCAGAGGCAGAGAGTGGTGCATTAGGTACATGGGGATTATGAGTAGGTACAGAGATCGGACAGGCAGCTTCTGAATAGAACCATTCTACCAGCCAAGTGATTACCCAATGTCACAAATATCATGCCGCAACACTGAAAGAATGAGTGGGTATTGCCTCTTCAGCTTTTTAAACCCCCTCCTCTCTCCTCTTTGCATATTGCACAGAAATTATAAAGTTGTCAAGAGGAGAAAAAGTTGTCATTGGAGGGGTGATCTGGAATTTGTCGCCCGTCATTGTGTTTTGGTTAAACGGGCTGTCCTGTGAGGACTCACAGACTGCAATTGACTAGCATCTGGAGACAATGGACACATTCATTGGTGAACTCTTAGCTAATGCTTTGGAGAAGCTTGTCGAGGGGGCAAATCAATGGAGCTTTTATTTTGGGCCCGTTACATGCCAACATTCAGCCCTGCGCTGTAACTAACGCTCAGGCATCCCCTCCCAGTCACAGCAAGTCTTCACCGATGATTACCACAATACAGTAACAGGTCTGAATGCTGCTGGCCATGCTCAGAGGAGAAGGCCTAATTAATAAGACTATAACCCGGGCCAGGAGGGGGCTGCTGAAAGAAGAGAGAACGACAGAATGACGACCGCAGAGCCAGAGATCTCCTCAGAGCTCACACTGCATACTGCTGCTGGAGTAAATTCCTTTTTCTAAATCAAATTTTAATCTCATAATTTGGGTCAGCGCTGATTATTATACTTTAAGTAATTGTTTAAATACACATTTTTATTCCATTAAATACATATTTTTTTTCCAGGCAGTAGGAATGCAGAGAGAGAGAGAAGCTCAGAGGAAGTGAGCTGATAATCAGCTACTTGTCCCTGAAGACACAATTCACTGTGCCAAAACGTTCATCACATTTGCATTAAAATGCCAAAACCTCCTGAAAGACATGGATGTTAGGGAAGTGAAAGGCCCTCCCAGGCCATTGACCATGACAAAGTAAGCTTCGAGGCTGTTTTTCCAGGGACTGTTATGTGGATTCACTCATGCGAGTACTATTGCAGAGTCTGTGATTGACATTCCTTAAAGGGAGAACCAACATAATTTAAGAGATATATTGGTTCAAACTCCATTATATCCTCTGTCCCTCAAAATAATATTGAACTGACATTTAAATGTCAGAGCGCTCCCATAACAAATACCTGAACTACACAGTGTACAAAACATTAGGAAAACCTTCCTAATATTGAGTTGCACCCCCTTTTGTCCTCGTTGGGGATGGACTCTACAAGATGTTGAACGCGTTCTACAGAGGTGCTGGCCCATGTTGACTCCAATGCTTCCTTCCCACAGTTATGTCAAGTTGTCTAGATGTCCTTTGGGTGGTGGACCATTCTTGATACACACAGGAAACTGTTGAGCGCAAAAAACCCAGCAGCATTGCAGTTCCGTTTCAAAGGCACTTAAATATTTTGTCTTTCCCATTCACCATCTGAATGGCACACATACACAATCTATGTCTCAATTGTCTCAAGGCTTAAAAATACTTATTTAACCTGTTTTCTCCCTTTCATCTACACTGATTGACGTGGATTTAACAAGTGACATCAATAAGGGATCATAGCGTTCACCTGATCAGTCTATGTCATAGAAAGAGCAGGTGTTCCTAATGTTGTGTATACTCATTGTATATAACTTGGTAATATTGTGAGTTGTAATATATTACAAGTTGTATTCCTGAAGCAGTATGCAATCATGTCACGCAACAGTTCTGTGCATACTAATGCACAAAAAAGCTATATTGTGATAGAATACAACTAAAGAGAATGCAAGTGCATGTTTTTTTCTATAATAATATGCAAAATGACTATTTGATAACAATTCTTTAGTTGAACCACATCCTCAGTTTTCCACATTACACATTCACTTTTAATAAAAAATGGTCTGTCTGAGCAATTTAGTTGTTTGCAGAGTACTGTGTGGCAAAAAATGTGGCATCGTTTGACGACAATGGCATCTGTATGACGCTCTTTTGATACATTATTATTCGTTTTTTTCATGGAGGCTCTACTTTGATGTTGCCATGGCAGCTGTAGATTAATTACTACCTGCCAGCAGTTCCTTAAAAATGTATTTGCGGAAGCATCTCCAAGTATGACATCTTGTTAAATAATGCAAGGCCGAAATGGAAGAAGTCTCTCCTTTTTCAGCTGTTGCAGGGCCAAACACAAATGAGAAAGGGAAGAAATTGATAAAATAGACTTCTAAGTTTCAAATCCCTCCTTATTAATGTTCAAAAAGGCGGTGAATAATGTGGTACTGTAACGATTGTTCTCCTCCTCGTCTGAGGAGGAGCATGGATCGGACCAAAACGCAGCTTGTGGAGAATACATGTTTGATTTATTTTAAAGATGACGAAACGAAGAACACTGACAAACTATACAAAACAACAAACGACGTCAACAGACCTGAACATGTGAACTTACATATAACGAAGAACGCACGAACAGGTACAGACTAAACAAACGAAACAGTCCCGTGTGGTACAAACACTGACACGGAAGACAATCACCCACAAACAAACGGTGTGAACAGCCTACCTTAATATGGTTCTCAATCAGAGGAAACGTCAAACACCTGCCCCTGATTGAGAACCATATAAGGCTAAATAACAATGAACCTAAACATAGAAACAAATAACATAGACTGCCCACCCAGCTCACGTCCTGACCAAATAAACAAAGCTAAACAAAGGAAAATAAGGTCAGGAACGTGACAGGTACAACTTCAGATGAGAAAGCGGGGTCCCAGAAGTGGACCACTCAATGTCTAATTATCCCAACCCGCCAATACCCTAATTCTTCTGGAGGCAGTGCCTTGGCTCAGATCCCCTTGATGAACCTAATGAGAGGGTGGACATGACAATTTCAACAATCACATTACCACTGAGTTGGTCACAATAACCACTCACAACCTCCTGAGAATTAGTGACGAGAAAAAATTCAAATATTAACCAGAATTAGAGATCAAACTGGTGCTTCTTTGCTCATGTGACAACAGGTAGAGTTTGAGGATATGTTCTCCTCCTTAAAAAAATGACGCTTCAATTTTCAATGGAGAAATATCATAAATCAAGAAAGATAATTTGGAACCTTACTTTGCATGGAGACATGATGTAGCATTGTCCTGCCTTCACTGTGACTCAGTTCGCAGGGTGTCAGTGCGGCAGAGTGATAACACATAATGATTGTGTTGACCAGTACATTCGCAGTGTTCCCGGGTGCTGTCAGCAGCTTCGTAGTGTTCTCTCTGCTGAGTGTTTCATTAGAGATAACAGCGGTGTGGAACGCTATGGATGGAGCTTCACAGTAGTAGCCACCTGCTATAGCATCAATATATAGTGTTCTCTAGCCACCTTTCATATCCTCCTTTCCTCGCTCCCTTAATTACACTTACAGTTACAGAGTTTAATGGTTGTGATAGGAGAAAACTAAGTATGGATCAACAACATTGTAGTTACTCTACAATAGTCACCTAAATGACAGAATGAAAAGAAAGAAGCCTGTAGAGAATAAAAATATTACAAAACATGCATCCTGTATGGCACTAAAGTAAAGCTGAAAAAAATATGGCAAAGAACAACACATCACTGCGTAAGTACCACTCTTCATATTTTCAAGCATAGTGGGGACAGCATCATATTATGGGCATGCTTGTCATCAACAAGAACTAGGGAGTTTTTTAAGATAAAAAGAAACCGAATAGAACTATGCACAGTCAAAATCCAAGAGGAAAAGCAAACCGAACCAGGTTTCCAACAGACACTGGGAGACACATTCACCTTTCAGCAGGAAAATAACCTAAAACACAAGGCCAAATGTACAGTTGCTTACCAAGACGACACTGAATGTTCCTGAGTGGCCTAGTTACAGTTTACTTAAATTGTCTTGAAAATCTATGGCAAGACTTGAAAATGGCTGTCTAGCAATGACCAAAAACCAACTTGACAGAATAATGTTCAAGTATGTGACCTGTTTCAGGAAACTAGGCGTATGTCACGGGTCACTACTTCACAGGAGAGCCATTTGAACTTAAACTTTTTTTTAATCGAAAAACATGTGAACTCTCATGTGCCTTAATAAGAAACTTGAATGCCATCTGTAAATACGAATACAATTGTTAAATTACGAGCCTAGTTGGTTTAGCCAAAAAAATGGCTGCAACCTTCAACCCATGATTGGCTGAGATAATGAGTGGGCTGGACATGCCGAGAGATGAGTTTGGATTGGTCTGCCATATAGCACGCTTCTGACTATTTGAGCTGGTCAATCTACTCTGATTTCAAACCACGGGTAAGATAGTCCAGCTAGCTACATTTTCAGACATTACACGTTTCTAATTTTGACAGAAAGTGGTTTAATTTCAAGTTAAAGTGTACTGTTAGCTAGCTAGCTAACATTAGCTGGCTGGCTCGCTAGCTAACAGTACGTGTATGATCTTATTATTTGTATCTCAGAGCCATTTGCTTGACTAGTTATAGCCTAATGTTAGCTAGCTAACATAAAACCTGGTTGGTTAGCTACCTGTAGATTCATGCAGGGTAGTAACATCATGAGTTGGGATTATGGTTCTTTGATAACCTAGCTAGCTAGCTACATGTCTTAATTCTTGCCACTATAGGGGGTGCTGTTTTCGCATTAGCATAATTTCCTCTACAGATTAAACTGCCTCTTATTCAATTATTGCTCTTACATATGCATATAATTAATACCATTGGATAGAAAACAATCTATAGTTTCTAAAACCGTTTCAATTTTGTCTCTGAGTTAAACAGAAGTCATTTGACAGCACTTTCCCTGACCAAGAAGAAGAATGCAAGATGTGTATGCTCGCTTCAACGCTCTGCCTATATATGGTCACGCCACCTATGACCCGAAACACACTTCATTCGTCTTCCTCTGGGTGTCAAGAGGACGTCAGAGGAGAAATTTTTTGTTTACCTTGTACTGACGTGAAATAAGACCTATTTCTTTGGCGTGACCGACAACTTCCGGTTCTCTGACTCGCGCTATTTGGAGGTGCGATTGTCTACTGTTTTGCTGCCGTTACGGATGAAAACTATCTCCGTCTCGAAGTTTGTTTGATACATGTGACCATATCATCTTAATGTATGTTTTTTCAATATAGTTTAATCAGATTATTTGAATTTTTTCGGGAGTTTTGCCGTGTTCCGTTCTGTGACTTTTTTTTACTTTGGCCAGTCGACCAGTACATATGCTAAATGAAGAGGGAAAGTTGCCATTATGAATGGATTGAACGACTCATCAGGACTAAGGACACATTGATCAACATTCTGATGAAAGATCAGCAATAGTAAGACCCAATTTACGATGTTATTTCATATATCTGTCGTGCATGTGAACTGGTCGCGGGCGCCCAGCTGGTTCTGGCTGGCGTGGCTATGCTAATTTAGCGCTACATTTTGTTTTCGCTATAAAACATTTAATAAATCTGAAATATTGTTTGGATTCACCAGATGTTGGGCTTTCAATATCTGTACGCTGTGTATTTTTCTGAAATGTTTTAAGATAAGTAATTAGTTATATGACGTTGGTCTCTGTAATTGTTCTGGCTGCGTCAGCACTATTTCAGATTGCAGCTGCAATGTAGAACTGTGATTTATACCTGAAAAATGCACATTTTTCAAAAAAAAACTATGCTATACCATAAATATGTTATCAGACTGTCATCTTATGAAGTTGTTTCTTGGTTAGTGGCTATATATATTTTTATTTAGTCGAATTAGTGATAGCTACTGACGCAGGAAAAAACTGTTGGAGTAAAAAAATTGTGTCTTATGCTAACGTGGTTAGCTAATAGATTTACATATTGTGTCTTCCCTGTAAAACATTTTAAAAATCTGAAATGGTGGCTTTATTCACAAGATCTGTATCTTTCATCTGGTGTCTTGGACTTGTGATTTAATGATATTTAGATGCTACAATTTACTTGTGACGCTATGCTAGCTATGCTACTCAGTGGGGGGGGAGTGGGGGGTGATCCCGGATCCGGGTTGGTGACTCGTTAAAGGTTAACAAAAGACTCTCGTTCGAGTGTACGAGAGAGCAGAATAACTGATGCATTTAGGAACGCTCAACACCCGTTGAATATGGCCGGCGTCAGTAAATGTCAGGAAAAAAAGCGTACTTAAATTGTTGCCAGTAGCACAGTTGGTCACCAACACTCTGGATAACATGAAAACAGCCTTACCAGCTCTGCTAGGGCGAGTAAAAAGGACAGAGTGGCGTGTTCTCACATTATGTGTCTGGAAGCAGCAAACAAGCTAGCCAATGTTAGCCAGTTAGCTTGGGTGCTTGACTGCGAGGTGAGAACGCTCGGATCAACCCTACTCCTCAGCCAGAGCATCCACAGTTGCAGTCACCAACGCTCTGGATAACTTAACAGCCTACCCAGCTCTGCTAGGGCGAGTAATGTTTAGTGAACTGTTCTCTCATTTGTGTCTGGAAGTAGCTAGCAAGTTAGCTTGGGTGAGAGATAATTATTTATAAAAATAAAAAACAGTGGCACAGCGGACAAAGGCACTGCATCTCAGTGCACGAGGTGTCACTACAGTCCCTGGTTTGAATCCAGGCTGTTTCACATGCGGCTGTGATTGGGAATCCCATAGGGCGGTGAACAATTAACCCAGCGTCGTCCGGATTTGGCCGGGGTAGGCCATCATTGTAAATAAGAATTTGTTCTTAACTGACTTGCCTAGTTAAATGACTTAAATGTAAATGTAAATGAAGGAGACATTTTAAATGTAAAATTATGAACAAAACAAAAACATACAAAGAAGAGTACATAAACCTAACAGACGGGTATTACATATTGAGATACGTTTTCAATTTGTCAAAAAGTTTTATGACAGGCTTTTTGTTTTTACAATTACCTATAGAAATGAAATATTATTTTGAAATTATCTTAAACAATGTGAAGAGGGGTTTGTTCTTCGCCCACTTCATTTCATGGATAAAGAATCTGGCATGAAAAATAAACAAATTAACAATGAAAGTTAAATCAGGGTCCATATATTTTTGATCAAAATAAAACATCATATCAGAGTCTTTCAAATTAACATTAATAGTAGTTTCTTTTCAAATAAAATTGTCTAACTCGCTCCAAAATCTTCTGACATAAGAACAGTCCCAAAATAAATGGTCAAGAGTCTCTGGGTCACAACCACAAAATACACGCGTTAATAATAGATATTTTGAATCTGTGTATAATTAAGGTCTTTACTGGGTTCTTGTCTGCTGTTGTTAGTACAGAATGCTCAGATCAACCCTTAAAGAGATGGTTGAGGCTAAAGCTTAAGAGGGTGTGAACGATGCTGAATTGGTGTAGACAAAAGAAGGGTTCTCAAAATATTCAAAGGCCATTTTCTAAAAAGTGAGTTTTCAAGTTGATCAACTTTCAAAGCAAAATGTCTTTCCCATTGTTCCTCAACTGTAGTGTACGATATACAATTTTGTAGCTCTGAGTCTCTACTTTTATTCAATGTAAAAAACAACTTCAAATTTTGCTACTTGAGACCGATTTGAGCCGGTCGGTCACATATTGTACAATCCAGGTATGCAAAGCTCTGAGAGATTTACTCAGAAAGACTCACAGCTGTTATCGCTGCCAAAGGTGATTCTAACATGTATTGACTAAGGGGAGTGAATACTTATGTAAATGAGATATTTCTGTATTTCATTTTCAATAAATTTGCTAAAATTTATAAAAACACGTTTTCACTTTGTCATTATGGGGAATGATGTGTAAAATGTACTTAATACATTTTAAATTCAGGCTGTAACACAACAAAATGTGGAATAATTCAAGGGGTGTGAATTCCCCCCAAGAAATGTTAACCTCCCCTGTTATTGTAATGGTCACTCATAATTTTTGACAATTCATTCGGGATTATCTGTCTTCATGGTAGCATCCACATTATTGTAGAAGTGTTTGAAACATATTCTATTCTTATTTTAAATAAAAGTGACTCCAAAATGACACAATATATTATTTACCATTAATTTCTATTGGGCACAAAATAATCTGAAATACAATCAATACAAACAGCAAATGCATCCAACAAATGTGTAGTCACAAGCCTGATGTAGTCATTGAGTGCTATGAATATGGGACTAAATACTTATCTTTTGACTACTTTAATACACAATTAAGTGAATTTTACCAATACCTCTAGTCCCCTAAAATGTGGGGAATATGTAAAAACAAATTGCTGTAATTTCTTATTTCTAAAAGGATATGGATTAAAATACCCTCAACTTAAAGCTGACATTTTGCACTTTAACCTCATTGTCATTGTTTCATTTCAAATCAAAAGTGCTGGAATACGGAGCCTAAACAACAACAAAAATCTGTCACTGTCCCAATACTTTTAAAGCTCACTGTATAAAAGTGGTTAGAAGTCCTAAATCACTGTAGCGGGGTGCGTACTTGGCGGCAGAGAAGTCAGGCGCAGGAGAGCAGAACTGGGTGATAACCGTAGATTTATTAAGCAAAACCAACGGCAACCAGAACAACAAGATAGATAGGCACAAAAAAAACCTGTTGTGCGCTCACGGGGAACGTGCACAAGCACTACAATAAACGATCCCACACAAAGACATGGGGGGAACAGAGGGTTAAATATACAACAAGTAATTGAGGGAATTGAAACCATGTGTGAGGAAAAACAAGACAAAACACATGGAAAATGAAAGTGGTTCAATGATGGCTAGAAGACCGGCAACGCCAACAGCCCGAGCGCCACCCGAACAAGGAGAGGACCCGACTTCGGCGGAAGTCGTGACAATCACCCTGACGTTACAGTGGAATTCATTGGGTTAAACAAGCCAAGCAAGCTGTTTATGTCAGTAAGGTATAGATCGCTGGATAGCTAGTTAGCTATGTCAGTAAAATAGCTAAAGCAAGTTAGCTAAGCAGCTGATCAAGTCGCTAGCGCCGAGGTGCCTTCACATCATTTTAGCAGGAGGTAGCCACCGTTTAGTTTTTTGTTTTCTCACATTTGCAAATGATTAAATCACTGTCAAAACATGTGTAATAATTTAGCTAGCTATTCTGCTTATTTAATATAGAATAGATTAGAGCGCGTGATATCATAAATTAGGAACTATGTTTTCATATTTAAATAGCGGATGCTCGGGAATATTACAATTTGAATATGATTTCCACGTCCTACAAGATATATCAGTTGAGGAACAAGCATCACGAAGGAGTGATGCCATCTGCCTTAAGACAACATTACATTTGAAATAAAATCTAAAGTATTTAAGTTAATGTAAATTACTTTACATGGAACATGGCATGTGTTGTGAATATGTTATTTAATGTTCAACCTCATACCTCATAAATGGCATACAGATACAGTATATGAGTAGTTGTGGACAGAAATATTTATCATGTATGATATTCTATATACCTCACATGCAACTCGTAATAAGACTTGGCAATTAGGCCATTAAATTAATTATCTTTATCTGACTTCCATAAGATAAATAGCAATATGCAAGAAGACTATGGTTGAGTTACAGTAATAGTCAATGAAGAAATGTCAGAGAATGGAATTAAATACAATTTGCCTAGTTAAATAAAGGTTAAATAAATAAAATAAAATAAAATAATTACTTTGTAAAACGAATGGATTCACATACAGTACAAGGCATAAACTTAAGTTACAAAGCATTATCAAATATTACAAGGCATTATTCTAAGCATGGTCAGAGAGAGAGAGCGAGAAACCATAGCCTGAAAGGCCATGCCTCAAAAGTCCATGGGGTGGAGAATGAAAGAAGGAAAGTATCTCACCACAGCAAGTCAGGAACAAATAAGAGAAAGAACAATGACTCTTAGACCCTTTTATGAGCATCTGCATTGTTTTGATTCAAAACCTGAGTTGTTGACCAATAGTATTACTGTAAAGTTAACCTCCAATCAGATCTACATGATGTAATCTCTGTTTTTCAGAGGTCGAGGTCTGACAATGGGGGTTGGCAAGACCAGCACAGAGAATGTTGAATTCCTAAAACAACACATAGCAAATTCATGCATGCAGTTGATAAGAAGAGTCACTTGTGGGGTGGGGCTACCCTACAATGTTATGAAAAGGTATGAGCATTTGCCAAGCATTACATTGTTGTACAATACCACGCAGTTACCTGGAATATATTTGTGTTCTTGCAACTATACACAGCAACTCCTTGTCACCAAATAAAAATATAAATTGGCAAGTTTCATTATATTACATTGAAATCATTGTTATACGTATCTTATTAACAGGTACCAACCAGCTATGTAATTACGTTGTGTTTATCAACGTAGCTATGTAACTACATGTGTTAAATCCATGGCTGGGGTGTTCACGGGTCTTGAAAACAACTACCTCTCACAGTCTCACGTCAGAATTAGACGTTCACCCATGTTTCTGAAACGTCAAATTTTTAAGTTGTTGCAAACGTCAATTTTCAAAGTGTTTAATGTTAGAGTTAAGTTTAAGAATTGACTCCAAAATCTTAAGGTTAGGCATTAAGGTAAGGGTTAAGGTTTGGGATAGGCTTAAAACAAAAATCTCAAAAACAACATTACATCGCTGGATTTCATCTTGCAACCTTTGGAATCAGAGGCAGATGCTTACGCCCATCCACCATTCCCATCCACAACATCCTAGCGAAACCAAAACCTAATTGAAGGTACGAGCTCTCACTGTTGCCCCTAGTGGACGATTTGCCACGTCATCTCCCGACATCCTCAAACATGGATGGACGTCGAATACTGACTTGTATTACAGGTGACCTGGCTCCTTTAAAAAAGCCTGGGGCTAGCCTTTAGGCCATAGTTTATGTTAGAAATGGAAAGTACAATGAGGGGTATTATAATAGGGAGCAGCTTGACATGTTGTAATGCATCACAGGGGTCATGGTGACATCTTTGTTGGAACCTGTATGAGACCCTGGTGGTAGACGTGTCCTTCCATCCCCCTCACCCTTCTCTCAATGATTAAAGTGTCTGTCATTACAGTCACAGTACGCCTTGGAAGCCCTGTCCTGTACTGACACAAATTGTGTTGAGTGTGTGTGCGCGTGTATGCGTGTGTGTGTTTGTGTGCACACTGTGCAGGTGGGTTTTATTTGAGTCACAGTGTGGCAGTGGCAGTATGAGAGTTGGTGACCTTTGCTCAGGGTCAACAAGGCTGTAAATAAAAACATGATCCATCAGTCACACAGAAAAATGAGGGAGGAACAGGAGTCAGAATGACAAGACAGAAAATAAATACAATAGCAAATGATGCATCAAGTTACAGGGTGAAGGAACACAAGCATCATGGTGCTGGAAGTACACACATAGTTTAGGAAGTGATTAAGCTTTTTATGACAGTTGTCTACGAGTGAACCGGCCACAGAGTGATGTTTCCTTAGAATTACATCAGTGACATATAGTGCTTAAGTCAGGTAATTGCTCTGAAATAATGTATTGTCCTTTAGGGTGGATTGAATGATTATTTCGTAAGAAATGACAGGCAGAGAGGAGACATCACAAGTGCCACCATGGTTTGCATTGCCAATACAATTGCAGGCTTTCAAACAGGGAACCTGGTATCATCAAAACTATTAATGGAGCAAAACGGAGAACACCATCTTGTAGACGTCCTAGAGCAAAACAACCGACATGTTTGTGTTTGTGAGAGTCAGGCTCACCTTACCATAGAGGGGTCATATTAGTCTGAAGCCCAACCTATTCAGACACTACAGACAGATGTTGGCAGATCGGCGGTACCGTTTTCAGATGAGTCCTTTGACGCTCGTGGGGGTCATAGAGCAAAACAAAAAACATCATCGCGTTCGTGAGAATGTCATCATGTACACGAGAGTCTCATATTTCCATAGTTTGTGGTATTCGTTTGTTGTAGGCCAAACTGCTCGGACGCTACAGACGTTTTTGTGAGAAGACCGATTTTCGGGATATCTCGTGGTCTGGCAAACACCACTTTAGTTCTGCCACCTTTCACCGCAGATGTGGAAAGCGGACATCGGCGGATGCAGTGGAAAAAACTGATATCTCTATCTTAAATTGACAGATTTTGGGGGGATTTTTTAATTATGCTAATTCGATTTCCACTGGGCCAGACAGACTCTACGGACACTGGAGAACATCCTGTGAATAAAGCCTCTGGTGGTTCAGCAAATGTGCTGTTGATAAGGAAGGGGTAACATCAATTCCAGGGAATGTGCCAGGTTCTTTGACCAATAATGAGATGGGTAGAAATGGTTGTTACTGTTTTCATTCACTTATTCCTTATAGTTGGCACCATAAGATGACATCAGTCATTCAGTCAAAAAAAAGTTATACAAATCCGATGACCTGCAAATACAATTGACAACTTCCCTGACTGGTCTTAAAGATATTTACTTCACTTTGGTACTCCTCGCCAACTTCCACTTGATCGCAAGTCAAATAAAGCTGCTGCCATATTAAAACATGAGAGTCAAGAAGTTCTGCTCTAGAGAGCCAAGCCAATAATTAAATCAGTAACTCATCAGAACTTCCAAATCCACTATTCAAATGCAGATTAATAATTGAGGAATGCAGAGCAAAAAGTTATTGAGCTTTCAATAGTCTTTGGGCTAGGTGGGACACTACCTCCCCATTTCGACAACATCTGGTGAATTTGCAGAGCACAAAATTCAAAATACAAAAATGGTAATATTTAACATTCATGAAAATACCAGTATCATACATCATTTAAAAGCTTAAGTTCTTGTTAGTCCAGCCGCCTGGTCAGATTTCAAAAAGGCTTTACGGTGAAAGCATACCATGCGATTATCTGAGGACAGCACCCCGCCTACAAAAGCATTAAAAACATATTCCAAACCAGCAGTCAGAAGTCAGAAATAGCAATGAAATAAATCACTTACCTTTGAAGATCTTCCTCTGTTTGCAATCCCAAGGGTCCCAGCTACACAACAAATGGTTGTTTTGTTCGACAAAGTCCTTCTTTATATCCCCAAAGAGTCAGTTTAGTTGGCGCGTTTGATTCAGAAATCCACTCGTTCAACATGCATACAAATTAATCCCAAAAGTTACCAATAAACTTTGTCCAAACAATCAAACAACATTTCTAATCAATCCTCAGGTACCCTAATATGTAAATAAACGATACAATTTAAGACGGAATGTAGTATGTTCAATACCGGAGATAAATAACGAAGCGCGCTCCGTCATTCACGCGCGCCACAAGACTGCAGTCCAAAATGAGAGCAACCTTGAAAAACTACAATTACTAACGAATATTTTTTTTAAAAAAAAGCCTGAAACCCTTTCTAACGACTGTTGACATCTAGTGGAAACCATAGGAACTCAATCTGGGAGGATTTAATTTGAATATCCCATAGACAAGCATTTCAAATTTCCGGATGGATTCTCCTCGGGTTTTCGCCTGCCATATCAGTTCTGTTAAACTCACAGACATTATTTTTAACAGTTTCAGAAACTTCAGAGTGTTTTCTATCCAATGCTTCCAATGCTATTATATGCATATCCTAGCTTATGTGCCTGAGTAACAGGCAGTTTACTTTGGGCACGTCAGTCATCTGAACTTACGAATACTGCCTCCTAGCCTTAAGAAGTTTAACACTATAGCCTCCATTAAGTATACAGATAACTGTACATCAAATCCAATCATATTTTCTAGAATGATATTCACTCTATGAAGATTCACTGCATTCATATGAGATAGCATTGTGGGTGGATGCTTGAAAACAAATACAATTACATAGACATAGCATGTGTTTCTAACACATATTTTAATCCTTAAGAGTCTAACCCGAGGACAGAGGGTTCTACTAAGCTAACATCTGTAATTGTTAGCTATACGATTTCTTATTTTAGGACCCCTTTAGGTAAAAAATACATGTATTTGATGAAACATTGAATTTGGTCTTACTGCTATTAGCCCATAGAAGCGCATGGAAAAACAGCTAGTACAAAAATGAATCTGAAGAAAGTTTGTTTTAAAGTGTCTGTCCTATATCTGAGAGATATAAGGAAATTATTATACTTTTTACCCATATACATAAAAAAATAGTACCGGGCAACCTTCAGACAAGTCTTAAGTCTTAACTTCTTTGGGGTAGCGGGCAGTATTTTCATGTCCGGATGAAAAGCATGCCCAGAGTAAACGGCCTGCTACAAAGCCATAAAAGCTAGAATATGCATATTATTAGTGGATTTGAATAGAAAACAGTTTTTATGGTTTTTAAAACTGTTTGAATGATGTCTGTGAGTATAACAGAACTCATATGGTAGGCAAAAACCTGAGAAAAAATCCAACCAGGAAGTGGGAAATCTGAGGTTGGTCGATTTTCAACTCAGCTCCTATTGAAGATACAGTGGGATATTGGTAATGTTGCACTTCCTAAGACTTCCACTATATGTCAACAGTCTTTAGAACCTTGTCTGATGCTTCTACTGTGAAGTGGGGCCGAAGGAGAGAGGAATGAGTCAGGTCTATCATGACCTGAACATGCCCTGACCATGCACGTTCACGTGAGAGCGAGCTCTGTTCCATCGCACTTCTGAAGACAAAGGAATACTCCGGTTGGAACATTACTGAAGAATTATGTTAACAACATCCTAAAGATTGATTCAATACTTTGTTTTTCATGTTTTTACGGACTGTAATTTAACTTTTTTAACTTTTCGTACGTACTTTCCGCTGGACCTGCCCGCGTGTCGTGAGTTTGGAAAGTGTACTGAACGCTAGATAGGATTTGGAATTTGGACATAAATGATGGACAATATCGAACAAAACAAACTTTTCTTGTGGAACTGGGATTCCTGGGAGTGCATTCTGATGAAGATCATCAAAGGTAAGTGAATGTTTATAATGTTACTTCTGTGTCTTGATTGGGCTCTGAGCGCTGACACAGATAATTGCATGGTTTGCTTTTTCCGTAAAGCTTATTTGATATCTGAGACAACAGTTGCATTAAGGAGAAGTGCATCTAAAATTCCATGCATAACAGTTGTATCTTTTAGCAATGTTTATTATGAGTATTCCTGTAAATTGATGTGGCTCTCTGCAAAATCAAAGGATGTTTTGGAACTTCTGAACGTAAGGCGTCAATGTAAACTCAGATTTTTGGATATAAATATGAACTTTACCGAACAAAACATACATGTATTGTGTAACATGAAGTCCTATGAGTGTCATCTGATGAAGATCATCAAAGGTTAGTGATTAATTTTATCTATATTTCTGCTTTTTGTGAATCCTCTCTTTGGCTGGAAAAATGGCTGTGTTATTCTGTGAATAGGCACTCACCTAACATAATCGTTTGGTTTGCTTTCGTTGTAAAGCCTTTTTGAAATCGGACACTGTGGCTGGATTTACAACAAATGTATCTTTAAAATGGTGTATAATACATGTATGTTTGAGGAATTGTAATTATGGAATTTCTGTTGTTTTGAATTTGGCACCCTGCAGTTTCACTGGCTGTTGAAGAGGTGGGACGCTACCGTCTCACGTACGCTAGAGAGGTTTTAAGAGGCTTATGGGCGTCCTAAAGCAAAACAACTGACATGTACGAGTTTGTGAGAGTCAGGCTCACCTTTCAATAGAGGGGTCATACCAGCGTGTAGCCCAAACTGTTTGGATGCTACAGACAGAAGTTGGCAGATCGGCGGTACTGATTTCCGACGAGTCCTGTGACTCTTGTGGGAGTCGTAGTTTAAACAGAAAACACCATCGTGAGAGTCTCATGTGCGTGAGAGTCTCATCTTTTCATAGTTTGTGGATTTAGTTTCTGGTATTAGTTTGTAGGCCAAACCGTTCGGAGGCTAAAGACGTTTTCATGGGAAGACCGATGAGTGATGAGATCCTGATGCCCATTGTCGTGCCATTCATCTGCCACCATCACCTCATTTTTCAGCATGATAATGTACTTAAAAAAAAATACAAAAAATTCACCTTTATTTAACAAGGTAGGCTAGTTGAGAACAAGTTCTCATTTACAACTGCGACCTGGCCAAGATAAAGCAAAGCAGTGTGACACAGACAACAACACAGAGTTACACATGGAGTAAACAATGAACAAGCCAATAACACAATAAACAAGTCAATGACACAGTAGAAAAAAAATAAAGTCTATATACAATGTGTGCAAAAGGCATGAGGTAGGCAATAAATAGGCCCTATGAGCGAATAATTACAATTTAGCAGATTAACACTGGAGTGATAAATGAGCAGATGACGATGTGCAAGTAAAGATACTGGTGTGCAAAATAGCAGAAAAGTAAATAAAATAAAAACAGTATGGGGATGGGGTAGGTAGTTGGATGGGCTATTTACAGATGGACTATGTACAGCTGCAGCGATCGGTTAGCTGCTCAGATAGCTGATGTTTAAAGTTGGTGAGGGAAATAAAAGTCTCCAACTTCAGTGATTTTTACAATTCGTTCCAGTCACTGGCAGCAGAGAACTGGAAGGAAAGGTGGCCAAATGAGGTTTTGGCTTTGGGGATGATCAGTGAGATATACCTGCTGGAACGTGTGCTACGGGTGGGTGTTGTTATCGTGACCAGTGAACTGAGATAAGGCGGAGCTTTACCTAGCAAAGACTTAAAGATGAACTGGAGCCATTCGGTCTGGCGACGAATATGTAGTGAGGGCCAGCCGACTAGAGCATACAGGTCGCAGTGATGGGTGGTATAAGGTGATTTGGTAACAAAACGGATGGCACTGTGATAGTGCCATCCAGTAATTCAGTATGCTGAGTAGAGTATTGGAAGCTATTTTGTAGATGACATCACCAAAGTCGAGGATCGGTATGATAGTCAGTTTGACTAGGGTAAGTTTGGCGGCGTGAGTGAATGAGGCTTTGTTGCGAAATAGAAAGCCGATTCTAGATTTGATTTTGGATTGGAGATGTTTAATATGAGTCTGGAAGGAGAGTTTACAGTCTAACCAGACACGTTGGTATTTATAGTTGTCCACATATTCTAGGTCGGAACCGTCCAGGGTGGTGATGCTAATCGGGCAGGCGGGTGCGGGCAGCGAACGGTTGAAAAGCATGCATTTGGTTTTACTAGCGTTTAAGAGCAGTTGGAGGCCACGGAAGGAGTGTTGTATGGCATTGAAGCTCGTTTGGAGGTTAGTTAGCACAGTGTCCAAGGAAGGGCCAGAAGTATACAGAATGGGGTCGTCTGCGTAGAGGTGGATCAGGGAATGGCCCGCAGCAAGAGCGACATCAATGATATATACGAAGAAAAGAGTCGGCCAGAGAATTGAACCCTGTGGTACCCCCATAGAGACTGCCAGAGGTCCGGACAACATGCCCTCTCATTTGACACACTGAACTCTGTCTGCAAAGTAGTTGGTGAACCAGGCGAGGCAGTCATTAGAAAAACCAAGGATATTGAGTCTGCCGATAAGAATACAGTGATTGACAGAGTCGAAAGCCTTGGACAGGTCGATGAAGACGGCTGCACAGTACTGTCTTTTATCGATTCCAGTTATGATATCATTTAGTACCTTGAGCGTGGCTGAGGTGCACCCGTGACCGGCTCTGAAACCGGATTGCACAGCGGAGAAGGTACGGTGGGATTCGAAATGGTCAGTGATCTGTTTATTAACTTGGCTTTCGAAGACTTTAGATAGGATGGATGGATATAGGTCTGTAACAGTTTGGGTCTAGGGTGTCACCCCCTTTGAAGAGGGGGATGACCGCGGCAGCTTTCCAATCTTTAGGGATCTCGGACGATACGAAAGAGAGGTTGAACAGGCTGGTAATAGGGGTTGCAACAATGGCGGTGGATAGTTTTAGAAAGAGAGGGTACACATTGTCTAGCCCAATGATTTGTAGGGTCCAGATTTTGCAGCTCTTTCAGAACATCTGCTATCTGGATTTGGGTGAAGGAGAAGCTGGGGAGGCTTGGGCGAATAGCTGCGGGGGGGTGGGGGGGGCGGAGCTGTTGGCCGGGGTTGGAGTAGCCAGGAGGAATGCATGGCCAGCCGTTGAGAAATGCTTATTGACATTTTCGATTATCATGGATTTATCGGTGGTGACCGTGTTTCCTAGCCTCAGTGCATGGTCCATGGTCTTTACAGTGTCCCAAAACGTTTTGGAGTTAGAGCTACAGGATGCAAGTTTCTGATTGAAAAAGCTAGCCTTTGCTTTCCTGACTGACTGCGTGTTTTGGTTCCTGACTTCCCTAAACAGTTGCATATCGCGGGGACTATTTGATGCTATTGTAGTCCGCCACAAGATGTTTTTGTGCTGGTCAAGGGCAGTCAGGTCTGGAGTTAACCAAGGGCTATATCTGTTCTTAGTTCTGTATTTTTTGAACGGGGCATGCTTATCTAAGATGGTGAGGAAATTACTTTTAAAGAATGACCAGGCATCCTCGACTGACGGAATGAGGTCAATATCCTTCCAGGATACCCGGGCCAGGTCGATTAGAAAGGCCTGCTCGCAGAAGTGTTTTAGAGAGCATTTGACAGTGATGAGGGGTGGTCGTTTGACCGCGGACCCATAGCGGATACAGGCAATGAGGCAGTGATCGCTGAGATCCTGATTGAAAACAGCAGAGGTGTATTTGGAGGGCAAGTTGGTCAGGATAATGTCTATGAGGGTGCCCATGTTTACGGATTTAGGGTTGTACCTGGTGGGTTCCTTGATGATTTGTGTGAGATTGAGGGCATCTAGCTTAGATTGTAGGACTGCCGGGGTGTTAAGCATATCCCGTTTAGTTCACCTAACAGAACGAACTCTGAAGCTAGATGGGGGGCGATCAATTCACAAATGGTGTCCAGGGCACAGCTGGGAGCGGAGAGGGGTCGATAGCAGGCGGCAACAGTGAGAGACTTATTTCTGGAGAGATTCATTTTTTAAATTAGAAGTTCGAACTGTTTGGGTATATACCTGGAAAGTATGACAGAACTTTGCAGGCTATCTCTGCAGTAGATTGCAACTCCTCCCCCTTTGGCAGTTCTATCTTGACGGAAAATGTTGTAGTTGCGTATGGAAATCTCAGAATTTTTGGTGGCCTTCCTAAGCCAGGATTCAGACACGGCAAGGACATCAGGGTTGGCGGAGTGTGCTAAAGCAGTGAGTAAAACAAACTTAGGGAAGAGGCTTCTGCTGTTGACATGCATGAAACCAAGGCTTTTTCAATCACAGAAGTCAACAAATGAGGGTGCCTGGGGACACGCAGGGCCTGGGTTTACCTCCACATCACCTGAGGAACAGAGGAGGAGTAGGATGAGGGTACGGCTAAAGGCTATCAAAACTGGTCGCCTGGAGCGTTGGGGACAAAGAATAAAAGGAGCAGATTTCTGGGCGTGGTAGAATACATTCAGGGCATAATGTGCAGACAGAGGTATGGTGGGGTGCGGGTACAGCGAAGGTAAGCCCAGGCACTGAGTGATGATAAGAGAGGTTGTATCTCTGGACATGCTGGTTATAATGGGTGAGGTCACCGCATGTGTGGGAGGTGGGTCAAAGGAAGTATCAGAGGTATGATGAGTGGAACTAGGATTACAGCCCTATGTCGCAAGGATCTGTACACAATTCCTGGAAGCTGAAAATGTTCCAGTTCTTCCATGGCCTGCATACTCATCAGACATGTCACCCATTGAGAAGTTTGGGGCTCTGGATCTGGTTCGATGTGTACAACAGTATGTTCCAGTTCCCACCAATATCCAGAAACTTTGCACAGCCATTGAAGAGGAGTGGGACAACATTCCACAGGCCACAATCAACAGCCTGATTAAGTCTATTCTAAGGAGATGTGTAGTGCTGCATGAGGCAAATGTTGGTAACACCAGATACTGACTGGTTTTCTGATCCACGCCCCTACATTTCTTTTTAAGGTATCTGTGACCAATAAATGCATATCTGTATTCCCAATTATGTGAAATCCATAGATTAGGGCCTAATGAATTTTTTCCTTATATGAACTGTAACTCAGTAAAATCGTTTAAATTGTTGCATGTTACATTTATATTTTTGTTCATTGTACATTTTATCTCTAAAGACCATTGGACAGTTCATACTCACTTATCACATTTCAAAGATTGGAAGACATGCACACTCCTGATAAATTGGACTGTCCATGCTCAAAATCTACAACTATTATTTGTAGACCCGTCTGAGATAACAGCTAAGTGTTTTCTAAGTTGTCCTTGAATAAGTGTGAATGATGGAAAACATACTTCAGAAGGTGTTAGCAAATCCTATCAATCTATCCATTATTTTAGATCAGCACTACTCTTTAAGTCCCCTGAACCAACCATGTACACTACCGTCCGTTTGGGGTCACTCAGAAATGTCCTTGTTTTTGAAAGAAAAGCACATTTTTTGTCCATTAAAATAAAACTGATCAGAAATACAATGTAGACATTGTTAATGTTTTTAAAAACTTTTTTTATGGAATATCTCCTTTGGCGTACAGAGGCCCATTATCAGCAACCATCACTCCTGTGTTCCAATGGCATGTTGTGTTAGCTAATCCAAGTTTATCATTTTAAAAGGCTAAATGATCATTAGAAAACCATTTTGCAATTATGATAGCAACTGAAAACTGTTGTCCTGATTAAAGAAGCAATAAAATGGGCCTTCTTTAGACTAGTTGAGTATCTGGAGCATCAGCATTTGTGAGTTCGAATACAGGCTCAAAATGGCCAGAAACGAAGTCCTTTCTTCTGAAACTCATAAGTCTATTCTTGTTCTGAGAAATGAAGGCTATTCCATGTGAGAAATTGCCAAGAAACTGAAGATCTCGTACAACGGTGTGTACGTACTACTCCCTTCACATAACAGCGCAAACTGGATCTAACCAGAATAGAAAGAGGAGTTGGAGGCCCCGGTGCAAATCTGAGCAAGAGGACAAGTACATTAGAGTGTCTAGTTTGAGAAACAGACGCCTCACAAGTCCTCAACTGGCAGGCTCATTAAATAGTACCCGCAAAACACCAGTCTCAATGTCAACAGTGAAGAGGCGACTCCGGGATGCTGGCCTTCCAGGCAGAGTTCCTCTGTCCAGTGTCTGTGTTCCTTTGCCCATCTTAATCTTTTCTTTTTATTGGCCAGTCTGAGATATGGCTTTTTCTTTGCAACTCTGCCTAGAAGGCCAGCATCCCGGAGTCGCCAATTCAATGTTGACGTTGAGACTGCTTGTGTTTCTAGCTCCGACAGTGCAGTAATATTTAACAAGAAATATCTAACAATGTCACAACATATACCCAATGCACACAAATCTAGGAATGTAATTAAGAATATATAAATATATGGACGAGCAATGTCAGAGCGAAATAGACTAAGATACAGTAGAATGGTACAGAATACAGTACACAGTTGAAGTCAGAAGTTTACATACACCTTAGCCAAATACATTTAAACTCAGTTTTTCACAATTCCTGACATTTAATCCAAGTAAAAATTACCTGTCTTAAATCAGTTAGGATCACCAATTTATTTTAAGAATGTGAAACGATTTATTTCAGCTTTTATTTCTTTCATCACATTCCCAGTGGGTCAGACGTTTACATACACTCAATTAGTATTTGGAAGCATTGCATTTAAATTGTTTAACTTGGGTCTAACATTTCGGGTGGACTTCCACAAGCTTCCCACAATAAGTTGGGTGAATTTTGGCCCATTCCTCCTGACAGAGCTGGTGTAACTGAATCAGGTGTGTAGGCCTCCTTGCTCGCACACTCTTTTTCAGCACTGCCCACAAATGTTCTATAGGATTGAGGTCAGGGCTTTGTGATGGCCACTCCAATACCTTGACTTTGTTGTCCTAAGCCATTTTGCCACAACTTTGGAAGTATGCTTGGGGTCATTGTCCATTTGGAAGACCCATTTGCGACCAAGCTTTAACTTCCTGATTGATGTCTTGAGATGTTGCTTCAATATATCCACATCATTTTCCTTACTCATGGTGCCATCTATTTTGTGATGTGCACCATTCCCTCCTGCAGCAAAGCACCCCCATAACATGATGCTGCCACCCCCGTGCTTCACGGTTGGGATGGTGTTTTTCAGCTCGCAAGCCTCCCCCTTTTTCTTCCAAACATAACGATGGTCATTATTGCCAAACAGTTCTAATTTTGTTTCATTAGACCAGAGGACATTTCTCCAAAAAGTATAATCTTTGTCCCCATGTGCAGTTGCAAACCGTAGTCTGGATTTTTTTATGGTGGATTTGGAGCAGTGGCTTCTTCCTTGCTGAGTGGCCTTTCGGGTAATGTCGATACAGGACTCGTTTTACTGTTGATATAGATACTTTTGTACCCGTTTCCTCCAGCATCTTCACAAGGTCCTTTGCTCTTGTTCCGGGATTGATTTGCACTTTTCGCACCAAAGTACGTTCATCTCTTGGAGACAGCAGGCGTCTCCTTCCTGAGCGGTATGGCGGCTACGTGTTCCCATTGTGTTTATACATGCGTACTATTGTTTGTACAGATGAACGTGGTACCTTCAGGCGTTTGGAAGTTGCTCCCAAGGATGAACCAGGCTTGTGAAGGTCTACAATTTTTTGTCTGAGGTCTTGGCTGATTTCTTTTGATTTTCCCATGATGTCAAGCAAAGAGGCACTGAGTTTGAAGGTAGGCCTTGAAATACATCCACAGGTACACCTCCAATTGACTCAAATTATGTCAATTAGCCTAACAGAAGCTTCTAACGCCTTTACATAATTTTCGGGAATTTTCCAGTTTAAAGGCACAGTCAAATAGTGTATGTAAACTTCTGACTCACTGGAATTGTGATACAGTGAAATAATCTGTCTGTAAACAATTGTTGGAAAAATTACTTGTGTCATGCACAAAAAGTAGATGTCCTAACCGACTTGCCAAAACTATAGTTTGTTAACAAGCAATTTGTGGAGTGGTTGAAAAACAAGTTTTAATGACTCCAACCTAAGTGTATGTAAACTTCCGACTTCAACTGTATGTCCTGGTGAGACATTAGGTGTAGTCACACCCTGCCTTGTTATACGCCAACACATGGTAAGAGGAGTGTGATTCTCTGTGATATGATCAGTTAGACCCTCTCTGATGACCCTCCCATCGCTCTGTCTTCACTGTCAGCTTGTGGGGAGATTGATGACAGCAGAATGTTGGCACTCTCACTTTAACACTAACTACCAGCTGTCAGTCTCAGGTATAAGCCATCAGCCCTCCTTTTCCCTCTGCAGTAAATAACTCATCCCCTCTCTCACTTCGGGTTTTTGTCCTGTAGCCAATTTAATTCCCTTTCTGTCGCAGCTGTTTACTCTCCTTTAACCAGCAGTGCTGTAGCTGTGCATCCTCTCTCTTATTAGAAAGAGCCTACAAATTCTGTCCAGACCTCTGCACTGCAAAGCGACAACACTTGCCATTTGGCTCACTATTATAGTAGAATAGAGTGAAAAGCGATTCTGCCTGACCTTTCAGACATAAAATGGTGAACCTCAGTCGAGTCAATGCTCCTCACTTTCCGCACAACATACACAAAGCACTGTCCCCTGGAGAAGGAGAGAGATGGAGGGGGAAAAAAGAGAATCGAGAGACCAAGAGAGTGCAAAGGGCTAAGTGCTTGGCTAAGATTAATGACATCTCATAATGTGAGACACTAGAGTGACAGACAGGACAATAACCATCAATATGACATTGCGCCTAGAACACAACCCTTTTAAGGATTGCCAAAAACCACTGGTGGAGAAGACCAAAGTACAATCCAAGTACAATATTGAACATAATGTTACAATAGGAGACCTTACTTAGTTGTTAGCCAGCTGTTGGAATACTTAATTGTACACAAACTTGTTTTCTTTGGTTAATCAGCCCAAAAATACCTCGATCTGTTTCAATGTACTATCACGGGTCAGAAGACCCAGATGCAGACAGTTTCGAAGTAACAAACGTTTATTACAAAAACGGGGGCAGGCAAACGTTAGGTCAAGGGCAGGCACAGGTCAGTACTCCAGCGCAGAATCTGAAAGGTCCAGAACGGCAGGCAGGCTCAGGGTCAGGGCAGGCAGAGGTCAGTAATCAAGGGAAGGTGTGACAAGGTACACCTCTCCTCTGAGCCATAACCCTCCCAGTCAACCAGGTACTGGAATCCCTTGCCCCGCTGTCGAACCCTCAGGAGGCACATCACCGTGTACGCCAGTTGGCCGTCGATGAGATGGGGAAGAGAGGTGGGCCTAGAAACAGGAGACAAACAGCTGTGAGACAGGTTTAATCCTAGACACATGAAAATTGGGATGTATATGGAGGGTATTGGGCAACAAAAGACGAACCGCAGAGGGGCTAATAATCTTGGAGATGGGGAAAGGGCCAATAAAATAGGGGCCAGTTCGTACTCTCACGGCTCAGGAGAAGACCCAGTTGCAGACAGTTCCGAAGTAACAAAAGTTTATTACAGAGACAGGGGGGCAGGCAAACGACTGGTCAAGGGCAGGCACAGGTCAGTAGTCCAGAGCAGAGTGTGAAAGGTACAGAACGGCAGGCAGACTCAGGGCAAGCAGAGGTCAGTAATCCAGGGTGGTGTGACAAGGTACAGAATGGCAGGCAGGGTCAGGGCAGGCAGAATGGTCAAAAACCAGGAAAGCTAGAAAACAGGAAGTAGAGAAAGACAGTAGCACGGGAAAAACACTGGTAGGCTTTATGCAATAAAACGAACAGGAATCAGACAAAAAGGGAACACAGGTATAAGTACACTGGGGATAATGGGGAAGATGGGCGACGCCTGGAGGAGGGTGGAGACAAGCACAAGGACAGGTGAAACAGATCAGGGTGTGACAGTACTTCTGTATGTCTACAAATCAATAATTCATTCACATTCACATGCCAACACCTAATTTGGCCGCCTTTCCTTCCAGTTCTCTGCTGCCTGTGACTGGAACGAATTGCAAAAATCACTGAAGTTGGAGACTTTTATTTCCCTCACCAACTTTAAACATCTGCTATCTGAGCAGCTAACCGATCGCTGCAGCTGTACATAGTCCATCTGTAAACAGCCCACCCAATTTACCTACCTCATCCCCTTACTGTTTTTATTTATTTACTTTTCTGCTCTTTTGCACACCAGTATCTCTACTTGCTCATGATCATCTGATGATTTATCACTCCAGTGTTAATCTGCTAAATTGTAATTATTCGCTCATAGGGCCTATTTATTGCCTACCTCATGCCTTTTGCACACAATGTATATAGACTAATTTTGTTTTTTCCTACTGTGTTATTGACTTGTTTATTGTTTACTCCATGTGTAACTCTATGTTGTTGTCTGTTCACACTGCTATGCTTTATCTTGGCCAGGTCGCAGTTGTAAATGAGAACTTGTTCTCAACTAGCCTACCTGGTTAAATAAAGGTAAAATAAAAAAAATAAAAAATAAACATGTCGGATTAATTCTTATAACACCCACAAACAATTCACTCAAGGAAAAATGAAAGAAAAATTCACTCAAGGAAATATTAAGCTCATTAAAAGGAAAACGTTCTGGGGTGATAAAAAATGGGGATGTTTTTGCAATACTTTCTCACTCAGTAATGGGGGGGGGGGAATCATCATACTTTTTGAAAGGCAACTGTTCACACAAACCCAACGATCGGATTCCGTTACTCTAAATGTGCCATTTTACTTCATACACAAATGCAGAGCATATATAGCATCTATCTGCAATCAACCTGTGCAACAAAAGCCAAATGTCAAATTTATTTATGATCGTTCTCACCCCAATGGGTAAACAGCACTTGCTGAATTACAAAAGCTGAATGTCAGAGGAATTTCACTTCAAAGCAAAGGTGCACTGAGTGGCTCACTGTTCAGCCTTTCAAATGTCAGTCACAGCTTTGCATGGCTTCTGGTCTCACAACAGGCAAAGGCAAAATACTGCATGCATTGACTTTGTTTTTGATAAAAGTATATATGTATCAGTTAGAAAGAGCGCAAGTATGGGAAGTACAGAACAGAGCACATGATTTCCATTCCATTAGGCAGAGTTCTATAAAAGCTCTCCCCAGTGCACAAGTCCATTATACCATTTACAAGAGCTAGTCCAGTGAGCATGCCCAGTAGAGACTAAAAACATATGCTTCAGTTCTTCTCTGGCTGGACTGCTCGTCCTCATAGAGACCCACAGAGAGGCTGTATCAGACCCAGGGGTCAAACTTGGTCGGTTTGGTTAGGTTTTGTATAGCAAAGTTGTGGCTCTAATGCGGGCTGGAGCTAGCATTGCCAAGCATGGCCGGGTACTGGACCAGCTCCAGGGTCTGCCTGCGTTTGATCTGTGACCTTGAGGGAGCGGGCGCTGCCAGCTGAGCTCCCAGTGCAGCAGTACTCTCTGTAGCACAGCAGGTACTGATAAGGCTGGCAAAGGCTGGCAGAGGACAAACCTCAATGGGAAAGCTAGACCATGGCCACCTTCATTTACTCAACTCTTGTCACATACGGACATAGAAACTACTCCAAGACATGAAGTATCTATAAATACTACACCAAAACTAGGTGGTTGGTCATTGATAGTCTTACACAGTTATACATAGTAACCAATATTTTATAAATGTGTTAATTTCACTGATAATCATAAGAAATTAGATTCTATCCATTTCCTTATTCTTTCCCTGTTGTTGAATAGAGATGTAGAGATCGACAGGTTCTATCTGTCTCAATGGATGAATAGAGATCGCAAAGTTCTGTCTGTCTCAATGGCTGTATAGAGATCGCAAAGTTCTATCTCAATGGTGCTGCCTGTGCGCTCACTGATGCCATAATGGAATAGACACAAAGTTGTGATCTCTATACCTATGAGACAATGGGGAAAGTGGTTAGAATCTTGTTTCTTATTATTTTCAGTGAAATTAACACATTTATATAACCTCAAGTACTATGTATAGCTTTGTAAAACTAACCACCCAGTTTCAGAGTAGTTAGAAGGTCCATTCCCCTGCTTTTGAGAGGACCTGGCTACTGTACCAGCAGACTTCCAGCATTGGCGCTAAGCTAACCATGTGCTAACTCCAATAATCTCCAAACTGCATGCAGAGACAAAAAATTGTATCCATGAGTACTCTGACTTTGGGTAAATAGTATCCCTTTAATATGATGAGATACATTTTGTCATTAAGATGGCAGGATGATCATTTAGGGATGGAGAGACATGGTTAAAGCAGTCTTGAACACCAAAGAGAGTGTGTTCTGTGCTTTTAAGGTAAAGTTTGAAGTGAGGATAAGGCCTCGCCTCACGATACTCACATAGACAGTGCTCTACCCTAGAGCTCTGCCCTAGATCAGGCTGGGCTGAACTGTAAGTGGGCAAGGAGGGATTATAAAGAATAGGTCAATGTTATCAAACCAACCAGCAATGTCTTCCACAGCAAGACAAACTTTCTCAACCTGAGTTTAGCATACATGATTCCCAAATAGAAAATATGGAAATATCATGGAAAAAAGGACTAGCTATTATGGTAGCAGCGGAATATTAAACATGTTTATTTAAATAAGACAAAAGGAGGCTCCATGGTAATTCATTCCCTGAGGAGTTTGTATTGAGACTGCCTGCCAACAATTTGTTTATGAGCTTCAGTAAAAAAATAATTAAAAAAAACAATTTCAAAGGGCTTGTTTCACCATTCACCTAACTACAGAACATGAGGCGTGAACAGACAGACCAAATAAATGTAAGCGTGGATAAGAAAAGAAAAAGATATACACGTACTGAAACTGCCAAACAGGATGTAACAATGGCAGTTCCTCTTGATAACTGGAAGCCCAATTTACTCAGTTGCAAACATGCAATGTTTGGGTTAAAGGGAGACATGATGGAGTGGTGACAGTGTGAGTTAGTGTTTTAAGAGATAATTTATTGGAAAATATCAAATTAAGTTACTCCACGCATTGCCTGTGGGGAGAGGAAGTACAGTTTTAGAACTCAATGGAGGGTCAAAATGAATTCATCAATCACAACAGACAGATGAAGAGAAAAAAAATGAAGAGCTAATTGGTTGTCTAACCACGCTTCCTACCCCGCCTCCAGGTGGACTCGTTTTGTTTGGATGGAGATATAAATTCAGTTCTAAGTCTTGTTATTATCCCTATTTGCTATGGTAAAATGAAGGTGGGCCTAATGAATGTCATGAGGGCAACTCTGTTATCATCGATGCAGGGTACATTAGGGTATAATTATAGGTTAGGTGTGCTATTTGTCTGATTCATGCTCTTGTTTTTAATGTATTAATGGCCAAAACATTACAGACAAACCATCCCTTTTAACCACTTCAATTGCATTAAATACAAAAATAACACTGAGATGTGCAACATGATCATTAGTCACATTGCATCCTTTTTGGATTGAAACTTTGTGTTTACCGTTACTGTTGGTTGTAGTTAACACCCTGGCCATCCTACAATCTAAGCTTGATGCCCTCAATCTCACACAAATTATCAATGAACCCACCAGGTAAAACCCCAAATCAGTAAAATACCTAGGTGTCTGGTTAGACTGTAAACTCTCCTTCCAGACTCACAATAAACATCTCCAATCCAAAATCAAATCTAGAATCGGCTTCCTATTTCGCAACAAAGCATCCTTCACTCATGCTGCCTAACATACCCTCGTAAAACTGACTATCCTACCGATCCTCGACTTCGGCGATGTCATTTACAAAATAGCCTCAAACTCTACTCAACAAATTGAATGCAGTCTATCACAGTGCAATCCGTTTTGTCACCAAAGCCCCATATACTACCCACCACTGCGACCTGTACTCTCTCGTTGGCTGGCCCTCGCTTCATACTCGTCGCCAAACCCACTGACCCCAGGTCATCTACAAGTCTCTGCTAGGTAAATCCCTGCCTTATCTCAGCTCACTGGTCATCATAGCAGCACCCACCCGTAGCACGCGCTCCAGCAGGTATATCTCACTGGTCACCCCCAAAGCCAATTCTTCCTTTGACCGCCTCTCCTTCCAGTTCTCTGCTGCCAATGACTGGAACGATCTGCAAAAATCACTAAAGCTGGAAACTAATCTCCCTCACAAGCTTTAAGCACCAGCTGTCAGAGCAGCCCACAGATCACTGCACCTGTACATAGCCCATCTGCACCTGTGCATAGCCTATCCAACTACCTCATCCCCATACTTTATTTATCTTGCTCCTTTGCACCCCATTATCTCTACTTACACATTCATCTTCTGCACATTCGTCCATTCCAGTGTTTAATTGGTATATTGTAATTACTTCACCACCATGGCATATTTATTGCCTTACCTCCCTTATCCTACCTCATTTGCACATGCTGTATATAGACTTTTGCTACTGTATTATTGATTGTATGTTTGTTTATTCCATGTGTAACTCTGTGTTGCTGTATGTGTCGAACTGCTTTGCTTTATCTTGGCTAGGTCGCAGTTGCAAATGAGAACTTGTTCTCAACTAGCCTACCTGGTTAAATAAAGGTGAAATAAAAATAAAATAGTTGTTTGCATATTTAGTTATATTATACAGTCCTTTGTTTTGAGTGTTATTATTATTCCAGTTGTGATACTGTTAATATAGTTCATTCTATTCTGTTGTACTCTGGATCCACTTGCTTATTCTGTTGTATCCATTGTATATATTCATACATGTAGCTCTTATAGTACAGATAACCACATCCTGCTGTGTGTATGAATAAAGTTATACGTGTGTGTAACTCTTGTGAGGCTACCTTATTCACCTCTAACCGGGGGTGGTGTCAGTTGGACACCGACCAGAAAACAAGTAGAGCCGTGTCACTCTTTCATCCACAAATAATTGTCAAAATACCCCTATTCTTGAGATCAAGTAGAACCTTCTGTCTGTGTTCAATGTACAGTATCATTACCAATGTGATCACATGTATTAGCCCATGATGCCTTTCAGAACAAATAGATCTGGATAGTCTTTGTGATGAAATCTCCAGTTTATTTTCATGTTCATGGCATATTTGAAAAGTATATTCCTGTCATAACAATTTAGGGAGGAGATATGCATTTGGAAACTACTGTAGATGCCTGAGAAGTACTCTATATAAAAAAAGCTAAAATTCATATTGCATACACTGGCTGGTGGAAGCTAGAATACTGAAGGTTATTGCCTGTCAAGATGTGTTGCATTGCCGTTATGCGCCCCTCATCTTTTTTCTCATATTGGGGTAATTTTAAGCTTATATGCTGATGCCGCTCTTAGAACCTGCTGTAGGAATTGGAGCCACAGGTGACTTCAGATGGTCATCTGGAAATCAATAACTGTCAGTGGGGCCTGTTTCCCCGAGTCTTTATTCATCACAGGAATCTGATAAAAGTGGCACGGATGAGAGAGTTGGGGTGTCATCATCATGCAGCTATGTCTCTTGGCTGGCTAGCTGGCTGGTTGACTGGTTTGCTGTGATGCTAATGAGCTGGAAAGGCTTCTTTGTGGAATGTGGCCTTTAGAGAGGAAAGGTCTTGACCATTTTAATAGCCACTGCAGTCAAACCTGTGAAGTTTGAGTAGTAATGGAAAAACAACTCCCGATAAGGGCATCTAAACTCTAATCTCTAAGACATTCTTTAACTGAAAGAAGAGCCACCAAGTGACTCATGCAACAAAAAAACAGTGAGTTATTTAATTAAGCACACAATACACATCATTCTACAACAGTGAATTTAATTATACTTATTCTCAACAATGTAAACATTTAGTGGGATCACATTAATCTCTAGAAATCAATGCAGAGAGGAGTCTGCAATCCTCCTTCATCACACCAGCTAGCACTGAGGATAAGACCATAAGAATGAGTCGAGGCTTTAATCCTGGAGCATTGGAGAGGGGCTTACACAGTGTTGTTGATGAAGACAAACTACTTGTGCATCCCTGAGCTAATGAGACAGACTACTGGCAGTCAGAGCTGTAATGCTACCTTGTACCCAGGCACCAGCAGCCAGTAAAGGGTGCTTTAGTTTTCAACTGGGCCTGGCTAGTTGACTGATGGTGATGGGAGGAGGGCTGGCCTGGGAAGCAGCTCCATCTAGCAGAGCCCAATAAACCCCGCTTTGAGAGGAGCCAGGGCCTGGCAGCGTGTTAATCCCACTGAGCCTCAGCAGGCAAAAGACAGTTTAGCTCAGCCTGCACTGCAGCGGCTGCAGGCAGTCTTGCCAAGTAGAGAAAGCCCATCAAAGCCATCTTTAAAGGAAGCCACGGACACAATATAATCTGTTTTATTTGTCAATCATTGCCTAATAAATCACCCTTTTCTTAATCTGTCCGCATGCAGAGACATACCTTTTAAACCAACAATCCCTGCCTTTATGCACACATGCTTTAATATGTTTCCCTTGAGGATATGTTCTTCTTAATATCCAAATGTAAAGTATACGGCAGCTAGTCCCTGCCTGAGAGGACATTTCTTGTTCATTTATTTGTTTGTGATGGAATGTCTATAAAGTTTTGCTTAGCTGAGCAATTTGTGCATTGGAAAAATAGCCGTGTTTGTTTTGATTATTAAGGGTAACTAACTTCATTGTTTTGTATTCTGCCTGTTCATTAGTTTACCCTCCTGTCCCTAATGTCGACCATGGGTTGGTGGAGCATTTATTCCAATTGTTACATTTCTACTTGTACAAAATGCCTTGAATGTCAATGGAGTCAGTTTAATTAAATTGAATTTTGCGTAGTCTTATGGAGCACTGTATACATCAACTTTATGCTAGAATATGATACTTGCAGTAGTGCAGGGCAAAAAATATTAGGAGTACGAAATACCTCAGTACAACAGAAACACACATGTAGGATTTATTGTCAAATCTAGAGTAACGAAACTCTTCTTTTAACTATGACAGGTTAAGGGTTTCCTATTTTAGAGTCGTTTCATTATTACTCTTCATGGGATATTACACCATTACCTCATGGTATTCGGTCAACTTCCAGGATCCTATGAGATTTTCAGAACACTTGCCCTGGAATGATTCATAATCCCAATTAATTTAGGAGAGACTAATCCCCAAAATTGGCTAAAATCAAGTTCACAAAATGTTCTACAACTACACCGCTAAGGAAAGTTTCACCTTCAGATTCTTGGCTTGAATCAGCTTTGCTTTCCTCCCAGCATTAGCTACAACTTCCATTTTTATTGGGGAGGATCAACTCCTTGCCCAGTCTCCACTCTAGTGGACTAAACACACGACACTTTCATCGATTTCTCTCTTGGCAAGCATGGCAAAAGGCCTGTCTGCATTGCCCTTTAAAGTATTTCTCCTTTCTTCCAAGACCCCCTAGCAATGCATCGAAGATTCCTCTACCAATTGTTCCATTATGGGGCAGAGTCAGGGGCATAGGAGTGACTGACATTGGGGTTAGCACATTTTGCTTCAGGGGTCAATGGGATTTTGTTGTTGAAAAACATGGTTTTAAATACTTATTTCTAGTTACTTTTGACAAAAGGATACAGACAAATCTTAATTTACAAATGTGCAGATTCTTTCTTTTAAGTTACATTGTTTTACTTCGAAAGTGCAGACTTTTTTGTAGGATGCTACATTTTTGACCAGTTGCAATTGTAAGTAGGCCTAATAAAATAAATCCTACTTCTATTAGGCTGTTAAGTCTCATAGCCTACCTCAGCCAGATAAATTATTTTATATAGGTCTAGGCTCCGAAGAAATAGACTCCAATTAAGCCCTCTTGTTGTTTGTAAAGTCAAATTAAAAATTCAAAAGGCACTCGCACATCTGAGCTATCTTTATTGCAGGTGCATGGCAACAGCCGGATAAGATGAGGAAAAAGAAGCAGGAACCCGCACACTGTTCTTGATCGTATTACTGATCTTTAATAAGCTTTTACGTATCGGCCTCACGGCCTTCGTCAGAGCTTTTGTGAGTTTTTTTAATTAGCACCCTTAAGTAGACCTAGCCGCACCCATATCCGTTCCAAGCATGGAAAGGAGTTGGAGGCGAAGGAAAAACAAATAAGTGTGTCACGACTCCGACCGAAGCCGGCTCCCCTTCCCGTTCGGGTGGCGCTCGGCGGTCGTCGTCGCCGGCCTACTAGCTGCCACTGATTCTTTTCTCCCCCTCCTTATGTGTTTATTGATTACACCTGTTTTGAGTTTATTGTAATTAGTTGGGCTTTATTAGTCAGCCGGCCCGCCCGTTTCTTTTTGCGGGATTGATTATTGTAAGCCTGGTGTTTGATACAGACGAACGTGTTGGTTTATGTTCGTGTATAGTGCTGGACTGTTTTCGTTCCCCGTGTCTGGGGCAGTTTGTTTTGAGCACCCAGTGTTTAGTAGGGTGGCCGTGGTTCACCGTGTGCGCATTAAAAGAGCACTATATTGAACTCTCTGTTTTCCTGCGCCTGACTTCACACTCACGACACCCAGTACCTTACATAAGTGCTACCAAATATAACAACATGCATTTCATAAATATTCAAGTAAAGTGTGTACATAAAACATATTAAACATGTCTGTAAAACCACAATGAGGACATCAACTTAACAAGCAAGTTTTCAAAAATCATTGGGTACAGTGTAAAAAGAAATGGCAGAGTAATGTGAAATAGGGGCATAATTCATGTTCAAATTTACCACACAATATGCATCTCTGCTGCTTTTTCTAGATAGTCCTGAAAATGATTTGTTGGGGAGGAGGGGGGATTTCACACCTAGCACAAGTTGGGGGGGAGGGTTCACACCTAGTTTGGCTATTATACAATTATTTTGTAAATGTTGAATAGTCTATTGTTCAGCTAGAAGCCATCCTGATATGCTTGTGAAAAGTAATAATAGTACTTATTCACCTTTCCACATTAAAGATTCCAATTGACAAAGTGTTTTTAGCCACAATCGGCCCCAACCCAAAATAATACATTTGGGCACAGTCGATAGCGTGCTGGACTTTGGGCTAGAATGTTGAGGGTTTGAAACCTGCTCCCTGCTTGCTATAATGCATGAGTTTGATACACCTGGTATTGGACATGGCTGTAAAAAACTTGCCTAATAGCGATTTTTGTAAATTAACTTTATGACAAAAAAATATACACAATTGTTTGTCTCTACATTATCTAACATATTCCTCTCAATTGTAAATGTTTTGCTTGACTCGTTATGACGTTATAACTACATACATTTGCTTCCCGTAATGATTTGTCAGCCATCTTTGCTGAAGTCACCAGGGACGGGTGGCCCACGTCAAATTCGTCATTGGAACCACTCGATATGATTGGTCATATAAAAACCTTGGGACCCAAATACATAATGAGTGCTCTAACTCCCCCTTGTGGTGGTCTGGAGCAATGAAGCCGTGACGCTGGGTACCTCTAAGTCCCGCCATGTAAGCTCGCAACTTTAAAAGGAGGAACCACTGTAGGTAGATGTAAAGACAGATACAAATTATTTGTTGCAAGTTGGGGAGGGTGGGTTCACACCTAGCTCAAAAACATAATTAAAATGTTGCCAGCAGCACAGTTAACATGAAAACAGCCTAACCATCTCTGCTAGAGCAAGTAAAATGGTCAGAGTGGTGTGTTCCGTGAGGGTAGGTAACAACATCTCCACCCCGCTGATCCTCAACACTGGGGCCCCACAAGGGTGCGTTCTGAGCCCTCTCCTGTACTCCCTGTTCACCCACGACTGCGTGGCCATGCACGCCTCCAACTCAATCATCAAGTTTGCGGAAGACACTACAGTGGTAGGCTTGATTACCAACAATGACGAGACGGCCTACAGGGAGGGGGTGAGGGCCCTCGGAGTGTGGTGTCAGGAAAATAACCTCACACTCAACGTCAACAAAACAAAGGATATGATTGTGGACTTCAGGAAACAGCAGAGGGAGCACCCCCCCTATCCACATCAACGGGACAATAGTGGAGAAGGTGGAAAGTTAAGTTCCTCGGTGTACACATCACGGACAAACTGAATTGGTCCACCCACACAGACAGCGTTGTGAAGAAGGCGCAGCAGCTCCTCTTCAACCTCAGGAGGCTGAAGAAATTCGGCTTGTCACCAAAAGCACTCACAAACTTCTACAGATGCACAATCGAGAGCATCCTGTCGGGCTGTATCACCGCCTGGTACGGCAACTGCTCCGCCCACAACCGTAAGGCTCTCCAGAGGGTAGTGAGGTCTGCACAACGCATCACCGGGGGCAAACTACCTGCCCTCCAGGACACCTACACCACCCGATGTCACAGGAAGGCCATAAAGATCATCAAGGACAACAACCACCCGAGCCACTGCCTGTTCACCCCGCTATCATCCAGAAGGCGAGGTCAGTACAGGTGCATCAAAGCAGGGACCGAGAGACTGAAAAACAGCTTCTATCTCAAGGCCATCAGACTGTTAAACAGCCACCACTAACATGTAGTGGCCGCTGCCAACATACTGACCCAACTCCAGCCACTTTAATAATGTGAATTGATGGAAACGCTCTGAATTTACAAACGGACAATCTGACAGCACAACGCTGGATAACATATCAGCCTAACTAGCTCTGCTAGGGTGAGTAGTGTTCAGTGAGCTGTTCTCTCATTTGTGTCTGGAAGTAGCTAGCAAGTTAACTTGGGTGCTTGACTGCTGTTGTTAGTACAGAATGCTCGGATCAACCCGTAAAGAGATGGGTGGGGCTAAAGCTTAAGAGGGTGTGAACAATGCTGAATGGGTGTAGACAAATAAGGGCTCTCCAGTAGTACTACCAAAATATTCAAAGGCCATTTTCTCAAAAGTGAGTTTACAAGTTTATCAACTTTCAAAGCAAAAGGACTTAACCATTGTTACTAAACTGTATTGTATTTTAAACCATTTTGTAGCTCTGAGTCTCTACTTTTATCCAAAGTAAAAAACAACTTCAAATTTTGAATGATTTGAGCCGGTCGGTCACATTTGCGGCATCAGACCGTTTTTGAAAGACAAAAATAACAGTAGCGGTGCGTGGGTAAATTCACTGGGGAAGCCAAGCCTGGGAAAAAAGCCATATTACAGCCTATGTGTTTGCTCTATAACCTGTTAGTTCATATGCCTTGACACTGTGATATATACAGTCGTGGCCAAAAGATTTGAGAATGACACAAATATTAATTTTCACAAAGTCTGCTGCCTCAGTTTGCATTATACTCCAGAATGTTATGAAGAGTGATCAGATGAATTGCAATTAATTGCAAAGTCCCGTTTTGCCATGCAAATGAACTGAATCCTCAAAAAACATTTCCAATGCATTTCTGCCCTGCCACAAAAGGACCAGCTGACATCATGTCAGTGATTCTCTAGTTAACACAGGTGTGAGTGCTGACGAGGACAAGGCTGGAGATCACTCTATCATGCTGATTGAGTTCGAATAACAGACTGGAAGCTTCAAAAGGAGGGTGGTGCTTGGAATAATTGTTCATTGCTCTGTCAATCATGGGTACCTGCAAGGAAACACGTGCCGTCATCATTGCTTTGCACAAAAAGGACTTCACAGGCAAGGATATTGCTGCCAGTAAGATTACACCTAAATCAACCATTTATCGGATCATCAAGAACTTCAAGGAGAGCGGTTCAATTGTTGTGAAGAAGACTTCAGGGCGCCTAAGAAAGTCCAGCAAGTGCCAGGACCGTCTCCTAAAGTTGATTCAGCTGCGGGATCGGGGCACCACCAGTGCAGAGCTTGCTCAGGAATGGCAGCAGGCAGGTGTGAGTGCATCTGCACGCACAGTGAGGTGAAGACTTTTGGAGGATGGCCTGGGTTCAAGAAGGGCAGCAAAGAAGCCACTTCTCTCCAGAAAAAACATCAGGGACAGACTGATATTCTGCAAAAGGTACAGGGATTGGACTGCTGAGGACTGGGGTAAAGTCATTTTCTCTGACGAATACCCTTTCCGATTGTTTGAGGCATCCGGAAAAAAGCTTGTCCGGAGAAGACAAGGTGAGTGCTACTATCAGTCCTGTGTCATGCCAACAGTAAAGAATCCTGAGACCATTCATGTGTGGGGTTGCTTCTCAGCCAAGGGAGTGGGCTCACTCACAATTTTACCAAAGAACACAGCCATGAAAAAATAATGGTACCAACACATCCTCCGAGAGTAACTTCTCCCAACCATCCAGGAAAAGTTTGGTGATGAACAATGCCTTTTCCAGCATGACGGAGCACCTTGCCATAAGGAAAAAGAGATAACTAAGTGGCTTGGGGAACAAAACATCGATACTTTGGGTCCATGGCCAGGAAACTCCCCAGACCTTAATCCCATTGAGAACTTGTGGTCAATCCTCAAGAGGCGGGTGGACAAACAAAAACCCACAAATTCTGACAAACTCCAAGCATTGATTATGCAAGAATGGGCTGCCATCAGTCAGGATGTGGCCCAGAAGTTAATTGACAGCATGCCAGGGCAGATTGCAGAGGTCTTGAAAAAGAAGGGTCAACACTGCAAATATTGACTCTTTGCATCAACTTCATGTAATTGTCAATAAAAGCCTTTGACGCTTATGAAATGCTTGTAATTATACTTCAGTATTCCATAGTAACATCTGACAAAAATATCTAAAGACACTGAAGCAGCAAACTTTGTGAAAATTAATATTTGGGTCATTCTCAAAACTTTTGGCCATGACTGTAGACCTAAGGCCAAGAAAATAAGAAATTCAACCACACCTTTGTTTCATGAACAAGACTGGAGAGCAACATCTGTCCGGTGGAGTCCACAAAGCATATTGATTGCAGTTACATTAGCTGCAGCATGGTCATTCAAGGTAATGTTTGTAACATTTTCAGACTACAAACAACTATTGATTTAAAACACTGTAGAGTTACTAAAAGTCACAAAGAAAACTGGAGCTGCCTCCACTATTCAAGAACCATTTCAACTTTAACATTTCAATATCATCACATCACCTATGCTTATTCTAATATAGTGACAGCTAAAAGATTCCAAAAACTATTTATTCCAACGTTTTTTCAACGTTTTTGTGTATAACTAGAAAAAACATGTTGACTCAACGTCCTTGTAGAGAAACGCCAAATGACATTCTCCTCTCTCCACATGTTGCCAAAACAGTCTATGACTATATCATATAGAACAAGCTTTCAGTTTTTGTTGTCCTAGGCTACCTGGCTAAAATGTTTGCTCGCTAGCCTAACTTCCTTTCATGGGCAATGATGAGCCAGCTAGTTAAAACCTCTTAAGGATCAGACCATTTAAAAATAAAAATCACCTAAAATGAAATACCCATATCTGGAAATTATAATAGCTTCACTAATAATAGCCTAACTAATAGTCCCAATTAAATTAGAGATGCGCATGGTCATTTGGTGTATGGCGAATACAAGAATATAAACTCATCATGGCCAGAAAAGGTGAGGAATCTATTCTGCAATGGTTATGATATATGTATCATGTTTATAAACTAAATATTGTCGACGCAAGAAATTTCACATTACAGTACTCAGATGTAGCCTACACATGTTAATGGAAAAGGTGAACCATCTGTTCTACCTTTAAACTGTGCATCGGATCACATAGTGCAACTAGGCTACTTGAAATAGCTTATCTATTTACTACTGTGAAGTGGGTCCAATTAAATGAGAGATGGGACGAATGGGAGTCTATCTTAACTTGTTGTAGGCCGATAAGGCTATTTCGCACGTAACCTAGAAAACCAACAGTCAGGAAAGGTGAGGAATTTATTCTGCAATTATCATGGAAATGAAAAAAATAACAAGAAAATATATGTATATTTCAAAGATAAATAGATTTTCGCTCTTAATAACACTAATGGCAAATGATTGCAAATTTTTATTATACTTAGCTCAACCTGTTTTTTGTTATGAATTAGAGTCATCATATATTCCCAATTTGCACTAGGCTACTGCTAGGTTACGTTTGCCTTCTTGCAATGCAAGAGTTTAACCACCCACCCAACCACTGCATATGCATGGTCTAAAGTTTGTGTGAGGATAAGCACATTCTCGCTTCAAGTTCAGTTTTTATAAATGCCAACATTTGTGTGAAAACCTGGCGCACGCATGTTTTGGGGCATATTTTGTGCGTACACAACATTTATAAGTGAGGCCCAAGGTCCTTTCAAGTGAGACACACTTTCTCCGGACAGTGTGGGAATGGAAGCTGGGGCTTTGAGTGCAGGCCCTTTTTACAATCCCCTCTCCCTGCTTCTGCAGGCCTGTGAATGAGAGGCCACCTCCACTATCTTTTCTTATTCAATGACTGGCTTTTGTGCTTTTGTGCTCTATCTTCCCTATGAAACTGCTCAGCTTGCCCTTCTGCTATTCACTTCAGCTTCACACACATGTGCAGTCTGCCAGATATGGACACAGAACATTTGGATGTCCTTTAGACTGCCAGTACCATCATTACTTACTCTTTATAAGATCAAACCTTTTACTCTGTGAGAAGAAAGATGAGTTTGGCTTGCTTTTCTCTGGTTGCCTGGTTTATCTCTGAACATCCCCATACAGTCCTATGCCACCACCAAACAAGAGTATAAAGCCAAATGATCCGGAGAAATGTCTTCTTTAGAGTACTTTAGAGAGATGCAGGCCTTACAAATTCAGATTGAAGACAACTACAAAATACAAAAAAGCTGCTCTCAAGTAAATAACTCATTAGGCATTCTCAAAGTTGATGAGAGACAAATTACCTCAAAATAAAACATATTGTTTCATATGTTTGTTGCTTTCACAAATTCCCCATGGCTTATTTGTATTTGGGATTTAATATTTTGAGAGGCATTGCACACTACCTGGTTCAAGTGAGAAAAAGGGGCAGATTTTTATCAAATTAATTATTTGTATTCAAATGGGATGGTATGTATTTCACCTGGGTAATTTTTTATTTAACTGTATGAAATAATTGAAGGTAGGGAATAGGTCATGAAATACAGTAGGATCATTTTCTTTATAATCATTTTTTAACATGCCATTAAATTGTTAAAGAAACACAGATAGTATCATTAATAAGAATAACACATTAAATATTAAACAGCTATTCTGAGCGTGAACGTCAGCCACCACCATTGAGAGCACCACAAAAACCGCACTGAGAATGGATGTCATGAGTTCCTTATGTTATGAAATAACAACAGTATCAAACACCAGCTGTCTGGAGGGGTCGTGGACTCGGATAAAGAGAGATTGTTGTGGTTTCGTTATTAACTAGATTTGACTGGACTGTCATTATCACTCAGGCACAGAACTGCAAGTCTTCCCTCCAGGGGCCATGACGAGTCTCAGAGGCTCCATGGTTAACAAAGTAAAACAGTGTCCACACTTGTGCTCCTTTTAAATGAATTAGACACTCTCCACTGTAGCCTCCTCGAGCAGTGCCACCCCATTACCCTTCACCATCAGAGATTCAGATTCAGATCAACTTTATTATCCCACCAGGAGAAAAATTATTTGTTCATGTGCTTAAAAGACGGTACATTAAACATAAAAACACAGAAACTACACAATCTAAGTCATTCAAAGTGCTATAGCTACACATTTAAAGTGAAAGTGCAATATGCAATGTACTTGAAGGACCAACAGACTATCTATTATAGTCATGCGCATACAGTCAAACTTGATTCCCATTCAATTTGTTTGCAGCACATAAAATAACTTCAGCGATTCAATCTCTCCAGGGTGCTACATAGTTAGTAGTTAATTAACCCTCAACAGCATAGCCGCAATTATGAGTTCATGACACTAGACAATATGACCTTGTTAAATTAATTAGACCTAAATCTAATTAGTGTTGATTACACAAGACACACCTTATTGGTTAAATTAGGCTTGGCAAATTAAATAAAAGAGCAGAGAGATGGCAAAGATAGCTCAAATAGCCCATATTCAGGTCAAGAACCCATATCCCATAGCAACCTGTATTACTGTACTTTAAGGCATCCCAGCATAAAGATAGCAGCCAAGAACCCATATCCCATAGCAAGCTGTATTACTGTATGGTAAGGCATCCCAGTATAAAGATAGCAGCCAGTGATTAGGGCTCTATAAAAGGAATGAAGTCAGGAAGGGGAACAATTAAACTGCACATGGAGGAAGAGAAAAGAACAAGAGAAGAATGAGGAGAGGATTTCAAAGTGGCTCCAGCAACCCAGAGCAAGCCAAAGGGGAGCAGGCAGCACTTTGGATTTGATGCCTTCCTAGAGTGGAGAAGGAGGAGGGGGAAGGAGAGGAAGGGGGAGGGGGAAAGAGAAGAGGGGGGATGGGAGAGGCAGCCCTACTTTCGTTATGCTGAAAGGCATTATGAGGGGTTGTTATTGTGAAAAAAGATTTGATTGAGTAAGAGATGTGTGAAAATGTGTGTGTTTGTTAGAATGATTGACTGCATTTGTGGGGTTGCACACTCCACCAAAAAGAATCACAGCATAAAAGTTTTGTAAGTGGCCAAAGCACACAGACCTGAATACATATCCCATCCTGAATGAAAGAGGTTTAGATATGCAGCTGCCAGAGAGCGCGCTTGTAAAGCAATCTGATGTACTAGGTGCTAGAAAATACCTCAGTGCCTTTACGGGATGACACCTCATCCATTCCAGAGTGATATAAAGGTGGTGGAGGGCACAGGGCAATCCATGATCTTGTTCTGTGCTAAATATATGTCCATGTCATGTAGGCTCCATGGTGGTGGGATATGAGAGAACATGCCAGAGAGCTGAGCAGAGAGTCTAGGTCTGCTACTGCTTACCAGCACTGCTCACTCCATTCAATCACAATTATGCTTTAAGAAGAGCATTTTAAAGGGAGGGATCATACGGTCCATTCTAAACCTTAAGTAAAAAAATTATCGGACTGATCAAATCTGATTTACTGTGGTTTGTGTTAAAGGGAATAAATGTGTAACATTACAATAATCCAGGCGACACAATAATACGTTGTAATTGCAAGATCAAAAAGACAGACTGAGGAAACCCATTGGTCTGAGTTTATGTAGAGTTTAAACTGTACCAGAAAGCCAAACGTGCTAGACTCAAATTGTTTGACATACAGTATACGATGTAGAGCACTAATGAGACACTATATTACATCAAACTAATATCATTTATGACCCCTTTTCTTGTTTTTCTTATTAATCAACATTAATCAGAACATTAAATCCAGCAGCATATCACCCTTCCTCCCACTGCTGGCTTGCCTCTGAAGCTAAGCAGGGTCGGTCCTGGAATGGGAGACCAGATGCTGCTGGAAGTGGTGTTGGAGGGCCAGTAGGGGTCTCTCTTCCCTCTGGTCTAAAGAGATCCCAGTGCAGTAAAGGGGGCATTTCCCTGTGTAGGGTTCTGTCTGTCAGATGGGATGTTAAACGGGTGTCCTGACTCTCTCATTCGTAAGAGTAGGGGTGTTAAGCCTGGTGTTATGGCAAAATTCCCAGCTTGGCCCCATTCCATCATGGCCATGTGTGGTGAGTGTTCTGCAACAAATAATGGTTGCCGTGATTCACATTGGTGGTGGATAAGGTGAGGTTCCACCTACTATGTAAAGTGCTTTGAGTACTTCAGTTGGTATAAAACTGCTATATAAACCCAATCAATTACTATCTGATAAAGGGATTCACATGTAATTTGCCATTGCATTTATAAAATGCTGGCATATGCAGATGAATCAAGCGATGGAACCACAATACTATAATGGTAAGGCTCCAGTGAGTCAGTGATTTAAAAATACCTTAACCATTGATCTGCTGACTCGTTAAAATAATCTTTGTGGTCTATAAACTTGTCCCTCCCTGCATGTCCACAAAAATACCCATACCCTGACCTCTACATCTAGTGAGTTCCAAAGCAGCCATTTCAGTCTGTTGGCAAGTGTCCATCATAGTCGACATGGCATAAATCAGATTGTTGCCCTAGTCATCGATTCTCTTCTAACTGTCCAACAACTTTTCATTTATTTTGGTAAACCTCTTAAAATTCTTTGCATGCTTCACAGCACATCACTAGGGGTTTTGGGATGATCAAACACTGATGATGTGCTTTGCAGTTTTGCTGGCAACAACATAATTCTTTAGCCGCACAATTTAGATCACTGCTGACACGGGGAGTACATGATATAATGCTGACGACACCGCCAAGTCTTCCAAACTAACATGAAAGCCCATTGTTGAAAGGATGAGGGAGGACTAAAGAAATACAAATGCTTCATAAGTAAATTGTACCTGATTGATGGCGTTTGAAATAGATGATATGCGTGCAAAAACAAAGCACTGATAAAAGGCAAATGGGCTTCGCCTACTACAGTACCACACCTCATGAGTTACCAAATTAGTTGTGAACTCATGAAAACATTTAGAACAAACAATTACTTTCTGAAGCCATGTAGTTAAGCATATTAGAAGATAAATACATGTGGCATTTAGCATCTGTTTACAGACAAATTAACTTCAGAGTGTCAAACAAACTTAATTAGAATCATGAATTGGCCGTTTCTCATTTAGCTAACAAGCCCATCTAATGATAAAGGTCAAATTGAAGAGACATTGCAGAATGATCCCCATCTTCATCTAGAAAACAGGAAGGGCTAAAAACTAATTTCAGGTATGACAAACTATGACATCCCACAACTGTTTATGCCATTTCAGCCTCCAGTATATTAGTATGCCCATTTCAGGCTCTCCAATCATGAAGTATGGGCCTGAGGCAGCAGCATAGGATAGCATGTCACAAAGCCTTTAATCCAGATTAAATGTTAATTGAATGTATGATACTGGAATGTTGATCCTGTAGCTGACTTCAGAGGAGACCTCTAGCTACGTCTTCCTTAATATTCAAGGTTTACAGCCAAGGAGCAAGACTCTCTTTTAATGAAGACATTTGACTATTCAGTGCAGTACCCATGCACCAAGACAGTCTTTGGAAGCCAAAGAGGTTCTGTGTGACAAAAGCATATACTACAGCTCATTACGTCATGCGTCAACAAAGTTTTTGACAGTTCCCAAACAGCTCCATATTAACACAGAAGAAGCAAGCTTTGACAAAGACCACACGTTCAAAATGCAACAGCTATTTTCAAAAGAAAAAAATAGCACCATGAACTAGAAACGTTGTTGTTGTGGTCATTTACGGGAGATGCTATCACCCTTTCTTTTTTTGTGAGAACAACATTGCACATTTCAAAACCATGGTAGGGAGTTGGAAGAATTAACTTGAGTACTGAATGTACTCTACCACTACTGTAGATGGTGAAACTATCACTATCTGCTATATCTGATTAGTGACTTACATTGGAAATTTGAGTCATTAAATATAGCTCTAATTACTGTGGTAGGAAACGACACATAAAAATATAGCAGCGAGCAGCAATAAACGGGGTTCACAGGATGACATAAAGGACACAAGATCAGTTGGAAAATAAAGCATCACTCTTATCATGTAGGAACTATCTTCCTTTATGTGCAATCAGTGAAAGCATTACCATGTTTATCTCTCAATACCACAAGGATGACAAGTGAAGTTTAGTCTAGAGCTGTAGGTTGGTTATCTTTCAAAAATTCATTAGAGGCCAATTCATTGAGTCGATATAACACATCTGACTTGTGGTTCATGAAGATCATTTTTAAAGTATTTTTTTTGCATTAGTGTATGTTCTAACGTGCATCTATAGGTACAGTGCAGCCATATTTGAATGCAGCAACAATAACGACTGATATAATGAGAATAAACACAAAATCTGGAGTGAATCTGACGTATGGTTCATGAGGAGAAGATGATTGCAGATGCTTTTGAGCATTAGCGTTACATATGCAAATAATTCGTTCTTAAAAGTTTCCTCATGTTTTGAGATATCAATACCAAATTTCGTGTGGTTCATTTTAACGATGTCCATAATAACAATGACAGGTTTCAAATTGCTAGGCCACTGTGGAGTGTATTTACAGTGGTTTAAATCGACACATAAAATCAGATTTTTGATTTGTCAAACACTCAGCCATCTTTTGACCAAACCCTTCCTAAGCTCAAACTAATTTAAGACATGTACCATGGGCCTACATTAAATTTTTTAAGTATTCTGGGTGTATTTGACCATATTAGTATCAGGAACAAGGTAAGACCCAAGTGCAGACCATGTGAAGTAACAATGTGTATTGTACACCGGTGGCAGGCAAACGACAGGTCAAGGCAAGCAGGCTCAGGGCCAGGGTAGGCAGAGGTCAAAAATCCAGACGTGGGACAAAGGTACAGGACGGTAGGAAGGTCAGGGATGGGCAGAGTGGTCAGGCGGGCGAGTACAAGGTCAGGACAGGCAAGGGTCAAAACACAGGAGGATGAGAAAAAGAGAGGAAACAGGAGACAATGGCCAGTCAGACATAGTTTTAACTCTAGACACAGACTCGGTAGGAAACATACGGAGGGTACGGGGCAAGAGGACGAACAACAGAGGAGCTAATGATTTTGGAGCGGGGGAACGGTCTTGGCTTCCGGGGGTGTAGCCGTGGCACTATAGCGGCGTGCCAGCGCCTCAGGCTTGACCTTCTTGGACACCGGTCAGTGCTGCGGAAGCGAAGTGTCCTGGGCCTTACTTATCCCCTCCTGGGAGGTTCTGGTACTCTGCGGGGCTGGCGCAGAGGTCCGGGGCAATTTCCAAGCCTCCCGGAAGACGTTCCAGGCCAGGCAGAGCTGACTTCAGGCAATGAGTGTGGCAGGACGGGCTTCAGCCCATGATGGCACCAGTAGACCAGTCGATGAGGGGATTGTGTCGCTGGAGTCAGAAGAACCCCAATACCACGGGAATCTGAGGAGACTTGATGAGCGGAAATTGAATAGTCTCGCTGTGATTCCCTGACACCCTTAGGTTGATGGGAGTGGTAATAGGATTGACCCGGCCTTTGGGGCACCCGTCCAACGCTCTTACCTCCACGGGAGTGGAGAGGGGCTGAGTGGGGATGTTCAGCTCGGAAGCCAGGGTAGCGGAAGATGGGTGACATCTGGAGGGCGGTGGAGACAAGCACAAAGACAGTTGAAACAGATATAGGACTGACAATTTATGTGCTATTATGCACATACATAAATTGTGTAGTATAGTGTGACCATATTTGAACATTATCATTATTTTCTCAAACTCTTTAGGGACTATTGTGTCCAAAGACCAAATTTGGAGTGAATTACTTTTAGTCAATGAGAAGAGTCAATTTTTTAAATGATTATTATTAGCGTTACATAGTTTAAAAAAAGTGAATTGTTAACAGTTTTGTCATGTTTAAATTTAAAGAGATCAATGCCAAACTTAACATGGTTCATCATGGTAAAGTATTTGATGACCCTAAAACGTTTCAAGTTGATAGGGCATTGTGGAGTGGATTTACAAAGGATTTAAGTGGACATGTAAAATTTCCTGATTTATTTATTACTCAACCATCTCTTCGCCAATCACTTAGCTTTGTTCAAATTTGGTGTTATTTGGACGTACGGTTCATGAGAACACGTTTTTCAAATGTTTTCCAAAATATCCAATCCTGACGGACCTTATGGCAAATTTGTTCACCATGAGGAAAGACACCTTCATATAAAGTCTCTAGGTCAAATGGGGCGACAGATATGACGGTTTAGTGAGACTACTTATAATAGTGCCCCCTATAGGCCAATCGGTGCCATTATTTTTGACAAAGATACTTATGGCATCTAGTTTCTGTGTGCCAAACTAGAAGAAGAAGAAAATACCAGTCTATGCTTGAGTTATTTGTCTTTGAGAGACTCTTCACCAGTGCAGGCTGATTATTAATTATAAAGCAGCCATTTAAATATTTGCTATTTCAGTCCTGGGTGCTTCTTCACCAATGAAGTGGGTCACATTTGATGGAATACATTTAAATCCTCTAGTGTCAACTCCATACATCCACAGGACTAACTCATATGCATGCAACACAAGAACCTGTCAATGTTCATACGGGCCTCCGAGTGGCACAGATGTCTAAGGCACTGCATCACAGTGCTAGCTATGCCACTTGAGATCCTGGGTTCTAGTCCAGCCTCTGTCACAGCCGGCCACGACCAGGAAACTCATGGGGTGGCGCAACAATTGGCCCAGCGTTGTCCGTGTTAGGGGATGGTTTGGCTGGCAGGGATGCTCTTGTCCCATCACGCACTAGCGACTCCTGTGGTGGATGGCCAGGCACTAACACTAACATGGTCGACAGGTGTACGGTGTTTCCTCCGACACATTGGTGCAGCTGACTTCCAGGTTAAACGGCATTGTGTCAAGAAGCAGTGCGGCTTTCCTGGGTTGTGTTTTGGAAGACCTCTCGACCTTTGCCTCTCCTGAGCCTGTACGGGAGTTGCAGTGATGGGACAAGACTGTAACTACCAATTGGATACCACGAAAAGGGCAAAAACAATTTTTAGGCAGTTGTTCTGCCTTATGCATAGAAACCCTAATTTCCATTTTATGCAAAAGTAAAAGCTATGAACATTACTATTTACAGTGCGTAAACAACCCACAAGATATCACAGTTGGCAAGCAACTCAATTTCCTTTCCAACTCCCCAAATTGTGTATGCTGATACGGTGACATCAATCTACAACATAACAGTATTCACAAAATTACACTTGACAGACAGATATGAAAGATATGAAAGAAGAGATCCTCAATGTAATCTGTGTCATCTGGTATTGTCAAGCAAAAGCTAAAAAGACTGTGGGGAGGATTACATGCTAATGTCAGTCACAGAGAATAGAGTAAAATAGAGTCTCTTATTAGAAAATGGAGAACAGCTAATAATGTGTCCTGATGAAAAAGTGTCAGTAATATCCTATATACTATCCACTATCAGGATAGCAGAGAGATTGATTAAATCAGGGTCCTGTATAGGGTTGCAGAATTCCAGGAAATGTCAATACATTTCCTCGTTTTCCTAATATCCTGGTTGGAGAAGGATTCCCAATATCAGGGTTTCTGGAAAACCAGGGAATTTAATGAAAGTTCCAGCAATTTTCAAACCCTAGTCCTGTATGACATCATAATGCGTATAGGACTGTCAACAAGACTGTCTGTGTCCCATAATTACAGGCTCACTCAGCATTCATGTTTGATATGGATTTGAGATTGGTCTTAGATGAAATGGAAACTGTAAGCTATTGCTTTGTAATTGTACAGAAATGCAAGTCCATATCCACTTATGTAATAAAAAATACTTGACTCCATCACTTTGCAATCCAATGCAATTGCTACAGTAACTACATTGTTTTTTACACAGGCAGAAGAACCTCTGCCTATTCTCAGAACACGTGCTGCGCCTAGCAACCCCGACCATTAGGGGGCCTGTCATGTGAAATACCATCCACTTGCCAATATGTATGTTACGTTCCCTAAAGACAACCCTAGATTTCGTCGCTCAACAGAAAAGGGAACTAACAAAGGAGTCACTTTGACAACCAAATCAAAACCGAAGGGGTTTCAAATGGGTTCTGAAAGACACCCATGGGGATGTCCACTGAATGTTGGCAAAGCAACGAGAAATGGACCTAAAAGACACCCAGCATGGATGTCCACTAGATTTGCCTCAGATAAGACAAACTGAAAGAAAAAAAAACACAAGAAGACTTATAAAGAATACGGACCAAACAGGGGAGAACACTACATTCAGGCTTTGTTGGCCACCTAAAGTGGAAGCACTAACGTGAGTAGTAGCTCTCCCAACAGCTCTTTTTCCACTTGATGCACCGGGCCAGTAGGTCTTAAATACCAACTGGGCCAGCACAGGTGAAACCCATCCTGACTAACGAGGTGACTCCGATCAGTGTGCACCTCAGCTAACTTGCTAACGTGCTAACCAACTTTGAAATGGAGAGAAAACCCATTGCTATATCAACGTGATGAGCTAATGCGTCAATCATTACAGCCAAATTAACGTTCTTTTACATCCCCACTATGTAATTTAAAACATTTCTACGTTTCAAAATAGCAAATAATACGTGTTATCTGCTTGACACATTGATATAACTTACCTTACAGATGACAAAAAGTAAGCCAGTTTTCACTTCATTCTTGAACTGAATTTTTTTTAAACAATTTGTACAATTGCATGAAATCAGTTTTAAAACTGCAAATATAAATTTGTAGAATTGCAGGACAACCAAATATTTCTTAGTGTCACGCCCTGACCTTAGAGATCCTTTTTATGTCTCTATTTTGGTTTGGTAAGGGTGTGAGTTGGGGTGGGTATTCTATGTTCTATTATTTGTATTTCTATGTTTTGGCCGGATAGGGTTCTCAATCAGGGACAGCTGTCTATCGTTGTCTCTGATTGAGAACCATACTTAGGTAGCCATTTTTCCCACCTGTCTTTGTGGGAAGTTGACTTTGTTAGGGGCACTATAGCCCGTGTAAGCGTCACGGTCGTTTCTTCATTTCTTGTTTTGTTGGCGTCATTTTATAAATAAATCAAATGTGCACTCACAACGCTGCACCTTGGTCTTCCTTCAACGACGGCCGTGACACTTAGGGCCCCCAAAATGCTAGAGATGCTTCTGTACACAGGTACAGTCAGGTCCAGAATAATTGGCACCGTTGATAAATATGAGCAGAAAAGACTGTATAAAATAAATAATAGAAATACTGAGCTATATTGTATGACAATAACCCCAAGCACATATCAAAATCCACAAAGAAATGGTTAATTGACCACAAAATCAACATTTTGCAATGGGCATTTCAGTCCCCGGAGTTGAAACCCATTGAAAACCTCTGTTTTGAACTGAAGAGGATAGTCCATTAGCACAGACGAAGGAGATCAAGGATCTGGAAAGATTCTGTATGGAGGAATGGCCTAAGATCCCTCCCAATGTGTTCTCTCATAAAACATTTTAGGAAAAAACTGTGCCGTTATCCTTGCAAGGTGAGGCATTGAAATGTATTGAAATTAGGGCTGCCAACACCCCACCCACTTATCTTTTGAGAAAACAAATTTTACCCTCCAAAAAATTTCATACAATATAGCTCAGTTTTTGTATTATGTATTTTATACAGGGCTCTATTTTAACAAACCTAACACAATGGTAAATCTAAGCGCTGGCGGTAGTCCTATAGGCCCTACAGCGGTCTAAGGCATTGCTTCGCACTCTAGCAACTCCTTGTGGCAGGCCAGGCGCATGCACGTTGAATTCGGTCACCAGTTGTACAGAGTTTACTCCGACACAGTGTCTTGTGGGTTAAGCGAGCGATGTGTCAAGAAGCAGTGCGGCTTGGCACTGCAAGGTCGTGTTTCAGAGGACGCATGGCTCTCAACTTTCGCCTCTCTTGAGTCTATCCGGGAGTTGCAGCGGTGGAACAAGACTGTAAATACTACCAATTTGATATCACGAAAAATGGGTAAAAAGTACAAAAAATTGTCAGGAGAAGAAAGACACCAGACGCATTACACCAGTTTTTGTTATAGTAGGGTAAGGGTAGCCTACTAAGGGTTTTTTTAATCAAATGGAAAACAAGCAATTGTTACAGGAAAATAACTTACTTTTCTAAATACGAGTGTCACCGGATTATCTCATCTCTCATTACATGATGGGCATATGTGAAAGCTGGGCATATGACGGACATCCCTACTCCAAAGCAGAGGCATTTGAACGTAAAAAACATATTTTTTGGGCAGAAATACCTTTTTGAACGTGAATTTTCATGTCCCATAATAACAAACTCGTATGTAATCTGTAAATATAAATAAAATGAGAAATCAAAAAGCTGTTTAGACACGGAGAAAATACAGAATCTTGCCTAGCCATGATTGGTTGCAATAATGAGGGGGCTGGGACATTCTGTCACTCAAGGCTTCTCTGTCAAATTGTACAGTACATCCTGCTCTCTGCTACCGTGGATATTTGAAAGATCTATTGGATTTCCTCATATTTTCATCATGGACAACATGTAAAGTGTAGCTACAGCTTTCAATAACAATGTTGTCCTGAATACAGCTGCTGGTATCTGTCTTCTGTGGCAGCTCTGTATTCTGTGGCAAGAGCAGTCTGGATTCCATACACAGGTAATAGTCTACACTTAAAATGGCAAGATTCGCACCGAGAAAGGCACCAGAAATGGATTGCTTTCCCATAGAATTCTATACAACATTTTGGGACAAAGTAGCCCCTTATTTACACAAATGACAACACATATGTCACTCAATTCAACACCTCCTAGTTCCATGTGACAAACAGTTATTTCAGTTATATTAAAACCAGGAAAATCTGGAGAGTCCCCAGCTGATTATAGACCCATATGTTAAATAAATTATGACAACAAAAATCTAAGCTTATCACCAATAGAATGGCAAAGTCTTACCAGACTTGATACATATCAATCAAACAGGGTTTATAAAAAAACACTGACAAATACAAGAACATGTTTCAGTTTTCAAACTGTCTTTTCTTTTCAAAACTTTGGTAGCTTCCCAGCTGAATTAATACATTTTATAAAAGTATTGTATAAATGTCATAAAGCAAAAATATATACAAATAATACATTATCTAATGCAATTGCTTTAGAAAGGAGCACAAGACAGGGATGTCCTCTCTCCCCCCTCTGTTTTCACTGGCAATTGAACCACTTGCAGAAAGAATTAGACACGACCCAAACGTAACAGGTACCTGACCAATATGAAAGCTCAATGCACCCTTTGCTAAAAATATTTTCAGAATTCTCAAAAATCTCAGGTTAGAAAAACAACATGGAAAAAAACAAATAACTGCAATAGGAAAAATAAAAACTCATGATCTACAGAAATCCTTCAAGTGGACCACAGAAAAATATGAAATATTTAGGATGCTAAATAACTCACAACAAACAATACATGGTATTCCATTAATCAACAATATGAAAGCAGATCTAATTAAATGGATTAATCTTCCCATAAATATTACAGGTAGAATAAACCTGTTTAAAATAGCATGGCTGCCAAAGTTTTTGTATTTATTTTATGTAATGCCAATTACCCCACCGAAGACAGTCTTTAAAAAAGTATACTTGGTCATAACAGACTTTATATGGGCAAATCAAATTCATAGAATAAAAGGAACATTTTACATCTTCCTAAGTCTGAGGGTGGTTTCAACCTTCCAGACTTGGAATGGTATCAACTCGCTTCCCAAGGATTTTACTTGCGACGTATAGTTATATGCACTAAAGAGGAACAATGAGTACATTTTGAAGATGCACATCTCCAGATTTTTACTTCTCAATTTTCAAAGGAATAAACTATTAACAACTTCATAGTTAAGAACACTATAACAATATGGAAGAAAATATAACGTATTCTACAAGAACCAATATCACAAACTTATGAAACAATCCTTGGATAGCTTTTCAGAATTCACAGATAAATTGCTCCACATGGAAAACTAATGGCATAGAAACTGTAAATGACAGAATGAAAAAGTCATTTTGGATTGACAAATGGAGATAGTTTCAAATACATGTAACTTAAAAGTTACATATTACAAAATGTTGACTTGAAATCTTTTTTGACATCAGAGCAACCTTGAGGGAATCTTATTTGAGTCAGAAAATTATGTCCATATGATAGGGAAGATATACAAAACCATGGAGAGAGAGCATATCTAACTGACAGTCTTAGCTAAAAATATAAAGTATTGGAAGCAAGACTTAAAAAGAACAGATGTTGGCACAAGATGGAGGAAAGTTAGAGCATAACTAACAAAATTACATTGCTGTGCTCGTTCCAGTGCTGGTTTCAGTGTCCCTACCTCTGCTCCTCTCTCTTCTCACGCAGTTCTAGATGAACTGGCAAAGAGGGGACTAAAGCCAGGGCCTGCAGTGGGGATAGTAGCCGGCTGGTGACTTTTAGCACACCATCTCACTGCCCTCTCTGAGACAAACGCTGTACATTTCCAACTCCTGCAGCGGCCAGCTGTGTAGGTCCAGTATCCGATCCCCCCTGCTATGCCCAGTGGGTAAGGGAAGCCTACTGCAGGAGTTAGAAAGTTAGAGTCAACAGACTTCTCCAAGCTCTCTGTCTCTAAAGAGAGAGAGCAGCAAGCTCACCTCTGTCCTGCACAGCAATATCTGGGCCCGTATCCACAAAGCATCTCAGAGTAGGAGTGCTGCTCTAGGAGCAGTTTTGCTTTTAAGATCATAACGAATAAGAATATATGGACAAATCCTACATCAGCACTCCTACTCTGAGATCCTTTGTGGATATGGGCCCTGGACACTATCTGCAGAGTGCCTCACACAGAGGTGTGAAACAGACACACACATACGCAATGTGAACACTTTACAGACAAATTAGTAATGGCTACAAGAGTTTGATAGCCTCCCAGTGGAAAACTATTTTGAAATATGGCACAAACAGGACCCAGTTACATAGGCCTATACTGTATACTATACTAGCAGTCCAAAACACAAAAAGCATACCACAACTATATAACAAACTACATTTGTAATGGCTCTCGTTTGTGGAATGACCGGACCAAGGTGCAGCGTGGTAGGCGTACATCGTTCTTTTTATTGATGACACCAAAAGCAAAATAACAACGACAAAAACGAAAGCGCACAGTTCTGTAAGGTAAATAAACTTTACAGAAAACAAGATCCCACAAAACCCAAACGGAAAATGACAACTTATATATGATCCCCAATCAGAGACAACGATAGACAGCTGCCTCTGATTGGGAACCACACTCAGCCAAAACAGAGAAATAGAAAACATAGATTTTCCCACCCGAGTCACACCCTGACCTAACCAAATATAGAGAATAATAGGGATCTCTAAGGTCAGGGCGTGACAACATTACTGTGATGTAAAAGCAATATAATAGCCTATACAAAGCAAACCGTGGGAAACAGGTAGCCTACTTTTAGAGATAAAAGTAACAATTGCCATGAGCATTTGGTGGCCTCTCTGAAGTTACATAGAATATATCCAACTTTCACCAGCAAAAAAATATGAAATACACTACCGGTCAAACGTTTTAGAAACCCTACTCATTCAAGGGTTTTTCTTTTTTTGACCTATTTTCTACATTGTAGAATAATAGTGAAGACATCAAAACTATGAAATAACACATATGGAATCATGTAGTAACCAAAAAGAGTAAGACAAATCAAAATACATTTTATATTTGAGATTCTTCAAATTGCCACCCTTTACCTTGATGACAGCTTTGCACACTCTTGGCATTCTCTCAACCAGCTTCATGAGCTAGTCACCTGGAATGCATTTAAATTAACAGGTGTGCCTTCTTAAACGTTAATTTGTGGAATTTATTTTCTTCTTAATGAGTTTGAGCCAAACAGTTGTGTTGTGACAAGGTGGGGGGTATACAGAAGATAGCCCTATTTGGTCCATATTATGGCAAGAACAGCTCAAATAGCAAAGAGAAATGACAGTCCATTACTTTAAGACATGAATGTCAGTCAATTCGGAACAATTCAAGAACTTTGGAATTTACTTCAAGTGCAGTCACAAAAACCATCAAGCGCTATGATGAAACTGGCTCTCATGAGGACCGCCACAGGAATGGAAAACCCAGAGTTACCTCTGCTGCAGAGGATAATTCATCAGAGTTACCAGCCTCAGAAATTGCAGCCCAAATAAATGCTTCACAGAGTTCAAGTAACAAACACATCTAAACATCAACTGTTCAGAGGAGACTGTGTGAATCAGACCTTCAGTGGACATAATTATTTTAATTATTTATTTGTCTTCACAGTCCCTGCTGTTCCATAAGGCGTATTTCCATCTGTTTTTTAAAAATCTACTTTTACTGCTTGCATGAGTTGCTTGATGTGGAATAGAGTTCCATGTAGTCATGGCTCTATGTACTACTGTGCGCCTCCCATTGTCTGTTCTGTTTAGGTTAGTGTGTAGTCAAGGCTTTGTCATAAAAATTATATTGTGCCCATTTTTCAGATCTGCCAACCTGCTCGGTAGGTAACAGGTAACCAACTGTCTTTCCACCAAGCTGTTCCAGGCCTGGAGTGGCAGGCTGGAACTTCCAGAGGCTTGTAGACCTGAAGCAGTGTGATGTGGTCCAGGTAATTATCAAACACTCTCAATCAATCAATATTATTCACTCTCAATCAATCAATCTATTTTGTTGTATAATTATTTTAACTTAAGAATATTGTTCCTCTCTCTTTTAGATCTGACACCCCTATTAGCTCGACCACAGTCTTCACAGCTGCAGTCGTCTGCCCCTGCATCTGCTACACCGGCCACAACAGGTGATACAGGTAATTATCACATGAATGTATACACACATGCACACTCTCCCTCACTTGGGGCTCTATTCAATCATGTTCGCTTTAGCTGACATCCACATAGCGGTTGTTTTGGTGGTGTCTGAGGTGGAACTGTGTTAGAGTTGTCAAATTCACAAGCGGCTCATGGCATTATACCTAAAGTGGACATTGCCATTGGCTGCACGGAGTAGCATTAACAGAAGTCTCATGCACCCCTGTTTACAAGTTAGAACACTGCAATTTGAGATGTTTTCTACACCTCAAATAGACTGATAGAAATCCTCTTTATTTAGTCGAATGATTCTGAATTTGAGCGGCATTATTTCTATATAACCTATACTTTCTCGTTCTAAAAAACTTGGAACGAGAGTAAGACGGGTGTCGTTTTGTGACAATGATCAAGAGCTGCTGCTTACTGATTTGAAAGATCCAACGCAGTTACACCTCAGACACTGCCAAAACATCAGCTATGCAGGTGTCGGCTTTCGCCGGTTAACGCTTGATCTGATTGAATCTAGGCCTTACACTCATTCAGTCTATTTAGTTGTATGATTATTGTCAGTTAAGAAAATTGTGCCTCTGTTTTAGATCTGCCACCCCCAGCAGTTCAGCTGCAGTCACAGCAGTCCTCTGCTGTGGTATTTAATTTACCGGCTGCACCAGTTCCTACTACACTGGGCGTGAAGGGAGAAACTTTTGAGGATACCCAGATGGATACATGTAATTCAGAATTATATTGCATATGCTCACTCATACCAGCAGATGTACACACAGACATGTTGTTGAGCTGTATACTTACTGTCACTTTGTGCATCTCTCTTTCAGATCTGCCATGCACTTCACCACTGCCTGACAGCATCACCCAGAAGTGCATACACTGGGCCTATCAAGACTGACAAAGCAGAGATGGGTGGCTGACAAGGAAAAATAAAACAACATGCACTCACACACATTATCCACAATGTAAATAAGTTGTTTATTTAATGTTTGCTCCATTTTATTTTCGGATTGGAGATATCTACTCCTTCATATCCAATATCTACATAATTACTCTAAATATCTATCAGATCAAAGTGTGATTGATAATATTGTAAAAGACTATGGCTTAATGTTTACAGTTTGAGGAAATTCTGTGTGCTTTTTTCAGAGTTGAAAAACATGTCTCCCTCTCACACACACACATTAGACCCAATGTAAATAAATTGTAATAACTTGTTTATTTTATGTATGCTACATTTTATTTGAGGAAAATATCTGCAATAATGTACATTCACAGTTAAATCAATGTCTTTGGTTTATTGGATATTTCTCTCAATACAATGTATGACCAGAAGGAAGTTGGCAGACCTGCAACCCTTGGACTGTGTGTAGGTTTTGTCATCTGGAGCTGAAAAATAGAGCGATGGGAAGAGATAGGGAGGGAGGGGAGGAAGAGTGCAGTTTAAAGATTTATCATTAATAACTGACACAATTCTACAATGAATACATAGAATAATAGAGTGACCAATAGTTACTGTGTTGTGATTGTTTAGTATTTTATTTACTCAGTCAAGTAGTGCACCAAGGAGGGATTGAACCGTGTCTCAAAAGCAGCAGAAAAGGTCAAATAAGGTCACCAAAATTTCCGTTACGGCTATACACGACTGGCCCCTGCGCAGGATGGGGTTTCTGGGGTTGGGGTTTCTTTGGCTAAATAGCACAGTACTGTACTACCGACCATCACGTTGTACAGCGCCATATTTTTCATACAATCCTAATGGAGACCCAGAGGGTTTTTCGTTTTTCTTGGAATAGAAACACCATAATATTAATCAAATTAAGCAAGTACCAATCAAAAGTTTGGACACATGTTCTCATTGCAGGATTTTTCTTAATTTTTACTATTTTCTCCATTGTAGAATCATATTGAATACATCACAACTATGAAATAATACATATGGAATCAGTTAAGAACACATTCTTATTTCCAAGGACAGCCTACTCCTTCCTCCCAGTCTGGGAATTGAACCCCGTTCTCCCGCGTGCCTGCATTCTCTAGTACAGCCAATATTGAAGGTAATTGAGGTCACTGAGAAAGTCTGGACATGGCCTGCTCTCCCTTGTTGTAAGGAATTAGGCACTTTCCCATGTTTACTACAGTATGTATTGTACGCTATGTTTACTTGTCAGACTGCACAGAAGTCTGATAAACAAATGCAGGTGGCTTATATCTTCAAAATGATTTAAATGCTTTATTATCCAAATGTAAAAGCATATACTGTACAGTGCTGTATTTTTTCATCAGCATCTTTATGCTTTCGTTAAAAAAATAATGATAAAAATACTCTTTCAAAATGCAGATGTTGATTTACTTATGGATCCATAAAGATTTACTATGGGAATAAATATCACTGAATTACAGAAATATTGTAACAAAGTTGCTTACTGGAAAATGCTCTTTCAAACACACATGGTCATGTTGTCATTATGGCTATTAGCAGGGCTATATTTTGTCCTTTATTCAGATCACAATCGCTCACAGTAATTTTTTTTAAACAAAATAATCTCCAAAATAACATTAGCTGTGGATGTCTATTTCAGCACCGTTTCGTGCTGCTCTGAGACAAGCATATGTTCAATTATATTCCATGATATTCTTAAGATATTTTTTATTGGTTTTACCTTATATGTGTTAACTGAATATAAGCAAGTGATGTCTGCTAAATAATCAAGTTAAATAATTCTAAATAACAAACTGGCTTTATTTACAAATTAGTGAGAATGTCTCACCCCATGTTCAAGAATTGCCTTTTTCTCACTCACTCTAGGTTAAATGAAATCTCCAAAATATAGTTACTTTTTAAACAAAGCGATGATTATTATTAATGAATTAATTTAGAATTATATAAAAGCCCCTTAGATATTCTCACAGATCCTAATGGAAAATGCCGCTTATAAATTAATTTAGAATCCTCCAATCCTCTAAATGTAATTATTGGCGGAGAGTCACGTCATTGAAAATATCTTTTTAGATATACTGTAGATATAGATATACGCCTACCATAGGCGAAAATGATTATTGGTTACACTACAATTAGGGTTTGGAAATGTTATGCCCCTTAGATATTAATTTAGAATCCTCCAATCCTCTTATGCTGTAGCCTACTCCCGACCGTCATGTTGTACAGCGCAATATTTTCCATTCCATCCTAACGAAAACACCATAATATTAATCAAATTATTTAAGACAAATTTCTTCTAATCAATCCCCAGATATTTTTTATTCTCTAGTAATTCCGACATGGGAGACTATCAAATGCTTCTCAAAGTTGCCCTCTGGTGGTCAAAATAGCACTAACTTGCATTAACGTAAAAAATGGCTGACAATTAAATCACGTGCCATAGAATGCTGCAGCAGCCCGCAATGTGTGCTGCAGTATGACCATCTTTTAACTTCTTATGTATCAAATTCCTTTAGCGGGATCGATTTGACAACATCCGGTGAAATGGCAGAGCACCAAATTTAACTTTCATGAAATCACACATGCAATACACCAAATTAAAGCTACACTTGTTGTGAATCCAGCCGCAGTGTCAGATTTTCAAAACGCTTTACGGCGGTCGCACGCACCAAATCATTAGAGTGCACCTGGAGTGACACAGGAAAATAACAGGGCTACTTCTTAATTTCTCTGAAGAAAAACATAAACCAATTTCTAAAGACTGTTGACATCTAGTGGAAGCTATAGGAATTGCAAGGATATTTCTAATAAAACGGCCTTGCAATAGAAAACCAATGGAAAACAGATTGACCTAAAAAAAATCCCTGGATGGATTGTGCTCGGGGTTTCACCTGCCAAATCAGTTATGTTATACTCACAGACTTTATTCAAACAGTTCTCGAAACGTTTGAGTGTTTTATATCCAAATATACCAATCATATGCATATCCAAGCTTCTGGGCCTGAGTAGCAGGCAGTTTACTTTGGGCACACTTTTCATCCGGACGTGAAAATAGTGCCCCCAAGCCATAAAGGAGGAACCACTGTACATGATTCCATATGTGTTATTTCATAGTTTTGATGTCTTCACTATTATTCTACAATGTAGAAAATAGTACAAAATAAAATAAAAACTCGAATGAGCAGGTGTTCTAAAACTTTTCACTGGTAGTGCATATACAATATACTGTATAACTGCTTTGGAATGATACACAGGATATAGGCTACACAGGACAGGACATCACTATACTGTAAATACAAAGCACAAAGATGCAGCCCACAACTATATACTAATGGTAAGTTCATATAGTAAACTATAGAAAGTTATACAAATAATTTACTTACATAATCCAATCCTTCTAGAAAACATTCTTCTTCGGACCTATATGATGTCCAGGTTGCTGCCATCATATAGGTCCGACTCACTGAGAATTTCCACCAAAGCCTCTTACTCTGCCATTTTTAAAGTCGATGTCCCCCTCCTTGACTTTTCCTAAATAAGCCTTTATAACACACTGTCATTGTTTGAATCTTAATATCACAAACGGAACTGGAGTTATAACCAGGGCATGTCATTTTTTTTATGGTTTCCCTGGCCTGCTCTGTCCATCTCCGATAGTTGAACATGCCATGCCCAGTTGATAATCACTGCAATAATTTCCTCGAATCTGAACCTAAACTATACTGAAACTAATTTCACACATGTAACAACAGATTCAATAAATTAAGTATAGTATGATGGGGGAGAAAAGGGGAGAATGGGTTAGTTGATGAGTGAGGGGAAGAGAATATGCATAATTATGTAATCACTTGTGAATGAAGAACCGGGCAGGCCACTATTGTATGCATATATTCTAATTATACTCTCAAAACAGTGTACCCTATATTAGTCCACCATATCCAAGCAGTCCGTCCTGGTCTTAGACTTGACGTAACATAGTAAATGTAAATCCAGGACACTCAAATTAGTATGATATGTTATGTTTGGTATGGTTAGATAATACAGATGGTTACTTAAGTTGTAATTCATAACATATCATACCAAATGATGATGGACATCCACAAATTAATACATACAATATGAAATGTAACATATCATACTAAATGGACTGTCTCAGATTTACATACATAATAATATGAAATGCTCTGAGACTAGGTTGCGGCCTTATTAGTCTACTTCAGGCCTACTTGGAATAGGCTACACAGTGAGAGCGTACGTTTTTTTTACAATGGTAGACCAAGATGAATGGATGAACATGCTGCATTACCATTGCTACAAGATCTGAATGAAAATGACTCAGATGGCAGGGAAGAAATGGATCATGACATCTCTGATTAATATTATTCTGATTCATATTGAATGGCTTTCCACATCTTGGAAAGGATCCGTATCGGACAGCAGGTGAGTGAGTGTAGGATAATGTTTTGGATCAGATGGCACCTGCTGTCTTGACCTCTGAATGCTCGGATATGAAGAGCCAACTAACATTTACTCCTGAGGTGCTGACCTGTTGCACCCTCTACAACCACTGTGATTATTATTTGACCCTCTGGTCATCTATGAATGTTGGAACAATCTGGCCTTAATGACCCTGTACTCTTATAATATTGACCCGGCACTGCCAGAAGGTTTCTTCCTAGGTTCCTGCTTTTCTAGAGAGTTTTTCCTAAACACTGTGCTTCTACATCTGCATTGCTTGCTCTTTGGGGTGTTAGGATGGGTTTCTCTATAAGCACTTTTTGACATCTGTTGATGTAGAATATCATTTATAAATAACATTTGATTTTATTAGATTTTTCCCAAAGATTAATGTAGAGCAAGTGTGATAATCACAACAAAATGTTTGAATGCCTTTTTCTCCTAAATGGGATTATATGTTTATCAATTTTTAAAGCAGCATTACTTCCCCATGTTTTCTCCAACTATAGTGTAAGCTGTATAGTTATGATGGTCTTTGTCTGTACTTTAATCCAATGTAAAAACACCAATTAAAATGTTGAATATAAGACTGAATAGAGATGGGGGGGTCACATATAGCCTACACGGAGCAGTTTTTACATATATCCAAAATAATACCAGCAGTTGAGTAAAATAATGTATAATAACCTACATAAATAAAAAGAGGATGTTCTCTGCTCCCAAACTTGATATTTGAATAATAAAGTTTTGGTGATTAACATTTATAATTTTTATGTTTCTTAATACAAGGTTTATGGGCACAAAAAGCACAGCCAGATGTAGACACAGGAGGCAGATAGTACAGTTCTCAGATTATTTATTGTAAACACGGGGCAGGCAAAGGGCAGGTCGAGGACAGGCAGGGGTTTGTGATCAGGTCTGAGTCAGGCAGGTACAGGACGGCAGGCAGCCTCGTGGTCAGGGCAGGCAGTGTTCGTAATTAGGTCAGTATCAGTCAGGTATAGGACGGCAGGCAGGCAGGCTCAGGGTCAGGGCAGGCAGAAATAGTCAGAACCGGGAAAACTAGGAAACAGAACTTGAGAAACAGGAAGATGCTGGTAAGACCTGACAAGACAAGACGAACTGGCGACAGATAAACAGAGAAGACAAGTATAAATATACAGGGGATAATGGGAAGGTGGGTGACACCTGGAGGGGGGTGTAGACAAGCACAAAGACAGGTGATACAGATCAGGGTACTGGGCAACATAAGATGAACAGAAGATGGGCTAAGGATCTTGGAGATGGGGAAAGGGCTGATAAAACAGGGGGACAGTTTGCGGGACTCTACTCGGAGGGGCAGATCCCGAGTGGACAGCCATACCCTCTGCCCAAGACGGTAGCGGGAGGCAGGGGTCCGGTGGCGGTCGGCCTGTCGTTGGTACCTGGAGGTGGTCTTGAGAAAAGCAGACTGGGCTCTCTTCCAGGTACGGCGACAGCGATGGATGAACACCTGGACCGAAGGTCGTTATGGATCCATAACTAAATCAACATCTGCATTTTGAAAGAGTCCCATGTTAACTACAGTATGTATTGTAGACTGCACAGTAGCCTAATAAACACATTTCGTTAATAAAATAAATGATAAAAAAATACTCTTTCAAAATACAGATGTTGATTTAGTTTTGGGATCCATAACGAATTACTATGGGAATAAAAATCACTGATTTACAGAAATATCAGAGCAAAATTGTCTAATGAAGGCAACACCTTAGAATCCTCCAATCCTGTAGCCTACTCCCAACCGTCATGTTGCACATCGCCATATTTTAAATCCTAACTGAAACCCTGAGGGTTTGGTTTTTCATGGAATAGAAACACCATAATATTATTCAAATGAATTAAGCAAGTACCAGTCAAAAGTTTGGACACACCTACTCATTCCAGGATTTATATTTTTACTATTTTCTACATTGTAGAATAATAGTGAAGACATCACAACTATGAAATAACACCGGTCTCCCGCGTGCCCTGCATTCTGTAAAACAGACATGGCCTGCTCTCCCTTAAATAAGGAATTAGGCACTTTCGCATGTTAACTACAGTATGTATTGTAGACTGCACAGTAGCCTAATAAACAAAAACACATTATGTTAATAAAATAATGATTAAAAAATGAAGTGCCTAATTCATTACATAAGGGAGAGCAGGCCATGTAAACTTCCGACTTCAACTGTATTATTGAAACAATGTTGCGATTGTTTGTGAGAATGCCAACAGGTGTGGTTCCCGTGGGAGAAAGATTCTATTGGGGAAAGGATCCCGTGGGGGCTGCCATGGAAGCCAAGAAGGGGAGTGAGATGTGTGTGTGTGTGTGTGTGTGTGTGTGTGTGTGTGTGTGTGTGCTCTCAAACACACATGCATGTTGGGGATGAAGTGTGTCCATCTGATGAATGGGCATGTGCCTGAACTCAATTTTATACAGTAATTGTAGTCTCCCCATTCATTTCTAATGACCGGTCATTTTTGACCGGGAACCCCACAGGTGTATAAAAGTTAAATAAAACACCCAAAATGTTATGAAAATCATCAAAATGTATTTTGTGTGTTCAGATGCCCTGTGTGGACAAAGTCATGGAACCTTATTTACAGACAATCAGATTAACTGAACTACATTTTACAGAGAGAAAACTTGTAAATCGGTCTAATTCAACCGGAAAACAGCAGGAGGGTTAAAGAGAGTGAGAGAGAGCAAGAGAGAAAAGCAACACTTGGATACATTTGTAAACTACGCTTAGTTTAACCCTTATACCTTGTCCCGAACTGCCGCTGGTATGGGTAAGAAGTGCAATGCATGTATTTAGGTGTTGAAGGTCTTCGTTGGGTATCTCTGTTGGGCCCACTTTGGATGGCCTGGTCTTTCGTTCTCAGGTGTAAGTCTGATTGTCCACAAGATGTCACAATGTCCTTTCTCTTAGTTGTCTGTTTACTTGTACTCGTTCTGTAAGAGGGGTCTTCTGAGGATGCCTAAACAGCCGTGTCGATGCTCCCAGTGTGGGGATGAAAGCCATGTAGACAACCGATGCTTTGAAGAGAATAACCGGATGGTTCTGCTTAAATTCACCTTCTTAGACACAGTAAATCTTCTCAACCATAGCATTGATTGTTAAGAGGTTTGCTTTGTCTTCAACCTCGTGTAGCTTTTTGGGGGTCGTAACTAATTGTAGACCCCGACTGCAGCGCGTGGTTATCCTAGTCTGATATGTTAATTCTTACCTCACATGCTTTATACCTTCGGGTAAAAAGGGGCGTTTCTGACTTGCTGGCACGTTCCCTGGGGTGTAGTTAGTTACAAGGCAACGTATCACAATTTACTATGATCTCATTAGACAACTAGTCTCATCGTCACAAAACCATTCTCTTAACCTGTCTGGCTCTGGCATTCCGCTAGCGGAACTCCTCCCACATTCCACTGAAAAGGCAGAGCGCGAAATTCAAAAGATATTTTTTAGAAATATTTAACTTTCACAAATTAACAAGTCCAATACAGCAAATGAAAGATACACATCTTGTGAATCCAGTCAACATGTCCGATTTTTAAAATGTTTTACAGCGAAAACACCACATATATTTATGTTAGCTCACCACCAAATACAAAAAAGGACAGACATTTTTCACAGCACAGGTAGCATGCACAAAGCCAACCTAACTAACCAAGAACCAACCAAACTAACCAAGAAACAACTTCATCAGATGACAGTCTTATAACATGTTACACAATAAATCTATGTTTTGTTCGAAAAATGTTCATATTTGAGGTATAAATCAGTTTTACATTGCAGCTACCATCACAGCTACCGTCAGAAATAGAACCGAAGCAGCCAGAGTAATTACAGACACCAACGTCAAATACCTAAATACTCATCATAAAACATTTCTGAAAAATCGATGGTGTACAGCAAATTATAGACAAACATCTTGTGAATCCAGCCAATATTTCCGATTTTTTAAGTGTTTTACAGCGAAAACACAATATAGCATTATATTAGCTTACTACAATAGCCTACCACACTACCGCATTCATTCATCAAGGCACATTAGCGATAGCAATAGGCACGTTAGCGATAGGGAATAAACCAGCAAAAGATATTAATTTTCACTAACCTTCATAAACCTTCATCAGATGACAGTCCTATAACATCAGGTTATACATACACTTATGTTTTGTTCAAAAATGTGCATATTTAGAGCTGAAATCAGTGGTTATACATTGTGCTAACGTAGCATCTTTTTCCCAGAATGTGCGGATATTTTTATGACACTCCAACTATTCTGACCAAATAACTATTCATAAACGTTAATAGAAAATACATGTTGTAAAGGAAATGATAGATACACTAGTTCTTAATGCAATCGCCGTGTTAGAATTCTAAAAATAACTTCATTACGACATCCAGCTTAGGTATAGCGAGAGAGTACCCAAAATCTGGGCGCAAACGACTAGTACAACATGTTCGACAGATATATGAAATAGCATCATAAAATGGGTCCTACTTTTGATGATCTTTCATCAGAATGTTGTACAAGGGGTCCTTTGTCGGGAACAATCGTTGTTTGGATTTAGAATGTCCTCTTCTCCAGTCAATTAGCACGGAAAGCTAGCAAAGTGGCGCTAAGCTCTCCTTCCTGAACAAAGGCACACAACGCAACATGCCTAACGTCCTGAATAAATTTCAATAATCTAATAAAACTATATTGAAAAAACATACTTTACGATGATATTGTCACATGTATCAAATAAAATCAAAGCCGGAGATATTAGTCGTCCATAACGACAGCTTATCAGAAGGCAAATCCAGGTCCCTTCACGCGCTCTCCAGAAAACAGGAAACTGGTGACACGTCATGCCGAGAGCTATTATTCGACCCCAGATCAAGTTACACACTCCATTTCTTCTCTCACTGCCTGTCGACATCTAGTGGAAGACGTATGAAGTGCATCTATACTAATAAATATCAAGGACATTAATAGGCAGGCCCTAGAACAGTGCATCGATTTCAGATTTTCCACTTCCTGTCAGGAAGTTTGCTGCAAAAGGAGTTCTGTTTTACTCACAGATATAATTCAAACGGTTTTAGAAACTAGAGAGTGTTTTCTATCCAATAGTAATAATAATATGCATATTGTACGAGCAAGAATTGAGTACGAGGCCGTTTAAATTGGGCACGATTTTCCCCCAAAGTGAAAACATCGCCCTCTGCCCTCAAAGTATGTAAAAATCATACACATGTTATGAAAACTCTTAAAGTTACAATGTTTTCGTTATAATGTCTTCATTTAACTTTTAATGACATCACAAAATAGACATTAATCTTCCACATTCCACCTCTCATTTTTACCAGCATTCGGAGGATGAAATATGGTGTCAATTGTTTAATTTGTTGTAAACTCTTCATAAGACACACAAAGAAATTCCAGTCACCCATGCTAGAGCAGAAAGGAATCGTCTGCTGCCTTACAATTTATGATGGGCGTGGGGTGTCATAAAACCCCCACATCCCTCCCTCCCCCCTCTGTGGGAGATAGAGAGTTCTGTAGAGTTGATACACTAACCTGATCCTTTGGATCATCATAGGACAGTTATGACATTGTCAAGGTAAACAAACACAAATCGGTTCAACATGTCTCAGAGCACATCATTGACCAGGGCCTGGAACACTGCGGTAGCTTTGCTCAGTCCAAATGGGATCACCAGGTATTCATAGTGCCAGCTAGCCGTGTTAAAAGGCAGTTTTCCACTCATCCCCTTCCCATATCCGAACCAGATGGTAGGTGTTCTGAAGGTCCAACTTGGAGAAGATGGTTGCCCCCTAGAGAAGCTCTAAAGATGCGGAGATGAGTTGTTGAGGGTATCAGTTTTTAACCGTAATGTAATTGAGACCCCGGTAGTCGATACACGGACACAGGGTCTTGTCCTTCTTCTCCACACAGAAGAAGCCTGTGCCAGTGGGGGAGGAAGAGGGCATCATAAACCCAGCAGTGAGAGAGTCCTCAATATACCCTTCCATCGCTTTGGTCTCCGGACCCGACAGGGAATAAAGTCACCCCCGAGGAGATGTACTACCCGGTAGAAGGTCGACGGCACAGTCATAGGGCCGATGCTGAGGAAGCGAGGTGGCATGGGCCTTGCTGAAAACCTCCTGGAGGTCCTGGTATTCCACGTGAATGGAGGAGAGGTTTGGGGCTTCTCCCAAGCCCTCAGAAAGACATCCCAGGGCAGGCAGTGCTGACTTCAGGCAATAGGATTTTGCCTCTGGAGCCAGGAGAACCCCAAAACCACGGGTGCATGAGAGGATTCAATGGGCAGGAACTGCATATTCTCACTGTGATTGCCTGACACTCTCAGGTTAATGGGAAACGTAGTGTGGGTGACTCTGCCAAAAGAGCGCCCATACAAAGCTCTGACTTCCAAGGGAATGGAGAGAGTTCATGTGGGGATTCCCAGCTCTGACACCAGGGTAGCATTCATAAAGCTCTTGTTAGCCCCAGAGTCAATGACCACCTGGAGAGAATTGGACCGGTCACCCCACAACAGGGTAGCATGGAAAGGGGTACGAGCAATGGAGGATGGGAAACCCCCCATACAGCTCACCAGCGTACCCGTACCTACTTGATGAGCCTGGGTTTTTAATGGGCAGGTAGCTAAGAAATGTCCCATTGCTCCACAATATAGACATCTCTGGTTGTTAAGTCTGTGTAAGCGCTCAGCCGGAGACAATATAGCCCTGCCCAGTTGCATGGGCTCCGAAGGAGGCGAGTCGGCAGCCCTCGGTGATCCCCGAGAGAACTCGGACATGTAGACTTCGGGGGTCTCTGGAATTCCTCGGAGGTGAGGTGGGAATCGAGGGCGAGCGAAGGCGACAGGGCACAGATTCCCTCTCCCTACTACGTTCTCGTAGCCACCCATCGATCCGGATGGTCAATGCTATGAGGGAGTCAAGGTCCATGGGCAGCTCTCCGGATGCGAGCTCATTTTGGTTCACCTCCGATAATCCGTGAAGGAACATGTCAAACAATGCTACTGGGTTCCAGGCACTCTCAGCTGCCAATGTGCGAAAACCACCGTGTAGTCAGCCACACTATGGGAATCTTGACGTAGCTGGAGCAGCTTATGAGCAGCCTCTCTCCCGGACAACGGAAAATCAAACACCTTCCGTACTTACACCACGAACTCCTCCAGACTGAGGCAGATGGCGGACTGTTGCTCCCACACCACCATTGCCCAGGCGAGTGCCCTCCTGGACATTAGCTTCTTAGCGTCGCACCTGGCCAACATCCGGTGAAATTGCAAAGCGCGAAATAAAAAAATACCAAATTCAAATATTTAACATTCTGGAAAATATATGTGTTATACATCAAAATAAAGCTTAACTTCTTGTTAATCCAGCCGCTGTGTCAGATTTCAAAAAGGCTTTACGGCGAAAACAAACCATGCAATTATCTGAGCAAAGCGCCCTGCATACAAACACATTAAAATCATATTTCAACCAGGCAGGTGCGCGATATAATTCATGCATTACCTTTAAAGATCTTCTTCTGTTTGCACTCCAAAATGTCCCAGAAACATCACAAATGGTCCTTTTGTTTGATAATGTCCTTCTTTTTGTCCCAAAAATTTCAATTTATTTGGCGCATTTGATTCAGAAATACATCGGTTTCAACTCGCCCAACATGCCTACAAAGTATCTAATAGGTTACCTGTAAACTTCGTCCAAAGATTTCAAACAACGTTCCTAATCCAACCTCAGGTACCCTAAAATGTAAGTAATCGATAAAATTTAAGACGGAATAAACTGTTTCTAAAACCGGATAAAAACAATGTGAAGCACGCTCCAGTTAACGCGCATCAAAACAGTAGAGTCCACCTGGAGTGACACTTGAATAGGACTACTTCTTCATTTCTCATAAGAAAAACATTGAACAATTTCTAAAGACTGTTGACATCTAGTGGAAGCCATAGGAACAGCAACCAGGTTCCTAATAATAAGGCTATCCCATAGAAAACAATTGGAAAATCCTATGACCTCAAATTATTTCCCCCCTGGATGGTTTGTCCTTGGGGTTTCGCCTGCCATATAAGTTCTGTTATACTCACAGACATTAATTTAACAGTTTTAGAAACTTTAGAGTGTTTTCTATCCAATTATATGCATATCTTAGCTTCTGGGCCTGAGTAACAGGCAGTTTACTTTGGGCACGCTTTTCATCCGGAGGTGAAAATACTGCCCTCTACCCAAGAGAGGTTAACGTTATGAGGTACGCTATCCTTGAGCGGTCTGAGGGGAAGGAAGAAGAATTGGTAATTTAGGTAATTTATCTGTTTTATATGAGCTTGCATAGACTGAGGTGGGAGGGGTCCCATCTCAGTCTATGCGAGCTCATATATAACAGATAAATTACCTATCCTGGGGTTAGGGGTTGGCTTTAAAAGGTTGAAATTGCAAACAAGTGTGCGTTTTACAATTGTGATGGCTTAACACCAGCCAGAAACAGAGTACATAGTCTTTCTTGCTCATCTTTATCAATGGTGCCAATCATTTTGGATCTGACTGTTGAAGAGCAACTTCAAATGTAAAGTGACCCTTGCTCCATAGACATTAGCCAACAGCCTATATCAGAATATTGCTTGTGAAACTTCTCACTGCTAGTATCTGACTGCTAGAGGAGGAACATTCAAATGTGTTCAAGTGTTTGTTATCTCTTGGCATGGGGCATGCCAGCTCTGATTATGACCTTTCCCAGGTGCCCTATCTACTCTGAATGGAGATAGTCAGTAATCAAATTTTATGTTAAAAAAATATTTTGTAATTATTTTCCCAACCTTTCGGGATACAACGTTTTCTTTAATTATCATATTGGACATTTTATGCAAGCTCTGCCATTCACTATGAACCTGTTTTGGGTGTACTGTAGATTAATTTCCTGAAAATGAACATATAACCTTTTAAAGTGTGGCCTATGGCTCCTGGAAAAAGTGTACCTATTTCTATAAAATCATATCTCATATATGGGAAACCCCTTGCTTTCCATTTAAGACCGATGCATCACAAAGCATTTTTGCTTTTTTGCAATAACTCCAAGCAATAAATATGCTTATGCAGAAATGGGTCATTTCAGGGTACATTTCAGAATGTACCCTGAGTTCAACATTATTTTCATAAAAAAGTGTGACCTACTTACTTCTAACAGAGATTAAACACTGTGGTTGGAGGTGTAGAGGTCAACTTGAAGCATTGTTCTATAACTCATTCTGCCTTCCCTTGAGCGGTTATTTTCCTCAACGCAATTTAATCAAATGATAAATATTATTTAATCCATCTCTTCCTGGGGAAACACCTGCCCAATATACCACTGTACCTTTCAGATTGCAGCATAAAAAAAAACTCCCTATAATTGCTGTCCAAAACAATGCAAAACATAAAAAGTCCAAAAGCAGAATAGAGTGTAGGGGCTGTGCTTTAACAAAGTGGGTGGGGTTATATCAATGCCCCAGGACTACCTGGCTGTCCCCAGTCCACCTGGTTGTGCTGCTGCTCCAGTTTCAACTGTTCTGCCTGTGGCTATGGAACCCTGATCTGTTCACCGGACGTGCTACCTTCTCCCGGACCGGCTGTTTTCGACTCTCTCTCTCTACCGCACTTTCTGTCTCTAACTCTGAATGCTTGGCAACTAACAACTCCTGAGGAGTAAATGTTATTATTATTTGACCCTGCTGGTCATCTATGAACGTTTGAACATCTTGGCCATGTACTGTTATAATCTCAACCCGGCACAGCCAGAAGGGGACTGGCCACCCCTCAGAGCCTGGTCCTCACTAGGTTTCTTCCTAGGTTCCTGCCTTTCTAGGGAGTTTTTCCTAGCCACCGTGCTTCTACATCTGCATTGCTTGCTGTTTTGGGTTTTAGACTGGGTTTCTGTATAGCACTTTGTGACATGGGCTTATGTAAAAAGGGCTTTATAAATACATTTGATTGATTAGTAGTGTTGGGGTTAAGGTATGCAGACACAAACCCATTACCTGATAACTTGTTGTTCGAAAGGTTGACCTTTACATGTATTAAAGGGCCCTAGGCAGATCATAGCAACAAAACTTGACTCCCCCAATTCATTAATTTTCCCATTTGTTCACTTAAAATGTCTCTGTGCTTGTACCTGTTTGTTCAGCAGCGATTGAGTCATTGAAATGCAACTGGCTTGTGGGGAAACAATTATTATCAATTATTTTACCAGGAAGAGCCTTCTAAAAATCCAATCAATAGTACATCCTTCTGTTTTGAGTTCAGACCTGAGATCCATGGCCAGGTCACAAATGGCTTAGTTTAAATTAGATTAGAAGATGTGGACCTGGGATACCCCGCAAAAGGATAAGAGAGTATAAGAGAAGTCAATTTAATGCAGCAAACTGTTTTTCATTAGGCAGCAAAGTCCCCATCTTTTTTTTTACCACTCAAATACCTAAGGTTTCCATGGTCACCACATTCAGCACTACTGAAATAGCCAGTGTTACCTGAGTTTACACTATCAACCAGGCCCACTGTCTGTCACTGAAATACCCATGATTACCACAGCCACTGTATCCATTAGTGCTAATATAGCCATGGTTTAACATTGTTCCTGTGGCCAGTTTCTGCAGTGTCATCATCCTCTCTGCACTGCAGTGCTCATTTATAAACTCCAGACAATCCAGATTTCCAGCATCAGAGCTAATTTATCACCTCTTCACTAGTACTCTACACGGAGCAGAGGATAGTAGGGCATAGCAGAGGTCTGACTGACTTCCAAATAGAGTGTCAGCCTAGCAAATAGAAAACACATAGCTTTAACCCTAAAAGCACCAACATACACTGAGTGTATAAAACATTAGGAACACCTTCCTAATATTGAGTTGCACCTCCCTTAGCCCTCAGAACAGCCTCAATTCGTCAGAGCGTGGACTCTACAAGGTGTCGAAAGCATTCCACAGGGATGCTGGCCCATGCTGACGCCAACACTTCCCACAGTTGTGTCAAGTTGGCTGGATGTCCTTTGGGTGGTGGACCATTCTTGATACAGGGGAAACTGTTGAGTGTGAAAATCCCAGTAGCGTTGCAGCTCTTGACACACTCAAACCGGTGCCCCTGGAACCTACTACCATACCCCGTTCAAAGGCACTTAAATATTTTGTCTTGCCCATTCACCCTCTGAATGGCATACACAATCAATGTCTCAATTGTCTAAAGGCCTAAAAATAATGATTTGTCTCATCCCCATCATCTACACATATTGAAGTGGATTTAACAGGTGATACCAATAAGGGATGATAGGATTCACCTGTTCAGCCTGTGTTATATTCCTATTGTTTTGTACGCTCAATATATTTTGACCCCTAAAAGCACCAACGTAATGGAATTGATTTAAAAAAAAAAAAAACTTTTATTAACCTTTTGTAAAAGTCACCCCTCACTAAAAACCAAAATGCGCACCACACAAGTGGGACCGATCTTTCGTATATAAAAAAAGGAATACATGGACTTAAATTCCCCAAAATAACACATTCACAGTCAAATCTTCTGTCATCAAGGAGTGCTTTGAGAGACTATTCAAGGATCATATCACCTCCACCTCACCCTAGACCCACTTCAATTTGCTTACTGCCCCAATAGGTCCACAGACGATGCAAAGCGCGCCAGTATCTCTCACATAACTAGAATGAGATTCACTTTCTATGATCTCTCTCCCTCTCTGCTCCGATAGACATGAGCCTGAACTCTCAACTCTCAAGCATGGCACTTAATCATTTATTAGACTCTATGCTGTAGGCCACCAACATTTTTGATCAACTTCGAAATATTGTTTCACAAAAGAGAGAGAGGCTTTTGGCACAAGCGCATCGGCCATCACCAGTGAGTGAGCTGTGCATCATTGAGTGAGTCAGTGAAACTGGAAAGCATTGTTAGGACTATAATTTCCTCCTCATATTGTAGTCTGCAATATGAGTCTCCACACACCTAGGCCTAGGCTATTGATGGATTTATAGACAAGGTATTTTTAATTTATCTCTGATTCTCAGTTTGTCTTTGTTAAAGTTGCCTGCCATTTTGATCATTTGTGTGGTATGAACAAAGATTCTGCCAAAGTCTCCAGTCATGTAAAAATACGTAGAATTGCACTAAACGCGTTTATAAAATACCAACATTTTCCCAGAAATTATCTCACTAAAAATGTACCCCCATGTGTGCAACTTCTGTAAGTGCCTCTACTCTACTGCTCTATGCCACTATGCAAATGCTATGATATGAATGCAATGCTTTATTATAAAGGAGATATTTATTTGTATGCGTTCCGGTACCTCAGAACTTCCCATGTCACCCCACTCTTGTGCTCACTGTTTGTTTCGGCAATTCCCGATTTACAATTTAAGCACTGGTTACAATCACATGCAATGAGGGTTGATAAAGCAGTTCAAGGACTGCTTGACACAGTCATAAAGAAAATCCCTTTGCGGTCCCTTCGAAGAGCACCCCACAAGCGTTGAGCCAGGACATCTGTGCTGCACCTATTGCCATACATCATGTTCATATTCATCTGAGTTATTAAAAGAATATCTTTGCATTGCAGGGAAATGTAGAGAAGTAGGACCTGGGGACAAAACTTTGATGATCAGGGAGGGACATGTTAGAGGAGTACAGGAGCCATTTGTTTAAAGGCACAGCACATCTCTACACTAGCAAGGCAACCTGTACTGGATTTAGCACTGAGGTGGAAGTTGAACACAGTGCATACATATTTGACAAGGCCTAAATTGTCAAACTTCCAGTATTCAGATTACAACATGCAAGAGAAAGTCTGCACATCATCAGTGAAGTTTTTGATGACATTGAGAGTATAGAGCCTACTTCCCATCAGGATAGATTCACTGAGCTAGATGTTGATTACATTGGTTATTTTGAAGAGAAAGATTAGAACTTTGAGACACCACAGCAGATCCGACTTGGATAGATAAATAAAAGGGATACTTTCAAACGTGGCACCACTGGTCAGCAGTAGGCCACTAGAAGCTGTTATAACACAACTGTCAATTTATGGGGGGAGTACAGTGCCTTCAGAAAGTATTCACACCCCTTGACTTTTTACACATTTTGTTGTGTTACAGCCTGCATTTATAATTGATTAACTTGAGATGTGTCTCTGGCCTACACACAATACCCCATAACGTCAAAGTGGATTTAGGTTTTTCTAAATGTTTCCAAATTCATCAAAAATGAAAACCCCTTTGTTATGACAAGCCTAAATAAGTTCAGGAGTAAAAATGTGCATCATTTTAAACATGATTTTATCATGAAACTAGGCGAGACCCAAATACAGACACAAGAGGCAGATGGTTGGAGTTTAAGATGTTTAATAAATCCAAAGGGAATAGGCAAGAGAATGGTCGTGGACAGGCAAAAGGTCAAAACTAGATCGGAGTCCAGGAGGTACAGGCAGGCTCGAGGTCAGGGCAGGCCAAATGGTCAGGCAGGAGGGTACAGAGTCCAGAACAGGCAAGGGTCAAAACAGGGAGGACTAGAAAAAGGAGAAAAGGCAAAGCAGGAAAACTGGAAAAACCGCTGGTAGGCTTGGACATACAAGACAAACTGGCACAGAGAGACAGGAAACACAGGGATAAATACACTGAGGAAAACAAGCGACACCTGGAGGGGGTGGAGACAATAACGAGGACAGGTGAAACAGATCAGGGTGTGTCAGATTTTTTAATGACTAACCTATCTCTGTACCTCACACATACAAGTATCCGTAAGGTCCCTAAGTCGAGCACTGCATTTCATACATGTATTCAACCACAAAGACCAGGGAGGTTTTCCAATGTCTTACAAAGAAGTGAGGAAAACCTGGTTCAGTCTGCTTTCCAGCAGACACTTGGAGACAAATTAACCTTTCAGCAGGACAATAACCTAAAACACAATGCCAAATATACGCTGGAGTTGCTTATCAAATGACATTGAATGTCAATGAGTGGCTTAATTACAGTTTTGACTTAAATCAGCTTGAAAATCTATTGCAAGACTCACAGCTGTAATCGTTGCCAAAGATGATTCTAACATGCATTGACTCAGGGGTGTGAATAGTTATGTAAATAAGATATTTCTGTATTTCATTTTCAATACATTTGCAAAAATGTATAAAAACATGTTTTCATGTGGTCATAATGGGGTATTGTGTGTGGATGGGTCAGAAATAATATACACTACCGTTCAAAAGTTTGGGGTCACTAAGAAATGTCCTTGTTTTTGAAAGAAAATCACATTTGTTCTCCATTAAAATAACATCAAATTGATCAGAAATACAGTGTAGACATTGTTAATGTTGTAAATGACTAGAAAGGGCAGAATTTTTATGGAATATCTACATAGGAGAACCGAGGCCCATTATCAGCAACCATCACGCCTGTGTTCCAATGGCACATTGTGTTAGCTAATCCAAGTTTATCATTTTAAAAGGCTAATTTATCATTAGAAAAACCTTTTGCAATTATGTTAGCACAGCTGAAAACTGTTGTCCTGATTAAAGAAGCAATAAAACTAGCCTTCTTTAGACTAGTTGTGTATCTGGATTTGTGGGTTTGATTACAGGCTCAAAATTGCCAGAAACAAAGCACTTTCTTCTGAAACTCATCAGTCTATTCTTGTTCTGAGACATGAAGGCTATTGCATGCGAGAAATTGCCAAGAAACTGAAGATCTCGTACAACGCTGTGTACTACTCCCTTGACAGAACAGCGCAAACTGTCTCTAACCAGAATAGAAAGAGGAGTGGAAGGCTCCGGTGCACAACTGAGCAGAGGACAAGTACATTAGTGTGTCTACTTTGAGAAACAGACCCCTCACAAGTCCTCAACTGGCAGCTTCATTAAATAGTACCCCAAAAGACCAGTCTCAACATCAACAGTGAAGAGGCGACTCCGGGATGTTGGCCTTCTAGGCAGAGTTGCAAAGAAAATGCCATATCTCAGACTGGCCAATAAAAATAAAAAATGAACATGGGCAAAAGAACAGACACTGGACTGAGGAACTCTGCCTAGAAGGCCAGCATCCCAGAGTCGCCTCTTCACTGTTGATGAGCTAACACAACGTGCCATTGGACCACAGGAGTGATGGTTGCTGATAACGGGCCTCTGTACGCCTATGTAGATTTTCCATAAAAAATCTGCTGTTTCCAGCTGCAATAGTAATTTACAACGTTAACAATGTATTACACCGTATTTCTGAACAATTTTATGTTATTTTAATGGACAAAAAATTGGCTTTTCTTCCAAAAACAAGGACATTTCTAAGTGACTCCACACTTTTGAACGGTAATGTATATTTAATCCATATTGAATTCAGGCTGTAACACAACAACATCTGGAATAAGTCAATGGGGTATGAATACTTTCAGAAGGTTCTGTAATTATTTAGTTGAATGACTGCTCAGAAATGAGACTGTGTTACTATCGCTGTATGTTCCTAATTGTTACTTGTTGTTATGAGTAAAACTGTCAAAACTGTTGCTCCAAACTGTCAATGGGGATGTTTAATGTCAACTGGTAACATTGTGGATGTCAAATAATGATGCAATCATCAAGAACCATAAGTCAAAGTTAGATTTGTACTTTATTACAGTAGAAAACAGAACAATGATACTTGAACAGTTATACAGACAAAAGTAAATAGCCTACAATTATAGATAAATAAAATATTTACTGTGACCACGTTAGTTGACATACTCCTGCTCATTATCATTATGCTCATCCATAGCATCCCAAACATAATCAATGGGTTACATGTCTGGTGAGTATGCCGGCCATGGAAGAACTGCAACATTTTCAGCTTCCAGGAGTTGTGTACATGTCCTTGCGACTTGGGGCTGAGCATTATCATGCTGAAACATGAGGTCATAGCAGTGGATGAATGGCACGACAATGTTCCTCAGGATCTCATTACGATATGTTTGTGCATTCAAATTCCATTGACAAAACTGAATTGTGTTCATTGTCCGTAGCTTATGCCTACCCATACCCCCACCGCCTCCATGGGGCACTATGTTCACAACGTTGACATCAGCAACCGCTCGCCCACACAAAGCCATACATGCGGTCTGGCATCTGCCTGTTACAGTTTAAACCGGGATTCATCCATGAAGAGCACACTTCTCCAGCGTGCCAGTGGCCATCGAAGGTGAGCATTTACCCACTGAAGTAGGTTCCTGAAGACGAACTGCAGTCAGGTCAAGACCCTGGTGAGGACAACGAGCACGCAGATAAGCTTCGCTATGATGGTTTCTGACAGTTTGTGCAGACATTCTTTGGTTGTGCAAACCCATATTTTCATCAGTTGTCCAGGTGGCTGTTCTCAGACGATCCTGCTGGTGAAGAAGCCGGATGTGGAGGTACTGGGCTGGTGTGGTTGCACGTGGTCTGCGGTTGTGTGGTCGGATGGATGTACTGCCAAATTCACTAAAACAACGTTGGAGGCGGCTTATGGTAGAGAAATTAACATGAAATTATCTTACAACAGCTCTTGTAGACATTCCTGCAGTCAGCATGCCTATTGCATGGCCCTTCAAAACTTGAGATATCTGTGACATTGTGTTGTGTGACAAAACTGCACATTTTTAAGTGGCCTTTTATTATCCCCAGCACATGGTGCACCTGTGTAATGATCATGCTGTTTATTCAGCTTCTTGATATACCACACCTGTCAGTTGGACGGGTTATCTTGGCAACAAGAAATGCTAACTAACAGGGATGTGAACAAATTTGTGCACCAAATTTGATAGAAATAAGCTTTTTTGTGAGTATGAAAAATGTCTGGGATCTTTTATTTCAGCTCATGAAACGTGGGGCCAACAATTTACATGTTGCGATTATATTTTTGTTCAGTGTAACTTCTAACCTCTTGGATTAGATGGCTAGTGAAAAATGACCTGAAAGATAAAGCAAAGGGTTTATTTGTAATTATACAACGGGTGGGTCTAATCCTGAATGCTGATTGGTTAAAACCGCATTCCAACCGGTGTCTATTCCACAAGTTACCACCTGCTAAATCTATGACTTTAATATGCTTATTTACTCTGTTCCATGTGACTGCGCAATCCACTGTCTCATCAGCCCAGCCAAGCAATTTATAAATTTGATCTCCACTATAAAAAGCATCTAGACATTATCTCACATTTATTTTAGATTAATATCTAGTTTTCAACAGCGGAGTTTTGTATAAACCTTGCTGTCTGTCTATCCGACATTTTCAAAATTATTTCAATATTCAAATTCGATCTCCAGCTATCCTATAGTAATGAACGTGTTGGGAGTCGGGACGAGACAGCCCGGCAGGCAGCTTTTCTCAGCCAGTCAAAATCATGAATCAACTGGCATCATTTTTGGGGATATATACAAAGAAATGTCAATTGAAAAAAGGTCAAACAAAATGAAGTGCAGCTAGTTCGCAGTATTTCCAGCTTCGGTTTGAGGTGATTGTGTTAGCAGTGTTGTTGGCTAGCTCCTCTGAACAAAAGTGTCCTGACGAGTGAGCAAATGTTCTAATCTTCTTGCTGTTATTCTGGCTGCACTTTTTGACGTGACTGTAAGTTAGCCGTAGTTGGCTAGCTAGCAAGCAAGGGATAAGAATGTTGCCAGCAAGTATGGCAATGGAACATTTAGAAAGATTGACTGGGTTGCGTCCATAGATAGAGAACAAAAAGACTGAACGACTGAGTCTCATCTCTAGTAACCAAAGCGATAGAATGAATGACCATCCAGCTTGAGTAGCAACCCTAGATTTGTGTCAGGACTGTATCTTGTGGAAGGATGAAATAGTATGAATAAATACATCAAAATAACGTTTTTAATAAAAATATCTAAATCATTATTGGAATATGTTGGTAACCCGTTGTATAAAAGTGAAAATGCCATCGAAGCCTGTGTTTGGAGAATATATTGGCACTGTTTGCCGGCCCTCGACACCATTCTGTTAACTTCTGGCCAATCTTTGGACACTGTGTTAACTAACCTCCAGACGAGCTTCAATGCCATACAACTCTCCTTCCGTGGCCTCCAACTGCTCTTAAATACAAGTAAAACTAAATGCATGCTCTTCAACCAATCGCTGCCCGCACCTGCCCGCCCGTCCAGCATCACTACTCTGGACGGTTCTGACTTAGAATATGTGGACAACTACAAATACCTAGATGTCTGGCTAGACTGTAAACACTCCTTCCAGACTCACATTTAGCATCTCCAATCCAAAATTAAATCTAGAATCGGCTTCCTATTTCGCAACAAAGCTACCTTCAGTCATGCTGCCAAACATACCCTCGTAAAACTGACCATCCTACCGATCCTCGACTTCGGCGATGTCATTTACAAAATAGCCTCCAACACTCTACTCAATAAATTGGGTGCAGTCTGTCACAGTCCCATCCGTTTTGTCACCAAAGCCCCATATACTACCCACCACTGCGACCTGTACCCTCTTGTTGGCTGGCCCTCGCTTCATATTTGTCGCCAAACCCACTGGCTCCAGGTCATCTACAAGTCTTTGCCAGGTAAACCCCCACCTTATCTCAGCTCACTGGTCACCATAGCAGCACCCACCCGTAGCACGCGCTCCAGCAGGTATATCTCACTGGTCACCTCCAAAGCCAATTCCTCCTTTGGCCGCCTTTTTTCCAGTTCTCTGCTGCCAATGACTGGAACTAACTGCAAAAATCATTGAAGCTGGAGACTCATATCTCCCTCACTAGCTTTAAGCACCAGCTGTCAGAGCAGCTCACAGATCACTGCACCTGTACATAGCCCATCTGTAAATAGCCCATCCAACTACCTCATCCCAATACTGTATTTATTTATTTATCTTGCTACTTTGCACCCCAGTATCTCTACTTGCACATTCATCTTCTGCACATCTATTCACTCCAGTGTTTAATTGGTATATTGTAATTACTTCGCCACCATGGCCTATTTATTGCCTTACCTCCCCTATCTTACCTCATTTGCACACACTGTACATAGACTTTTTCTACTATATTATTGACTGTATGTTTGTTTATTCCATGTGTAACTCTGTGTTGTTGTATGTGTCGAACTGCTTTGCTTTATCTTGGCCAGGTCGCAGTTGTAAATGAGAACTTGGTCTCAAATAGTCTACCTGGTTAAATAAAGGTGAAATAAAATAAATAAATAAACATCTTGAGCCTAACAATTCCCATGCCAACATATCCTCCAAACACCGGCTTCAAGGGCATTATCAATTAATTAGGCTTAAATGTTTCATAACGTGCTTAACATTGTGATTAACTATACATACTGATATGTATTTTGTATGCTGTGACATACTGTTTTGGGAATGCCACAAGGTGTTGCTGTCCTTCTCTCATCTTCACCATCTAACACCTCACACCACTGTCCATCCCCATACCCTCTTCTACATTCTAAGGGTCTTAAACTGTGGCTCCTAGCTGCTAACTGTGGCTCCTAGCTCCTCACTTTCCCCAAGAAATGGTGACATTCCCAACTACCCAATCAGATGTAGTATTTTATCTGGCCACGCCCTCCTGCTTGTGCAGGTGTAGGGTAAAGTTGCGCCGAGACACTGATCTTGGTTCAGATTTGCTTTTCCCACACTAATGGTTAAGGTTAGGATTAAGGGAGGGGAACCTGATTTTAGATCTGTACCTAGGGGAAACTTCATCCTGGAGTGCCTCACAGTGACTCATTGGTTTTACTCCAAGTGAACATTTCTGATGGTTAGCGTGGACAGAAAACCACCTCATTCACATATGTGTTCTGGCAATAAAGTTCCCTTTATGAGAGCTGCTCTCCTCTAAAAAATGAGACTGTTTTAAATAAGTTTGAAATGCATTGTTTTCAACAAAATCATGCAGCCAGCTACTGCGAAATGTAACCAATCTCAAACACATATACACAGAGATGCAAGGGCTGACAGTCCATTCGATTGACATGATATTTAAATAGTCTATAGAAGCATAGTACATCTACATATACTCAAATGACAAAACAAACAGAACTAATGAAATTGACAATGTTGGATTTGGACTGACAAGATGTAATACTGTTGTAGGCTACTTAAGTGGTATTCTTCTAGAATCATTGTGTAGATTTTAGCTGTAATATTTTTAAATCACTGTTGAAATCATGAATAGTCCCACATTGAGCAGATTAACTTTGCAGTGTGTTCTGTTTCACAGCCGCATGCAATTTACTGTACCTCCGTCAGACTACGCCGGATGGATGGCCTTGACAACTTGGTCCGAACTGGAGTTGGGGGATTAGGACAACTTTTTTAGAGCCCTTGGGGTCGTTGAAGGTGTTGGCTCTGGTACCGTTTGTCAGCTGTTGAAGTTGTTGGTTCGACATTGGGACTTGTTTTCTTCTGCTTCTTGACATCTTTTAAAAATGCTGAAATCCTGTTCTGCTCTACCAACCAAGCGAAGGCACTTGATGCAAATTCTGATTGATGGTTCTGGAACTTGAGACAATGTTAATCTTAATTATATTAGTCATTCGTAAAAACAAATCTAATTTGCTGCATTTGTTGGATGAAATATTTTCTTGGTGTTCGCTAAGGTGCCTTTAATGCGCACATTGTCGTGAAAGACGGCAAGAATCGTGTACAGACACTCTAACTAGTTAGTTACACTGATCTGCTTGCTTGACAACTGCTGTTAGCATTGAGGTTGTTAACATACATAGAACAGACGCATGTACAGAAATTGTGCTCTGGTACTACATCATATAGTTTGTTTGTCTGGTTGAAGGTTGATCAAATCGCATGCAAATAATTTTGCTCATCGCCCATTGCAATGCCCCTAGTTCAAACAGTTTGAATCACAGCACTGCCAGACTGTATCCGTGCAGCGAACCATATATGGAATTGTGAGATCAGGCGGCTTTGCGAGGCTAGCTACAGGTACCAGCGGAGGAGAATAAGAAGTATGTAAGATTTGTAAAGTTGTTATTGCATTCAGCAAGCACATCTAAAAATAAGTATATTGGATTATTATTATGAATATGAATTATATTAGTATGTGCACCACGTGAAAAAAAGCTAAGACTATATAACAAGGAGACCCAAGCATACCCAGAGTTAATGCCAGAATTGGGACTTGAGCAATGTGTAGCCATGCAGTGTTGTTTATAATTTAGTGACAAGAGAAGAAGTAAACATATGTGACAGCCCACAAATCAGGTTTCCACACAATGTTTGTCCATCTGGAACAAAAACCTTCATTAGCGGTTTAACATAGTCATTAGCTTCAGATAAAACCCAACATCCACTCCGCTCATAGAACACAACAGCTACAGACATCCCCATCCTTTCAACTACAGCTTGGTGTAGATTATTTAACAAGTTATGTTATAGAATTTTGATATTTGTTGATGTTTTCTAAGAACTGGGTGTGCATGGGATTCCACAAGTCCATGTCCTTGGTTGGCCTGCATTTCACTTCCTATCAGTTTAACTTGGACCTTTATTTTGGTAGATTTGACTCAGTTTAGCTCTCATCCACAATGTCCTTTCGATGCCAAATCTTCATATTCTGCTAAGTGGAAAATAACTCAGTAGTGAACTGTCTCTGGAACGAAGTCAGCACTGAGCACAAAAATCAACATTATTTTGTTGCCAAACTGTGACAGGAGATGTTCATCATATTAGTGTGTTCTTCCAAGTAGATTAGTAATGCATTAATCGTGTTAGCTGATGAAGAGGAACATGGGGGAAAGAAAGGCTACAGCCAACAACAGGAACAAAACAAACACGTAGGATGTTACTCTAACTTATGCATATAGTTACTCTAACTAGCCTTTAGCGCAAGTTCTCTAACAATATATTTTGTTTTTAATGCAAAGCATGTTTTGAAGTTATATTGAGAGCATTCTGTACTTTTGATGCTGGCCTAATACATTGACAATGGCGCTCTGCTATATTATTTGTCTTTCCCTGTGGTTAGATGGACCTCCTTTCGTCCTTACAATGTTTAACAATGTCCCAGTAATGTATTCAGTAAAAGAGACATAATGGACTGTTGAAATTAGAAGTATAATGCAGGTGTTATACATAATATATGCAGATAAAAATTATTATCATCCAACAGTAATTGGATTAGTAATTAGACAGTAACATTTACATGTATTTCATAACCAGTTATAACAAACCAGTGGGGAACTATTAGTACCTTCTACAAATTCAGAGAAGGCCTAAGGATTTATAAAATGATTACACATCTGAAATTAAAATGTTCAACTGTATTAGGGCAGAATTTTGGCGTGACAGAGAAATCAACTAATCTGGTCGGCATTCGGCCATGATTTCCTACAAGTTTAGATAGCTGGCTTGACTAACTTACCAATCAAAAAATGTTAGCTGACATGGCTAATTGAGTGACTGTCAGTGACTGACATACAGTGCATTCGAAAAGTATTCAAACCCCTTGAATTTTTTCAGATTTTGTTATGTTACAGCCTTATTCGAAAATGGATTAAATTAATATTTTTCCTTCATAGCCTGTGCCATGAAAAGGCACGGGCTACGAAGCCAAAAACAAACACGTATACAAAAACACAACCCAAACAAAAGAGCGAGGTTAAACCACTAATAAATAGACGGCACGAGACCCGTAATAACAATGCACAGGACGAGACCCGTAAACAATGCACGGGACGAGACCCGTAATAACAATTGCACAATACTACACAGGACGAGACCCGTAATAGCGAGTACGCAATACATGCAGCATGAAAGCCGAAACAACAAAGCACAGGTACTCACAAGACCAACGGACATGGGAACAATAACCGACAAGACAATGGTGAACAGAGGGCACATATATACAATTACTAATCAGGGGGAATGGGAACCAGATGTGCGTAATGAAAGAGTTCAATGACTCCTAGAGGTCGGTAACGTTGACCTCCGGAACTGGTGCACGGAATGAGCAACAGTACCGGGGGGATCCGTGACAGAAATGCTTACTTACAAGCCCTTAACCAACAGTGCAGTTCAAGAAAGAGTTAAGCAAACATTTACCAAATAAACTAAAGTAACAAATACTCAAAAAGTAACACAATAAAATAACAATAGCGCTATATATAGTGGGTACCAAGACCGAATCAATGTGCGGGGGTACAGGTTAGTCGGGGTAATTTGAACATGTAGGTAGGGGTGAAGTGACTATGCGTTGATAATAAACAGCGAGTAGCAGCAGCGTGCAAAACAAATGGAGGGAGGGGGTGTCAATGTAAATATTCCGAAGGCCATTTGATTAATTATTCCATCAGTCTTATGGCTTGGGGGTAGAAGCTATTATATGGGGACCCATGCCAAATCTTTTCAGTCTCCTGAGGGTGAAAGGTGTTGTCGTGCCCTCTTCTCGGCTGTCTTGGTGTGTTTGGACCATGATAGTTTGTTGGTGATGTGGACACCAAGGAACTTGAAACTCTCGACCTGCTCCACTACAGCTCCATTGTCTTGCTCACATTGAGGGAGAGGTTGTTGTCCTGGCACCACACTGCCAGTTCTCTGACCTCCTCCCTATAGGCTGTCTCATTGTTGTCGGTGATAAGGCCTACCACTGTTGTGTTGTCAGCAAATTTAATGATGGTGTTGGAGTCGTGTTTGGCCATGCAGTCATGGGTGAACAGGGAGTACAGGAGGTGACAAAGCACACACCCCTGAGGGGCCCCAGTTTTGACGATCAGAGTGGCAGACGTGTTGTTGCCTAACCTTACCAATGGGGGCAGCCTGTCAGGAAGTCCATGATCCAGTTGCAGAGGGAGGTGTTTATTACCAGGGTCCTTAGCGTAGTGATGAGCTTCATGGGCATTATGGTGTTGAACACTGAGCTGTAGTCAATTAACAGCATTCTCACATAGGTATTCCTTTTGTCCAGGAGGGAAAGGGCAGTGTGGAGTGCGATTAAGATTGTGTCATCTGTGAATCTGTTGGGGAGGTATGTAAATTGGAGTGGGTATAGGGTATCCGGGATGATGCTGTTGATGAGAACCATGACCAGCCTTTCAAAGCACTTCATGGCAACTGACGTGAGTGCTACGGGAAGGTAATCATTTAGGCAGTTTACCTTCGCTTCCTTGGGTACAGAGACTATGGTGCTCTGCTTGAAACATGTAGGTATTACAGACTCGGTCAGGGAGAGGTTGAAAACGTAAGTAAAAACTCTTGCCAGTTGGTTCGCGCATGCTTTGAGTACACGTCCTGGTAATCCTTCTGGCCCCGCGGTTTTGTGAATGTTGACCTGTTTAAAGGTCTTGCTCACATTGGCTACCGAGAGCGTTATCACACAGTCGTCCGGAACAGCTGGTGCTCTCATGCATGCTTTAGTGTTGCTTGCTTCGAAGTGAGCATAAAAGGCATTTAGCTCATCTGTTAGGCTCGCTTCACTGGGCAGCTTGCGGCTGGGTTTCCCTTTGTAGTCTAATGGTTTGCAAGCCCTGCCACATCCGACGAGCATCAGAGCCTGTGTAGTAGGACTCAATCTTAATCCTGTATTGACGCTTTGCCTGATTTATGGTTTGTTTGAGGGCATAGTGGATTTCTTAGAAGCGTCCGGATTAGTGTCCCGCTCCTTTAAAGGGGCAGCTCTAGCTTTTAGCTCGATGCGGATGTTGCCTGTATTCATGGCTTCTGGTTGGGATATGTATGTACGGTCACTATGGGGACAATGTCGTCGGTGCACTTATTGATGAAGCCGATGACTGCGGTAGTATATTCCTCAATGCCATTGGATGAATATCGGAAAACTTCCAGTTTGTGCTAGCAAAACAGTCCTGTAGCATAGCATTTGCATCATCTGACTACTTCCTTATTGAGCGAGTCACTGATACTTCCTGCTTTAGTTTTTGCTTGTAAGCAGAAATCAGAAGGATAGAATTATGGTCAGATTTGCCAAATGGAGGGCGGGGGATAACTTTGCATGCATCTCTGTGTGTGGAGTAAAGGTGGTATAGAGTTTTTTCCCCCTCTAGTTGCACATGTGACATGCTGGTAGAAATGAGGTAAAAAGGATTTAAGTTTCCCTGCATTAAAGTCCACAGCCACTAGGAGCAGTGCTTCTGGATGAGCATTTTCTTGTTTGCTTATGGCCTTATACAGCTGGTTGAGTGCGGTCTGAGTGCCAGCATCAGTTTGTGTTGGTAAATATAAATTACAGATAGTATAGATGAGAACTCTCTTGGTAGATGCTGTGGTCTACAACTTATCATAAGGTGTTCTACCTCAGGCGTGCAATACCTTGAGACCTTCTTTAATATTAGACATTGCACAACAGCTGTTATTGACAAATAGACACACACACCCGCCCCTCGTCTTACCAGGCGTAGCTTCTCTGTCCTGCCGATGCATGGAAAATCCCACCAGCTCTATATTATCCGTGTCGTCGTTCAACCACGACTCGGTGAAACATAAGATATTACAGTTTTTAATGTCCCGTTGGTAGGATAATCTTGATCGTAGATCGTCCATTTTATTTTCCAAAGATTGCACGTTGGCCAGTAGAACGGATGGCAGTGGGGGTTCCGTCAATCACCTACGAATTCTCAGAAGGCAGCCCAACCTCCGCCCCGTTTTTCTCCCTCTTTTCTTCATGCAAATGATGGTGATTTGGGCCCGTTCCCGAGAAAGCAGTATATCCTTTGCGTCGGACTCGTTAAAGAAAAAATATTTTTCCAGTTCGAGGTGAGTAATCGCTGATCTGATGTCCAGAAGCTATTTTCAGTCATAAGAGACAGTAGCAGCAACATTATGTACAAAATAAGTTACAAAATAAGTTACAAACAATGCAAAAAAAACGAACAAAAAAGCACAGTTGGTTAGGAGCATGTAAAACGGCAGCCATCACCTCCGGCGCCATTATCTCTCCCCTATCTCTACCCTACCCTATCTCTACCCTATAATGACAAATCGAAAAAAACAGGTTTTTAGAAATGTTTGCTAATTTACAGAATAACCTTATTTACATAACTATTCAGATCCTTTGCTATGAGACTCTAAATTGAGCTCGGTGCATCCTGTTCCTATTTATCATCCTTGTTGTTTCTACAGTCCACCTGTGGTAAATTCAATTGATTGGACATGATTTGGAAAGGCACATACCTGTCTATATAAGTTCCCACAGTTGACAGTGCATGTCAGAGCAAAAACCGAGCCATGAAGTCAAAGGAATTGTCTGTAGAGCTCAGAGACAGGATTGTGTCGGGGCCCATATCTGAGGAACGGTACCAAAACATGTCTGCAGCATTGAAGGTCCCGACGAACACAGTCACCTCCATCATTCTTAAATGGAAGAAGTTTGGAAACACAAAGACTCTTCCTAGTGCTGGCCACCTGGCCAAACTGAGCAACCAGGGAGAAGGGCCTTGGTCAGGGAGGTGACCAAGAACCCGATAGTCACTCTGGAAGAGCTCCAGAGTTCCTCTGTGGAGATGCGTGAAACTACCAGAAGGATAACCATCTCTGCAGCACTCCACCAATCAGGCCTTTATGGTAGTGGCCAGACGGAACCACTCCTCAGTAAAAGGCACATAACAGCCTGCTTGGAGTGCGCTAAAAGGCACCTAAAGGACTCTGAGACCATGACAAACAAGATTCTCTCATCTGATGAAACCAAGACTGAACTCTTTGGCCTGAATGCCAAGTGTCACGTCTGGAGGACGGTGGTGGCAGGGACTGGGACACTACTCAGGATCGAGGGGAAAGATGAACAGAGCGAAGTAGATAGAGATCCTTCATGAAAACCTGCTTCATAGCTTCGGGACAAGTCTCTGAATGTCATTGAGTGGCCTAACCAGAACCCGGACTTGAACCCGATAGAACATCTCTGGAGAGACCTGAAAATAGCTGTGCAGCGACGCTCCCCATCCAACCTGATAGAGCTTGAGAGAGTCTGCAGAGAAGAATGGGAGAAACTCAAATACAAATACAGGTGTGCCAAGCTTGTAGTGTCATACCCAAGCAGAGTCGAGGCTGTAATCGCTGCCAAAGGTGCTTCAACTAAGTACTGAGTAAAGGTTTTGAATACTTAGGTAAATGTTATATTTCAGTTTTTTTTTTATACATTTGCAAAAATGTCTAAAAAACAGTTTTTGCTTTGTCATTGTAGGGTATTGCGTGTAGATTTATGAGGGGTAAAAAACAATTTAAGCAATTTTAGAATAAGGCTGTAACGTAACAAAATGTGGAAAAAGTCAAGGGGTCTGAATACTTTGTGAATGCACTGTAACGGCTGAAGCACAATCAACTTTTCACAACGATTTTAACAGTAACTGATTTCCTAGTTGTGGTTGAGACCCCTTATGTCACTTAAGCCTGGGGCCGGCTCTGCCTACTTACGTATTATGAATGGGTTGCTTTTAACAGTATGCTGTGTGTGACTGCTATCTTTCTATCAGCTGTCTCTGTGTTTTACAAAAAGTGTTCTCTCCTGAGATTACGGTCGCTGTCCTTTCAGCACCACAAGCTTGTCACCTATGATGTTTCACTGTTGTCATCGCTAGGCTGTGTGTGATAGTGATGGTGTTAGCTTACCATAGGTTGTTAAAGCGGCTGTTGTTGTTGCTGGTTGCATTATTCTGTGCCAGGCCTGTGAGTGATAGCCCAATGCGTGGCTCAGGCCTGTTTGGTTCATGATGTCATCAAAAAGCATTGCTACTAGAGCTAGATATAATGTTGTGTGCACGAAGGGTCCGATTCACATAAATGGAACGTAATTACCTTTTTATGCACTTTTCTTTTTATGTGTATTCTGACCTTGAACTTAAGCATGAGAATATCATGCTATTCAACCACTATTTGTTTGGGGTGGAGATCGAATAAATTAAGGTGTGGCGGAGGTGTGTCTACGGACACGTCGTATTCTGACCTTGGCTTAATTCCCTAATAATTTCACCACCTTAACGCATAAGGAAATCATGAATAAGGTCTAACGAACCTACCGGTTCCAAGAGTCAATAAGTAATCCGTTTGCATAAGGGAATTGTACAAATAAGTCCCTTACAAAAGTGTCCCACAGGATGCCTGTAGGAATTTGATCCTCTGTTAAGGAATTGTGCAGGTGAGCTGCAGGAATCCTGCAGAACTAATGCAATCCTGCAGGACAAAAGTTGATGACTGTCAGAAGTTTTTCCTATGTTTCTGTAGGACCCCTGCAGGAATTTGTATTGTCATGCAGGTTCTTCTAAAGACCTGCAGTAAACCCTGCAGAAGCAGATCCTGCAGGATAAAGCAAATTCCTGCAGGAAAAAGTCAAATTAAGCCATAATCAGCAAATTCTAGCTGAGGCAGATCCTGGATTTTTTTTTTTAAAATCCTGTAGGACAAGGATTATTTCTAAACCACTAGATTAATTCACGCAGGGCAAGGCAAATTCATGCAGTATTTTTGATAATCCTGTAAAATGTCAATATTATTCAAGATATCTTTTTTTTCTAAAGCATGTTTGACTCATGTTTTGTGTTCACACACACAAACTGGACATGTTTTAGGGACTGGACACCTTGGGTTGATGACAGCAACAAATAAACAATGGAATATATTCAAAATAGACAAAATCTATATGAATAGTAATTTCAATTCATTCATTTTCATTTGAAAACATTACAATTTATAGAACAATATTATTATATGCAGTATATATTTTCCAAATACTGAAACTAAATTACACATACAAAACATACAATACAAAACATATGAATGGGAGTGTGTTGTCTTCGAAAGTGGAGTGTCTGGGTTGCTGCATAGTTCAGCTCCCTCACCCAAACCAACCACCACAAAGTGAGTGTCAGTATTTATATGTAGGCAATTAATTAAGTGCTTGTGTTATGAAAAATGTTTAAAGTAACCAACAACAGAAAAAACTATAACAAATATAGCTGCAAATAGCAATGACCCAGGGTCCTTTTGTCTTTTTTGCTTTCTTATAACACTCTTATTTTGTAAGTCATCAAATGTGATTTAGGCACAACATCAACTATCCCTCACTGTCATAGGATGCCTATCTGAAAGCAGAAGTGCAGGATTCAAACCTGGCTCCCCATGGGTCTGTATGTATTACTAGATGAGCGCCTCAGGCAAGTCTGAACCATGGAAAAACCATGGAAGAGCATGCATGTATGAATTGCAGAATATACTTCCTATATTGCCATCTTATTAATATGTAGCATTTGGGCTCAGTTGTGACCTGTTGGCCTACTGAATTGTTATACAAAGTTTTGTGAAAATCTGAAAAAAGCAAGATTTGAACTCAGGCTGCCATGGGTCAGTATGTATTACCAGCAAAAGACACTAATCCTATGCACTACGCATGTCTCCTATTAGATGTAGTATTAGAAAACCATGGAAGACGACACGTATGTATGAACGGAAGAATATATGCCTCCTATATCACCATGATAGGATTTTTATAGATAATTGTTTTACCAAGCCTTAACCATTTTGTATTTGAAAGACTTGAAGTGTCAGGCCACGCCCTCAATAACAGCTGTTCACAGAAAGGATGGGTGGACAACAGTGTGAGGCCCCTTGCTGTGCTGGGCTTACACAACTCCCATGTAAAACATCCATTATCCAGCACCAACCTACTGCATACTGCACTGTCAGAACTGACCTGGCTTTAATGTAGGCTAACCCCCAAATTCCCAACCCTAATCTACCTCCCATCTGTTAGGCTGAATACATTACAATTTGCTATCAAGACCTGGGATGTCTTTCATGCAGACACAGGTTGTGCGGATGTCTGAGCATTTTATTAACTGCACAGTTGGAGACGCCACTCTCTTTAAGTATTCCTGAAGCAGTAGCCCATGTGTTTTGCTGTATAGTTGGTTGTATTAACGGGGTCAGTGAATGCATACCCCACGTCACAGCTATGACCCACGTCTATAAAACTCCTTATCAGCACCACTGACCTTTTGTTTGTGACAACTGCATGGTTGACCGATTTTGATAGTGTGGTATTAGATTTTGCATGAATGCGATTGCCATGCACTATTGCTCTTAGATTAAATCCTCAAGGCTGGTCATTCACTTCCGTTGGTGTTGGCATTCTCACACTTGGGTAATCAAGGAAAATCTACATTTTTAAGCTGACAACACTTTGTTGATAGCTTATAGGCTCTTAGGATTCTTTCTACAAAGCTTTTACTTTGCTGGTTGGAACTACTGGCATAAGCAACTGTGAGAAGCCTTTGTACATATTGGTAAAGGCAGAACATCTCAACAATCTGTTATTGTACAGAATGATTGCCATGGAAGAGTTTCAGCAAGTTCCCATTGTGGCTCTCAAATATGAAGGCACTTTGACACCATAAAGGACCCCAATTTCTCACTGATGATATAGTGTGTAGAAGTATATGACACTTCCCATACAATGTTTCAAAATGACCAACAAATATATTGAGGAACATATCAGTTTCATCAATGTTATGAGGGGAAATAGCATCTTTCAGGAGACAGTAGCTTCCTTGTACAAGGAGCAGTAAGTACTCTAGATAGTACCAAGTTAAAGTTCATTTTAAGCAAGGACGAGTGTAAAACAGGAGGAAGTGTCTGAACTCTGAGACTTTCCAGAATTTGCTTGAACGTTTTGAGCGTGGAGGTCTTGTGACGTTTACTGGTGGTTTTATGGCAAGCAACCTCTTGTCGATTTGTTCTTTGTCCCTTCCCATGTACCAGAACTCAAGGTGAAACTTAGAGTCAAACCACAGTTTGCCGACATGCCGAGTAAGGTGCCGTGCATGTAATCAAATCCAAACTCTGCAATCATGTTGAAAAATGTAGGAAAAATTAAAGATCCTATGACCTTTCCCTGACTCAACAGTAGAATACACTCTAGTGAGCACATTTCCCTTTTCGACAATTTCTCCTTTGTGGTACCACCAATTGCACCCATGTTCTCCATTGAATTGTTTGATATTCTGCACTGTGCAACGAGCACAGAGTCACAAATGCACAGTGAACTGTATACATGAATAACTGTGGGTCTCCCTCTCCACTGGCATGTCAAGCCCTCACTCTCAAATGATGCACACTCATCCACAAAGTGCTGAAGGAAATAATTAAAATCTGGCCTTGTTGGTCCAAACCACAGCCCTCTGAGAATGATGTGCTCTTAGGTTGGGGGGCAGTTCATTAACTGTAACTTGCAAGGAACAAATGTGAAAGGGAGAAAGACGACTTAAATATAGGAACACCATCAACATTCCATGCGAGTGAAATGTTCCGAAAATCAGAGTCATTAAGTGGGTCTTTTGACTTGTACATGGCATCATCACAAATGTAATTCTGACTATATGGGCAGCTCTTTGACCTAGTATACTTACAATCTGATGCTTGGCAAAATTAGGGGTCTAATAGTGTTTCCTCTAGTTGCTTTTTGATTGACAATGCCATGAACACTGATTCACTTTTGACAAGAGATGCCATATCCCCAGGAATGCACCTACACGAAGTGAAATGATCAGGCACTTCGTTGCCCAAAAGAAACTGTCATGTCGGGCACATATACTGCATTTCAAGTGGGTCATTACAATCAAAGGTCTTCATGAATTTGTAAAGACTTTCAGGTACGCCATTGGTCCCCTTTGGACAATGGAGAATAATATTGTTGAGCAAATCACTGAAAACCAACTTGGTGGTTGTGTGTCTTAGACCATAGCAGATTATGGAGAGCAGAGACTAATGATTTTGGCATTTGGGTAGATTTTGCGCTTACCCTCTCTTCCCTGTCCTCCAATTTGATTGTGTCCATCTATGATGTCCCTGCCTTGTCCATCTGTGTTGTATCTAGCTTCATTGTTATCACAAGAAACATGCCAAGTCAGAAGAAGGAAGGCGTACAAAAGCTTGTTAATAAGTATATAAGCATGTATTAGTCCACAGTGTCAGAACGGAGCAAGGCAGATCACTCTAGCAAACAGTGGTACAATAGGGTGACACAAATGAGGCCAGGAGGTGAAGAATCAAAAAGAGAAGGACACAGATGATAATTTATTTGTAAACTCTTACGTGGTCCACACTAAACACATACAACACTATACAGGACAAATACAATATAAGCATGAGACATTAAAACAAAAAGGAAGTTACTGAAGAAAGTGGGCTTGAAAAAAAGTCATATTTTGGTAGTCAATAAAGTGTAAAGATGGATTGCACTGTAGCTAGCTAGCTAGATAAATAGATATATACAATTACCCTTGGAAAAAGTTATTAAGTATGATGGCTGGGTAGTTGAAAGAAAGTGAGATAGTAGGATAGACAAACAGATAGAAATGGAGAGCGTGTGTGGTGATTACAGTACACTACTAGACGAAATAGATAAAAACAAGAAATTGTGGTGCTGCTGCTTTACCTGAAAGGATGAATGCTGGCAGCCTAAGGGGTGTGAGGGCTGCGCTAATCAACGTCACTCTCGGATGGGCTGTCCTGTGGGGAAGAGCCATGTGTTTAAGGTGACTGCTGCGACTGGCATGTTTCTAATTGGCATATGTGGTTTGCGACTTTACCTGAGAGGACGGATGGCGGCGTACAGAGGGGTCGCCCTCATCAACGTCACTTTCGAATGAGATGTCCTGTGGGGCAAAGTCAGGTCTCTTTAGGTGACTGTTGTGACTTGCATGTTTCTAATGGGCATATGTGGTGTGCTACTTCACCTGAGTGGAAGTACAGTGGTTCCTCTTTTAAAAGTTGTAAGCTTACACCGCGGGACTTAGATGTACCCAGCGTCACAGCTTCATTGCTCCAGACCTCCACAAAGGGGAGTTAGGACACTCATTATGCAGTTGGGTCCCAAGGTTTTAATATGACCATTCATATCGAGTGGTTCCCATGACGAATTTGACGCAAGCTACCCGTCCCTGGTGACTTTCTTCAGCAAAGATGGCTGACAAAACATTACGGAGGAAGCAAATGTCAGTAATTATAACATTATAATGAGTCAAGCTAAAAATGTACAATTGAGAGGAATATGTTAGTTAATGTAGAGACAAACGATTGTGCATATTTTTTGGTCATAAATTTAATTTACGAAAATTGTGATTTAGCAAGTTATTAACTGACTAGCTAACAGTAGCCAGCTAGCTAGCAGTGTTATGGCATGAGTACAGTATGACATTGTAATTTGTGTTGCTTAATGTTTTAGGGACTCCTGAGAAAACCAGCAAACCAGGCTGTCGTCTTTGGAAACAATGGATGTGAAGAATCTAGCAAACTAAAGCCTTTACCGCAAATTTAATGTAGAATTGTGCAATTGCGTGTAAGAGGGCGAGGAATGAGATGGGAGTAACAATAATTTGTTTCAAGTTGGGGAGGGGGTCTAATAGCTGAACAATCGACTATTCATCCTTTACTAAAGAATAGTCTAATAGCCGAGCTAGGTGTGAAACCCCCCCCTCCTATCACAGACCAGATTTTCCCTAACGTCCAAGGGGTAGCTTGCTACTCAATGTAATAAAGTAATGACTTTTCAAACAAGTTACATTACACGTTATGTTGGCTGATAATTTGTTAGCTACACTGTCCTTACGAACCACATAGCATATCATTACAGCAGTATGAACCGGTATGTTAGCTAGCTACCTAACGTTAGTAGTTATACATCAATCTTGCCAGTATTTTAACTATAGACTATCTAACTCTCCAAGGTTTATTGACTTGATTATTCCAATCATTCTTAGCTTAGCTAAATGTTATAGTCGTGGTGCGTTCTCAATGGACATTTGGGTGCTTTCATAAATTATCTCCGGCTATCTAAACCGATTTCAGAGCGCTCTCGTCTGAGTGTACCAGAGCGCAGAATAATGAATTTATGAGCGCTCAACACCCGTTGAATATGACCGGTGTCAGTAAACGTTGGCAAAAAAGCGTAATTAAATTGTTTCCAGCAGCACAGTTACAGTCACCAGCGCTCTGGTTAACACGAAAACTGCATAACCAGCTCTGCTAGGGTGATTAAAATGGTCAGAGTGGTCTCATTTGTGTCTGGAAGTAGCTAGCAAGCTATTCAACGTTAGCTTGGGTGCTTATCTGCCGTTGTAAGGCCAGAACGTTGAAATCAACCCTACTCCTCAGCCCGAACGTCCAGTGTGCGCTCCGACAGTGAAACGGTCTGAATTTACAAACTGACAATCTGACAACGCTCTGAATTTATGAGCATCGCATTGTACAGCGCCATATTTTCCATTCCATCCTAACAGAAACCCAGAGGGTTTTTCGTTTTTCATGGAATAGGAATGGAACACCATAATATTAAACAAATTAATTAAGCAAGTACCAGTCAAAAGTCTGGATACACCTACTTTTCTATATTTTTACTATTTTCTATATTGTAGAATAATAGTGAAGACATCACAACTATGAAATAACACATATGTAATCAGTTAAGAACTAATTGTTATTTACAAGGATAGCCTACTCCTTCCTCCCCGTTGGGGGATTGAACCCCGGTCTCCCGCGTGCAGGCAATATGGAAGTCTATAAAATGCTTCTCAAAGATGCCCTCTGGTGGTCAAACTAGCAATAACTTACATTAACAGACAAAATTACTGACAAATAGATAACGTGCCACAGAATGCTGCAGCAGCCCGCAATGTGTGCTGCAGTATGACACAACTTTTAAAGGAAGAACCACCTATACAATTAAAAGCTAAATAGTTATAGGATAACAAAATGTATTCTTACTGTGCTTACGGGTTGAAGCCATGGTTTGGAAATGTTATCTTGCAATCTAAGGACGGTAAAGAGGGAGAGTGGTAGTGTACTTCAAATCTATTGTTCTTGTTGTTTGCATTTGTTTGTTTGTTTCCACTCCAGATACAAATACCTAATTTACTTTGGAAAGTGTAAATTAATTATCTAATGGGGAATACATAGATTCCAATTTGCCAAAGAGCTTCACATACAGTATATGACACAAAAATAAACATTACATTCATAAATAGTGTAAAAGACTAAATGCTGGGTAAGAACATAAAGTCAGAATATACTTTATACATAAAATACTGACCCATCTCCTTTTTGTGACTGTTCGGGACAAGTGTCTTATCATTTAAGCCTTGTATTCCATGATGTGACTTTAAGACTCAATTTTAAAAAAATATTTAAAATAAATTACACTAACAAAACCCTAAGAATAATATACTGCAGAGTAGGGTTGCACATTTTGGGGAATATTCAGAGGTGGAAACTTTCCGTGGGAATTACGGGAATATATGGGAATTAACGGAAATATAAGGAAATTCATATTAATACCATTTAAATGTAGATGTTTTTGCATTGGATATATTTACCAGATCATATGGAGACAGAAACAATATGAATTTAACTTTCACTGAACAACAAAAGAAAGGGAATATTGAATGATCCCCAATGATCCATCGCATCTCCCAAAAACGTTTTCAACATACATCTGTAAAATGATAGTCTAGAAACTAAAGCTTTGGTTGTCTTCCTCTCAGGCTTCCATGTCTTCTCCCTGGACCTCCTCAATGTCCACCTCTTGAACATCAGACTCTGAGGCCACATCTTCACTGTCACTTTCCAACCTTGTTGAGGGTGGCTCGTTGTCAGGCTCAAAAAGCCTCAAATTTGCCCGGATGGCCACCAATTTTTCAACCCTTGTATTCGCCAGACTGTTGTGTGCTTTGGTGTGTGTGTTCCCAAACAAGGACCAGTTGCGCTCTGAGGCGGCTGATGTTGGTGGGATTTGGAGGATGATGGAGGCAACAGGGAAAAGAGCCTAAGATCCACAGTCCCTTCCACCAGGTGGCTGATGAGATATACTACCGTTCAAAAGTTTGGGGTCACTTAGAAATGTCTTTGTTTTTGAAGGAAAAGCACATTTTCTGTCCATTAAAATAACATTGAATTGATCAGAAATACAGTGTAGGAATTGTTAATGTTGTAAATGTATATTGTAGCTGGAAACGGCAGATTTTTTATGAAATATCTACATAGGCGTACAGAGGCCCATTATCAGCAACCTTCAGTCCTGTGTTCCAATGGCACGTTGTGTTAGCTAAACCAAGTTTATAATTTTAAAAGGCTAATTGATCATTAGAAAACCCTCATGCAGTTATGTTAGCACAGCTGAAAACTGGAACAAATAAAACAGGCCTCTTTAGACTAGTTGAGTAACTGGAGCATCAGCATTTGTGGGTTCAATTACAGGCTCAAAATGGTAAGAAACAAAGATTTTCTTCTGATACTCGTAAGTCTATTCTTGTTCTGAATAATAAAGGCCATCATGTATTATTCCAGCCCAGGTGCAATTTAGAAGTGAATGGTGGGATGTGAACGATGTTAGACGACACACCCCTTTCAACAGCAACATGCATACTATAAACAGACCAAACTCATCTTATCTTCTCTTATTATCTTTGTTTTTTGTGAGGAAAAAAGCATGGCGTCGCGCAAAAACTACCCATCGTCAGATTACATTCGATTTCTAGAAAGTGTTTTACTCAATTATTTCGATCCATGGTGAGCTCACCCGTGATGTGATTAATTATAATAGTAATTGCTATTAGCTAATTCAATATTGTAGTTTATGTCAACCGAGAGTTAAAAAATATGACCTCTTGTGTTATGTCAATCTTTCCTCAGTTAGCACTTGGACAAACGTAGCCCACATTTCTCCGGTTTGGATGATTGTGTTATGCTGTAGATACTTCTGTGAATGTCTGAACATTGCATCCAAAAATAAACTTCTCACATTCACGACATAGCTTTGTCAGGACTGTGTTTGTGCAAAATGTTTCTGAAAAAACAGTGTGGCCAGCTCAAATGCTGATTGTTTCGTCATTCGAAACTGGCCGTTCTAAATAAGCGTTCTAAATAAGCTTTCTAATCACACCGGTTTGATTGTATGCCACAGGGAGCACTGTAGATTGATCACACCCGTGTGTTGGTACGTGTGAAAAGGTTAACATTATTTTGAATTCTCATGTGTTTGTTGTTCCCCTATATGTACCCCAAAAGATCATTGACCAAATGTAGGGTGTCTGAATCATTCAGTGGGGTCTTGCTCTGACATGTCATTAACATTATATCCAAAACGTTCGATTCCGTAGCCAAATACACTTGTTTTTGTGAGGAATTAATATGAAGAGTGTATACTAAAATATGAAAATACTACATGTCATGTCTCAAAATCGATATCCATCTTACCTCTATATTGTTTTATGTCCTGGAAAAATGTGACAAGTTCAATGGGAACGTGAGCCTGTCAGGTTGAAAGTATCCTTAATTCTTTCACGGAATCCAGCCTAGCTGACACCATGCAAATATCTTGAAATTAGACCACTTTTTTTCTCTGCCCTCAATTGATTTAGTCACTCTAATTTTGGCCATCCTATAAGGGAAACACTTTTGAACATATTATGATAGAGACATGAGGTTTGGACCATGGTTTTTCTTAGAGAATTATCTACACAATTAACTGATTATTTTACCCATTGGTCAACAGATTGGATTGGACACCCTACCAAAAGTATAGTGGTATAACCAGCTTTCACTCAAATACTCCTCAACCAACCCATATTTGTAGATGTGGATCTCCTAACAATTTTGATGTGCAATAATTGTCACGACTTCCACCGAAGGTGGTTCCTCTCCCTGTTCGGGCGGCGCTCGGCGGTCGTCGTCGCTGGTCTACTGGCTGCCACCGATCCCTTTTCTTTTTCGTTTGGTTTTGTCTGTTTTGTTGTTCACCTGTGTCTAGTTTAGGTTAATTAGGTGGTTATTTAATCTCGCCCTGCCCTCTAGGTTTTGTGCGGGATTGTTTGTGTAGCTGTCATTTTTGGTTTGGGATGTGTTTGGTTTGTTCTGTTGAACAGGTGTTTTTTCTGGACTGCGTTCCTGTTGTTTAGTGGCTGCTGTTGTGGTCTGTGCCTGTTCTTGATGGACTAGTAAATAAACGGCCTTCTTGCAATTTGCTCTCTCCTGCGCCTGACTCCACACCCACCTCTCCTAGGGAGAACCTGACAATAATGACATACATAAAACTATGTTTCAGAGTAAATGTAAGAGTGTAACTTCTGCACCTCTTTTTGCCGCAACCTGGGTTTGAAACACAGACCCTGTGAACACATTGACACTTTGCTCTACAAAAGCTGGGGCCCTTTGCAAGGGAAACAACTACTTCAATTTCTCAGAGCGGGTGACGTCACCGATTGAACACTACTAGTGCAAACCTAGCGAGCCATTTCATATTGGCTACACTCATCCCTTGTTTGACCTCCTTCAACTGAAAGAAACCCCAGCAGTCAGGCAGAGCCCGACTGAGTGATCCAGTTCACGGCACCAATGTAACAGTGTAACACTTGATTTGGATGGTCCCATACACAGTGCCTTCAGAAAGTATTTACACCTAGTGCTGTTGCGGTGACTGTATTATTGCCACATCTGCAGTCATGATGCAGTAAAATTCCACGTGACCTTTGAGTCATGGTAATATCCTTTTATGCACTCTGGACATGTGTTGGTAGTACCCAACTTGCTAATGACTATCTGGTCGCTAATGGCCTGGTACTCAGCGCTCTCTTGTCCCACTAACCAGTCTGAGATCAATGCAAATAGAACTCAAAATCACATCAAACACTTATCATCAAGACAGTATCGTGCTTTTAAAACTAACCTCAATGTGATGATCAATTTGAAAAAAGAAGTTCAACAACAGGTTGAAACTGATTGGAACATTGTTGTGGATGTTGTTTCAAAGCATAACACAACGAAATGGACAGGTGGTGATTAATTTAAAACACACATATGCATATTTGAGCTGATGCATAGGCATAGGACTATATGTGAGCCCAAGCCCCCCCCCCCAAAAAAATGAATTAAAATAATGATTGTGCATTATATACAATACATAGCACAGTAGAAAAATATAAAACTGATTTAAGATGTCTTTAGTACATAATTTGTCTAACCTATACTCCAAAATGTAACAAATTCTAGCATTTGAATGTGGACTGAATTAGTATGCATACTGGATGGACTGGTTACCAAACAATGGTTGATGCGTGGAGTGAAAAAACTGTTCTTATAAGCCCAGACATTTCTATATGCAATCATGTGTGAAAGCGGAGTTTTGATGGTACCCATTAAATAGAGCAGGATCCCAGCTGCATCTATATTGATTTCTCAGCTGATTATATTAAGCACATGCTCCGCTGTAAAACTGAAGTTGCCTACCCAGCATCATCAAAAACGAACTGGCTGGAAAGCATTCACTATTTGAGTGCATATGAATGATACATTTTTTCCCATGCCTGTTCCTGCCCATTTGTTAATTAGCCATTCTAAATCTAAACTAATTTAAAACAGTAAAGAATAGACTAAAATGAGAATAGTCTGATGGGTGCAAATATGATCACTTGATGAGAAACAGATGGGCAGCACATAGGCGCACATAAACGGCTTGTATGCCACTTATATGTGTGGAGGCTTGGAGATGATAAATGTGTTTATGTTAAATAAAAGTCAATTTGACCATTGCAAAAGTCTTTTGCATGACAATAACCGACTGACAAAATGTAATGACAGCACTTTGACCTTTTCCACATTTTGTTATGTTACAGCCTTAATTTTAAAATGGGTTGAATTGAGATTTGTGCCACCGGCCTACACACAATACCCCCAATTTTCAGTGGAATTATGTAAAAAAAAATGTTTACAAATTCATAGAAACTGAAAAGTATTGAGTCATTAACTATTCAACCACTTTATTATGGCAAGCCTAAATAAATTCAGGAGTAAAAATTAACAACTCTCATAAAAATTTGTATGGACTCACTCTATGTGCAATAATAGTGTTGAACATCATTTTTGAATAACTACCTCATCTCTGTACCCCACACATACTGTATAATTATCTGAAAGGTCCCTAAGTCAAGCAGTTTATTTCAAACACAGATTCAACCAGAAAGACCAGGGAGATTTTCCAATGCCTCGCAAAGGCACTTATTGGTAGATAGGTTCAAAAAAGCAGACATTGAAAATCTCTTTGACCATGGTTATTAATTACACTTTGAAAGGTGTATCAATACACACAGTCACTACAAAAGATAGAGGCATCTTTCCTAACTCAGTTGCCGGAATGGAACGAAACCGCTCAGGGATTTCACCATGAGGCCAATGGTGACTTTAAAAAACGTATAGTTTAATGGCTGTTATATGAGAACACTGAGGATGGATCAAAAACATTGGTGTTTAGGTTAATATTGTGGAGAAACTACAGAGTGAAAAGAAGGAAGCCTGTACAGAAAAAATATATTAAAAAACATCCTGTTTGCAATAAGGAAATAAAGTAAAACTGCAAAAAACGTGTCAAAGAAATGACCTTTATGTCCTCAACACAAAGCGTTATGTTTGGGGCAAATCCAACAAAACACATCACTGAGTACCACTATTCATGTTTTCAAGCATGTTGTGGCTGCATCATGTTATGGTTATGCTTGTCTTTGGAAAGGACAATGGAGTTTTTTGTTGTTGATAAAACGAAACAGAATAGAGCCAAGCACAGGCAAAATCCTAGAGGAAAACCTGGTTCAGTCTGCTTTCCAACAGACACTGGGATACAAACCTGGGATACAAACTCACCTTTCAGCAGGACAATAACCTTAAACACAAGGCCAAAAATTCACTGGAGTTGCTTACCAAGATAACATTAACAATTCCTGAGTGGCCTAGTTCCAGTTTTGAAATCTATGGCAAGACTTGAAAATGGTTGTCTAGTAATGATCAACAACCAACAGAACAGAGATTGAAGAATTTTTTAAAGAATAATGTGAAAATAATGTACAATCCAGGTGTGCAAAGCTCTTACAGACTTGTAATCGATGCCAAAGAGCATTCTAACATGTAATGAATACTTATGTGAGATATTTATGTTTTTCATTTTCAATGAATTTACAAATATTTCTAAAAACATGTTTTTTTCAATTTGTCATTATGGGTTATTGTGTATAGATAGGTGCAAAACATGTATATTTAATCAATTTTGAATTCAGGCTTTAACACAACAAACTCTGGAATAAGTCAAAGGATATTAACACTTTCTGAAGGCAATGCCGAGGATCTACAGAGGGTTATACTATCAACAAACTATCTGTTGATAACCAACTGATTGCTAAAGTTATGGTTAGGGTTTGGGTTAGGTTAAGTGTTAAGTTCAGGGTTAGAATAAGGGTTAAGGTTAGGGTTAGTAGATAGTAGGTTGAAATGGTGTGTACAGTTAATGAACATCTACTGAACATCTACAAACCATCTACTTGGGACTATCCAAATAAAGTGTTGCCTAACAGTGTTGCTACCGTCCTTCTCTTTGGCCCAACCTGGGCTCCAAGGACTCTCTGAACATGTCACCAATTAAGCTTCTTTACCAGTGACTCCACAAAAGCTGTGGCCCTTGCAGAAAAAGGGAATCAACTACTTCTAGGTATCAGAACTGGTGACAATGGTATGTTTCTAGCGCGCACCTCTAACTAGCTAGCCATTTCATATCGGCAACAAGAATGTGAAAATGAAGGGCTGGGGATTTAGGGAAAATACTTAAACAAAAACTGTCAACAAATAGACTTTGTTTTCTTCCTTCCCTCTAGTTCCTTGCATTGTTGTGTCTGTTGTTGTGTCTGTGACATATAGTAAGCCCCAGACTCACTGGACGGCACTCAAGTTGAGACGGTGATAGACAATCGAGATTGTTTATGCCAATGAAGACGTAAGGGGAAACAAGTTTTATAATAGCGGAGACGAAATCTATGAAGACTCCATCTATGAAACTGACTAGAGAAACATGACTGTGGACGTTACCCCTAGGAGTAGATTAGGTAACAAACAAATACACATGCATACACTCGCACATGCACACACACACACACACACCTTGTGTTGGCTATTCATTTCCTGGTGTTGTTTTGATCTTTTTCAGATGACAGCTACAAGAAGGTTCTGGAGACCAGGAATAATGGTGAGATGAGACGGTAGTTCCCTTGTTCTCTCAACATATTTTATCAAAGCCCAAACTCTAAAGGATTACATTGGAGTAGATCGTTCTTGTAAATTGGGAATTTATGAATCCCTAATGAGCTTAGTTCAAACCTAAATGTAAGCTTATTTTACTCCATTGTTTGTAAACATTGCTTTTTGACAAAATAGTGGCGGCGTAACCACTTATTATTTGAACTGCAGATTGTCCCTTTAAACTCTACCACAATATTATCCAAACTCACAGGCGTTAATACCTGAAACAGTAATTATGATAATAATACAATTCTTATAAATGAGGTTAGGGTTAGGGTTAAGGGTTAGGGTTAAGTTGGCATTCTGTCCTTTGTTGTGAAGAGAGCAAGGTGTTGTTTGCAGCTTCTCTGGGACTTATATCACCCTGGACTACCCTAACCTTTACTGCTCCAGCGTTCCGCCAGTGGAACTCCTCCCACATTCCACTGAAAAGGCAGAGCGCGAAATTCAAAATATATTTTTTAGAAATATTTAACTTTCACACATTAACAAGTCCAATACAGCAAATGAAAGGTACACATCTTGTGAATCCAGCCAACATGTCCGATTTTTAAAATGTTTTACAGCGAAAACAGCACGTATATTTATGTTAGCTCACCACCAAATACAAAAAAGGACAGACATTTTTCACAGCACAGGTAGCATGCACAAAGCCAACCTAACTAACCAAGAACCAACCAAACTAACCAAGAAACAACTTCATCAGATGACAGTCTTATAACATGTTACACAATAAATCTATGTTTTGTTCGAAAAATGTGCATATTTGAGGTATAAATCAGTTTTACATTGCAGCTACCATCACAGCTACCGTCAAAAATAGCACCGAAGCAGCCAGAGTAATTATAGAGACCAACGTGGAATACCTAAATACTCATCATAAAACATTTCTGAAAAATGCATCGTGTACAGCAAATGAAAGACAAGCATCTTGTGAATCCAGCCAATATTTCAGATTTTTTAAGTGTTTTACAGCGAAAACACAATATAGCATTATATTAGCTTACTACAATAGCCTACCACACTACCGCATTCATTCATCAAGGCACGTTAGCGATAGCAATAGGCACGTTAGCGTTAGCGAATAAACCAGCAAAATATATTAATTTTCACTAACCTTCATAAACTTTCCTCAGATGACAGTCCTATAACATCAGGTTATACATACACTTATGTTTTGTTCGAAAATGTGCATATTTAGAGCTGAAATCAGTGGTTATCCATTATGCTAACGTAGCTTCTTTTTCCCAGAATGTGCGGATATTTCTATTAGACTCTCACCTATTCTGACCAAATAGCTATTCATAAACATTACAAAAAAATACATGTTGTATAGGAAATGATAGATACACTAGTTCTTAATGCAATCGCAGTGTTAGAATTCTAAAAATATCTTCATTACGACATAAGGCTTATGTTATAGCGAGAGAGTGGCCAAAACCTGGGCGCAAAACTACTAGTATACAGTTCGACAGATATATGAAATAGCATCACAAAATGGGTCCTACTTTTGGTGATCTTCCATCAGAATGTTGGACAAGGGGTCCTTTGTCCAGAACAGTCGTTGTTTGGATTTAGAACATCGTTTTTCCCTCTTGAATTAGCAAGCACACTGGCCAAGTGGCGCGAAGCTCTCCATCGTCAACAAACTCAGAGAACGGAACACGCCTAACGTCCCGAATAAATTTCAAAAATCTAATAAAACTATATTGAAAAAACATACTTTACGATGATATTGTCACATGTATCAAATAAAATCAAAGCCGGAGATTGTAGTCGCCTATAACGACAGCTATTCAGAAGGCAAATCCAGGACCAACTTTGCGCCTTCCTGAAAACATGAAATGGGTGACACGTCATTCCAAGAGGACGTATTCCATCTCAGACCAAGATAAACACTCAATTTCTTCTCTCACTGCATCTTGACATCCAGGGGAAGGTGTATGACGTGCATGTATACTAATAGGTATCATGCCCATTTATAGGCAGGACCCAGAAGAGAGCATCGATTTCAGATTTTCCACTTCCTGGTCAGGAAGTTTGTGCCAAATGAGTTTTGTTTCACTCACAGATATAATTCAAACGGTTTTAGAAACTAGAGAGTGTTTTCTATCCAATAGTAATAATAATATGCATATTGTACGAGCAAGAATTGAGTACGGGGCCGTTTAAATTGGGCACGTTTTTCCCCCAAAGTGACAACAGCGCCCTCTGTCCTCATCAGGTTAATGTCTTCGTTAACACAGGATGAGCCTACAACTCAGCCGCAGGTACACACACACACGCACACACGCACACACGCACAGCTCAGGCACAGGTAGAAGTTTTCCACAACTGATAAGATCACACAGTAATTGAATAATCTCCATATCAGTTATATGACTGTGATGGTACTAGGCATCTTCACAGGCATCTTCACAGCCCCTGTTAGGGGAGTCTACTACATCAGCTTCTCTGGACATAACTAATTCAATACACCCATGGGTCTGAAGTTGATGAATAATGGCAACCAGATAGAATCAGTCTACAACCATGCTTCAGAGTTCCGCACGCCAGAAGACAGCCACCAACGGCATCTCTCTGAATCTGGATGTGGGAGACCAGGTCTACATACAACACTTTGCAAACACAAATAATGATCCAAATTAAGATGGCAGACTTAACACAGCAGTGCAGATCACCTCAAGAGAAAAATGTAAAGATGAGAGAATGCCAAAAGTGTGCAAAGCTGTCATCAAAGCAAATGGTGGGTACTTTGAAGAATCTCAAATATAAAATATATTCTGATTTGTTTAACACTTTTTTGGTTACTACATGATTCCATGTGTTATTTCATAGTTTTGATGTCTTCACTTTTATTCTACAATGTAGAAAATAATAAAAAAAATTAAGAAAAACCCTTGAATGAGTTTGAATATTACTCTTACAGAATTTCCTTGTGGGCGAAGATATTTAATCAAAGGCTATGGGATGATCATTTGTTTTTAACTAGGACAGAATAAATTATAACTGACTTTTTCCGACATAACATAGGTACAGCAGATCTCCTTACTGTATGGGACACTTTAAAACTTTACACCTTTAAAAACAAAAACAAAATAGGTCAAAAGAGTCCATATTTACAAAGGAAATGGAAGGACTAACAGTACAGAGAGATTTCAATAAAACGTCTGCCATAGATGCTCAGAATAAGTTAGAGGAAAAACAAAAAGAAATGGAGGAACTTATTCAAGAAAGATCAAGTGTTAAATATTTTAAAAAATTAAAGTGAACTGGATGGAATATTGGGAAAAATGCACCAAATTATTTTTTTTATCTTCAACATAGAAAGGCTACCAAAAATAATGTAATTTTTTAAAATTAAAAATGTAAAATAACAGCTGTACAGAAAGACTCATGTGAAGGCCAAATTACAGAGAAGGAACTTATTGATGCAATCAATGAAAGCCTTTAAGTCCGGGAAAACTCCAGGGCTGGATAGCATACCAGTGGAGGTATACTGAACCTTTTTTGATATACTCTTACACTTCAGCAAAACACCAGTCTCAATGTCAACAGTGTAGAGGCGACTCCGGGATGCTGGCCTTCTAGTCAGAGTTGCAAAGAAAAAGCCATATCTCAGACTGGCCAATAAAAATAAAAGATTAAGATGGGCAAAAGAACACAGACACTGGACAGAGGAACTCTGCGTAGAAAGCCAGCATCTCGGAGTTGCCTCTCACTGTGGACGTTGAGACTGGTGTTTTACGGGTACTATTTAATGAAGCTGCCAGCTGAGGACTTGTGAGGTGTCTGTTTCTCAAACTACACACTCTATTGTACTTGTCCTCTTGATCAGTTTTGCACTGGGCCTCCCACCACTCTTTATATTCTGGTTAGAGCAAGTTTGCGCTGTTCTGTGAAGGGAGTAGTACACAGCGTTGTACCAGATCTTCAGTTTCTTGGCAATTTCTTGCATGGAATAGCCTTAATTTCTCCAAACAAGAATAGACTGACGAGTTTCAGAAGAAAGTTCTTTGTTTAAGAAATTTCCAGCTACAATAGTCATTTACAACATTAACAATGTCTACACTGTATTTCTGATCCAATTGATATTATTTTAACCCTTTCATGCGTGAGTTCCAAATCTCATTAATGGTCGCCGGGGTGTGAATTTTTTTATGCGCGTGGTATTAGAACGTTCTCTCCATTCCAGAATGTGATTGTTACGTAACAGTACATTTATTCTGCCCTCAAACCAAAGCACGCAGCCTGTTTTTATTTATAGGCTGTTTTCAACTTGTCAATTTTATATTATTTTCAAACAAGTATTTTATTTTCTAATAACAGTTTGAATTGAGGTGTGTTCCGCCTTATTCATTCACATAAAAGTAGTCATTTTTACTTTTGCGGACAAATAAATGTTTTGGACATTTCTGACCCTGACAAAATTCCCCAAACAATTCTCAATTGTTTGTGCAGTTCAAGTCTGCAGACATTTGCTCATCTGCCGTCCTGCATACACATGTCCATATTGTCCGTCTGTTGCCTGCATCGCAATCAAAGTTGTTTTCGTTACCAATAATAACTTTATTGAGATTTGGCTCGACATTTTCTATCTCTGTAAAATTGAACAGTTTACCGTCTGGTTGAAATATGATCGATTATGTATGTTAAAAACAACCTGAGGATTGATTATAAAAACCTTTGACATGTTTCTAAGAACATTACGGATACTTTTTGGAATTTTCGTCTGCCCTTCAGTACCAGAATGAGCTTGTGGTTTTCTGAACATAACGTGCAAACCAAATGGCGATTTTTGGTTATAAAACTGATCTTTATCGAACAAAAATAACATTTATTGTGTAACTGGGAGTCTCGTGAGTACAAACATCCGAAGATTATCAAAGGTAAGCGATTCTGGAGACCAGGAATAATGGTGAGATGAGACGGTAGTTCCCTTGTTCTCTCAACATATTTTATCAAAGCCCAAACTCTAAAGGATTACATTGGAGTAGATCGTTCTTGTAAATTGGGAATTTATGAATCCCTAATGAGCTTAGTTCAAACCTAAATGTAAGCTTATTTTACTCCATTGTTTGTAAACATTGCTTTTTGAAAAAATAGTGGCGGCGTAACCACTTATTATTTGAACTGCAGATTGTCCCTTTAAACTCTACCACAATATTATCCAAACTCACAGGCGTTAATACCTGAAACAGTAATTATGATAATAATACAATTCTTATAAATGAGGTTAGGGTTAGGGTTAAGGGTTAGGGTTAAGTTGGCATTCTGTCCTTTGTTGTGAAGAGAGCAAGGTGTTGTTTGCAGCTTCTCTGGGACTTATATCACCCTGGACTACCCTAACCTTTACTGCTCCAGCGTTCCGCCAGTGGAACTCCTCCCACATTCCACTGAAAAGGCAGAGCGCGAAATTCAAAATATATTTTTTAGAAATATTTAACTTTCACACATTAACAAGTCCAATACAGCAAATGAAAGGTACACATCTTGTGAATCCAGCCAACATGTCCGATTTTTAAAATGTTTTACAGCGAAAACAGCACGTATATTTATGTTAGCTCACCACCAAATACAAAAAAGGACAGACATTTTTCACAGCACAGGTAGCATGCACAAAGCCAACCTAACTAACCAAGAACCAACCAAACTAACCAAGAAACAACTTCATCAGATGACAGTCTTATAACATGTTACACAATAAATCTATGTTTTGTTCGAAAAATGTGCATATTTGAGGTATAAATCAGTTTTACATTGCAGCTACCATCACAGCTACCGTCAAAAATAGCACCGAAGCAGCCAGAGTAATTATAGAGACCAACGTGGAATACCTAAATACTCATCATAAAACATTTCTGAAAAATGCATCGTGTACAGCAAATGAAAGACAAGCATCTTGTGAATCCAGCCAATATTTCAGATTTTTTAAGTGTTTTACAGCGAAAACACAATATAGCATTATATTAGCTTACTACAATAGCCTACCACACTACCGCATTCATTCATCAAGGCACGTTAGCGATAGCAATAGGCACGTTAGCGTTAGCGAATAAACCAGCAAAATATATTAATTTTCACTAACCTTCATAAACTTTCCTCAGATGACAGTCCTATAACATCAGGTTATACATACACTTATGTTTTGTTCGAAAATGTGCATATTTAGAGCTGAAATCAGTGGTTATCCATTATGCTAACGTAGCTTCTTTTTCCCAGAATGTGCGGATATTTCTATTAGACTCTCACCTATTCTGACCAAATAGCTATTCATAAACATTACAAAAAAATACATGTTGTATAGGAAATGATAGATACACTAGTTCTTAATGCAATCGCAGTGTTAGAATTCTAAAAATATCTTCATTACGACATAAGGCTTATGTTATAGCGAGAGAGTGGCCAAAACCTGGGCGCAAAACTACTAGTATACAGTTCGACAGATATATGAAATAGCATCACAAAATGGGTCCTACTTTTGGTGATCTTCCATCAGAATGTTGGACAAGGGGTCCTTTGTCCAGAACAGTCGTTGTTTGGATTTAGAACATCGTTTTTCCCTCTTGAATTAGCAAGCACACTGGCCAAGTGGCGCGAAGCTCTCCATCGTCAACAAACTCAGAGAACGGAACACGCCTAACGTCCCGAATAAATTTCAAAAATCTAATAAAACTATATTGAAAAAACATACTTTACGATGATATTGTCACATGTATCAAATAAAATCAAAGCCGGAGATTGTAGTCGCCTATAACGACAGCTATTCAGAAGGCAAATCCAGGACCAACTTTGCGCCTTCCTGAAAACATGAAATGGGTGACACGTCATTCCAAGAGGACGTATTCCATCTCAGACCAAGATAAACACTCAATTTCTTCTCTCACTGCATCTTGACATCCAGGGGAAGGTGTATGACGTGCATGTATACTAATAGGTATCATGCCCATTTATAGGCAGGACCCAGAAGAGAGCATCGATTTCAGATTTTCCACTTCCTGGTCAGGAAGTTTGTGCCAAATGAGTTTTGTTTCACTCACAGATATAATTCAAACGGTTTTAGAAACTAGAGAGTGTTTTCTATCCAATAGTAATAATAATATGCATATTGTACGAGCAAGAATTGAGTACGGGGCCGTTTAAATTGGGCACGTTTTTCCCCCAAAGTGACAACAGCGCCCTCTGTCCTCATCAGGTTAATGTCTTCGTTAACACAGGATGAGCCTACAACTCAGCCGCAGGTACACACACACACGCACACACGCACACACGCACAGCTCAGGCACAGGTAGAAGTTTTCCACAACTGATAAGATCACACAGTAATTGAATAATCTCCATATCAGTTATATGACTGTGATGGTACTAGGCATCTTCACAGGCATCTTCACAGCCCCTGTTAGGGGAGTCTACTACATCAGCTTCTCTGGACATAACTAATTCAATACACCCATGGGTCTGAAGTTGATGAATAATGGCAACCAGATAGAATCAGTCTACAACCATGCTTCAGAGTTCCGCACGCCAGAAGACAGCCACCAACGGCATCTCTCTGAATCTGGATGTGGGAGACCAGGTCTACATACAACACTTTGCAAACACAAATAATGATCCAAATTAAGATGGCAGACTTAACACAGCAGTGCAGATCACCTCAAGAGAAAAATGTAAAGATGAGAGAATGCCAAAAGTGTGCAAAGCTGTCATCAAAGCAAATGGTGGGTACTTTGAAGAATCTCAAATATAAAATATATTCTGATTTGTTTAACACTTTTTTGGTTACTACATGATTCCATGTGTTATTTCATAGTTTTGATGTCTTCACTTTTATTCTACAATGTAGAAAATAATAAAAAAAATTAAGAAAAACCCTTGAATGAGTTTGAATATTACTCTTACAGAATTTCCTTGTGGGCGAAGATATTTAATCAAAGGCTATGGGATGATCATTTGTTTTTAACTAGGACAGAATAAATTATAACTGACTTTTTCCGACATAACATAGGTACAGCAGATCTCCTTACTGTATGGGACACTTTAAAACTTTACACCTTTAAAAACAAAAACAAAATAGGTCAAAAGAGTCCATATTTACAAAGGAAATGGAAGGACTAACAGTACAGAGAGATTTCAATAAAACGTCTGCCATAGATGCTCAGAATAAGTTAGAGGAAAAACAAAAAGAAATGGAGGAACTTATTCAAGAAAGATCAAGTGTTAAATATTTTAAAAAATTAAAGTGAACTGGATGGAATATTGGGAAAAATGCACCAAATTATTTTTTTTATCTTCAACATAGAAATGCTACCAAAAATAATGTAATTTTTTAAAATTAAAAATGTAAAATAACAGCTGTACAGAAAGACTCATGTGAAGGCCAAATTACAGAGAAGGAACTTATTGATGCAATCAATGAAAGCCTTTAAGTCCGGGAAAACTCCAGGGCTGGATAGCATACCAGTGGAGGTATACTGAACCTTTTTTGATATACTCTTACACTTCAGCAAAACACCAGTCTCAATGTCAACAGTGTAGAGGCGACTCCGGGATGCTGGCCTTCTAGTCAGAGTTGCAAAGAAAAAGCCATATCTCAGACTGGCCAATAAAAATAAAAGATTAAGATGGGCAAAAGAACACAGACACTGGACAGAGGAACTCTGCGTAGAAAGCCAGCATCTCGGAGTTGCCTCTCACTGTGGACGTTGAGACTGGTGTTTTACGGGTACTATTTAATGAAGCTGCCAGCTGAGGACTTGTGAGGTGTCTGTTTCTCAAACTACACACTCTATTGTACTTGTCCTCTTGATCAGTTTTGCACTGGGCCTCCCACCACTCTTTATATTCTGGTTAGAGCAAGTTTGCGCTGTTCTGTGAAGGGAGTAGTACACAGCGTTGTACCAGATCTTCAGTTTCTTGGCAATTTCTTGCATGGAATAGCCTTAATTTCTCCAAACAAGAATAGACTGACGAGTTTCAGAAGAAAGTTCTTTGTTTAAGAAATTTCCAGCTACAATAGTCATTTACAACATTAACAATGTCTACACTGTATTTCTGATCCAATTGATATTATTTTAACCCTTTCATGCGTGAGTTCCAAATCTCATTAATGGTCGCCGGGGTGTGAATTTTTTTATGCGCGTGGTATTAGAACGTTCTCTCCATTCCAGAATGTGATTGTTACGTAACAGTACATTTATTCTGCCCTCAAACCAAAGCACGCAGCCTGTTTTTATTTATAGGCTGTTTTCAACTTGTCAATTTTATATTATTTTCAAACAAGTATTTTATTTTCTAATAACAGTTTGAATTGAGGTGTGTTCCGCCTTATTCATTCACATAAAAGTAGTCATTTTTACTTTTGCGGACAAATAAATGTTTTGGACATTTCTGACCCTGACAAAATTCCCCAAACAATTCTCAATTGTTTGTGCAGTTCAAGTCTGCAGACATTTGCTCATCTGCCGTCCTGCATACACATGTCCATATTGTCCGTCTGTTGCCTGCATCGCAATCAAAGTTGTTTTCGTTACCAATAATAACTTTATTGAGATTTGGCTCGACATTTTCTATCTCTGTAAAATTGAACAGTTTAATAATGGTGAGATGAGACGGTAGTTCCCTTGTTCTCTCAACATATTTTATCAAAGCCCAAACTCTAAAGGATTACATTGGAGTAGATCGTTCTTGTAAATTGGGAATTTATGAATCCCTAATGAGCTTAGTTCAAACCTAAATGTAAGCTTATTTTACTCCATTGTTTGTAAACATTGCTTTTTGAAAAAATAGTGGCGGCGTAACCACTTATTATTTGAACTGCAGATTGTCCCTTTAAACTCTACCACAATATTATCCAAACTCACAGGCGTTAATACCTGAAACAGTAATTATGATAATAATACAATTCTTATAAATGAGGTTAGGGTTAGGGTTAGGGTTAGGGTTAGGGTTAAGGGTTAGGGTTAAGTTGGCATTCTGTCCTTTGTTGTGAAGAGAGCAAGGTGTTGTTTGCAGCTTCTCTGGGACTTATATCACCCTGGACTACCCTAACCTTTACTGCTCCAGCGTTCCGCCAGCGGAACTCCTCCCACATTCCACTGAAAAGGCAGACCGCGAAATTCAAAATATATTTTTTTGAAATATTTAACTTTCACACATTAACAAGTCCAATACAGCAAATGAAAGGTACACATCTTGTGAATCCAGCCAACATGTCCGATTTTTAAAATGTTTTACAGCGAAAACAGCACGTATATTTATGTTAGCTCACCACCAAATACAAAAAAGGACAGACATTTTTCACAGCACAGGTAGCATGCACAAAACGCGTCAGTGGATGACCAGGTGTCCTTTGATTGGTTCCTGCGCACGAGAGATTTGGCTCGACATTTTCTATCTCTGTAAAATTGAACAGTTTACCGTCTGGTTGAAATATGATCGATTATGTATGTTAAAAACAACCTGAGGATTGATTATAAAAACCTTTGACATGTTTCTAAGAACATTACGGATACTTTTTGGAATTTTCGTCTGCCCTTCAGTACCAGAATGAGCTTGTGGTTTTCTGAACATAACGTGCAAACCAAATGGCGATTTTTGGTTATAAAACTGATCTTTATCGAACAAAAATAACATTTATTGTGTAACTGGGAGTCTCGTGAGTACAAACATCCGAAGATTATCAAAGGTAAGCGATTAATTTTATTGCTTTTCTGACTTTCGTGACCAAGATAATTTAAGGCTAGCTGTTCTAGCTATTCTTTTGTTCTTTGTCTAGTGATTGATAAACTCACAAACGCTTGGATTGCTTTCGCTGTAAAGCATATTTTCAAAATCTGACACCATAGGTGGTTTAACAACAAGCTAAGCTGTGTTTTGGTATATTTCACTTGTGATTTCATGATTATAAATATTTTTAGTAATATTTTTGAATTTGATACTTTTTGGAATTTGTGTCTGCCTTTCAGGGCCGGAACGAGCATGTGGTTTTCTGAACATAACGCGCAAACGAAATGGCGGATTTTGGTTATAAAACTAATCTTTATCGAACAAAAATAACATTTATTATGTAATTGGGAGTCCCGTGAGTACAAACATGCGAAGATTATCAAAGGTAAGCGATACATTTTATTGCTTTTCTGACTTTCGTGACCAAGCTAATTTAAGGCTAGCTGTTCTAGCATTGATTGATACATTCACAAACGCTTTGATTGCTTTCGCTGTAAAGCATATTTGCAAAATCTGACACGATAGGTGGATTAACAACAAGCTAAACTGTGTTTTGGTATATTTCACTTGTGATTCCATGATTATAAAATATTTTTAGTATTATTTTTTGAGTTTGGAGCGCTGCCAATTCAGCGGTTGTTTACGAAAATGATCCCGTAAAAGGGATCCGTGCGGCAAGAAGTTAACCTCACTAGGGTATGTGGGACGGTAGCGTCCCACCTCGTCAACAGCCAGTGAAACTACAGGGCGCCAAATTCAAAACAACAGAAATCCCATAATTTCAATTCCTCAAACATACAATTATTTTACACCATTTTAAAGATACACTTGTTGTAAATCCAGCCAAAGTGTCCGATTTCAAAAAGGTTTTACTAAGAAAGTACACCAAACGATTATGTTAGGTTAGAGCCAAGTCACAGAAAAAGACAGCCATTTTACCAGCCAAAGAGAGGAGTAACAAATAGCAGAAATAGAGATCAAATTAATCACTAACCTTTGATGATCTTCATCAGATCACACTCATAGGACTTCATGTTACACAATACATGTATGTTTTGTTCAGTAAAGTTCATATTTATATCCAAAAATCTGAGTTTAGGTGGGATGCTACTGTCTCACTTGGCAAAAAGACAGAGAAAATGCAGAGCGCCAAATTCAAATTAATTACTATAACAATTACTATAAAAATCAAACTTTCATTAAATCACACATGAAATATACCAAATTAAAGCTACACTGGTTGTGAATCCAGCCAACATGTCAGAATTCAAAAGGGCTTTTCGGCGAAAGCAAATGATGCTATTATCTGAGTTAGCGCCATTGTAAACAAAGAGAGATAAGCATATTTCAACCCTGCAGGCGCGACACAAAACGCAGAAATAAAAATATAATTCATGCCTTACCTTTGACGAGCTTCTGTTGTTGGCACTCCAATATGTCCCATAAACATCACAAATGATCCTTTTGTTCGATTAATTCCATCGATATATATCCAAAATGTCCATTTATTTGGCGCGTTTGATCCAGAAAAACACCGGTTCCTAATTGTGAAACGTGACTACAAAATATCTCAAAGGTTACCTGTAAACTTTGCCAAAAAATTTCAAACTACTTTTGTAATACAACTTTAGGTATTTTGTAACGTAAATAATCGATACAATTGAAGACGGGATGATCTGTGTTCAATACAGGATTAACCCTTTCACACGTACCATCACACGGGTGTGATCGTTCTACAGTGGTCCCTGAAGCGTACGATCACACCCGTGTGATTAGAACACTCATTTAGAACGCTCGTTTAGAACGGCCAGTTTCGAATGACGCAACAATCCGCGTTTGAGCTGGCCACACTTTTTTCAGAAACTATTTACACAAACACAGTCCTTACAAAGTTATGTCCAGAATGTGAGCAGTTTATTTTTGGATTCAATGTTCAGATATTCACAGAAGAATATATAGCATAACACAATCATCCTAACCGGAAAAATGTAGGCTACATTTGTCCTAGTGCTAACTGAGGAAAGATTGACCCAACACACGCAGTCATATTTTCTAACTCTCGGCTGACAAACTACAATATGAATTAGCTAATAGCAATTACTATGTATAATTAATCACATCACGGGTGAGCTCACCATTGATCGAAATAATTAGGTAAAGCACTTTTTAGAAATCGAAAGTAATCCGACGATTAGTTTCAGCGCGCACCCATGCATTTTTTCCTCACAGAAACCGAAGACAATAAGAGAAGACGAGATGAGTTTGGTCTGTTTATAGTATGCATGTTGAAGGGGTGTGTCATCTACCGTCGTTCACATCCCACCATTCATTTCCGGAAGTCCTCAAAAAATGAGTGAACTCTTACTCACCTCATTTTGTTATAACATCTTTGGTCAAACAGACGATTACGTGAACCCAGAATGCATTGAATGTCAACAAACATGGCTACACAGCTGGAATTAGCTTAGCTCATCATAATCAGTACAACCTTCAAAGAAGTATTTTACACACATATGTGCCCATTACAATCTGTGCAAGAATCGGAATGCATGATTTGTCACCTAGATTTGAAAACATGTGAATAAAACCGTAAATACACAAATAATTGCCACACAAAACATTTTCTGATAGTGATTTATTGATACAAGTGGCGCGTGCCGGCAGTCAACCACGTACCCTCTCACTGTAAACCATTCAGTGTTGTTGTTTATGTATGTAGCTAGTGAGCTAAGCTGAAGCATTAGCAATGTCTTTCAAAAGGAGACAACAAACAAATGTGGAAATTCTGGAGATTTTTTTAAAATTCTGACAATGAGTCAGAGTATGAAAGTCAGGAATCAGATTCTGACAGTGAGTGAGGAGCTGCCCCCCAACCTTGTAGCCATTGAGAACCCTGAATCTGAATTTCCCTTGTCCACTGACGAAGTCCCAGGTCCCTTTGAAGATGCTGGTGGTGATGGAGGCATACCAACAGTGAATGAAGTACAGGAGTTCTGTGGTAGCTGGAAGGCCACCAGTCATTTCACCCCTCCTGGCCCTGCTGTTTGCTTTGGCGAGTCCCAGTCTGGAGTGCAACGCCCCTTGCCATTTCCAGCTGAGGCAGAGTGCTTCAAGTTGTTTCTGACAGAGGAGCTGGTGGGAGACATAGTAGAGACCAATCGCTATGCCTTGGAGCTACAGGATAAGAGAGAGCCAGGAGTGGGGGACAACCACAATTAGTGAAATGTATACATTCCTGGTGACAGTAAAGACTGCTTTCTAGTTCTGCTGCTATGACTGCATTTCATCAACGCTACTACCATCCTAAATGACCCGTTATACAAAATAAGAAATGTTAACAGCTGGCAGTAAAGTGGCATGACAAACGAGACGTCCATGTCCTCTCCACTGTCCATACAGCAACCATGTCGGCCAAAGGGAAGGTGGACCACCTGACGGGAGAGAGAAACAAACGTCCATGTCCTCTCCACTGTCCATACAGCAACCATGTCGGCCACAGGGAAGGTGGACCACCTGACGGGAGAGAGAAACAAACCAGACAGAGAACCATCAAACCAGACTGCGTGCTTGACTATTACCTCAAAATGGGGGCAGTGGATAAGGCTGACATGATAAACAGCTTTGTGGAATGCACTCAGAAAACGACCAAGTGGTATAAGATATTTTTCCAGGGTAGCGTCAAAATACAACATGCCAATACTTCTGACGCATTTAGCATTGTTTTACAGAACTAATAGAATAATGTAACTAGCTACATAAGCACGATTGAATATAACACCATAAAAGGTGAGTAACATGAGTAACGTTACCTAGCGTGTCCGCGGTTATAAGGAATATACACAAATATATTATGCTCCATTCACACAGTGAGCTACAGTAGAAACGGTATAACACGACACAATAACGTAATTAGGCACTTACTTTGATAGAAACGCAGTCTTGATTTGAAGATGGGTCTCTGTAGTGACGCTTCTAGCACTGAGACGCTGTGCCACTTGGGAGTCATAAGGCCAGGGTAGCTTCGAAATACAACACATGCTAATACTTCCCTGACGCAATTAGCATTGTTTTCCAGAGCTAATAGAAGAATGTAGCTAGATACCTAAGCATTGAGTATAACACCATAAATGTTATGAAATGAGTAACGTTACATCGCGTGTCCGCGGTTATAAGGAATATACACAAAAACATGACGTTACAGTAGAAACGACATAACACGACATGCAGAAACTATTATAACGTATTAAGGCACTTTGATAGAAACGCACACATTTCCAAAGGTATTATTGGTAACGAAAACAACTTTGATTTCGATGCAGGCGACAGGTGGAAAATATGAACACGTGTATGCAGGACGGCAGATGAGTAAATGTCCTGCACAAACAATTGAGAAGTGTTTGGGGAATTTTGTCCGGGTCAGAAATGTCAAAAAAATTAATTGGTCCGCAAAAGTAAAAATGACTACTTTTATGTGAATGAATGAGGCGGAACACACCTCATTTCAAACTGTTATTAGAAAATAAAAAACTTGTTAGAAAATAATTTAAAATTGACAAATAAAACAGGCTGCGTGCTTTGGTTTGAGGGCAGCGCATTAAATGTACTGTTACATAACAATCACATTCTTGAATGGAGAGAACGTTCTAACATCACGTGCATAAAAAAACTCACGCTGGGGCGACCGTTAGAAATATTTGGAACTCACGCATGAAAGGGTTAAAACCAACTGTAGCTAGCTTTCTGGTCATGCGCTTCTAACAAACAGGACACTTCGAGTGACTCTCTTTCAAGATGGCCGTACTTCTTCATTACACAAAGGAATAACCTCAACCAATTTCTAAAGACTGTTGGCATCCAGTGGAAGCGGTAGGAACTGCAAGAAGGTCCCTTAGAAATCTGTATTCCCAATGAAAATCCATTGAAAAGAGAGTGACCTCAAAAAAAATGAAAATCTGAATGGTTTGTCCTCGGGGTTTCGCCTGCTAAATAATTTACGTTATACTCACAGACATGATTTCAAACAGTTTTAGAAACTTCAGAGTGTTTTCTATCCAAATCTACTAATAACATGCATATCTTATCTTCTGGGGATGAGTAGCTGGCAGTTTAATTTGGGCATGCTTTACATCCAAAATTCCGAATGCTGCCCTCTTTGACTTGAGGCCCTGACATGCCTAGGGTTGGATATTGTATCTCAAAGCATGTGTGGATGTCAGAAAACAAATCAAAGATGTTTTTTCCCACCCTCACTTACGTGCATATCCACACTATCAAAGCAAACAAACACACACACACACACACACACACACACACACACACACACACACACACACACACACACACACACACACACACACACACACACACACACACACACACACACACACAAACATTAAAACAGTCACGTATCAGGGGTTCAGATTTAGTACATTGCTCACTGTTCTTAGAATTGGTCTCCTGAGAATTCATAATTTCTCACCCCTGAGCAAAGCGCATTAATCAGAGAATCTCTGTCTCTCTGTCACATCAAAACAACATAGAGCCAGAGTTCAGCCGTTGAACACCAGGAAAATATGCCATTACCTCAGGGATTTACAGTAATAGCCTTATTTTATTGATTTTAACTGCAGTGCAGGGAATGGCTAAATTGATATTTCACTCTTCTATGAGGAATCGGTGTTGAAAACAAAAGACCACTGGTTAAGGCACTATACAGGGAAAAACCATATAGTTAGTAATACTTGCATGGCATACATTAAAACTGAGTGATAGTAATTCAGCATAACCTGTTTGGGCTGCAGGGGCAGTATTGAGTAGCCAGATAAAAGGTGCCCATTTCAAACGGCCTCGTACTCAATTCTTGCTCGTACAATATGCATATTATTATTACTATTGGATAGAAAACACTCTCTAGTTTCTAAAACCGTTTGAATTATATCTGTGAGTAAAACAGAACTCCTTTTGCAGCAAATTTCCTGACAGGAAGTGGAAAATCTGAAATCGATGCACTCTTCTAGGGGCTGCCTATTAAAGTCCTTGTTATTTATTAGTTTAGATGCACTTCATACGTCTTCCACTAGATGTCGACAAGCAGTGAGAGAAGAAATTGAGTGTGTAACTTGATCTGGCCTCGAATTACAGCTCTTGGCATGACGTGTCACCAGTTTCCTGTTTTCTGGAGAGCGCGAGGAGGCACCTGGATTTGCCTTCTGATAAGCTGACGTTATGGATGACTAATATCTCCGGCTTTGATTTTATTTGATACATGTGACCATATCATCGTAAAGTATGTTTTTTCAATATAGTTTAATCAGATTATTGAAATTTTTTCGGGAGTTTTGCCGTGTTCCGTTCTCTTCCGTTTGTTGACATGGAGAGATTCGTGCCACTTGGCTAGTGTGCTTGCTAAATCGAGAGGGAAAGAGGCCGTTCTAAATCCAAACAACGATTGTTCTTGACAAAGGACCCCTTGTCCAACATTCTGATGAAAGATCAGCAAAAGTAGGAAACATTTTATGATGCTATTTCATATATCTGTCGTACATGGGAACTAGTCGTCGGCGCCCAGCTTTTGGGTACTCTAGCTATACCGAAGCTGTATGTCGTAATGAAGTTATTTTTAGAATTCTAACACGGCGATTTCATTAAGAACTAATGGATCTATCATTTCCTATACAACATGTATTTTTTAGTTATGTTTATGAATAGCTATTTGGTCAGAATATGTGTGTCAGAAAAAGTGTCAGAAAAAAATCCGGGCGTTGTGGGAAAAAGTAGCTACGATAGCACAATGTATAACCACTGATTTCAGCTCTAAATATGCACATTTTCGAACAAAACATAAGTGTATGTATAACCTGATGTTATAGGACTGTCATCTGATGAAGAATATCAAGGTTAGTCAAAAATTATATATCTTTTACTGGTTTGTTACGATCGCTAACCTTTGATACTGGGAAATGGCTTGTGTTTCTGGCTATTGTGGTAAGCTAATATAACGCTATATTGTGTTTTCGCTGTAAAACACTTAATAAATTGGAAATATTGGCTGGAATCACAAGATGCCTGTCTTTCATTTGCTGTACACTATGTATTTTTCAGAAATGTTTTATGATGAGTAATTAGGTATTTGACGTTGGTGTCTGTAATTATTATGGCTGCTTTCGGTGCAATTTCTGATTGTAGCTGCAATGTAAACTATGATTTATACCTGAAATATGCACATTTTTCGAACAAAACATAGATTTATTGTATAACATGTTATAAGACTGTCATCTGATGAAGTTGTTTCTTGGTTAGTTTGGTTGGTTCTTGGTTAGTTAGGTTGGCTTTGTGCATGCTACCTGTGCTGTGAAAAATGTCTGTCCTTTTTTGTATTTGGTGGTGAGCTAACATAAATATACGTGCTGTTTTCGCTGTAAAACATTTTAAAAATCTGACATGTTGGCTGGATTCACAAGATGTGTACCTTTCATTTGCTGTATTGGACTTGTTAATGTGTGAAAGTTAAATATTTCTAAAAAATATATTTTGAATTTCGCGCCCTGCACTTGAAGTGGCTGTTGTCATATTCATCCCGACTTAGGGCTTGCAGCCATAAGAAGATAACCTGTGTTAATCATGAGGTAAACAATCGGAAATCGCATGATATGCATTTCAATTCCCATACCGGTAAGCATGTAATAGCGATGTGTCACAAAATAGAATTCAGGGAATGCTCTGACTCTTTTGTGCTATACAGTATGTCATGACCTTTTTATCATTGTTTGGATTGCTCAGTGAAAATATCAATAGATATATTTTTGTTTAGAGTCTCAGAAAAATAATGGTCCCTGAAAATCTTGCACAGTTTTCTAATTGGTGTCAGGGGATGTTTAAAATGTTCACCTTGTCTTCTTTTTACAACACTAACACGATCAAAGTATTTTTCTTTTACTACCAGCTAGAATTATTTAGCAGAGTTGCAGTAATTTCTACACAAAAAACACATTACAAAATGCCTGTGGTTGTGGCTGTGCTGGTAAACCATATACAGTATCAATCACCTTGGACAGAAATACATTAAGGTTGTTGACTGAGGGGGTCAAATAAGGATTACCGCGATTATGTTAGGATTTTAGCACCTACTACCATACCCCGTTCAAAGGCACTTAAATATTTTGTCATCCACTCACCCCCCGAATGGCACACATACACAACCCATGTCTCAGTTGTCTCAAGGCTTAAAAATCCTTAATTACCCTGTCTCTTCCCCTTCATCTACACTGTCTAAAGTGGATTTAACAAGTGACATCAATAAGGGATCATAGCTTTAACATGTATTCATCTAGTCAGTCGATGTCATGGAAAGAGCAGGTGCTCTTAATGTTTTGTACACTCAGTGTATATACAGTACCTATCAAAGACTATAACTTATAAATGTCTAATGAGCTCTGTTCATTTGTCTTACCCCATTAGAAACCAAAACATAAGCTTGTATTACTGCTTTGTTTATAGACGAAGTAACTAAACAAACACTGTAAACATTCTTAGAAAAAAGGGTTTTCCAAAAGGGTTCTTCGGCAGTCCCCTTTTTGGCTCCAGATAGAACTCTTTTGGGTTCCATGTAGAACCCTTTCCCTTGTGGAAAAGGGTTCAAAAGGGTTCTACCTGGAACCAAAAGGGTTCCAATCTGGAACTAAAAAGGGTTCTTCAAAAGGTTATCCTATGTCAACAGCCGAAGAGTGCTTTTAGGTTCTAGATAGTACCTTTCTTCTAAGCCTCATGGATCTCATGGATAGTCAGTCCATGCATACACATAGCACTGTCCATGATTTTCAGAGTGGTTACATTTCTCAATCCCATCCCTCACTTATTTACCAAATTAGTAACTGCTTTGATATTGTTTGAACTGCAGATTGACCCTTTAATTAAAGGGATATGGAGGCTGTAGTAGAGCAATGGCCACACAAACACATGATCAGTATTACAGAGAGATCATGTAATTTAATTCATCCAGCCTCTTCATAACCTGGTACAGTTAGAGTGATTAGTCAAGGCGGAGGAACACTTGATGAGCTAATGGCATAAAGCATTTTTTTCCTTTCAATAACTTCAGCAAATTTAGACAGATGGTCAGCACCATCCTTTTTTCAAGGTGCTTCTGGTCTGGGCTTCTGGTCAAGGGGCTTCTGGTCTGTCAATACTTTTTTAACAAGGTACCTCATATCATATCTACGAGTACTCACCATGCTTGAATAATAATTAGCCATTGCAAGCACTAGCCATTACAATTATAAAATAATTGCCCCTGATGAAGGAAATCTTATTCTACTTGACTGTCAGATTCACAATGTACTCTATGGGACTCTCTTCCCAGTCTTCTCCAGGAAGTCAGCTTGGAAAGCATATCCTGGTATGGGCAAAGAGTTTCAGGGAAATGTGACAGAGGTTTGTGTCAGTCTCTTTGCTCATGGTCTGATTCTCTCCCTCTGTGCTTGAGCTGGGTAAATTTAAGCTGGGATGTAATTGTTCCATTTTATGATACAGGTATCAAACTTGGTACACTAATAATAGATATCTTAAAGGGAAACTGCACCTGCTGGAATAATTTTTTTTGGCTTGGTCCTCAAGCAATGCTGGCGGCCAGGACAGAAGCCAAACGTGAGTTGGTTTGGGGGTGTGGTTTATGTGGGTGTTTCTTGGGAGTGTCTTTGTTGCCACTACCAAGACACACTCACCTTTCAGAACCTTGCCCACAGCCGTTTCCCACCACTCAATCACAACTAACAAAGCTCCTGCAGGTTGAGTTCATGAAGTTCTTATGGGAAGGTTGGACGGTAGCGTCCCACCTGGCCAACATCCAATGAAATTGCAGAGCGCAATACCAAAAAATACCAAATTCAAATATTTAACATTCTTGAAAACATATGTGTTATACATCAAAATAAAGCTTAACTTCTTGTTAATCCAGCCGCTGTGTCGGATTTCAAAAAGGCTTTACGGCGAAAGCAAACCATGTGATTATCTGAGGACAGCGCCCCGCATATAAACACATGAAAATCATATTTCAACCAGGCAGGTGCGCAACAAAAGTCATAAATAGCAATATAGTAAATGCCATACCTTTGAAAATCTTCTTCTGTTGGCACTCCAATATGTCCCAGAAAAATCACAAATGGTCCTTTTGTTCGATAATGTCCTTCTTTATGTCCCAAAAATGTCAATTAATTTGCCGCGTTTGATTCAGAAATACACCGGTTTCAACTTGTATCTAATAAGTATCTAATAAGTTACCTGTAAACTTGGTCCAAACATTTCAAACAACGTTCCTAATCCAACCTCAGGTACCCTAAAACGTAAATAATCGATCAAATTTAAGACGGAATAAACTGTTTCTAATACCGGATAAAAACAACGTGAAGCTCGTTCCAGTTCACGCGCACCAAAACAGTAGAGTCCACCTGGAGTGACACTTATAATGAACAGCCGTACTTCTTCATTTCTCATAAGAAAAACATTGAAGCCATAGGCCATAGGCCAAACATTGAAGCCATAGCCATAGTGGAAGCCATAGGAACTGCAACCAGGTTCCTAATAAGGGTATCCCATAGAAAATACATTGGAAAATCCTATGACCTTTTATTCCCCTGGATGGTTTTTCCTCTGGGTTTCGCCTGCCATATCAGTTCTGTTTTACTCACATACATTATTTTAACAGTTTTAGAAACTAGAGTGTTTCTAGAGTGTAGAAATTAGAGTCTTTTCTATCCAAATCTACCAATTATATGCATATCCTAGCTTCTGGGCCTGAGTAACAGGCAGTTTACTTTGGGCACGCTTTTCATCCAAAATTCTGAATGCTGCCCCCTACCCTAGTGAAGTTAATTCCAAAACCAACGGAATCAAGAAAATAGCAACGTGGGTAGAAAACCTGACGCGCACCATTCAACATGTGCACAAGCACTTACAAACAAACAATACCACACAAAGACATGGGGGGAACAGAGGGTTAAATACACAACACGTAATGAGGGAATGAAAACCAGGTGTGTGGCAAAACAAGACAAAACAAATGGAAAATGAAAAGTGGATCAGCGATGGCTAGAAGACCGGTGACGTCGACCGCCGAACACCGCCCGAACAAGGAGAGGAACCGACATCGGCAGAAGTCGTGACAACAGTGCCTTCATGAAGTATTCACACCCCTTCACTTTTTCCAATTTTCTTGTTGTGTTACAGCCTGGATTTACAATGGATTAATTTGAGACTTTGTGTCACTGGTCTACACACTACCCCATAATGTCAAAGTCGATTTATGTTTTTCAAAATGTTTACAAATGTTTTTAAAATGAAAAGCTTAAATGGTTTGAGTCAATAAGTTTTCAACCCCTTTGTTATTGCAAACCTAAATAAGTTCAGGAGTAAAAATGAGCTTTTACGAGATCATTTTCCTAAACAACCGCTGAATTGCAGGGCGCAAAATATTACAAAAAATATTTATAATCATGCAATCACAAGTGAAATATACCAAAACACAGCTTAGCTTGTTGTTAATCCACCTATCGTGTCAGATTTTGAAAATATGCTTTACAGAGAAAGAAATCCAAGCTTTTGTGAGTGTATCAATCAATGCTAGAACAGCTAGCCCCAAATTAGCATGGTCACGAAAGTCAGAAAAGCAATAAAATTAATCGCTTACCTTTGATAATCTTTGGATGTTTGCACTCACGAGACTCCCAGTTACACAATAAATGTTATTTTTGGTCGATAAATATTACTTTTCTAACAAAAAAACGCCATTTGGGTTGCGCGTTATGTTCAGGAACTACAGCATCGTTCCGGTGCTGAAAGGCAGAAGAAAATTCCCAGATGTATCAGATTCAAAAATATTACTAAAAATATTTATAATCATGCAATCACAAGTGAAATATACCAAAACACAGCTTAGCTTGTTGTTAACTTCTTATGGCTGCAAGGGGCAGTATTGAGTAGCCAGTTAAATCGTGCCCATTTCAAACGGCCTCGTACTCAATTCTTGCTCGTACAATATGCATATTATTATTACTATTGGATAGAAAACACTCTCTAGTTTCTAAAACCGTTTGAATTATTTCTCTGAGTGAAACAGAACTCATTATGCAGCACATTTCCTGACCAGGAAGTGGAATGTCAGAAATCGATGCTCTGTTCAACTTCCTGCCTATACATGGGCATGATACGTAAGAGTCTACGTACACTTCATACACCTTCCCCTGGTTGTCAAGAGGCGGTGAGAGAAGAAATTTCGTGTTTATCTTGGTCTGAGGTGGAATTAAAGCTCTTTGTATGACGTGACCGTCCATTTCCTGTTTCTGGAGCGCGCGAAAGGGGACATGGATTTGCCTTCTGTTTAGCTGTCGTTATGGACGACTAACATCTCCGGTTTAGATTTTATTTGATACATGTGACCATATCATCGTAAAGTATGTTTTTTCAATATAGTTTAATCAGATTATTGAAATTCTTTCGGGAGTTTTGCCGTGTTCCGTTCTCTGACTTTGTTGACGTTGGAGAGATCCGTGCCACTTGGCAAGTGCCCATGCTAAATCAAGAGGGAAATTTGCCGTTCCAGATCCAAACAACGACTGTTCTGGACAAAGGACACCTTGTCCAACATTCTGACGGAAGATCACCAAAAGTAAGAAACATTTTATGATGCTATTTCTAATATCTGTCGTGCATGTGAACTGGTCGTGGGCGCCCAAGTGTTTCTGGCTATTGTGGCTACGCTAATATAACGCTATATTGTGTTTTCGCTGTAAAACACTTGATAAATCGGAAATATTGTCTGGAATCACAAGATGCCTGTCTTTCAATTGCTGTACACTATGTATTTTTCAGAAATGTTTTATGATGAGTATTTAGTTATTTGGTGTTGGTGTCTGTAATTTTTCTGTCTGCTTTCGGTGCAATTTCTGACTGTAGCTGCAATGTAAACTATGATTTATACCTGAAATATGCACATTTTTCTAACAAAACATATGCTATACAATAAATATGTTATCAGACTGTCATCTGATGAAGTTGTTTCTTGGTTAGTGGCTATTTATATCTTTATTTGGTCGAATTTGTGATAGCTACTGATGGAGTAAAAAACTGATGGAGTAAGAAAAGTGGTGTCTTTTGCTAACGTGGTTAGCTAATAGATTTACATATTGTGTCTTCCCTGTAAAACATTTTAAAAATCGGACATGTTGGCTTGATTCACAAGATGTGTACCTTTCATATGCTGTATTGGACTTGTTAATGTGTGAAAGTTAAATATTTAAAAAAAATATCTTTTGAATTTCGCGCCCTGCACTTTGAGCTGGCTGTTGTCATAAGTGTACCGACGTCGGGCTTGCACGCCAAACAGGTTAATCCACCTATCGTGTCAGATTTTGAAAATATGCTTTACAGAGAAAGAAATCCAAGCTTTTGTGAGTGTATCAATCAATGCTAGAACAGCTAGCCCCAAATTAGCATGGTCACGAAAGTCAGAAAAGCAATAAAATTAATCGTTTACCTTTGATAATCTTCGGATGTTTGCACTCACGAGACTCCCAGTTACACAATAAATGTTATTTTTGCTCGATAAATATTACTTTTCTAACAAAAAAACGCCATTTGGGTTGCGCGTTATGTTCAGGAACTACAGCATCGTTCCGGTGCTGAAAGGCAGAAGAAAATTCCCAGACGTATCAGATTCAAAAATATTACTAAAAATATTTATAATCATGCAATCACAAGTGAAATATACCAAAACACAGTTTAGCTTGTTGTTAATCCACCTATCGTGTCAGATTTTGAAAATATGCTTTCTCAGGTTTTCGCCTGCAGAGTCAGTTTTATTATACTCACAGACAATATTTTGACAGTTTTGGAAACTTTGGAGTGTTTACTATCCTAATCTGTAAATTATATGCATATTCTACGATCTGGACCTGAGAAATAGTCCGTTTACCGTGGGAACGTTATTTAAAAAAATATATATATATTCTGACCTCTAGCGTCAAGCGTTAAGTCACAATACAAGTTGCATGGACTCGCTTGTGCTATAACAGTGTTACATTTAACATGATTTTTGAATTACTACATCATCTCTGTACCCCACACATACAATTATCTGTAAGATCCCTCAGTCGAGCAGTGAATATCAAACACAGATTCAACCACAAAGACCAATAGGTGCCCCTCGCAAAGAGGGGCACCTATTGGGATATGGTTGAAAAAACCGCCATTGACTATTCCTTTGAACATGTTGAAGTTATTAATTACACTTAGGACGGTGTATCAATACCTAGTCACTACAACGATACAGGTGTCCTTCCTTACTCAGTTGCCGAAGAGGAAGGAAACCGCTTAGGGATTTCAGCATGAGGCCAATGGTGACTTTTAAACAGTTACAGAGTTAAATGGCTGTGATTTGAGAAAAGATCAGGATGGATCAACAACATTGTAGTTACTCCACAATACTAACCTTAAAACTTCTTAAGGCTGAGATCCCGCTAACGGGATAGATATGACAACAGCCAGTGAAAGTGCAGGGCGCCAAATTCAAACAACAGAAATCTCATAATTAAAATTCCTCAAACATACAAGTATTTCACACCATTTTAAAGATACACTTCTTGTTAATCCCAACACAGTGTCCGATTTCAAATAGGCTTTTCGGCGAAAGCACCACAAACGATTATGTTAGGTCAGAGCCAAGTCACAGAAAAACACAGCCATTTTTCCAGCCAAAGAGAGGAGTCACAAAAATCAGAAATAGAGATAGAATGAATCACTAACCTTTGATGATCGTCTTCAGATGACACTCATAGGACTTCATGTTACACAATACATGTATGTTTCGTTCGATAAAGTTCATATTTATATAAAGAAATCTCAGTATACATTGGTGCGTTTTGTTCAGTAGTTCCAAAAACATCCGGTGATTTTGCAGAGAGCCACATCAATTTACAGAAATACTCATTATAAATGTTGATGAAAATACAAGTGTTATACATGGAACTTTAGATACACTTCTCCTAAATGCAACCGCTGTGTCAGATTTCAAAAAAGCTTTACGGAAAAAGCAAACCATGCAATAATCTGAGTACGGCACTCAGACCCCAAACAAGCCAAACAGATATCCGCCATATTCTGCATTCAACAGAAGTCAGAAAAAACATCACAAAAATTCACTTATCTTTGATCATCTTCATCCACAATAAATGTTTGTTTTGTTTGATAATGTCCATCATTTATGTCCAAATAGCTCCTTTTGTTAGCGCATTTGGTAAACAAATCCAAACTCACGAAGCGCGTTCACTAGGAGCAGATGAAAAGTCAAAAAGTTCCGTTACAGTCCGTAGAAAGATCTCAAACAAAGTATAGAATCAATCTTTAGGATGTTTTTAACATAAATCTTCAATAATGTTCCAACCAGAGAATTCCTTTGTCTTCAGAAATGCAATGGGTGGCCTCCCGGGTGGCGCAGGGGTCTAGGGCACTGCATCGCAGTGCTAGCTGCGCCTCCAGAGTCTCTGGGTTCGCGCCCAGGCTCTGTCGCAGCCGGCCGCGACCGGGAGGTCCGTGGGGCGACGCACAATTTTTTATTTTTTTATTTTTTTATTTCACCTTTATTTAACCAGGTAGGCAAGTTGAGAACACGTTCTCATTTACAATTGCGACCTGGCCAAGATAAAGCAAAGCAGTTCGACACATACAACACATAGTTACACATGGAGTAAAACAAACATACAGTCAATAATACAGTGAAAAATAAGTCTATATACAATGTGAGCAAGTGAGGTGAGATAAGGGAGGTGAAGGCAAACAAAATATATATATAAATAAATAAAAATATAAAAAAAGGCCAAGGTGGCGAAGTAAATACAATATAGCAAGTAAAAAAAACACTGGAATGGTTGGTTTGCAGTGGAAGAAAGTGTAAAGTAGAGATAGAAATAATGGGGTGCAAAGGAGCAAAATAAATAAATAAATACAGTAGGTAAAGAGGTAGTTGTTTGGGCTAAATTATAGATGGGCTATGTACAGGTGCAGTAATCTATGAGCTGCTCTGACAGCTGGTGCTTAAAGCTAGTGAGGGAGATAAGTGTTTCCAGTTTCAGAGATTTTTGTAGTTCGTTCCAGTCATTGGCAGCAGAGAACTGGAAGGAGAGGCGGCCAAAGGAAGAATTGGTTTTGGGGGTGACCAGAGAGATATACCTGCTGGAGCGCGTGCTACAGGTAGGTGCTGCTATGGTGACCAGTGAGCTGAGATAAGGGGGGACTTTACCTAGCAGGGTCTTGTAGATGACCTGGAGCCAGTGGGTTTGGCGACGAGTATGAAGCGAGGGCCAGCCAACGAGAGTGTACAGGTCGCAGTGGTGGGTAGTATATGGGGCTTTGGTGACAAAACGGATGGCACTGTGATAGACTGACAATTGGCATAGCGTCGTCCGGGTTAGGGAGGGTTTGGCCGGTAGGGATATCCTTGTCTCATCGCGCTCCAGCGACTCCTGTGGCGGGCCGGGCGCAGTGCGCACTAACCAAGGGGGCCAGGTACACGATGTTTCCTCCGACACATTGGTGCGGCTGGCTTCCGGGTTGGAGGCGCGTTGTGTTAAGAAGCAGTGCGGCTTGGTTGGGTTGTGCTTCGGAGGACGCATGGCTTTCGACCTTCGTCTCTCCCGAGCCCGTACGGGAGTTGTAGCGATGAGACAAGATAGTAATTACTAGCGATTGGATACCACGAAAATTTGGGAGAAAATGGGATAAAAAATAAATAAATAAATAAAATAAAATAAAAAAGAAATGCAATGGAACTCAAGCTAACTCTCACATGAACGCGCATGGTCAGCTCGTGGCACTCTAGGAGAGACCTTACTCAATCCCCTCTCATTCGGCCCCACCTCACAGTAGAAGCATCAAACAATGTTCTCAAGACTGTTGACATCTAGTGGAAGCCTTAGGAAGTGCAACATGACCAATATCCCACTGTATCTTCAATAGGGAATGAGTTGAAAAACGACCAACCTCAGATTTCCCACTTCCTGGTTGGATTTTTTCTCAGGTTCTGTTATACTCACAGACATCATTCAAACAGTTTGAGAACCTTCAGAGTGTTTTCTATCCAAATATACTAATAATATGTATTAGCAACTGGGACTGAGTAGCAGGCAGTTTACTCTGGGTACCTCTGGGTACCTTATTCATCCAAGCTACTCAATACTGCCCCCAGCCATAAGAAGTTAATGACAGAGTTAAAAGAAGGAAGCCTGTACAGAATAAAAATATTCAAAAACATGTATCTTTTTTGCAATAAGGCACTAAAGTAAAACAGCAAAAAATGTGGCAAAGAAATTTACTTTTAGGGCAAATCCAACACAACACATCACTAAGTACCACTTTTCATATTTTTAAGCATGGTAGTGTTTGCATCATGTTATGACTATGCTTGTCATCGGAAAGAACTAGGGATTTTGGGGGGGGATGAAAATAAACAGAATAGAGCTAAGCACAGGCAAAATCCTATTGGAAAATGTGATTCAGTCTGCTTTCCAACAGACAATGGGAGACAAATTCACCTTCCAGCAGGACAAAATCTAAAACACAAGGCCAAATATGCACTAAAGTTGCTTAACAAGACGACATTGAATATTACAGTTTTGACTTAAATCAGCTTGAACATCTATGCCAAGACTTGAAAATGGCTGTCTAGCAATGATCAACAACCAACTTGACAGACCTTAAAGAATTTAAAAAAGAACAATGTGCAAATATTGTACATTCAAGGTGTGCAATGCTCTTAGGCTCACAGCTGTAATCTCTGCCATATGTGATTTTAACAAATATTAAAGATATATTAGTGTTTTATTTTAATTTTATTTTTTACAAAAGTTATAATCTTTCTTCCACTTTGAGATTACTGAGAATCTAGTGGAGATCGTTGACAAAAAAAGATAATTATATCATTTTTAATCCCACCTTGTACCACAACAAAATGTGGAAAAAGCCAAGAGGTTTGAAAACTTTCTCAATGTAAATTTCCAATCTGGGTGCAAGCATGGCAAAATAGCATAGCGGTGGCTTTAACAGGTTAAGATTTCCTACTCCTTTACCACCGGTAGATACCTCACATACCTCAGTCTAAAGGTAAATGTTGGAGCACATTCCAATTTCAGGCTAGGAAATTGGCTGGAGGACATTTATTGCCTTCCTGCACTCCTTTGGGGCACCTATGTTGAATGACTTACCTCAAAAGGTCAGTATCGTTCATAGACTCTGAAAATACTGATAAATAGACAGAGAGTTAATTAAATGTTTGTATTTTTGTTTTTAATTTGCACAATTGGCACATACATTGCTACCGTGGCACTGATAAGTCATTGCTGATTTTGTTGGAACAGTCACATGGTCAAATTAAGGTAAATAAAGGATAAATTAAATAAAAAAATTGTCATCCAAAGGTCATAGTTGTGTGTCTCAAAGCAAATGTTATCACACTGGAAAATGTAGTGTAGTGATGTTTACAGGAACATACAAAGCCATCTAAATGCATTACATTTATAATGAAATGCCCTGTATTGGACTCTTTAACTTTCTATTTACACATCCAATTATAGAATCCATGGTAAATGGTTTTCTTCCATAAATATTAAGCATCATCTGGAATCATGTACATTTTGTTTGTTGGCTGGCAGCTTGAGTTTCTGTGAGTATCTAATACATTTGAATTTCAATGGGGAAGTGATGCATAGATAGATCAATAAAATAAGTAGCAAATCTGGCTCTTTTTGAATGACTATAAACTTGTAATAACATTAGCTAAGCCAATTAAATTGATGGACAAGGAAATACATGTTGAGCGGAGTTCAACACCAGTATGCGTACAGGATTTGCAGCTGCAATGTTAAGAACCCATTTTCAAACAAACACTCACATCATTACTTATGCAGCATTAACTTACGAAAAGCTAACTCATATTGTGTTGTCTATTTGGCCTCTATGATGTTTTTACAGATAACGATTTGGACAGAGTTGCCCATAGCTTGCCTTAGAACAAGGACACTCCATTTACAAACTAAAATAGAACTTCTGTTCACATTTGGCATATACCCAAGACAGTCAGGCAGGTCACATGAACACTGGGCCAGAGTCCTGGGAAAACAAATGAAGAGGGCATTTCAACAGGGAGCCAGGAAAATTTGTTTGACCTTTGCATTATTTTGATTTAATACACTCCTAACTTCCCCACGACTTGAGAGTTGGGTGATATAATTATGTAATTAGTATATGTATTATCTGGTGGATTGTTTTCCACACTGCATGTTGATCAAATGTCTCAGGGCACATGCATAGAATCCAAAGCCTTGCTTTGTCACTGAAAGCAATTTAAATTGCTCTTATGCATAACTTACTTCCTCAGTACAATAATTGAATTACACATTCCATTCGAATATAGGAAAAAATACACACGTTGTCATTTCATGGAGAGAATTAAACAAAGATCACAGGAAATGCCTTGTATTTCTTCAATTGGTATGTTACCCATGGGAATGCATGGGTACATCCACACCCATAGTGTATCACACAATGAATTGAACAATGTGCAGTTTTCATTTTCAACACAATTCCAATTCATATGTCACTGATACTCCTCTTGAAAAGGCTCAGTGTGAACTGAACAAACTTAGTTATAACAAAGGGTTACGAACCACAAATGAAAAAAGAGCAACCAATTTCATCTGTATGATGAAAGTTAAGTAAAGAAATATGTTTTTTTTCACCCACCCGTTATTCAACCTGGGTCCAAGCATAAAAAAATATATCATTAGCAGAACAAAGTGATATGACACAGAGGACAGACAGAAGGTACCCCCAATACACTGGCCAGATGCTACTTTAATCTTTTATAATCGTTTAAATTTTATGTATTTTTTTTGTTCAATAACTTAGCAAAGTCCCTTCATTAATACATATGAACGTTGTGTAATGGGGATGCCAGCCATTTGATCTCAGCTCAGTGTCGACAGAGTACATTGTTCTCTTTTATCTTGGGATCCTAACATTTTTGGGGGGACAAATATTAATCATTTGAGTTGATAAAGTGATGTGATTTACAAGGATCGTTAGCTGCATTGCGATTTATATTATGCTTCAATATGTTTCAATCCAAGTGCTTTTCTAGTCCGAATTAAATCCTTCTCAGGAGAATATATCAACTATATGACAACTTCTTGTTATCTTTGGTTATCAAGAACTTTGAATACTTTTCTCAGTGATAATGCCCCTTGAGTAATTTTCATTTTATTTGTTTATTTCAACTTTAATTAACATCTCTGCGCTACGGATCCCTTTAGCAGGATCATTTTCCTAAACAACCGCTGAATTGCAGTAAAAATATTTGGTATAAATATACCAAAACACAGCTTAGCTTGTTGTTAATCCACCAAAGCAGATTTTGAAAATCTGCTTTGCAGCGAAAGCAATCCAAGCTTTTGTGAGTGTATCAATCAATGCTACAACACCTAGCCCCAAATTAGCATGGTCATGAAAGTCAGAAAATCAATAAAATGATTCGCTTACCTTTGATAATCTTCGGATGTTTGCACTCACGAGACTCCCAGTTACACAATAAATGTTATTTTTGTTCGATAAATATTACTTTTATAACAAAAAAAACGCCATTTGGGTTGCGCGTTATGTTCAGAAACTACAGCCTCTTTCCGGTCCTGAAAGGCAGAAGAAAATTCCCAAATGTATCAGATTCAAAAATATTACTAAAAATATTTATAATCATGCAATCACAAGTGAAATATACCAAAACACAGCTAAGCGTGTTGTTAACCCACCTATTGTGTCAGATTTTGAAAATATGCTTTGCAGTGAAAGCAATCCAAGCTTTTGTGAGTGTATCAATCAATGCTACAACAGCTAGCCCCAAATTAGCATGGTCACGAAAGTCAGAAAAGCAATAAAATGAATCGCTTACCTTTGATAATCTTCGGATGTTTGCACTCACGAGACTCCCAGGTACACAACAAATGTTATTTTTGTTCGATAAATATTATTTTAACCTTTTCTCAATAGGGGGTGCTGTTTGCACTTTGTAATAATTTCGTTCCCAAATTAAACTGCCTCGTACTCAATTCTTGCTCGTACAATATGCATATTATTATTACTATTGGATAGAAAACACTCTCTAGTTTCTAAAACCGTTTGAATTATATCTGTGAGTCAAACAGAACTCATTTGGCACAAACTTCCTGACCAGGAAGTGGAAAGTCTGAAATCGGGACTCTGTTCTACTTCCTGCCTATAAATGGGCATGATACGTAAGAGTATACGTGCACTTCATAGACCTTCCCCTGGATGTCAAGAGGCGGTGAGAGAAGAAATTGAGTGTTTATCTTGGTCTGAAGTGGAATACAAGCTCTTTGTATGACGTGTCCGCCCATTTCCTGTTTTCTGGAGAGCGCGAAGGGGGACTTGGATTTGCCTTCTGCTTAGCTGTCGTTATAGGCGACTAATATCTCCGGCTTTGATTTTATTTGATACATGTGACCATATCATCGTAAAGTATGTTTTTTCAATATAGTTTCATCAGATTATTGAAAATTTTTCGGGAGTTTTGCCGTGTTCCGTTCTCTTCCGTTTGTTGACATGGAGAGCGTCGTGCCACTTGGCTAGTGCGCTTGCTAAATCGAGAGGGAAAATGGACGTTCTAAATCCAAACAACGATTGTTCTTGACAAAGGACACCTTGTCCAACATTCTGATGAAAGATCAGCAAAAGTAAGAAACATTTTATGATGCTATTTCATATATCTGTCGTACATGTGAACTAGTCACCGACGCCCAACATTTGGGTACTCTAGCTATACCGAAGCTGCATATCGTAATGAAGTTATTTTTAGAATTCTAACACTGCGATTTCATTAAGAACTAATGGATCTATCATTTCCTATACAACATGTATTTTTTACTTATGTTTATGAATAGCTATTTGGTCAGAATATGTGTGTCAGAAAACGTGTCAGAAAAATATCGTTGCTGTTTAGACGTTGTGGGAAAAAGATGCTACGTTAGCACAATGTGTAACCACTGATTTCAGCTCTAAATATGCACATTTTCGAACAAAACATAAGTCTATGTATAACCTGATGTTATAGGACTGTCATCTGATGAAGAAAATCAAGGTTAGTCAAAAATTATATATCTTTTGCCTGTTTGTTACGATCGCTAACTTTTGCTACTGGGAAATTGCTTGTGTTTTTGGCTATTGTGGTAAGCTAATATAACGCTATATTGTGTTTTCGCTGTAAAACACTTAATAAATCGGAAATATTGTCTGGAATCACAAGATGCCTGTCTTTCATTTGCTGAACACTATGTATTTTTCAGAAATGTTTTATGATGAGTATTTAGGTATTTGGCATTGGTGTCTGTAATTATTCTGTCTGCTTTCGGTGCAATTTCTGATTGTAGCTGCAATGTAAACTATGATTTATACCTGAAATATGCACATTTTTCGAACAAAACATAGATTTATTGAATAACATGTTATAAGACTGTCATCTGATGAAGTTGTTTCTTGGTTAGTTTGGTTGGTTCTTGGTTAGTTAGGTTGGCTTTGTGCATGCTACCTGTGCTGTGAAAAATGTCTGTCCTTTTTTGTATTTGGTGGTGAGCTAACATAAATATACGTGCTGTTTTCGCTGTAAAACATTTTAAAAATCGGACATGTTGGCTGGATTCACAAGATGTGTACCTTTCATATGCTGTATTGGACTTGTTAATGTGTGAAAGTTAAATATTTAAAAAAATATCTTTTGAATTTCGCGCCCTGCACTTGAGCTGGCTGTTGTCATAAGTGTACCGACGCCGGGCTGCAGCCATAAGAAGTTAACAAACATAATCGATAATATTTCAACCGGACGGTAAAATATTCAATACTACAGAGAAAGAAAATGTCGAGCTACAACTCTCGGGCGCATGAACTATCAAAGGACACCTGACGCGTTTTGATAAATCTAGCTCATTTTTCAAAATAAAAGCCTGAAACTATGTCTCAAGCCTGGTCACAGCCTGAGGAAGCCATTGGAAAAAGAATCTGGTTGATACCCCTTTAAATGGAGGAGGGGCAGGCAACTGAACAGGGATTTTTCCAAATAAAAGGCACTTCCGGGTTGGATTTCCTCAGGTTTTCGCCTGCAAAATCAGTTCTGTTATACTCACAGACCATATTTTGACAGTTTTGGAAACTTCAGAGTGTTTTCTATCCTTATCTGTAAATTATATGCATATTCTAGCATCTGGGCCTGAGAAATAGTCAGTTTATCTTGGGAACGTTTTTTTTCCAAACATAAAAATAGAGCCCCCTACCTGAAAGAGGTTAACCTAGTGATAAATATAATTTGGTCAGTATAAATGCCATTTGGACATTGTTTCCTGACATTTGGGTTCAGAAGCCGACTTCCTATGATCATACTGTATATGGCAAATAAAATCAAATCAAATGTATTTATGTAGCCCTTCTTACATCAGCTAATGCTGATGGAAATGGTCATAAAATCCTGATTTGGTACTTTCAATACTTATGTATGGCATTTGGACATTTCTTATGCCATTTGGCCATGGTTCACTGACTTTTGACTTCCTGGTCATATATTGCAAATGGACAAAACATGGGCCTTATGGGCAAACTCAATACAATAAGACAAAGGTATGTTCTTACAGTTGATATATATGTATTATTGACTAAATATATTTTTTAAATCAATTTGACTTTATGTCCATTAGCAATATTAAAATTTACGGTGGAGCGCGCTCACCATCTTTGGGATTTTTGCTGTATGACACTTGGCATTTGCCATATGCCAGTTGCCATAAGGTTTGAATAAATCAGCGTCCATTTGAGTAGTATTTGCGATCGTGTATATGTACTGGCTGGAAGGAGCAGAACAGCCATTCCTGATTTGGACTGACCATAAAAACCTGGAATATCTCCGTACAGCCAAGCGCCTCAACTCCAGGCAGGCCCGGTGGTTCCTCTTGTTCACCAGATTTAACTTCACCATCTCCTACCGCCCAGGGTCAAATAATGTGAAGCCTGATGCCCTCTCCCGCCTATACAGTTCCTCTGCCACACCCTCAACCTCTGAAACCATTTTTCCTACCTCATGCCTTGCTGACACTGTGGATTGGGGTAGTGAGGCACAACGCTCCAAGCCTGGACCTGAAGGGGGCCCGGTTAACCGGCTGTTTGACCCTAATCCAGTCCTGTCCCCGGTCCTGGAATTGGCTCATTCCTCCAGGCTGACCTGTCATGCAGGGTCCCGTCATACACTAGCCTTCCTCTGACAATGTTTTTGGTGGTCCACAATGGTCCCTGACATCTCTGCCTTCGTCGCCGCATGCACAGTGTGTGCTCAGAACAAGACACCACTGCAAGCTCCTTCTGGCCTCCTTCAGTCACTACCGGTCCCTCATCATCCCTGGTCTCATATCTCTGGACTTTGTCACTGGGCTCCCTCCGTCTGATGGCAACACTGTCATTCTGACGGTAGTCGACCAGTTCTCCAAGGCCACCCATTTCATCCCTCTCCCCCCCCAAACGACCTTCTGCCAAGGAGACAGCCCAGATTATGGTGCAGCATGTCTTCCGGATCCATGGACTCCTTGTAGACATAGTCTCCGATCGGGGTTCTCGTCTCAGTTCAGGAAGGCATTCTGCACCTTTATTGGGTCGTCGGCCAGTCTGTCATCCGGATTCCATCCCCAAACTAACGGTCAGTCGGAGCGAGCCAACCAAGACCTGGAGACCACCTTAACTTCTCTGGGATATGTGGGACGCTAACGTCCGACTTGGCCAAAAGCGAGTAAAAATGCAGAGCGCCAAATTCAAATAAATTACTATAAAAATCAAGCTTTCATGAAATCACACATGAAAAGACACCAAATTAAAGCTACACTTGTTGTGAATCCAGCCAACATGTCTGATTTCAAAAAGGATTTACGGCGAATACACACCAAACGATTATGTTAGGTCAGTACATAGCCACAGAAAAACACAGCCATTTTTCCAGCCAAAGAGAGGAGTAACAAAATGCACAAATAGAGATAAAATGTATCACTAACCTTTGATGATCTTCATCAGATGACACTCATAGGACTTCATGTTACACAAATCATGTATGTTTTGTTCGGTAAAGTTATTATTTATATCCAAAAATCTGAGTTTAGGCGGGAAGCTACTGTCTCACTTGGCCAAATGCCAGAGAAAATGCAGAGCGCCATATTCAAATAAATTACGATAAAAATCAAACTTTCATTAACTTCTTTGTGATAGGGGGCAGCATTTTCACTTTTGGATAATTTGCGTGCCCATAGTGAACTGCCTCCTACTCTGTCCCAGATGCTAATATATGCATATTATTATTACTATTGGATATACAACACTGAAGTTTCTAAAACTGTTTGAATCATGTCTGTGAGTATAACATAACTCATATGGCAGGCAAAAACCTGAGAAAAAATCCAAACAGGAAGTGAGAATTCTGAGACTGGTCAATGTTCAACTCATCGCCTATTCAATTCCCTGTAAGATATGGATGGACTTCCTACGCCTTCCACTAGATGTCAACAGTCAGTAGAATGTGGAATGAAGCCTCTAGTGTGATGTGGGGCCAGATGGGAGGTGTTTCAGTCATTGGTCTGGCAGAATGCCAGTTCCTGGTCATGCGCGTTCCAAACGATAGCGTCTTGCTTTCCATAACTTCTAGAGACACAAAGGAATTCTCCGGTTGGAACGCTATTGGATAGTTATGATAACGACATCCTGAAGATTGATTCTCTACTTAGTTTGACCAGTTTATTTGACCTGTTATATAACTTTTTGAAGTTTTCGTCCGAGTTCGCCTGCATCTGCGCGAGCGTTTGGACATGTGCACTAAACATGCTAGCAAAAGTATCTACTTAGACATAAGTAATGGACATTATCGAACAAAACAACGATTTATTGTGGAACTAGGATTCCTGGGAGTGCATTCTGATGAAGATCATCAAAGGTAAGGGAATATTTATGATGTAATTTTGACTCCAACATGGCGGAGAAATGTTGTTATTTTTGAGCGCCCTCTCAGATTATAGCATGGTGTGCTTTTTACGTAAAGTTTTTTTTAAATCTGACACAGCGGTTGCATTAACCTCTAACGAGTCTCCCTCCCGGATCCGGGATCCTCCTCATCAAAAAAGCTGACTAGCATAGCCTAGCCTAACGGGACAGGGATATCATATAATATAATTTCATGAAATCACAAGTCCAATACAGCAAATGAAAGATAAACATCTTGTGAATCCAGCCATCATTTCCGATTTTTAAAATGTTTTACAGCGAAAACACAATATGTATTTATATTAGCTCACCACAATAGCCAAACACACAACGCCATGTTTTCACCATGTTTCCACCGCATAGGTAGCTTTCACAAAACCCACAAATAGAGATAAAATTAATCACTAACCTTGAACAACTTCATCAGATGACAGTCTTATAACATCATGTTATACAATACATTTATGTTTTGTTCGAAAATTTGCATATTTGAGGTATAAATCGTAGTTTGACATTGCAGCCACCATCACAAATAGCACCAAAAGAGCCAGAATAATTACAGAGAGCAACGTGAAATACATAAATACTCATCATAAAACATTTATGAAAAATACATGGTGTACAGCAAATGAAAGATAAACATCTTGTGAATCCAGCCAATATTTGCAATTTTTTAAGTGTTGTACAGCGAAAACACAATATATAATTATATTAGCTCCCCACAATAGCCAAACACACAAAGCCATTTATTCACCGCCAACATAGCTTTCACAAAAAACAGCAATAGAGATAAAATGAATCACTAACCTTTGGACAACTTCATCAGATGACAGTCTTATAACATCATGTTATACAATACATTTATGTTTTGTTCGAAAATGTGCATATTTAGAGCTGCAAATCGTGGTTTTAAATTGTGAATACGTAGCAACAATACACCAAAATGTCCGGAGATATTTTGGACAGTCACCTAATCTAACCAAAGAACTCATCATAAACTTTACTAAAAAATACATGTTGTACAGCAAATGAAAGATACACTGGTTCTTAAAACTTCTTATGGCTGCAAGGGGCAGTATTGAGTAGCCAGTTAAATCGTGCCCATTTCAAACGGCCTCGTACTCAATTCTTGCTCGTACAATATGCATATTATTATTACTATTGGATAGAAAACACTCTCTAGTTTCTAAAACCGTTTGAATTATTTCTCTGAGTGAAACAGAACTCATTCTGCAGCACATTTCCTGACCAGGAAGTGGAATGTCAGAAATCGATGCTCTGTTCAACTTCATGCCTATACATGGGCGTGATACGTAAGAGTCTACGTACACTTCATACACCTTCCCCTGGTTGTCAAGAGGCGGTGAGAGAAGAAATTTTGTGTCTATCTTGGTCTGAGGTGGAATAAAAGCTCTTTGTTTGACGTGACCGTCCATATCCTGTTTCTGGAGCGCGCGAAAGAGGACATGGATATGCCTTCTGTTTAGCTGTCGTTATGAACGACTAACATCTCCGGGATAGATTTTATTTGATACATGTGACCATATCATCGTAACGTATGTTTTTTCAATATAGTTTCATCAGATTATTGAAACATTTTCGGGAGTTTTGCCGTGTTCCGTTCTCTGACTTTGTTGACGTTGGAGAACTTTGTGCCACTTGGCAAGTGCGCTTCCTAAATCGAGAGGGAAAATGAAGGTTCTAAATCCAAACACCGACTGTTCTGGACAAAGGACACCTTGTCCAACATTCTGATGAAAGATCAGCAAAAGTAAGAAACATTTTATGATGCTATTTCATATATCTGTCGAACTGTGTACTAGTCGTGGGCGGCCAACGTTTTGGCTACTCTAAGCTATACCGAAGCTGCATAACGTAATGAAGTTATTTTTAGAATTCTAACACTGTGATTTCATTAATAACTAATGGATCTATCATTTCCTATACAACATGTATTTTTTAGTTATGTTTATGAATAGCTATTTGGTCAGAATATGTGTGTCAGAAAAAGTGTCAGTAAAATATCCGAACGTTGTGGGAAATAGTAGCTACGTTAGCATAATGGGTAACCACTGATTTCAGCTCTAAATATGCACATTTTTGAACAAAACATAAGTGTATGTATAACCTGATGTTATAGGACTGTCATCTGAGGAAGAAAATCAAGGTTAGTCAAAAATTATATATCTTTTGCCTGTTTGTTACGATCGCTTACTTTTGCTACTGGGAAATGGCTTGTGTTTTTGGCTATTGTGGCTACGCTAATATAACGCTATATTGTGTTTTCGCTGTAAAACACTTGATAAATCGGAAATATTGTCTGGAATCACAAGATGCCTGTCTTTCAATTGCTGTACACTATGTATTTTTCAGAAATGTTTTATGATGAGTAATTAGGTATTTGACGTTGGTGTCTGTAAATATTATGGCTGCTTTCGGTGCAATTTCTGATTGTAGCTGAAATGTAAACTATGATTTATACCTGAAATATGCAAATTTTTTGAAAAAAACATATGCTATACAATAAATATGTTATCAGACTGTCATCTGATGAAGTTGTTTCTTGGTTAGTGGCTATTTATATCTTTATTTGGTCGAATTTGTGATAGCTACTGATGGAGTAAAAACCTGATGGAGTAAGAAAAGTTGTGTCTTTTGCTAACGTGGTTAGCTAATAGATTTACATATTTTGTCTTCCCTGTAAAACATTTTAAAAATCGGACATGTTGGCTTGATTCACAAGATGTGTACCTTTCATATGCTGTATTGGACTTGTTAATGTGTGAAAGTTAAATATTAAAAAAAAATATCTTTTGAATTTCGCGCCCTGCACTTTGAGCTGGCTGTTGTCATAAGTGTACCGGTGTCGGGCTTGCACGCCAAACAGGTTAAAGCAACCGCTCCATTTCTTCTGTCGAATTAGCAACTTTGGCTAGCCATGTGGAGCTCACGTGTCCAAAAAATCGTTGCGCCTGGAACGAAAAATTCCAAAAGTCTCAATAAACGTTGAATAAACTGGTCAAACTCGGTTGAAAAATCCTACTTTATGATGTTTTTCTCATATGTATCCAATCAAATCAGAGCCGGAGCAATTCGTCGTGTATACCGAACGCTTTTCAGAAGACAAGTGAGGTTCCCCGGCGCGCAGTTGATAACTGACAAAAGAGCGGACCTGTCACTCCAAAAGCTCTTATTCGGCCTCACATCAAGCTAGACACCCCATTCAACCTTCTACTGCCTGTTGACATCTAGTGGAAGGCGTATGAAGTGCATACAGATCCATAAATATAAGCCAGTTGAATAGGCAGAACCTGACACAGAGCCTCTTTTTCAGAATTTTCACCTCCTGTCTGGAAGTTTGCTGCCAAATGAGTTCTGTTTTACTCACAGATATAATTCAAACAGTTTTAGAAACTTCGGAGTGTGTTCTATCCAATAGTAATAATAATATGCATATTGTATGATCTAGAACAGAGTACGAGGCCGTTTAATTTGGGCACGATTTTTTTCCAAAGTGAAAACAGCGCCCCCCTATTAAGAAGAAGTTTTAAGAACAAGTGTATCTTTAATTCTATGTAAAACATGTATCTTTCATCAAAGTTTATGATGAGTATTTCTGTTATTTGACGTGGCTCTCTGCAATTTCTCCAGATACTCTGGGCACCTCTGTGCACCTTTCATCCAAACTACTCAATACTGCCCCTGCAGCCATAAGAAGTTAACAAGAAATTTGTGGAGTGGTTGAAAAATGTGTTTTAACTTCTACTTGCACACAATCCCGGATCCGGGAGCACCCCCATCAGTAAAAAAGCTGACTAGCATAGCCTAGCATAGCGTCACAAGTAAATACTAGCATCTAAATATCATTAAATCACAAGTCCAAGACACCAGATGAAAGATACACATCTTGTGAATCCAGCCATCATTTCTTAGGTAGCTATCACAATTTCGACCAAATAAAGATATAAATAGTCACTAACCAAGAAACAACTTCATCAGATGACAGTCTGATAACATATTTATTGTATAGCATATGTTTTGTTAGAAAAATGTGCATATTTCAGGTATAAATCATAGTTTTACATTGCAGCCACCATCACAACTCTCACCAAAGCAACTAGAATAACTACAGAGACCAACGTGAATTACCTAAATACTCATCATAAAACATTTATGAAAAATACACAGCGTACAGCAAATGAAAGACAAAGATCTTGTGAATCCAGCCAATATTTCAGATTTTTTAAGTGTTTTACAGCGAAAACACAATATAGCATTATATTAGCTTACTACAATAGCCAACCACACAACAGCATTGATTCAAGCCAACAATAGCGATAACGAATAAACCAGCAAAAGATATACATTTTTTCACTAACCTTCTCAAACTTCTTCAGATGACAGTCCTATAACATCATATTACACAATACATATAGAGTTTGTTCGAAAATGTGCATATTTAGCGGCACAAATCGTGGTTATACAATATGAATAGTAGCCAAAATGCAAACAAAATGTCGGGAGAAATCTTGGGAGAGGCACCTAATCTAATCAGTAACTAATCATAAACTTGACTAAAAAATACAGGTTGGACAGCAAATGAAAGATACATTAGTTCTTAATGCAACCGCTGTGTTAGATTTTTTAAATTAACGTTACTACGACATACAGCGTGCGTTAAAGCGAGACCGCACCGAAATTAATGGCGGAATAGTAGTTTGACATTTTTCAACAGAACAACGAATTAACATCATAAATACTTCTTACTTTTTGATGAGCTCCCATCAGAATCTTGGGCAAGTTGTCCTTTGTCCAGAGGAATCGTTGCTCGGTTGTAGATTGTCGCCTTCAACTTTGGAATTAGCAGTAAACATTAGCCATGTGGCGAAGACGTGCCCAACTCACTATAACGCAGCACAAAGAAATATCCGAAAATCGCAATATACTGATATAAACTGATATAACTCGGTTTAAAATAACAACATTATGATGTCTTTAACACCTATATCGAATAAAATCAGAGCCGGATATATCTAAGGCCTATAACGGGAGCTTTCCAGAACGCCATCCTAAGGTCTGTCTTGCGTCATGGCGAATGTTGAAAAGACTGCACCCCACGTTCCAAGACCCTTTATATGGCCTCAGATCTGCCTAGCAACTCCATTCCAATTCTGACTATTTGCTGACATCTAGGGGAAGGCGTATGCAGTGCATCTCGACCAATAGAAGACATGCAAATTAATAAACTGACCCTAGAACAGCCTGCCTTATTTCAGATTTCTCACTTCCTCACAGGAAGTTTGCTCCAACTTGAGTTCTGTTTTACTCACAGATATAATTCAAACGGTTTTAGAAACTAGAGAGTGTTTTCTATCCAATAGTAATAATAATATGCATATTGTACGAGCAAGAATTGAGTACGAGGCAGTTTAATTTGGGAACGAAATTTTTACAAAGTGAAAACAGCACCCCCTATTGAGAAAAGGTTTAATGACTCAAACCTAAGTGTATGTAAACTACCGACTTCAACTGTATATATATATATTTTTTTACCTAAAAATGTTGGGCTGAATGACGGATTGCCATTGACATGTGTCCAGCTTGTCAAACATTTGGCATATGACACAGAGTACAAGGAGTGGAATGTTAGCTAAACATAGACTGGTACCCAGGCTAGGAGGGTCCAGCCGGCTGAGGTCAATAACTACAGGCAGATGTGAGATGCAAGTGAGATGCAAGTAGCCTACAGAGTTCTCATACTACTCTGTAGGCCACTGAAGACTGCAATAGCTGAACTTCTGTTGATATTCTGAAACCTTACGAAAAAAGATTGCAATCAGAGTGCAGTATAACTGCAATATACTGCAAATACACTGCATACAAAATAAAAAAGTTTTATTTACTGCAGTAGTTTTGCAGTATAACCTCAGTTCAAGTCCCGTACACTGCAGTTATTCTGCAATTACTGCGTCCAAAATACCAGAGTCGACTGCAGTTACTGCACTTTGACTGCAGTTTCAAACTGCAATCTTTTTTGTAAGGGTGTTTTGATTACATTCAAGAAGCAGTATTCTGCTAATATAACAATGTGCAAATATTACATTTGTCTTTCATCTTCTATTGTCATTCACAGCTGATAGATACTGTACCTATTAGCATTTTGTGTGGTGGTGCTGGGGCCATCTTGCCAAACATTCATTCGTCATCCCTTCCTGTATGGTGTCACGTAAAGACAGTTCCCTGACATGTTCGAAGAATATACGGGGTCCCCCCCACCGTTCGATTCAATAATAACGAAAGACGATAAAAAGTAATAGATGTGTATAATTTTAATGCTGAGTGCAAGGTCTTTCCCAATTCAGACATCAGTATCAGCCTGTCTTTCAGTCAGAGGACTCCTTGACAAAACCTCTACTGACCTCCATCTGTAGAAAAATCAGATAGTGTGATATTACTAAACACTTGTGATCTACTGTCTTATTAGTAATCGCCTCCTGTCCCTTCTGAGTTGTTTACCAGCACCTGATGAGCATGGCAGCGTAGATCAGCTCCAGGCCAAACATATGGAAATGTAACCACATGTCTGCACATCCCACAGCAGGGCATTAATAAGAAGTGAGTTGCTCTAGAGGCCAACAAAATTTGGACACTTAGAAAAATCTCCATTATGCACCACATAACACTTTTCTTAGGTTAATTCAAAGCGGAGTGACATGACCAAGTCTATAGAAACTTTGTGGGGAATGCATAAGCAGCAAAACCCTTTACAATTGATTCTGTTCTGTTTAAAGAAAGCTATGGTGTCCAGGGCTGCTGGGCTGGAATATGTCTTAATTTCCTTAAGTCTCAATGAGCGCATATGGTTATGACTGCAAACAGGGTCATAACAGACCACAGAAAGCTGTAAATATAAAGGTAACAAGACTGATTCTGAATTACCGAGTACACAGTAAAACAGGGAGAGAGGAAAGAGCTTGTATAAGTTATACACAATTTTAACATGGGTTTTCTTTTATGAAAGGCTCTTTTTTCATGTCCTCCATAAAAGAGAGAGTGCTTTTTCCAGCTCTATCACAGTATGACTGGGAGGGTGGCTTTGAACTTCTTTAGGCTACATCTGACATTCTTGCAAATGTAATAGGAAGAGGTTTATCACGTGTACTGTACTGAAGAGTTAGCATGTAGTTAAATAAAAGTATTTCCATGTACCAAAAAGGTGCTTTGGGGTGTATCTTTGTTCCATGAAGGAGTTGCCAAAATGTAAACTATTTCTCAACAGCAGTCTAAATGATACTTCAAGACATACAAATAATATGTGTTCCTCTTCCTGGAAGTGTGCTAGGTGTTGACATGTCTGCAGTGCTCAAATGGCAGCAAGCCTGAAATAGATTGCTTTCTAAGCTAAGAGTAGACACTTCCTGGCATCCTACAGTTCCATTATATAAAAAATCAGGGCTCCAGGCTGTGACTGTTTAGTTGACTTAGCTGTGCGAGATACATTTTTAATTGGTCGCACTGGTGCGAGCTGCACATTCTACCTGGTTACCTCAACCAAAAACGCCCTATATTTTGTTTGCTAAAGAGTAAAGTGCATTAACCTCATGATTCCTGTAATAATGTTGTCTGCTCTTCTGTTGTGCTTGCCTGTTTCAGTAGCGCCGGCTGCTGTACTGAGTAAGCCTCTCACACATTCTCTCTCTCCTTGTGATTGTATAACATTTCAAAATGCAATTACGGGAAAAAAAACTACTTTGAAAGCAACTAGTTGTCCATATTAAACAGAGGAGGGTCTCAGCTTTCTGTGGCTATAATTTATATTTATTAACTATCATTACTGAGCTCAAAGCACACTGTTTTACAATCAAGATATCTGATATGACTTTGAAAAATGGAGGGCACGAAGTTGCACATTGGCCATCAAGAGTGCACTAGGCCTCATTGCAACGTTTTTTTAGGACATTACATTTACTGTTACATTAATAAATGGATACTGGCATATGTGTTATATTTATACTGAACAAAAATATAAACGCAACATGTAAAGTGTTGGTCCCATGTTTCATGAGGTGAAATATAAATCCCAGAAATGTTCCATGAGCACAAAAAGCTTTTTTCTCTCAAATGTTGTGCACACATTTGTTTACATCCCTGTTAGTGAGCATTTCTCCTTTGCCAAGATAATTCATCCACCTGACAGTTGTGGCATATCAAGAAGCTAAATAAACAGCATGATAATTACACAGGTGCACCTTGTGCTGGGGACAATAAAAGGCCACTAAAATGTGCAGTTTTGTCACACAACACAATTCCACAGATGTCTCAAGTTTTGAAGGAACATGCAATTGGCATGCTGACTGCAGAAATGTCCAGCAGAGCTGTTGCCAGAGAATTGAATGTTCATTTCTGCACCATAAGCTGCCTCCAACTTCATTTTAGAGAATTTGCCAGTACGTCCAACCGGCCTCAAAACATCAGACCACGTGTAACCATGCCAGCCCAGGACCTCCACATCCGGCTTCTTCACCTGCGGGATCGTCTGAGACCAGCCACCGGACAGCTGATGAAATTGAGGATTTCCGTCTGCAATAAAGCCTTTTGTGGGGAAAAAATTATTCTGTGGGTGCCCTCCCAGGCCCACCCATGGCTGTGCCCCTGCCCAGTCGTGAAATCCATAGATTAGGGCCTAATGAAATTATTTAAATTGATAGATTTCCTTAACTCTAACTCGAGTAAAAAAAAAGAATTGTTGGATGTTTCGTTCATATTTTTGTTTAGTTTAGATAGTGATCTAGCTAATGTGTTTTCAGTTTCTACTTCATCAGCTGGTGAATTACCACCAGTTAAATTAGGCCTATATAAAATATTAGTGCACATAAAGATGAAGGCAAATTTATCTCTATTGAAAATTCATGACAATCACTGCTTGGACTTATCAACTTTTTTATTGAATACCATCTCAGTAATCTATTACACTTCTTATTAAAGCATTGTGAATTACTTTATAAGATGATGACTCAAATGTATTTTATTGTGTGACACTGCCCCACCAGGGGAAAATGTTAGTCTGGAGCCCTGTCCCAAAGGAGAGCCACATCTATTCTCACAACTCAGGGTGGAGACCACAATAGCAATAGCTGTCTATCTCTTTTATTCACCAAAGTGTGTATCCTCTTGAGAACCATGTGTATATTAAAAACCTGGAAAATAGGGCTATGATTATATAAGAACTGATCTTCAAATTACCAAAACCAGCTGGATGAAGGCCGGGGAGCAGTAGGAGGACATTTCTTAGGCCGGCAGAAAGAATCCAGGGATATGAGCTGTCTAGCTAAAGGCTGCACATTGCTGTTTCAATTTGTGTGTAAAGACACACAGACTTGTCCCTGCTTAAACTTGTGTGTGCATCATGTCTACAGAGACCAGAGAGTGGTGGGTCTGACCTTTAAGGTCAGACCCAACACTCCATTCCAAGCTCTGTCTGCCTGGGATCTTTTCTGTCTCCAATTGCTTTCCTATGGAAAGATGTGTGGTCACACAGACTCACGCCTATACACAAACTGCAGGGGATAGAGCCACTGTCTGGCACCCTCACACATGGCAGGGTAAGAGCCGTTTTCTGGCACTCTCTCACACACCAGAGTACTGTTGGAGGCTCTGGTTGCATTCTCCCTCAGCCCTGGAAATCCATAGGTTGTGCTAGATACTGGATATCCAGGGATGACTGTCATTACAAATGCATCAACAAACAACAATACTGTCTGGAGTTTCAGGATCCTTGTTCAAATGGATTACAAATAAATAAATAAATAGCTAATTGTGTTATCTTCTTTCTTCCTCATAACCACTACACAACAAGTGTGCTGTAGTTTCATAAATGAACCTTAATGATCCATTTTCAATATCACCCACTATTGCTGCAGCTACTGTACTGACACTTAAGAGTTGTGGCAAAGTAGGACAAAGATCATTGGTCTTTATAGCGAGTTTTATAGAAACAGTAAACTATTGCAGATTGAAAACAGGGAGACAGCAAATAAAGAAGTGATTATCTTGTGGCCTCTGAAATTGAAGGGGACATTATTACTCGTTAACAATCTTCTCAATCAAATGGACACCTAATCTATCTCAAACAATTCCTTCTGCTAAATTAATTTACCATAATGATTTTCCAGTTCAGGTGGTGAGATTTCTCTCAGGAGATAGTTATATTAGATTCTGCTGAGCCCCTGGAATGGGAGAGAACAAAGACCTGGTGTTCTGGAATTAAGTAACATCTCTTTCTATCTCCCTCTCTCTCTCTTTCTCTCCCTCTTTGCTTTTCTTTCTTTCCTTTTCCCTCTTTCCTCCCCCCCTCTCTCTCTCCCTCTGTCTCTCACTCACTCTCTCACTCCCTTTATCTCTCTCTCCGGCTCTCCTGTCTATGTAGAGAACACTATAATATTTATTTTCTTCTGTGATTGAATTTGAATATTGAATACATTTTTTTACTGGTGCAGAATCGCAGTGCTTCGTTTTACAGAATTTTTCATAGCACTCTTTCATACCACAGTTTTCATCAAGCACATAAGCGAGACAAAATGCAGTTTTGGAATGAGATTAAAATCATGTGAAAAGGAATTTTGTCTTTGCTTCACCATTATGTCTAAGCCAAAAAACACAAAGGCAAATACATAAAGAAATACAAAACAACAACTATTAAGGCCAGAGTGAATATTGTCTGTTCTGTTCTCTTACCTGCTTAGTCACCATTAACAAAATTGGTTGCACTTAAGAAAAGAGACAGAGAGACAGACCTCTCAGGGACATAGCCTGTAAAGAAAAGAAGAAAAAGTGGAGCAGCAGAGATACACACAGGTGGCAACACCTGACTCCGGGGTAACAGATTGATGTGTCCAAGCCCTCAATCCATCACTCAATGCCTCTAGCAGACAACAGGAAATCGTTCATAGCAACTTGTGTTCAGGTCAGCACTTCTGCAGGCTTCTGTAACACAATTCATCACTGTGTGACTTGACAGGACCATAGAAGTTATGTGTGAGGAGCACATTGTCTCAGAATGGGAGTGAATCTGTAGGAAAATACAAGCTCCTGCCCAGTGATGGGTTAATAAAAGAGAAGTAGCAGAGAGAGAGAGAGACTATGTTCTTTCTGGTTGAACTGCTTTGAGTGCTCATCGATGTCAAGTCCTTCTTGAGACAAGGATAGGGTTTTGATAGCAGGATTTCTGACATCAAATATGTAGAAAATCTTTAGAGAGATACAGCTATACAGATTGTGGTAAATGGCATGTTAGGAGTATAGTGATAGACCGGTCTAATCTGCAGAAATGCTTGATTTACAGTGTTTTACAATCGCTTACACACTTGAGGCACACTCAGTGAAACCATTAACTAATGCACCTAATCTTCAGACCAAGTCTGCTGCAAAATTGCAAGCACATTATCTGCTTTACACTCAGTTTGCAATTGTAATACACACTTTTTGCAAAACACTAAACACAGTTCTCTACATTAGACACATCATTCAAAACTAACGGGTATTGTGTTTCGTTTGGAAAACACTGTCATTCAAAATGCCACACTCATTTATAGCTAATTTCTTCACTTAGAAATCAGAGCTTGAGCACTACAAAAAGAAATGTTCAGAGGAGACTGTGTGAATCCGGCTTTCATGGTCAAATTGCTCCAAAGAAACCACTATTAAAGGACACCAACAAGAAGAAGAGACTTGCTTGGGCCAAAAAACACGAGCAATGGACATTATTTCCCCCCCCCCCTTGCATTTCTGTTAATAGTGTAAATATATACTGAATATGCATACATACTGTACATATTTGTGCACAAACACTTGAAGTTGGAAGTTTACATACACTTAGGTTGGAGTCATTAAAACTTGTTTTTCAACCACTCCACAAATGTATTGTTAACAAACTATAGTTTTGGTAAGGACATCTACTTTGTGCATGACACAAGTCATTTGTACAACAATTGCTTACAGACAGATTATTTAATTTATAATTCACTGAATCACAATTCCAGTGGGTCAGAAGTTTACATACACTAAGTTGACTGTGCCTTTACACAGCTTGGAAAATTCCAGAAAATGATGTCAAGGCTTTAGAAGCTTCTGATATACTAATTGACATAATTTGAGTCAATTGGAGGTGTACCTGTAGATGTATTTCAAGGCCTACCTTCAAACTCAGTGCCTCTTTGCTTGACATGGGAAAATCAAAAGAAATCAGCTAAGACCTCAGAAAAAAATTGTAGACCTCCACAAGTCTGGTTCATCCTTGGGAGCAATTTCCAAACATCTGAAGGTACCACGTTCATCTGTACAAACAATAGTACGCAAGTATAAACACCATGGGACCACGCAGCCATCATACCGCTCAGGAAGGAGACGCGTTCTGTCTCCTAGAGATGAACGTACTATGGTGCGAAATGTGCAAATCAATCCCAGAACAACAGCAAAAGGACCTTGTGACGATGCAGGAGGAAACAGGTACAAAAGTATCTATGTCCACAGTAAAACGAGTCCTATATTGACGTAACCGAAAAGGCTATTCAGCAAGGAAGAAGCCACTGCTCCACAACCGCCATAAAAAATCCAGACTACGGTTTGCAACTGCACATGAGGAAAAATATCATACTTTTTGGAGAAATGTCCCCTGGTCTGATGAAACAAAACTGTTTGTCCATAATGACCGTTGTTATGTTTGGAGGAAAAAGGGGGAGGCTTGCAAGCCGAAGAACACCATCCCAACCGTGAAGCACCGAGGTGGAAGCATCATGTTGTGGGGGTGCTTTGCTGCAGGAGGGACTGGTGCACTTCACAAAATAGATGGCATCATGAGGTAGGAAAATTATGTGGATATATTGAAGCAACATCTCAAGACATCAGTCAGGAAGTTAAAGCTTGGTCGCAAATGGGTCTTCCAAATGGACAATGACCCCAAGCATACTTCCAAAATTGTGGCAAAATAGCTTAAGGACAACAAAGTCAAGGTATTGGAGTGGCCATCACAAAGCCCTGACCTCAATCCTACAGAAAATCTGTGGGCGGAACTTAAAAAGCCTGTGCGAGCAAGGAGGCCTACAAACCTGAATCAGCTACACCAGATCTGTCACGAGGAATGGGCCAAAATTCACCCAACTTATTGTGGGAAGCTTGTGGGAGGCTACCCGAAACGTTTGACCCAAGTTAAACAATTTAAAGGCAATGCTACCAAATACTTACTGAGTGTATGTAAACTTTTGATCCACTGGGAATGTGAGGAAATAAATAAAAGCTGAAATAAATCATTCTGACATTTCACATTCATAAAATAAAGTGGTGATCCTAATAGACCTAAGACAGGGAATTTTTACTTGGATTAAATGTCAAGAATTGTGAATAACTGAGCTTCAATTTATTTGGCTAAGGTGTATGTAAACTTCCAACTACAACTGTACATACACCTTAGCCAAATACATTTAAACTCAGTTTTTCACAATTCCTGACATTTAATCCTAGTAAAAATTCCCTGATTTAGGTCAGTTAGGATCACCACTTTATTTTAAGAGTGTGAAATGTTAGAATACTACTAGAGAGAATGATTTATTTCAGCTTTTGTTTCTTTCATCACTTTCCCAGTGGGTCAGAAGTGCCAATTGACTCAATGTCACGACTTCCACCGGAGTCGGTCTTGTTCGAGCGGCGTTTGGCGGTCGACGTCACCGACCTTCTAGCCTTCACCGATTCACTTTTCATTTTCCATTTGTTTTGTCTTTGGTTTTTACACACCTGGTTTCAATTCCCCCATTACATGTTCATTATTTAACCCTCTGGTTTCCCCCATGTTTGTGTGCGTGTTTGTTCTATGTTGATGGCTGTATCTGACGGCTGGTATTTTGTTGCCAAATTTTGGGGTATTTACGCCCGTTTATTTGTGTATTTCACGCACCGTTGTATTGTTTCTATACTGGTGTTTTTTCGTGTATTACATACCTTGTCCACGCTTCCCAAAGCGTGTCAACCCTTCCCAAAGCGTTGACACTCAAATGATGTCAATTAGCCTATCAGAAGCTTCTAAAGCCATGACATCATTTTCTGGAATTTTCCAAGCTGTTTAAAAGGCACAGTCATCTTAGTGTATGTAAACTTCTGACCCACTGGAATTGTGATACAGTGAATTATATGTTAAATAATCTGTCTGTAAACAATCGTTGGAAAAATGACTTGTGTCATGCACAATGTAGATGTCCTAACCGACTGGCCAAAACTATAGTTTGTTAACAGGAAATGTATGGAGTGGTTGAGAAACAAGTTTAAATGACTTCAACTTCTGACGTCAACTTTATTTACAATGACAAAGACCTGACCTCACAGATGGATTAAAGAAGGAGTCCTCTAATGGGTTGCAAAGAGCCACAGATCAATGCCACATGTGTCCTAAATAAAGACTTACATGGTTGCATGTACTGTATATTTGTTATCTCTCGCTGTGTCATACGTGACACTTTATCTATCCTGTGTCAACAGTCCAAAGATAAAACTTCTGTTATCTCCTGTCTTGTTATGTGTGGGCTGTTCAAATACCTTATCAGCTTATAGGATCCATCCTGTCCATTAGAGACTACAGGAAGAAAACGTTTACCATTACTCCATCCAAAGTCAGTTCTCCATCATCACGTTCTGGTCAAATGTTGTGTGATAGAGATGGCTACAACTGAAAGCTTTTGAACGTTTAGTTGTGCTGTGTGTAACTTTGGGGCAAAATGCCAAAAGGCACAATGCCACATAGGGCCTGCCGCATTTCTGTCTATCGTTGGCTATCATGTATTTTTATGACCACATTGCTTTATGCAAAAAGATAGTTAAAACACCAAGCCCACTCTTGCAGTGGTGCATTTGGTAATCATTCCCCTCTGTGCCCTGTAATGAATTTGACAATTGGCCTGTCAAGCTGTGCCCTCACAAATATGTAAAAATCCATCTTAATCTATTTGGAAGTTATTGTTATTGTCCTTTGTGTTATTCTATCAGACAATGATTTATTGCGTTTATGACATGATTCTCATCTTAAATTCTGGATACGAAACAATTTTAAATAGTGTAATCTCAAACAATGTGCAGAAACATGAAAAACGTTTCAATGGATATGAGTCCTTAATCTAGACAGAGTAAACATCATGGTCACTGACTGTGATGATGAAAGCCAGCCTAGCGCAGTCTGCATTTCACAAATTAATATTCCCATTATTCCCCCGCCATTACATTAATTTGGTTGTCTACCCGTTACCGAATGCATACCTAAACGCTAGGTATTTTGTTGTAGGTTTACCTCAGTAATTAGAACATTATTATCAAAGTAATGTCAAAGTCATTTAGTCTTTATGGTGTTTGGACATATGTGAATTTTATTCACCTTCCTTCTGTGTTTGAATAGGCCTATTTCAGCAATGGCAATTATTGCTTTCATGCAAGCGTTTGGTTTAATAGTTTACACGGTCAGCTAATGATTATGATTTTTGTTTACCATAAAACCTACAGGTCATGAATAACTCACTTTAGAAATGTTAATCGCATGCTCATTCATTGTTTCCCACATGTCCGACGTGCACTTCCTGATCCTATAAGACTGGGTGCCTATTCATATCCAGTAACAGACGCGCAGAACGTAGGGTTGCCCTTACAAAAAAATATTGCAGTTTTGAAACTGCAGTAAATGTTCAGTAACTGCAGTCGACTATAGTATTTTGGACACAGTAACTGCAGAATAACTGCAGTGTACTGCAGTTGAACTGCAGTTATACTGCACTCTAACTGCAGTTACACTGCAAAATGACTGCATTAAAAAAACTGTTATTTTGGACACAGGTTTTGCAGCATAGTGCAGTTATACTGCACTCTAATTACATTGCACTCTGACTGCAATATTTTTTCGTAAAGGTTTAAGAAAACGGGAAAAGCTGTCCTGGCTGGCAGGGCGAACAAATTTGGCTCAGGAGCTTAGTTTCTCCCTTTGATATTTTGAGAACGTAGGTCTACTGTACAAGAGCTCTGTATTATTTTGAATTGATTAATTGTATGGACATTTTGTTCTGTGCTGATTTTATTATTGCTTTTCTTATTTTTGTGGATCAATCTGTAGGCTATATAACCAAGTCGACTGCCTACCATCACTTGTCTTCACCCTAAAGACTTTTGTCCAGCTCTTTCCTGTAAACAAAATGTCCTTTCGTAGGAAGGTCATTGATATTCATGAGTTACATTGGGTGAATGGTTGAGCTTTCTTGAGTGTCTGAGGTCACACAGGTGGGCATTTACCTTTCCACAAACTGTCTGTTGATTAATATAAGCAAGTTGACCCAAGGAATAGGAAATCCACGATTTGTTGCCAAGTAATGGCTACTGGCTGGCCAGTGAGCTAGTTAGCTACATTTCAGTAATTTAGCTAGCATCCTAAATGCAGTGGTCAGTGTATAAACTTACTATGAGTTGAACATATTTGTCTAAAAACAAACGTATTGCCAGTTATTGTTGCCCATGGTGTTATCATGCTTAACCAGTAGCTCCCGAGTTTGGCTAACTGTTAGCTAGCTAGTTGACTACTGTCTGGCCAGTGTTAGCCAGCATGCTAGCTATCTACATGTCAGTCAGTAGCTATACTTCTAAATGCAGTGATCACTGGATAAACTATCCATGAGTTGAACATATTTTGGTGAAAACGAACTAGTAGCCAGTTGTTGTTGTTGCCAATGGTGGAATCATATCTAACCAGCTGGCTTCTGATTCCTATGTGACATGTCTAGTATATGTGCCCATGAGACACAGTCTAGCTAACGTTAGCTAGCTAGTGTTGCTCGCTGACCTGTTTTATAAAAAAAATGGCTGAGGTGACTCAAACCCTGTAGTTAGCTAACAAGCCCTCCTCGGCAACAATCTTATTGGGGTCCGGGAATATTAGATATTTATTTTAATTTTAAGATAACTGTCATTGAAGTTGGTGGTTACTACTGGTTTTAGGGTTGTCAAAGTGAAGTTTTAGATCCAAGCGGAGAGAAATTGTCCGCCATTGTTTTGTGTTTTGGTAAGTGCTCGGAGGGATCTCATGCCCCCAAGAAGGTTCAACCGACGGATAATAATTACATTGCCTCCGGGTATCCTATGAAAGGAAATGTTGCTTCCTGTAACACCCCTTGGCCATGAGACACATTAGTTCATCACTAGCCTATACTAACATCTGGTTTAGGGATACAGTATTTTCAACCTAACATCCGTTTGCTCAGGCTCGTTCTATGCCTGCTACTTTAGGTTACTTTATCACAGTCACTGTATAGAAAACACATGTTACTCTTTTGAATTGGGCGTGCATATGTGTGTGTGTTGAAGCCCTATTCAAACGGTAGAGGTGCTTATTCCACCTCCTAGTGGTGTGCAAAAAACAAGAATCCACTTACAATACTGATACTTAAAATAATAATACAACTGAAGATTGTATTGAAGATTCATATTTCATATATTTTCTCATGCATTTTGTAGGGGAAATCAAATCAAATTAAATTGTAGTACACTACTTTTCTGAAGTTCCCATTAATGTCGTTAATACTCTACAAAAAGGTGTTGCATTCCAATTGAATTGATATTACCCCGTGGCAATGTGTTTATTATTATAGCATTAGCATGGTGTTTATTATAAACTATCCTACTACTGCTATTTTCCTTTAGTTCCCAAGGTACCAGTAGTACTAGCCTGAAAAATAATTATATTTTTACAATTACTATGAGAAGAATGGAAAACTTTTCTAAACAAGTATGACAGTTGTCGATGCTAGTGACGTAGGGCTGAATGCCTTTAATGTGGGAGGACGTAGAGCAGAAATTCTAAGGCATAGATAGCCCTCTGCGGATGCGCAAGCAGAGGATGCTTCAGCCCGTTATTGCTCAGTATCCAGTCTTTCTCAGAGTTGGATCTCTCAGTGTTTTCATCGAGAAAGTGAAGGAAAACTCAAAGTGATATGCTACATACATTTTATTTTTTGTAAAAATCGAAATTGTACTTAACGAAGAATGGAATTTCGTGGGATCAAGGCGAGCAGAGACTGTACAATCTCTGTCGCTGAGTGAGTATCTATCTCACTGTTTCTGATTGTGCTGCTGCGGAAATGCTTGAAACTGCTGCATGAATGGTCGTGGGTAACACCGGGGATTGCGGTAGGCTACATTGCGAAGCTATCCCCTGACTAACAGACAATGTGCCCACTCAAGCCTGACGCAGAAGGTATCCGATGAATGATTCCTGGTTTAATTTGTCTTTTGGGTTGTAACGAAGATCAATGGAGAGACCTGCGCGTCCGTGCGCCCTGGTACCATTTTTACACTAATGCTGTGTTCATTTGGGTTACATGTCCCTACTGAAATTCCCAACTCCAAGGCTCATACAACGTTGATGCTGGATAATTCAGCAACATTGTTGTAAAAATGCTGAACAGCGTTTTGTTGCTCAGCGTTTTAACTGTGACCAGTTTCGCATCGAAGACAGAGAGCCGCAAAACATCGAAAGAAATTTGTAAGAACCGCTGCTCCTGTGAGGAAAAGGAGACTATATTGAGCATTAACTGCGAAAACAAAGGGTTTACAACGGTGAGTCTATTTCAGCCTCCACCGAACAAAATCTGCCAACTCTTTCTCAATGGAAACTTTCTTTCGAGACTGAATCCGAACGAGTTTATCAATTATGGTAATGTCACATCCCTTCATCTGGGAAACAACGGGTTACAGGAGATACAGACTGGAGCTTTTACTGGACTGAGGTTTTTAAAACGACTTCATCTCAACAACAATAACTTGGAGATAATCAAGGAAGACACCTTTGCTGGTTTAGAGAGTTTGGAGTATTTACAGGCAGATTATAATTACATCAGTGCCATTGAAGCAGGTGCATTCGGCAAATTAAATAAACTCAAAGTCCTGATTCTCAACGACAACCTCATGCTGTCTCTTCCCAACAATGTATTTCGTTTCGTTATGTTAACGCATTTGGATCTAAGGGGGAACCGGCTTAAGATGCTGCCTTTTGCTGGTGTGCTGGAGCACATAGGCGGCATTATGGAGATCCAACTGGAGGAGAACCCGTGGAATTGCACCTGTGATCTGATACCCTTAAAAGCCTGGCTGGACACCATCTCGGTCTTTGTAGGGGACATCGTGTGCGAGACCCCCTTTAGACTGCATGGAAAGGACATTACGCAATTGATTAGGCAAGATCTATGCCCCCGACGTAATGCTGGTGATTCTAATCACCGCGCAATGCAGCCCCCTTCTGATTCTCAATACGACGGCCCCTCTCCCACCCTACACCCCGGTGTCACTCCAACAAAAGGCCCACGGGCCTCCCGTCCCCCTAAAATGAGAAATCGCCCTACACAACGGGTAACGTCTGGTAAGGACAAACAAGTGCTGGGGCCTATAATGGTTTATCAGACTAGGTCCCCTGTTCCCATGACCTGCCCTAGTATATGCGTCTGTACCTCCCAGAACGCAGACAGTGGATTAAATATCAACTGCCAGGAGAGGAAATTGCATAATATAACAGAGCTTACCCCTAAACCCTCCTATCCAAAGAAATTGCATTTAACAGGGAATTACTTACATACCATATATAGAACAGACCTAACCGAATACAGCACACTAGAGCTCCTCCATTTAGGAAATAATAGGATAGCTGTTATTCAGGACGGGGCCTTTGACAACCTGGCTAATCTACGGAGACTTTACCTCAATGGCAATTACATTGAAAGTCTATCCCAATCATTATTCGTAGGGCTGCAGAGCCTTCAATATTTATACCTGGAGTACAATGTCATCAAGGACATTTTACCACAGACGTTTAACTCATTACATAATCTGCAGCTGCTGTTCCTAAACAACAATCTATTAAGATCACTTCCCGACAATATTTTTTGGGGGACTATGCTAACAAGACTGAACCTGAGGAACAATCACTTCTCCCACCTGCCGGTGCGCGGTGTGCTCGACCAGCTCTCCGCATTCATTCAGATCGATCTGCAGGAGAACCCATGGGATTGCACATGCGACATCGTTGCCCTTAAAAACTGGATGGAGCTGTCCAGTACCAGCGTAGTGGTAAATGAAATCACATGTGATTCGCCCTCCAAACACGCAGGGCGACTGCTCAGATCTCTGCGTAATGACGCAATTTGTCCCGAGCCTAACGAGGTCACAGTAGGCCTAACCAAGGCCCCCACCGTCAGTCCCAGCACCGACTCCACTCCCCCGCTTGCCATCACGTCAACAGCAGAGCAGATACCCGAGATGCACGCGGAGGTGCCCCTGTCTGTTCTCATACTGGGACTACTCGTGGTGTTCATTCTGTCGGTCTGCTTCGGGGCTGGTCTTTTCGTATTCGTCCTCAAACGACGCAAAGGAATTGATAGCGTTCCCGCCAGTGCCAATAATTTAGATATAAACTCTTTCCACGTACATTATGGTTCATATAGCTCAGAGCCCACTGCAGATAAAACAGAGACACATGTGTATAACTACATCCCTCCCCCCGCTAGCCAGATGTGTCAGAACCCCATCTACATGCAGAAAGATAGCGAGCAGGTGGCGTACTATAGGAATCTAAAAGAGCTAACTTTCAGCACCATGGACCCGAAAAAGTCGGAGTTGCCCCCAAGCCCATATACCATAAGCACAGTGGAACTCATTGAGAAACAATCTTGTGGCAATCGACAGCCGGAGCTGCTATATCAAAACATTGCAGAGAGAGTTAAGGAGCTTCCGACTGCTGGCGATCAGAATTACAGTTTCTGCACTTTACCGAAAAGACAATTCATCCCTCCATTTGAAACTACTAGACGACACAAACAGGACAGGTTGAATAAAACTGTTCTCTATGGGACTCCACGAAAGTATTATGCTGAACAATCAAAAAATGAACACCCTTTGCTGCCTGGGAAGCTAAAAACAGAACCAGACTACCTCGAAGTTCTGGAAAAACAAACTGCAATGAGTCAGTTGTAAGATATGGCCCTACTTACTATCATCACACGTATTACATCGATATGTATCTATGTATTCCACAAATTGACGAGTCCAACTCAAACAAAGCAACCTAAGCCTTTTTATCTTTTTTATGTTCCAGCTGTATTGAGTCAACGTAGCCCTTTATGCAGACAGTTATATTATATTACTGGAGGTTTAACATATTTATTCTACTTTAAATATAAAGACTGTAGCAGGTACCGCAAGAACTATGTATAATACTGCTGTGTGCATTTTATATAATATATTTTATTTTCTCTGTGGAAACAAATATCCTTTTTAGATGAATAATTGAGAAATGACATTCCTGTATATAATAATGAGTGTGAAACACATGTAAAGGTTCCGTCACACATGACGATCCATTTATTCCAGAAGTGCCTTTGCACTCCGGGTATTTTATCTTTGCTTTCTGCAAATGGAAATTTGCTGTATTTTAAGAATCTTTATGTACAATTTAATTATTTGTCCATTACATTAAACATAATTGAAGAGGGTATGATATGTATGGTAAATCATGTTTTGAATATCTAAGTGTCTTTCAAGATGTACAATTTAGCGAATTGCATAACATTGTATGCTATAGATGAGCAATACAAGTGCCATAAGAGCAATTACATTTTCACCGAAGCACTATGTCAAGTCTGAATTTGAGGTGAGCATTATTAAGATTATCACTGTCTGTCTTTGTGTTTGTGTGTGTTCGTTTGTGTGTGTGCTCCCATGTGATGAGGGGTTGGGTGCTTTGGGGGCGGTAACATCGCTCTCTTTGATGGAATCCATAGACCAAGGTGTATTGATGAAGAATTTGCTGAGTACTTTTGGCACGAATTACGAATTTATCGACCAAGGGCCCTCACAGGAATACCATTAATTTCACACTTATTATTTTGTCACCCAAAAATTAGAGAGAAGCAGTTTCCACTAAAAGTGTAGATTATTTATCTCTATATTCTGATTTAAGGGTGATAAAAACTGTCTCGAACAGGAACAACCACAGCCCTCCAGGAACCTACTTGAAAGGCACAAATTATGATTAGTTCTCAAAGCTCCTCATACACAAAATGTCTTGTTTCTAGTGGTTTTAATGAGACAAGTTTATATTCTGCCCTTCAGGTGACATTTGCTTTGAGGTCTGCTGTAGACCTATACCTTCTTCAAGCCCAGATTGTTCTGCTGTTTTTTCTCTCACTTTGTTTCCCGGCTGCTTCAAGTAGCTACTATTGTGTCACTGTCCATGTTGCAGATTTTTTTCAGCTTGTGCATTTTCTATGGATTCTACAGTGTGGGGACTTTTCACTTGATTTGTTGGATTTCACATTGACTTTGTAAGGAGTGCACAGTGTTGTTTTTTTATCACAGGTTGTTAATCACATTGGTCAAATTAATTAATGAAATAAGTGTCTACTGAGAACCAACACAAATTGGGAATTTAAGTTAGCAATAACTGGCCTTCTGATTTGATTGAATCATGGATTTTATGCTTAAACATTTTCAATACAGAACACTGACGATGAAAAAGTTCATTATGTGAGTCTTATCTTAAATTACCGATATTCTACTTGTGGGTAAGTGAGCTTGTGCTTGTGGGTAACTAGCAGAGGCCATTGAGTTGGTGTGAGTGAGACTGAGTGAGAGTTCTGTTCATTCCTTCTGAAACAGAGTGATTTTTTTTGCCTGGGCACAATGGGCCTCTTTGTTGCTGTTTACTGGTGCTGTGGAGAATGAGGGGTTGGACATGTCTTGCACACCAATGAGGCAGCTAGCTCCCACAGTCCCCACCACACTCCTCCTCTCCTCATATCACACATGGGACTGGGAGGAGGAGAGATGGCGATGGAATGCAATAGCTTTACAACAGAAGCTATCAATCACTCCGGTCAGTTCACACAGTTCACACAAAATAGGATAAAATATTATAAATTGCTTCACAATTTGAGGTTGAGTGACTATTATGTTGTTTGGAACATTTGAGTCGTTGTGTCACAAAGGATTTCCTTCAATCCATGGATCCTATAAAGGAAGCAGTTGTTAGGTATCTTTATTGATCAACAGATTGTAATTGATTCACTCTCCCTCTTTCATTTAATTCCAACAATATGGTTCCTGTTGTAGACAGGAAGGGGATGTAAACCTTGACCTTGCTATGCTAAGTCACTAGCGTTGAACTAGAGTGAATCAATGGAGACTGCTTTCAGATGCTTGCTGCTAGGGGCCTCAATCCCAGACCTCTTCAGAAATACTCTCGGCAAAGTTCATGTTTATTCAAAGGTCGGACTGTCTTTTTTTCCTCTTTGATTTGTGATGAGGCCCAACGAGAGTTGCCTATGCTTGTTGTGTATGATACTGAATCTCTTTGACATGGTGGAGACTACGAGACCTGTGGGAAGCATGGAAGGTCTATGTTCCTCCTTCCCAGTGTCCCCGGGATTGTCCGGAGTCACAACCAATTCACTCTCAAAGTAATGAAGTGATATTTTGAAACCAATAGTAAGGTCAGGGTCTGTGACATATTTAATGAACCTTTATTTTATTTTACAACCTTTACATATTACTATTTCATATTTTGGATCAATATAGATGCATTTTTCCACATTAACTATCAGATTGTATATCTATCTAAGAAATGTTCAGATAAATGCTAGGCTCCCATAATGTAAACAGTGCTACAGGAATATTTGTTATTGATTAAATCAAAGTAATCAAGTAAACATCTCAAAGTACAGTTAATTGAAATAATCAGCCGTATGCTGAAATATGAGCCATGTTCACAATATATTCAGCTTATTTACAGTCATTTTAAGTGTTCAGTAGAGTCAATGTTTCCTGCTGACATGGTTGTGCAAATTATGGGGATATATTATGCGTTCTAGTCTTTGTTTCAGAGATGAGGTTTGTCTAAGAGAGAGAGCGAGAGCGCGAGAGAGAGAGAGAGTGTGTGTCTTCTTTCCTTCCACAGTCCTTTGACGAATATTGCACCAGTTTCATGGCTGCTTAATCATTTAGACATTAATGATGGGCCATGTTAGATGTTGACAGAATTCCTTGAACAACTGTCGCAGGATAAACAACCTTGTAGTCTCTGCACAATGTACAGTCTGCTGCCTAACAGTACAAATGTGTGCCCTGTTTGTGATCTATGAACACTGACGTGGCAATGGTTTAAAACAGCCACAACCTCTCTGTTAAACACACCGCATGAACAGTGAAGGCTGTTGGACTCACAGCCATGACTAAGATCAATGGGCTGCTTTCCCCCATTTTTCTGTATGGTTGAGGGATAATCCTAATGCACACAGCAGCCGGCCGACAGCTGTGTGTTAAAGGAATGGTGACAGACTGCCGACTTCTCCAAAGGTTAACTCAAGCTAAATCTGACCTTGTGTCCACTTTCTCTGGAACACAACACATTGATCTTATTAGAAGAAGAAAAAAAGAGCAATTGAAGTGAAACTCCATCCAAGTGAATATGATAAATGAGAAGGGCCAAATCTACGCTAGCTAGCATTCACTTTTGTGTTGTCCTTTCATATGAGATTACATGTAGTACTTAGTTCAGAGGAACTGTGGAGGGGTAATGAGGATATCTGAATTGTGCTCTGGTGAATTTATGAGTGTGTTATTTCAGTGGAGGTTGTTCCATGCATGTGTGATTGAGAAACAACAAAATATTGGAAACCATCTTGAACCACCCTTCCACCGCTCAGCCCCATATTATGCTGAGTTTTCAATGTCCTCGGTTTAAAACACTTTTCCACATGAGACAATATTAATAAGCCTTTCCTGTTCAATGTCTGCCACAAAATGTTATCACTGTAGTCATTATTTGGCACTTGAAGTGTGAAGCGGCTACACAGTAAGCAAATGTCCCAGGGAAGACTTTATTGGTTTGTGTAACAAGGCATGGCAAGTGGCTCCTCTAGAATCCAATCAGCTCCTTCTCCCACTGGTTAGCCGTCCTACCATATAACCCTCACACAATGTAGCATTCATGTCTGCCATGGCCACAGACATTTTTCCAGGAAGTGCATGGAGGCCTTTCTCCCAGCAACATGGAAAAGTCTATTTTTTACCCCCAAGAATGCAATGGAAATCAACAACTCGGTTGTGAGACCAATATAACTCTAATGGCTCTGTAAATGGAGCATGTTATATAGAATATGCAACAATGAATGGAAAAGGCATCTAATTTGTTAACATCAACATACCTCGACCATACCTATATTTCCAACATATTTGTTTAATTCATAGATTTGTATTGTTTCGTATTCACATGCAGTACATGACGCAACCTGACTTTTGTTATACAATACTGTATATTGATATCAATCCATATTTCTGGAAAATTACTAATAAAATGTTGAATTAATAATATAGCCCGGTTGTTTATAACAGATGTGACAGCAGTGCCTTTGGGAACTCACAGGGAGGTCTGGCATCTCCTCATCAGTGGCTTAAAATAACAGTACTAATAATATTGAGCACAATCTGACACCCCAAACAAATGTTGACACATTATTCACATCGAATAACATACATGGGAACGTGATGCTGAAGTACTGAAAAAAACTACATTTGAACCCGTGCTATTGCCTGCAGGAAATTCTTGCAGTCCCAATTTTTGGAAGTGCATAAGTCCTCAACTGCAGCTGGTTCTTCAAGGCTACTGCATTTTCACATTGCAACGTGAAACAGCTGGTGCTCATTCAAGGATTCCTGCAATCAAATAATTCCTCCTGTGCTGAGTATAGAAGAATAATCAGAAAATGTGCCATACGATGGGATTTCTAACAGCAAGAACATTTATATTGACATACAGTAGAAAGAAGGAGAAGCTTGCAGGATAAATTATTGAAATATCAACCAGAGTACAGAGGATAACGATTTTCTTAAACTTTTTTCTCCGTCAGTCAGCCATTTGACAAGATGGGCACCACACGTACAAAAATCTATTATTGGTTCTCTCTTTTCATTAAAACATGTAATAGAAATAAAAATACAACTCTGTTATTCAATTATCCAATTCAACTAATATATGATTGTACTATTTATTTTTATTAAGGGTATGACTAATCCCGAAGGGTTTACACATTAACATGCAAATATTAATATGTGCTCTAGATCTGTGTGTTACTGACTCTGCCTATACAAGGGAAACAGCACAGGAGGCCTTATGGTAGTCTGGGAATGTTAATAAGATGGTTCTCTCGAGGCAGCAGCAAAGTCACGGACGATGGTTCAGATATCCAGATGATCAATAGCAAGCCCAGACTGTGTTAGTGGGGGGGGGGGGGTGCATCCGTGTCAAACTGTCAGTGGAATGCAGCTGACCACTGATGCCCTTGAGGATGGATTTACACCACTGGCCACCACATTACACTTCCCATCCCATCAAACCCTTACTCAACGACAATGGAGGGCCCAAAGGAGGTCTCTCTACGGCCACCATCAAGGCTACAGCCATCCGTCTATTTAGAGTGACTCAAATGAAGACAAGACTGTCTGTTTGACTTAATATTAACCCATCTGTTGCCAATCCCCTCCAATTGTCAAATGGCAGGAGGGGAAGATGCACTCTGTTGCTCAAGTGAAGAACAACACCCCGTAAATCTATGTATTTGAGTTACAGGGTCACAGGCTTTGTAAATGGAGTCTACAGAGTGTACAAAACATTAAGGACACATGCTCTTTCCATGACATAGACTGAATCCAGGTGAAAGCTATGATCCCTTATTGATGTCAATTGCTAAATCAGTGTAGATGAAGGGGAGGAGACAGGTTAAAGAAGGATTTTTAAGCCTTGAGACAATTGAGACTTGGATTGTGTACGTGTGCCATTCAAATGCTTAATGGGCAACACAAACTATTTAAGTGCCTTTGAACGGGGTATGGTAGTAGGTGCCAGGCATACCGGTTTGTGTCAAGAACTGCAGTGTGGCTTGGTTTTTCATGCACAACAGTTTCCCGTGTGTATCAGGAATGGTCCACCACCCAAAGGACATGCAGCTAACTTGACAACTGTGGGAATCATTGGAGTCAAATGAGCCATCCCTGTGGAACGCATTCGATACCGTGTAGAGTCCGTGCCCCGATGAATTGAGGCTGTTCTGGAGGCAATATTAGGAAGGTGTTCTTAATGTTCTGTACATCCAGTGTAGATTACAGTTCTAATGACCACTATGCAGATGCAATTTGGACTGAAAGAGTATAAGCTTCTCTTTTAACATAGCATGTGTACCATCTAAAACACATTTAAAAGGTCACATCCATATGTATTGTTGGATTTGTGACTAGTGAAGAAGCAAAGTCTGGTGAATTATGAGGTTAGATCCCCTAGTGAATGCCAGTGAAATATTGCCCTACGAGCTCACTGATCAGCCTTCCTTCTACATCCAGTCTGAGAATGATAAGCAATAGCACAGGTCCATCCATCTGCGATTACAGCAGAATCTAAAACCTTTAAACTTCCCTCTGGGTTGAGGCAATTTGTCAGGGAAGTGCAGTGCAGTCAAAAATGTGATTTTCCTTTGTTACACACATATATATACACACACAGTATGTGGTTCGAATAATACTGTGAAATTGTGAAATGATAGTGCTATTTTACTGTAAGAGCTATTTGAAAAGGCTATCGGAAATATCAGCTTGTTTTAGGTGGGATGGAGTTCTGACCTGCCTTGTCACATCACCAGTTTTCAGTTTTCCCCTCCTCACTCAGACCACTCCCAGAAATTGTTCTTTGCTAAGAAGCTATTTTTGTTTATTTTTGACCATTTTAATTGAGAAAAAAAATCACAGTAAGGTACTTAATTGTTACACAGAAATGACTTTATATTGAGATAAAAACAGCTGCATTGGACCTTTAAAAGAGTGACTAAACAAGCATATTGGTCTATGTGTTTTTCTGTTGCTCGTAAAAATAAAAACTTTCAGTCCTGGAGATGTGTTTCCTGACTGATTCCGCATTTGGTTAACTTTTTATGGCTGCAGGGGCAGTATTGAGTAGCTTGGATGAAAGGTGCCCATTTCAAACGGCCTCGTACTCAATTCTTGCTCGTACATTATGCATATTATTATTACTATTGGATAGAAAACACTCTCAAGTTTCTAAAACCGTTTGAATTATATCTGTGAGTAAAACAGAACTCATTTTGCAGCAAACTTCCTGTCAGAAAGTGAAAAATCTGAAATCGAGGCTCTGTTCCAGGGCCTCCCTAATCATTTGCTTGAAAACTATTAGTATACATGCACTTCAGACGCCTTCCACTAGATGTCAATAGGCTGTGAGAGGTGAAATGGAGTGTATAGCTATTTCTATGGTCAAAAGAGAGAGCTTGGAATGACATGACCCCAAATTCCTTTGTTCAGGAAGGCGCAGGAGTACATCAGCATTGGCTTCTGAAAAGCTTTTGTTATAGACGGCTAATATCTCCGGCTTTGATTTTATTTGATAAATGTGACAATATCATCGTAAAGTATGTTTTTTCAATATAGTTTAATCAGATTATTGAAATTTTTTCGGGAGTTTTGGCGTGTTCCGTTCTCTGCGTTTGTTCACGATGGACAGCTTCGCGCCACTTGGCAAGTTTTGCTTGCTAATTCGAGAGGGAAAAAGGACATTCTCAAACCAAACAACGATTGTTCTGGACGAAGGACCCCTTGTGCAAGATTCTGATGGAAGCTCAACAAAAGTAGGACCCATTTATGATGTTATTTCCTATTTCTGTCGAAAATGTGTTGTTGTGTTTTCCGCCTTGATTTTTGGCGCTGTCTCACTATAACGTAAGCTGCATGTCGTACTAAAGTTATTTTTAGAATTCTAACACGGCGATTGCATTAAGAACTAGTGTATCTATCATTTGCTGTACAACAAGTATTTTTTAGTAACGTTTATGATTAGTTATTTGGTCAGAATAGGTGAGTGTCAGAAATATATCCGGAGATTCTGGAAAATATTTGCTACGTTTTCACAATGTATAACCACGGATTTCAGCTCTAAATATGCACATTTTCGAACAAACCATATATGTATTGTGTAATATGATGTTATAGGACTGTCATCTGATGAAGTTTATGAAGTTTAGTGAAATAATTAATATCTTTTGCTGGTTTTGTCGCTATCGCTACTGTTGCCTTGAATCAATGCTGTTGTGTGGTTGGCTATTATAGTAAGCTAATATAATGCTATATTGTGTTTTCGCTGTAAAACACTTAAAGAATCGGAAATATTGGCTGGATTCACAAGATGTTTGTCTTTCATTTGCTGTACACCATGTATTTTTCATAAATGTTTTATGATGAGTATTTAGGTATTTCAATTTGGTCTCTGTAATTGTTCTAGCTGCTTCGGTGCTATTTCCGATTGTAGCTGCAATGTAAAACTATGATTTATACCTGAAATATGCACATTTTTCGAACAAAACATAGATTTATTGTATAACATGTTATAAGACTGTCATCTGATGAAGTTGTTTCTTGGTTAGTTTGGTTGGTTCTTGGTTAGTTTGGTTGGTTTTGTGCAAGCTACCTGTGCTGTGAAAAATGTCTGTGCTTTTTTGTATTTGGTGGTGAGCTAACATAAATATACGTGGTGTTTTCGCTGTAAAACATTTAAAAAAATCGGACATGTTGGCTGGATTCACAAGATGTTTATCTTTCATTTGCTGTATTGGACTTGTTAATGTGTGAAAGTTAAATATTTCAAAAAAATATAGTTTGAATTTCGCGCCCTGCACTTGGACTGGCTGTTGTCATATGTGTACCGACACCGGGCTTGCAGCCATAAGAAGTTTTAATGATGTTTGTCCCCCATATTTCATATTCCAGAATTAATCTAAGATCACTGAAGAAATCTGTAAATAATTTTGAGGATGTTTTAGTTGCGCAATTTTACATTAAGGTGTTTGATGCAGTATTTCTCAATTGAAAAAATGCGTGACGTGTTGTCTTATGTAAACAAAGTCGGCGCTGCTGGGCAGGTCTGTCTCACTGTCTATGCTATTGGATAGAGACCATTCACCACAGCTGTTCACCCTGTTAGTGGGGAAATAGACATCCTCAAATTAAAACCCAACCTTCAGTTACCCATTGTGATGCATGAATGCGCCAAACTCCGTTTAAGACAAGACTGACTTTATGACCAAAATAATCCTATTTACACTTTGTAGTCCATTTTGACACAAGAATAACTTTGATATGAGTCAATGCTACATAGGCTGTTTTGCAAAGGGATTCATTGCTTTTTAAGCAAAGCCTGAAGGTGGTTTTTCATTGAAACCCAATTCGGTATTATTCTGCTATTTATGTGCTCAGCCTCCGAATGTGCCCTTTACATCAAATCATTCTTGCATAAATGGAGCTACTTGCACAGATTTCAGAATTTGTTCCAACAGTGATGCCACTAGTTCGTTTTATGAGGAGAGAACGCAAGATGCATTCAAATCATTGCATTGGGGAAAACACAGTGAATAGCTTGCTTAGAGCAGTTTCTCTCCTGTTTCAGCATGTCAAACTGAACTATATTACAGCTTCAACACAATTTTGTCTTCAATTGAAAAGCCCTCTGGTACGCTGTTAAAATCATATTCAGGCACTGAACTAACAGTTGATTCACTGACCAGAAGATTATTAAGCTCCCAAGAACCACAAGCAAGCTAGCCTTCTCTGTTACAGGATACACAAGAGGCTGCCATTTATCTCAACAGGTTATTGGCCAAACAAATGCAATGATGTAAATCAAGCATCTTATTCATACATCAATTAAAAATCAACAGACAGATTGTACATTCAATGTACATTCAATATCCATACAATCGGTAAACATTGACATTTTAGTCATTTAGCAGATGCTCTTATCCAGAGCGACTTACAATTAGTGCATTCATATTAAGACAGCTAAGTAGGATAACCACATATTACAGGTATAGAGGTACATTTTTCCTCAATAATATCAGTAGACAGAGCTGGGAGGACGGGTCAATTGCAAGCGCTTTTTTTTTGGAGGGGGGGGGAAATCGAGGTGAGGAGGAGGATTATTATTGAAGATACTGTTTGAAGAGTTAGGGTTTCAGATCTTTTTGGGAGATGGGCAGGGATTCTGCTATCCTAGCGTCCGGGTGAAGCTGGTTCCACCATTGGGATGCCAGGACAGAGAAGAGCTTGGAGTGAACTGAGCGGGAGCTGCAATCCCCTTAGGGTTGGGTTGTAGGTTATGAGCATAGCCAGAAGGTAGGTAGGGACAGTTCCTCTTGTTGTTCCATAGGTAAACACCATGGTCTTGTAGTAGATGCGAGCTTCGACTGGAAGCCAGTGGAGTGTGCGGAGGAGCGGGGTGACAGAGAGAACTTGGGAAAGTTGAAAACTAGGCAGGCTGCAGTGTTCTGGATAAGATGCAGGGGTTTGATGGCACAAGTGGGGAGCCCAGCCAACAGCGAGTTGCAGTAGTCCAGATGGGACAGGACAAGTGCCTGGATTAGGACATGTGCCACTTCCTGTGTGACATAAGGTCGTACTCCACGGATGTTGTAGAGCATGAACCTGCAGGACACTGCCGAGTTGTAAACCATGATGGAGAGGTCTTTGAGTGGGCAGGCTTTCCCTGGGAGGAAGAGCAGTCCTGTCTTGTTGAGGTTGAGCTTGAGGTAGTGGGCCGATATCCAAGTTCAGATATCTGCCAGGCATGCAGAGATGCATGTCAACACCTGGGTGTCAGAATGGGGGAAGGAGAAAATTAGGTGAGTGTCATCTGCATGGCAATGATAGGAGAGACCATGTGAGGATATGACGGGCCGAGTGACTTGGTGTAGAGAGAGAAGAGGAGAGGGCCTAGAACCGAGCTCTGGGGGACACCAGAAGTGAGAGTACATAGTGCAGACACAGATCTTCTCCACGTCACCTGGTAGGAGCGGCCTGCCAGGTAGGATGCAATCCAAGAGTGTGCAGAGCCTGAGATGCCCAGCCCTGAGAGGGTGGAGAGGATCTGAGGGTTCACGGTGTCAAAGGCAGAAGATAGATCTAGGAGGATGAGAACCGAGAGAGAGTCAGCTTGGCTGTGCAGAGAGCCTCTGACACAGAGAAGAGCTGTCTTGGTTGAGTGACCCATCTCAAAGCCTGACTGTTTAGGGTCAAGAAGATTGTTCTGAGAGAGATAACGAGAAAGTTGAGACAGCACGCTCAAGTGTTTGATGAAAGAAGAGGGATAAAGGTCTATAGTTAAATGTCAGATGAGTCAAGTGTTGGGTACTTGAGGAGGAGAGCAACTCGGGCCATTTTGAAGTCATAGGGGACGCAGCCAATGGTCAGAGAAGAGTTGATGAGGGAAGTGAGGAATAGAGAAGGTCTCCAAAGATGGTCTGGAGGAGGGGATGGGGTCGAGCGGGCAGATTTTTGGGTGGCCAGACCTCACGAGTCACAGGAAGGCACCTGAAGAGAGAGGGGAGAAAGGTCAAGGCATAGGATAGACCTGTGTCAGTGAGACCAGTGGACTCAATAGGCTGAGGGAATTAGTAGCAGATGTCGTCAACCTTTTTTTCAAAGTGGTTAACAAAGTTGTCCGCAGAGAGGGAGGGAGGAGAAGGTTGCAATTTAGAGGGGTAGAACGTGGCTTTAGCAGTGGATACAGAGGAAGAGAAGGTAGAGAGGAGGGAGTGAAAGGATGATAGTTCCTGCAGAAGTTTAGTTTTCCTCCATTTTTGCTCAGCTGCCCACAGCCCTGTTCTGTAAGCTCGCAATAAGAGTAGTGGGAGAGCGAGAGAGCGAAGATTGCTAAGTCACATGACCATCTGGGTAGGGGCTGAGTGGTTAGGGTTGGAGGAAAGGTAAACAGAAAAGGAAACAAAGTAGTTAGAGACCTGGAGGGGGGTTGCAGTGAGATTAGTAGTTGAGCAGCCACTGGTAAAGATGAAGTCAAGCGTATTGCCTGCCTTGTGAGTTGGAGGGGATTGGGAAAGGGTGAAGTCAAAAGAGGCAAGGTGGGGAAAGAGAGTTGGAAGGAAATTAATCAAAGGCAGATGTCGGGAAGTTGAGGTCGCTAAGTACGAAGAGCGGTGAGCCATCGGCAGGAAATTAACTTACAAGGTGTCAAGCTCATTGAGGAACTCGCCAAGGGGACCTGCTGGGTAATACACTGCTCAAAAAAATAAAGGGAACACTTAAACAACACAATGTAACTCCAAGTCAATCACACTTCTGTGAAATCAAACTGTCCACTTAGGAAGCAACACTGATTGACAATACATTTCACATGCTGTTGTGCAAATGGAATAGACAACAGGTGGAAATTATAGGCAATTAGCAAGACACCCCCAATAAAGGAATGGTTCTGCAGGTGGTGACCACAGACCACTTCTCAGTTCCTATGCTTCCTGGCTGATGTTTTGGTCACTTTTGAATGCTGGCGGTGCTTTCACTCTAGTGGTAGCATGAGACGGAGTCTACAACCCACACAAGTGGCTCAGGTAGTGCAGTTCATCCAGGATGGCACATCAATGCGAGCTGTGGCAAAAAGGTTTGCTGTGTCTGTCAGCGTAGTGTCCAGAGCATGGAGGCGCTACCAGGAGACAGGCCAGTACATCAGGAGATGTGGAGGAGGCCGTAGGAGGGCAACAACCCAGCAGCAGGACCGCTACCTCCGCCTTTGTGCAAGGAGGTGCACTGCCAGAGCCCTGCAAAATGACATCCAGCAGGCCACAAATGTGCATGTGTCAGCATATGGTCAGAGGTGGAGAGCACACCTCCCTGTACTAATTGCTGATTGCCAGGGAGAGGTGAAACCACTCCCTCCCAATAAAGTCACTGATTACCAAAACAAGTCACAAATTACCCTGCCCCTTGATCCTGGTTAATGGGGCTGGGCAAATTATGAGCAGTCAGCAGTTCACACACCAAGTAGGCCACTGGGAAGACAGGCAGCACTTAAAGTTGATGGCCCTAGCTAGCAAAAAGACAGTACTAGACCACAACAGACAAAGATACATATATATATACAGTGGGGCAAAAAAGTATTTAGTCAGCCACCAATTGTGCAAGTTCTCCCACTTAAAAAGAGTAGAGAGGCCTGTAATTTTCATCATAGGTACACTTCAACTATGACAGACAAAATGAGAAAACAAATCCAGAAAATCACATTGTAGGATTTTTAATGAATTTATTTGCAAATTATGGTGGAAAATAAGTATTTGGTCACCTACAAACAAGCAAGATTTCTGGCTCTCACAGACCTGTAACTTCTTCTTTAAGAGGCTCCTCTGTCCTCCACTCGTTACCTGTATTAATGGCACCTGTTTGAACTTGTTATCAGTATAAAAGACACCTGTCCACAACCTCAAACAGTCACACTCCAAACTCCACTATGGCCAAGACCAAAGAGCTGTCAAAGGACACCAGAAACAAAATTGTAGACCTGCACCAGGCTGGGAAGACTGAATCTGCAATAGGTAAGCAGCTTGGTTTGAAGAAATCAACTGTGGGAGCAATTATTAGGAAATGGAAGACATACAAGACCACTGATAATCTCCCTCGATCTGGGGCTCCACGCAAGATCTCACCCCGTAGGGTCAAAATGATCACAAGAACGGTGAGCAAAAATCCCAGAACCACACGGGGGGACCAAGTGAATGACCTGCAGAGAGCTGGGACCAAAGTAACAAAGCCTACCATCAGAAACACACTAAGCCGCCAGGACTCAAATCCTGCAGTGCCAGACGTGTCCCCCTGCTTAAGCCAGTACATGTCCAGGCCCGTCTGAAGTTTGCTAGAGAGCATTTGGATGACCCAGAAGAAGATTGGGAGAATGTCATATGGTCAGATGAAACCAAAATAGAACTTTTTGGTAAAAACTCAACTCGTCCTGTTTGGAGGACAAAGAATGCTGAGTTGCATCCAAAGAACACCATACCTACTGTGAAGCATGGGGGTGGAAACATCATGCTTTGGGGCTGTTTTTCTGCAAAGGGACCAGGACGACTGATCCGTGTAAAGGAAATAATGAATGGGGCCATGTATCGTGAGATTGAGTGAAAACCTCCTTCCATCAGCAAGGGCATTGAAGATGAAACGTGGCTGGGTCTTTCAGCATGACAATGATCCCAAACACACCGCCCGGGCAACGAAGGAGTGGCTTCGTAAGAAGCATTTCAAGGTCCTGGAGTGGCCTAGCCAGTCTCCAGATCTCAACCCCATAGAAAATCTTTGGAGGGAGTTGAAAGTCTGTGTTACCCAGAAACAGCCCCAAAACATTAATGACTTTAGAGGAGATCTGCATGGAGGAATGGGCCAAAATACCAGCAACAGTGTGTGAAAACCTTGTGAATACTTACAGAAAACGTTTGACCTCTGTCATTGCCAACAAAGGGTATATAACAAAGTATTGAGATAAACTTTTGTTATTGACCAAATACTTATTTTCCACCATAATTTGCAAATAAATTAATTAAAAATCCTACAATGTGATTTTCTGGATTTTTTTTCTCATTTTGTCTGTCATAGTTGAAGTGTACCTATGATGAAAATTACAGGCCTATCTCATCTTTTTAAGTGGGAGAACTTGTACAATTGGTGGCTGACTAAATACTTTTTTGCCCCACTGTATATATATATTTATACTTATCACTACTGGAGATATCAGGAGTCCTCTAGCTATAGAATAAATTCAATTTATTTGAGCAATAATCACTTACACATATTGACTGCTAGGGTAAGAAGCCCTATGCTTCAATTTAAAAAGTAATGCAAAACCAGTGTTTACTGAAGTAGAGTTCCGGTGAAAATATGTGATGTACCTTAGTAGGCCTGTCCTCCCACCACCCAGTCTGAGATGAAATGTCACCAAATGCCCATCATTATTTTCCTGGTGGCTGCAGCCCACTGGGTGTCATTGAGACATCAGAAGACTGTATTTTCCCCCTCTGTGTTCCTTAGTAGGACTAATCACCATGCAAGGATTGTGCCACCAATTGCAATGACAAAATTCACTTTCACGATGTGGTGCGGCCAGCTTGAACAACACTACATTTTAATTATTCACAGTGGTAGTGGTTTGACCAGCACTTCCTTCCACTTCAGCTTAAGCCTAGTTTTTTCAGCCCTGTTAGTTCCATTCTCTTCAAACTGATTAATTGCATGCTTTTCCCACCATTGTATCCAAGCTAATTAATCATGTCGTACTCGCCATCCCATCACTAACATTCTGTCCCAACTCTTTCACCTTTACAATTTGACCTTAATTGCACTTGTGTCCCCATTCAACCCTGCAATCCAATTCCCTCACTATTCTTTTCTAGGTCTGCAGTCCTACAGTATCAAGTATTAGCCTATAACTGTGTTGGAATACACAGAACTCACCTCTCCAATTGGCTACCCTGCCAGCTGTAAATCACATTGCTGGAATAACTAATTGTGCCTTGGAAAATGACAACACACATCATTAACTCTCTAAATGGTGCAGAGGCAATTACTACTGGATACAACAAACACACAGAGCTTGGCTACATCGGGCCCAATTCTCCGGGGTTAATTCATGTAACATTATCTAGAAATTAGGAACCTTGATTAAAGTTAGCGGGTGGAGGGGAAACAGCAGAACAAACATTGAGGTAATTGATTCTTGCTTTGGAACTTTGGTGGACATTTAGGAGTTAGTCGCCATCAGCAGCAAACAGAGAACACAAACAATAGAAGGACTTTGCACAGAATAGCCTGCAAATAATCCCATTCTGTGTTCATCATGTGTGTGCTGTCAACTCCAGCAGAAGTTAAAAACAAAAAGCATTCAACCCTGTTCAAACCTACGCAGTTCTGTCTTTTGCCTCAAGCCTCTAGGAAAGGCAATCAAGATTCCGATATAGCTAGCCCTTTTTCCTTCTGCTCTACACACATGCAGTATACCCTATTTCATAATAAAACAACGAAGTGTCTTTGTGCTGAAAGGTATGGGTAAATAAGGACATTTTACTCTCATTTTCAGTGAGAGGATAAGCTGAACCAGAGAGGAAGAGCCGAAGCGAGAGGGTTTACTCCACCCAAAATCTGTCCATTAAATTTAGACCACAAAGTGAGGAATTTTAGTAAGGCAGTCAATGAGTATTTTGTATTGCTAATTTGCTACATGAGGCTTATTTGATCGAATAGAAGTTTCAAAATGGTTAGGTTGTTATGAATGCACTGATATAAGCGGACACATACGGCATTTCGGCAACAAAAAAACAACGTTATTTCAGAGTTGTGCCTTTTGTTCACACGCATATCTGCCCTCTCATTGGTTAGAATGGTACCACCTGATCTCGCCTCCTCCTTCCATCTTTGAGGACATGTATTTCCATTGTTAGAGTAGTCATTCAACTACCTTGTCAATATCATAGATCATCTTTGACTGAACTCTATATTGAACTGACCCACTCATGCCGCTAGTGGAGGGAGGCTAGTAATATCTCTGTTGACTTCTTCAAAGTTACACAAAACACACCATTTTAGCTTTCCACTTTCAGGCATTGCTAACAACTGGTTTGAGCTTTGTCCCTGCATGCCCTTGTAAACGGCATTGATCAGTATCTTTTCTGTGAATATAGTCGTATTGCGCAATCCTTAAGAAAATAATCCTTATGGTGCGCCTTTAAGAAAACAGGTGCAAATCTTGAGAAAAACACAATTTTGTGTCAGTCTCTTAAAGACTGAAGTCCAATTTTAAGATTGGGGGGTTGACAATTCAAGACTGGTCTGGCAACACAGTTCCTTGGGACTGTCATCAGGAATAGGGTGCTCCGATACTGACAGATCCAGCACAGGCTCAGCTGATAGCAATGCTTTGAGGTGGGTAGATTAGCGGTTTGAAGACAAGCTGAGCCTTGAGTGTGAACAAACTTGTCAACATAGTGTTTTACCTTTGCCCAGTAATTCCTAAGCAAGATTGTCTGTACTTACAAGCTGTTGAGTAGCCAATAAATGTTTGAGGTCTTGATCTATGGTGTGACTAAGAGCCATGGATATCTACCCTTCAGGCTGCTGAACACGTTGCAGATTTACAGTGCACGCTCCTGGTGGCATCTCAAATGATTGTCCTGCTGAAAGGTGAATTTGTCTCCCAGTGTCTGTTGGAAAGCAGACTGAACCAGGTTTTCCTTTAGAATTTTACCTATGCTTAGCTCTATTCGGTTTCTTGTAATAAAATAAAATAAATCCCTAGTCCTTGCCGATGACAAGCATACCCAAGCATACACATAATAATGCTTTGTATTGAGGATAAAAAGTACATTTCTTTGCCACATTTGCAGTTTTACTTTAGTGCCTCATTGCAAACAGGATGCATGTTGGGGAATATTTTTGTTCTGTACAAGATTCCTTTCACTCTGTCATTTAGGTTAGTATTGTAGAGTAACTACAATGTTGTTGATCCATCCTCAGTGTTCTTCTATCATAACCATTAAACTCTATAACTGTTTTAAAGTCACCATTGGCCTCATGGTGAAACCCCTGAGCGGTTTCCTTCCTCTCCGGCAATTGAGTTAGGAAGGGCGCATGTATCTTTGTAGTGATTGAGTGTTTTGATACACCATCCAAAGTGCAATTAATAACTTTACCATGGTAAAAGAGATATTCAATGTCTGTTGTTTTTATTATTTTACCCATCTACCAATAGGTGCCCTTCTTTGTGAGGAATTGTAAAACCTCCCTGGTCTTTGTGGTTGAATCTGTGTTTGAAATTCACTGCTCAACTGAGGGACATTAAAGATTATACTACGTGTGGGGTACAGAGTGTAGAGTTCTGTCATTCAAACATCATGTTAAACACTATTATTGCACACAGAGTAAGTCCATGCAACTTATTATGTCACCTGTTAAATCTTCTCTAGGATAAGGGGCAGAGTTTTCACATTTTGAAAAAAAGCGTGCCCAATTTCAACTTCCTTCTACTCATCCCCAGAATATAAGATATGCATATTATTAGTGGATTTGGATAGAAAACACTCTGAAGTTTCTAAAACTGTTTGAATCATATCTGTAAGTATAACAGAACTTATGTAGCAGGCAAAACCCCGTGGACTAACCATAATATATTTTTATTTTTTTAAGTCACTGTCTGTTCAATGAGTTTTCATTGGGAAGCCAGATTTCTAATCACTCTGTTCTCAGTTCCTACTGCTTCCACTGGATGTCACCAGTCTTAGGAAATAGGTTGAGGTTATTCATTTGTGCATTGAAGAAGAAGGCCATCAGGAAGTAGAGTAACGTCATGTGTACTGTTTGAGAGTTGCGCAAGACTAAAGAAAGTAGCGTTAGTTTGTTTATCTCCTGTATTGAAAACAGATAGACCCGTCTTCAATTTGATCGATTATTAACGTTTACAAATACCTTAAGTTGTATTACAAATGTACTTTGAAATGTTTTGGCAAAGTTTAGAGGTAATTTTTGAGATATTTTGTAGTGACTTTGCAATTTGGATATATATGGACGGAATTAATCGAACAAAAGGACCATTTGTGATGTTTATGGGACATATTGGAGTGCCAACAAAAGAATCTCGTCAAAGGCAATGCATGTTTTATATTTTATATCTACGTTTTGAGTAGCGCCGGCATGGTTGAAATATGCTACTCCCTTTGTTGACATTGTGCTATCATCAGATAATAGCATCTTATGCTTTCGCCGAAAAGCCTTTTTGAAATATGACATGTTGGCTGGATTCACAACGAGTGTAGCTTTAATTTGGTATCTTACATGTGTGATTTAATGAAAGTTTGATTTTATATAATTTTTTTGAATTTGGTGCTCTACATTTTCCCTGGCTATTGGCCAAGTGGGACGCTACCGTCCCGCTATCCCAGAGAGGTTTTAAAAGGGGTTGAATACTTATTGATTATATACATTTCAGCTTTTCATTTTAAATGAAAAAATCTAATCATATTTATTTATAAATCCCTCTTTACATAAGCAGATGTCACAAAGTGCTACAGAAACCCAGCCTAAAACCCCAAACAGCAAGCAGTGCAGATGTAGAAGCACGGTGGCTAGGAAAAACTCCCTATAAAGGCAGGAACCTAGGAAGAAACCTAGACAGGAACCAGGCTCTGAGTCGTGGCCAGTCCTCAGATGTGTCGGGTGGAGATTGTAAGAATACATGGGCATTAAGGCCAGATCATATTTCAAGATGTTCAAAAGTTCATAGGTTTCTAGCAGGGTCAAATAATAATCCCAGTGGCTGTAGAGAGTGCAAAAGGTCAGCACTCAGAGGTTGAGACAGCAGGTGCGGTAGAGAGAGAGAGATATAGGGAGGGAGGGAGAGAGAGAGAGAAAGGGTCGAAAACAGCAGGTCCAGGACAAGGTAGCACGTCCGGTGAACAGGTCAGGGTTCCATAGCCGCAGGCAGAACCGTTGAAACTGGACCAGCAGCACGACAAGGTAGCACGTCTGGTGAACATGTTAGGGTTCCATAGCCACAGGCAAAATAGCAGAAACTGGATCAGCAGCATGACCAGGTGGACTAGGGACCGGGACAGCCAGGATTCATCAGGCACGGTAGTCCCGAGCCATGTCCTAAGGGGACAATATGTCTCCGTCCGACGATAACCCCAGACAGGGTGAACCGGACAGAGCCAACCAGGCAGGATATAACCCGACCCACTTTGCCAAAGCACAGCCCCACACCACTAGAGGGATATCAACAGACCACCAACTTACTATCCTGAGACACGGCTGAGTACAGCCTATGAAGATATCCGTCACATGAGCACAAGGGGGTGCAAAACCAGACAGGAAGATCACGTCAGTGAGTCAACCCACTCAAGTCGACTAAAAAAAGCCTAGCATGACGCAACGCACCCCTCCCAGGGATGGCATTGAAGAACACTAGTAAGCCAGTGACTCAGCCCCCATAATATGGTCAGAGGCAGAGAATCTCAGTGGAGAGAGGGGAGCTGGCCAAGCAGAGACAGCAAGGGCTATTCGTCACTCCAGTGCCATGTCGTTCACCTTCGCACCCCTGCACCAGATTACACTCATTCATAGGACATACTGAATAGATGAGTCTTCAGTAAAGACAAAGGTCGAGACCGAGTCTACTTCTCTCACGTGGATAGACAGAGCATTCCATAAAAATTGAGCTCTTTAAGAGAAGGTATGTATTGCAGGACCAAATCGGATAAATAGGTAGGAACAAGTCCATGCAATTCTTTGTTAAACCTTCAAATCAGCCCTTGCCGTCACAGGAATCCAGTGTAGAGAGGCTAGCACTGGAGTAATATGATCAAATGTTTTGGTTCTAGTCAGGATTCTAGCAGCCGTATTCAGTACTAACTGAAGGTTATTTAGTGCTTTATACGGGTAGCCGGAGAGTAGAGCATTGCAGTAGCCCAATCTTGAAGTGAAAAAAGCAAGGATTAGCTCTTCTGCATCATTTTTGGACAAAAAGTATCAGATGCAATGCTATGAAGATATAAAAAAGCCGAATATTGTTGATATTCAGGGTCCAGAGTAATGCCGAGGTCATTCACAATTGTATTTGAGACGACTGTACAACCAACAAGATTAATTGTCAGATCAAACAGCAGATCTCTTTGTTTCTTGGGACCTAGAAATAACATCTCTGTTTTGTTCGAGTTTGAATGTAAAGAGTTTGCCTCCATCCAATTCCTAATATCTGAAACACAGGCTTCACTGTACAGCTGTGTGTCGTCCGTATAGCAGTGAAAGTTGACATTGTGTTTCCCGAATGACTTCACCAAGCGGTAGAATATATAGCGAAAACAATAGTGGTCCTAAAACAGAACCTTGAGGAACACTGAAAGTTACAATTGATTTGTCAGAGGACAAAACATCCACAGAGAGAAACTGATATCTGTCCAGGCAAGAACTTGTCCATGTAGACCAATTAGGGATTCCAATCTCTCCAAAAGAACGTGTTGATCGATGGTGTCAAAAGTGGCACTAAGTTCTAGGAGCACGAGAACAGATGCAGAGCCTTGGTCTGATGTCATTAAAAGGTAATTTACCACCTTCATGAGTGCAGTCTCAGTACTATAATGGGTCTAAAACCAGACTGGAGCGTTTCAAATACATTATTTGTCTTCAGGAAGGCAGTGAGTTGCTGCGTAACAGCTTTTAAAAAATGTTTTGAGAGGAATGGGAGATTCTATATAGGCCGATAGCGTTGACATTTTTCCGGGTCAAGGGTTGGCTTTTTTAGGAAAGGCTTTATTACTGCCATTTTTGTGTGAGTTTGGTACACATCCAGAGGATAAGGAGCCATGTATTAACTTCAACATTGCAGGGCCAAGCACAGGAAGTAGCTCTTTCAGTACTTTAGTCGGAATTAGGTCTAGTAGGCAGCTGGAAGATTGAGAGGCCATGACTATTTTCGCGAACGTTTCAAGAGATAGAAGATTAAAAAACTTGAGTATCTCTATTAATCTTAGGTCCTGGCAGTTCTGTGTAGACTCAGGACAATTGAGTTTGGAGAAATACGCAGATTCAGAGAGGAGTTCGTAATTTGGTTTCAAATAATATTTTCGTTGAAGATGTTCATGAATTCATCACTGCTGAAGTGAAGGCCCTCCTCTCTTGGGAAATGCTGCTTCTTAGTTAGATTTGTGACAGTATCAAAAATAAATTTTGGATTGTTTTTATTCTCCTCAATCAGGTTGGAAAAGTAGGCTGATCAAGCAGCAGTGAGGGCTCTTCAATATTGCACGATACTGTCTTTCAAAGCTAGTCAGAAGACTTCCATTTTGGTGGACAGCCATTTTCGTCCCATTTTTCTGGAAGCTTGCTTCAGGGCTCTGGTATTTTCTGTATACCAGGGAGCTATTTTCTTGTGACAAATGTTTTTAGTTTTTAGAGGTGTGACTGCATATAGGGTATTGCGCAAGGTTACATTTAGATCCTTCGATAGGTGGTTAACTGATGTTGTACTCCGACGTCCTTGGGTAGGTGCAGGGAGTCTGGAAGGGTATCTAGGAATTTTTGGGTTGACCAAGGTTTTTGATAATACTTAGTTGGGGTCTGAGCTGTTTATGTGTTGCTATTGCAAACGTAATAAAATGGTGGTCCGATAGTCCAGGATTTTTAGGAAAAACATTTAGATCCACAATATTTATTCCATGGGACAGAAATAGATCCAGGGTATGACTGTGGCAAGGTTATGATCAGTGATTAGTTTATTGACTATGACTTCCTTCGGAGTGAGGGATCTAACATTAAGTAGTCCTATTTTGAGTTGTGAGGTATTATCACAGTCTCTTTAAAAAATGACAGGGATGGAGGAGGTCTTTATTCCAGTGAGATTCCTAAAGCGAACACCACCATGTTTAGATTTTTCAACCTAGATTGAGGCACAGACATGGTCTCAATAGGGAAAACGAAGCTGACTACACTGACTGTGCTATTGGCAGACTCCACTAAGCTGGTGCCTGGCCTGCACCCTATCTCATTGTGGAGCCAGAGGAGCCAGAGGAGTTAGAGCCCTGACTATACTGATAGATAAAATGAGAGCACCCCTCCAGCTAAAATGGAGTCTGTCACTCCTCAGCAGGCCAGGTGTGGTCCTGTTTGTGGGTGAGTCCAAGAAAAAGGGCTAATTATCTACAAATGTTATATTTTCAAGAGGGGCAGAAAACAGTTTTTAACCAGCGATTGAGTTGTGAGACTCCCCTAAATGCCAGAGACAATTACTCGATGCCGACACATCTTTCTCGCTAATTTACACACTGAAGCTATGTTGCACTTGGTGACCTCTGTTTCATCCTAACATCATTGGTGCCTACATTGCTTTGGCATGTTTCCCATGCCAATAAAGCCCTTAAATAGAAATTGAAATTGAATTGATAACAATATTCTTACACTTTCTACAGTCACCAGTTTTATCCTTAGCCAGCACCATCTTCAGATTAGCCTTTACTTCGGTAGACCTGCCCCCTGGTAAACAGTGTATGATCGCTGGATGATTATTTTTAAGTCTAATATTGCAGGTAATAGAGTCACCAATGACTAGGGTTTTCAATTTGTCAGAGCTAATGATGGGAGGCTTCGGCTGCTCAGACCCCGTAACGGGTAGAGGAGAGACCTGAGAAGGCTCGGTCTCTGACTCCGACTCGATGCTTAATGGGAAGAACCGGCTGAAATTTGCTGATGGCTGAATGAGCGACACCGGTTGAGTATGCCAACAGCATTTCTTTTCAGATGCCTTGAGAAAATTGTCCAGCGGCGGGGACTGTGAGGGGGGGGGGGGGGGGGGGGATTTATACTGCTATCTGTACTTACTGGTGGCACAGACGCTGTTTCGTCCTTTCCTACACTTAAATTGCAGATTGCATCTGAAGCTGGGCTTGCAACTCGGCTATACTTCACCATAAGGCGATATTTCTCCTGCATATTATGAGTACAGCAGCAGCAATTAGATGGCATAGCGTTAATGTTACTACATATCTTTTTGGGCTGGTGGAGTTCCTGTAGAAACATATCCAGATAATGCGTCCGACGTTGGTAAATTTGTTAAATGCAAAGTAGCAGCACGGAGACAACATGGAAGTGTGATGTGTGTACTGGCCAAAACATAATTACACTTTGACATTATGGGGTATTGTGTGAAGAACAGTGACACAAAATCTCAGTTAAATCAATTTTAAATTCAGGCTGTATCACAAATAAAATGTGGAAGATGTCAAGGGTGTGAATACTTTTGGAATGCACTGTATGTGAACCTCATCTATGCTTGTATTGACCAAAAAAGTTCAAATAAATAAATATATCAGTATTCCTCTACATTCACTATTACATTGGATTATTGTCAGAATGAGAATTGACTATAGATTAAATATTGTCCATAAGGAAAACATGTTATGGTATCATAGGTCCCTTAAAATCAGCATTACAGATTTATAGTCCACGATTTACGCATAGGCCAGTTGAGTAAACAGATACAAATCAAGATGTTTCAGTCAATCACTATAGCATAGTCATCCTTCACTTAAACAACGTTTCCAGCTGCCAGATACACAGACATCACAGGGATCTACTTATGTTTATAGATCGCTAACGGAGTCTGCGACCTACTCATCAAAGGATCTCATTAAGTATTAATGGCTCGCCAATAGTTTGTTGAGGGATGTATCGATCTGTATATATGAGATCCTTAATCTAGATTGTTACCAGTCTGTCTCAGGGGAGGAAGCAGTTTATCCCTCTGGTAATTTGTTTTCTGTTCTATATGACGAAGGCTTCGACCCCTGAGGAAGAGCTAGCTTCTCCAGTTTTTCCTCTCTTTTCTCTTCCCATGCACTGATTAAAGGTTTAACTGCATGTGCTCTAATGTTTCCATCTAGGTCATTGCTCCTGAATATACTGTAGGTTTACCAGGATGGCTCTTCTCTAGTGCCCTTCATATGACATTGAAGATGTTGATCGTTCTTTAACGTTCACTCCTTTTAGCCCCTGAAAAATACCTTGACTAACGTTAACAGGTAAAGATCTAATACCATGAATGACAGAAGTGTCTTTGAAGTGCAGCCATTTTAGTCAACACAGGGGCATTCCATCCATATACCACTTGAAGTGTGGTGTCAGGAAAATAACCTCTCACTCAATGTCAGCAAAACTAAAGAGATGATCGTGGACTTTAGGAAAAAAGCAAAGGGAGCACCCTCCTATCCACGTCGACGGTACAGCAGTGGAGACGGTGGAAACCTTTAAGTTCCTTGGTGTACATATCACCGACAAACTGAAATGGCCTCTTCAACCTCAGGAGACTGAAAAAATTGGGCTTGTCACCGAAAACCCTCACTAACTTTTACAGGTGCACAATTGAGAGCATCCTGTCGGGCTCTATGTCAAAGCCATCAGATTGTTAAACAGCCACCACTAGCACAGAGAGGTGGCTGCCTACCTACAGACTTGATATCATTGGCCACTTTAATAAATGGAACACTAGTCACTTTCATAATGCTACTTTAAGAATGTTTACATATCTCGCATTACTCATCTCATATGTATAGACTGTATACTGTATCCTTCACTATCTATTCTTTACTATCTATTGCATCTTAGCTGCTCTGTCACTGCTCATCCATATATTTTATACTTATACAGTGGGGAGAACAAGTATTTGAAACACTGCCGATTTTGCAGGTTTTCCTACTTACAAAGCATGTAGAGGTCTGTAATGTTTATCATAGGTACACTTCAACTGTGAGAGATGGAATCTAAAACAAAAATCCAGAAAATCACATTGTATGATTTTTAAGTAATTAATTTGCATTTTATTGCATGACATAAGTATTTGATCACCTACCAACCAGTAAGAATTCCGGCTATCACAGACCTGTTAGTTTTTCTTTAAGAGGCCCTCCTGTTCTCCACTCATTACCTGTATTAACTGCACCTGTTTGAACTCGTTACCTGTATAAAAGACACCTGTCCACACACTCAATCAAACAGACTCCAACCTCTCCACAATGGCCAAGACCAGAGAGCTGTGTAAGGACATCAGGAATAGAATTGTAGACCTGCACAAGGCTGGGATGGGCTACAGGACAATAGGCAAGCAGCTTGGTGAGAAGGCAACAACTGTTGGCGCAATTATTAGAAAATGGAAGAAGTTCAAGATGACGGTCAAACACCCTCGGTCTGGGGCTCCATGCAAGATCTCACCTCGTGGGGCATCAATGATCATGAGGAAGGTGAGGGATCAGCCCAGAACTACACGGCAGGACCTGGTCAATGACCTGAAGAGAGCTGGGACCACAGTCTCAAAGAAAACCATTAGTAACACACTACGCCGTCATGGATTAAAATCCTGCAGCGCACGCAAGGTCCCCCTGCTCAAGCCAGCGCATGTCCAAGCCCGTCTGAAGTTTGCCAATGACCATCTGGATGATCCAGAGGAGGAATGGGAGAAGGTCATGTGGTCTGATGAGACATAAATAGAGCTTTTTGGTCTAAACTCCACTCGCCGTGTTTGGAGGAAGAAGAAGGATGAGTACAACTCCAAGAACACCATCCCAACCGTGAAGCATGGAGGTGGAAACATCATTCTTTGGGGATGCTTTTCTACAAAGGGGACAGGACGACTGCACCGTATTGAGGGGAGGATGGATGGGGCCATGTATCGCGAGATCTTGGCCAACAACCTCCTTCCCTCAGTAAGAGCATTGAAGATGGTTCGTGGCTGGGTCTTCCAGCATGACAACGACCCGAAACACACAGCCATGTCAACTAAGGAGTAAGAAGCATCTCAAGGTCCTGGAGTGGCCTAGCCAGTCTCCAGACCTGAACCCAATAGAAAATCTTTGGAGGGAGCTGAAAGTCCGTAATGCCCAGCGACAGCCCCGAAACCTGAAGGATCTGGAGAAGGTCTGTATGGAGGAGTGGGCCAAAATCCCTGCTGCAGTGTGTGCAAACCTGGTCAAGAACTACAGGAAACGTATGATCTCTGTAATTGCAAACAAAGGTTTCTGTACCAAATATTAAGTTCTGCTTTTCTGATGTATCAAATACTTATGTCATGCAATAAAATGCAAATTAATTACTTAAAAATCATACAATGTGATTTTCTGGATTTTTGTTTTAGATTCCGTCTCACACAGTTGAAGTGTACCTATGATACAAAGCATGTAGAGGTATGTAATTTGTAAGTAGGAAAACCTGCAAAATCGGCAGTGTATCAAATATTCGTTCTCCACTGTATATTCTCATCCCATTCCTTTACTAGATTGTGTGTATTAGGTTTTGTTGTGGAATTTGTTAGATATTAGCACTGTCGGATCTAGAGGTATAAGTATTTCGCTACACTCGCAATAGCATCTGCTAACCATGTGTATGTGACCAATAAAATTTGATTTGATTTTGAGATGTCATACCACAGCATACCCTTCTTGTGAATTGTTTAAATACTAGCTAATTTAGAGACATGAGGCCTTAAGACATATATAACTACAAAGTACTGTACATATTCCTCTGATATCATGTTGTATATCCTCCTGTATGTTTAAACGTATTACATTTAGTCATAATTGAAGAGAACGAAATAGTAAATAGTATTAAATTGAGGACATGAAAGACACGTTTGCCTGACTCACTATGTCCCCTTCAGACATACTGACATGTATAAACTTTGACCATAACCTGTGTCACTTCTGTTTAGCAGAAATATGTGCCTTTCTTTAAATGTTTAAGTTTACATTCTAGAAATATAAATAATGCATGTTTTTAGCTTGCAGCTATTGGCCAGATCTGACTTTACCTGTATTTGAGACATCAATGTTTAAATACTATAAATTTGTGGCCTGCTGGAGTTCATTTTTCAGGGCTCTGGCAGTGCTCCTCCTTGCACAAAGGCGGAGGTAGCGGTCCTGCTGCTGGGTTGTTGCCCTCCTACGGCCTCCTCCACGTCTCCTGATGTACTGGCCTGTCTCCTGGTAGCGCCTCCATGCTCTGGACACTACGCTGACAGACACAGCAAACCTTTTTGCCACAGCTCGCATTGATGTGCCATCCTGGATGAGCTGCACTACCTGAGCCACTTGTGTGGGTTGTAGACTCCGTCTCATGCTACCACTAGAGTGAAAGCACCGCCAGCATTCAAAAGTGACCAAAACATCAGCCAGGAAGCATAGGAACTGAGAAGTGGTCTGTGGTCACCACCTGCAGAACCACTCCTTTATTGGGGGTGTCTTGCTAATTGCCTATAATTTCCACCCTTTGTCTATTCCATTTGCACAACAGCATGTGAAATTTATTGTCAATCAGTGTTGCTTCCTAAGTGGACAGTTTGATTTCACAGAAGTGTGATTGACTTGGAGTTACATTGTGTTGTTTAAGTGTTCCCTTTATTTTTTGGAGCAGTGTATATTAGCTCATGATGCACTGCATCTGCTTCTGGCTCCATGACTCTTTGAAAGAGACAAGACAAAACAATGTAGCACAGTACGAAAAGACAGGGATCAGTCAATATGATGTAGCACCATCCACATCCAGATTCAGTACCAATGATTGGATAGTATAGCTTACCTGCACATTTTCATATCTCAGTTGTTTTACACATCTGAGTTTCTTTCGAAAGGGACTCTGTACAGCTGCCTCAAACTAATTATATTGCATTTCAGTAGAGGAGACAGTACAGAGAGACTCACTCTGTTGACATTTTGGAATATGGTGTTATCTGCCATTATGTGGTCCTGCAGTTCTCTGAGTCTGATGCAGTTATTTCTAATGACCATATCTACAATGTGGGTCTCCTGCTCTGGGGTGAACAGTCGACCTCTTCCAACAGTGGTTTTCTGACAGTTCTGTAAAAACATTTGAGTGGTTTTAGTGATAGATCTTTCTCATTATGAAAGTACAGTACATATTACTGTACCAGTAGGACAACAGCACTTACAGTTATTTAACGGTTCTCATTTCGAAATATCCAGATGATACCTGCAACAGTATAGGGGCTCAGATTCGGTTGAACCCGTTGCCCAGCCTCCTTCATGCTCATCCCATGGTTGACAACATGGTCAACCACAGTCACTCTGATTTCATCAGTTATTGTGTTCCTGACTCCCCTTCCTCTTCTTCTTCCCCGTCCTCTCCTTCTCCCCTGTCCTACTTCCCCTCTTCCTTCTCCTCCTCCTCTTACTTCTTTACCTCGTCCTCTTCCTCCTCCTCGTTCTCCTCTAGTTCTCACTGCTCTTACTCTGTCCAATATTGGCTTCCATTGTTGTTCAAACCAAATGTTTACCTGTGGCATATTTATAGTGCTCAAGCTCTGATTTGTAAGTGAACTCATTATCTAAAAGTTTTTTCACATGTATCAATGTGGAAAGGCAATGGGCGAAATAGTGTAGCAATGTAGAGACAGTTTCAAGTTTTGCCAGAAGTGTGTTATTAAATTGCAAACTGAGTGTAAAGCAGAGAATGTGCATTTAGTTTGGCACACTTGGTAAATGCATTGGCTACAAGTGTTAATGGTTTCAGAGATAGTGCTTCAAGAATCACTCTTAATGATAAAGCATTCAGAAAAAACTGTAAGAAGGAAAGAAATTCCACAAATTTACTTTAAAAAAAGGCACACCTGCTGATTGAAATGTATTCCAGGTGACTACCTCATGAAGCTGGTTGAGGGAATGCCAAGAGTGTGCAAAGCTGTCATCAAGGAAAATGCTACTTTGAAGTATCTCAAATAGAAAATACATTTTGATTTGTTTAACACTTTTTGGGTTACTACATGATTCCATGTGTTATTTCATAGTGTTGATGTCTTCACTATTATTCTACAATGTAGAATATAGTAAAATAAACTAAAACCCTTGAATGAGTAGGTGTGTCATTAATGTTTGTGTTTTATTTTACTTTCAGCTCATGTCCAGATAGGTTTTGAGAGGGTGGACAAGGCCTCAATAAGGACTGCATGCCCTACAAGCTAAAGGAAGTCATCACCCAACTGAAACCAAAAGCAGTATATTATCAATGAAATCAATTAATTTTTTCACAATGGGAATCCAATTGGAATTTCCAATGAGAATCCTATGGGATTTTTTTAAGGGTAGCGAACATTTCTCCAGCCGAATTGTAGCCAAACCAATATCCAAATGGAGATTTAGTAAAACTAAAATCTGACATTGATAGATTTATTAAGATGAGACCCCACACTTGTCAAAGCAGCTCGACGGCGCTGTCCCAATCAAAACGGTGATGAAATGAGCATGTAGTTGGTCACACGTGGGTAGGCTTTTCCTTTAAATTTACTACGATTGGATGAATTTGGGAGTTTCAATAATCAAAAGTTTGATACATGCCTTCAATTGCAATAGCCTACTTTATTACAATATTTTTGTCATTCAGTGAAGTATATGGACACCTGCTCTGTGAAAATCTCATTTCAAAATCATGGGCATTAATATGGAGTTGGTCCCACCTTTGCTGTTATTACAGCCTCCACTATTCTGGAAAGGATTTCCACTAGATGTTGGAACACTGTTGCGGGGACTTGTGAGTGAGGTCGGGCACTAATGTTGAGCGATTAGGCCTGGCTCACAGTCAGCGTTCCAATTCATCCCAAAGGTGTTAGATGGGGTTGCGGTGGGGGCTCTGTGCAGGCCAGTAAAGTTCTTCAACACCAATCTCGACAAACCATTTATATATGGGCCTCGCTTTGTGCACTGGGGCATTGTCATGCTGAAACAGGAAAGGGCCTTCCCCAAACTTTTCCCACAAAGTTAGAAGCACAGAATCGTCTACAATGTCAATGTATGCTGCAGCATTAAGATTTCCCTTCACTAGAAGTAAGGGGCCTAGCCCGAACCATGAAAAACAGTCCCAGATCATTATTCCTCCTCCACCAAACTTTACAGTTGGCACTATCCATTGGAGCAGGTAGCGTTCTCCTGGCATCCGCCAAACCCGGTATTGTAAATTTGGCAGAAAATCTTACTATGAAAGGGATATGAGAGAGTGCTGAAAGAGTGTTCAAGGGCAACTGTAGGGGTTTTCTACAGCTAAGACCATCTTTTGTTTGGTAATACATTTTAGCACTGACTGAATGGACTTTGGTGCATGTTTTTAAGGACACACCTCAGATATTGCCACCCATCCCCTACATCGCAAGCGAGCTGATATAGGACAGGTACAGTACAGTTGTAAGGGGTGCATAACTGGTGGCAGGGAAGTCAGACGCAGGAGAGCTGAACTAGGTAATAGCCGAAGCAGTTTAATTCCAAAACCAACGGCATCAAGAAAATAACAACTTGGGTACAAAACCCGACGCGCACCAGTCAACATGTGCACAAGCACTTACAAACAAACAATACCACACAAAGACATGGGGGGAACAGAGGGTTAAATACACAACACGTAATGAGGGAATGAAAATCAGGTGTGTGGGAAAACAAGACAAAACAAATGGAAAATGAAAAATGGATCGGCGATGGTTAGAAGACCGGTGACGTCAACCGCTGAACACCGCCCGAACAAGGAGAGGAACCGACTTCGGCAGAAGTCGTGACAGTACCCCCCCTTGACGCACGGCTCCAGCAGCGCGCCAACACCGGCCTCGGGAACGACCCGGAGGGCGATGCGCAGGGCGATCCGGATGGAGACGGTGGAACTCCCGCAGCATTGAAGGGTCAAACACGTCCTGCACCGGATCCCAGCATCTCTCCTCCGGACCATACCCCTCCCAGTCCACGAGTTACTGAAGGCCCCTCGCCCAATGCCTCGAATCCAGTATGGAACGAACGGAGTACGCCGGGGCCCCCTCGATGTCCAGAGGGGGCGGAGGAACCTCCCGCACCTCAGACTCCTGGAGCGGGCCAGCCACCACCGGCCTGAGGAGAGACACATGGAACGAGGGGTTAATACGGTAATCGGGGGGAAGCTGTAAGCTGTAACTCACCTCGTTCAGTCTCCTCAGGACTTTAAATGGCCCAACAAACTGTGGACCCAACCTCCGGCAGGGCAGGCGGAGGGGCAGGTTTCGGGTCGAGAGCCAGACCCGGTCTCACTGCGGCGACGGTATGCGCCGGCTTTCTGGCGCAGCACGGCGCGCTGAAGGTGAACATGTGAGTAGTCCCATGTTTCCTCCTTGTGCCGCAACCAGTTGTCCACTGCAGGAGCCTCGGTCTGACTCTGATGCCAAGGAGCCAGAACCGGCTGATACCCCAGTACGCACTGGAAGCGGGAGAGGTTAGTGGAGGAGTGGCGGAGTGAGTTCTGGGCCATCTCTGCCCAGGGCACGAACGCTGCCCACTCCCCCGGCCGGTCCTGGCAATAGACCTCAGAAACCTACCCACATCCTGTTTACTTTCTCCACCTGCCCCTTACTCTCTTGGTGAAAACCCGAGGTAAGGCTGATCGAGACCCCCAGACGTTCTATGAACGCCCTCCAGACCCTCGAAGTGAACTGGGGACCCCGATCAGACACTATGTCTTCAGGCACCCCGTAGTGCCGGAAGACGTGTGTTAACAAGGCCTCCACAGTCTGTAGGGCCGTAGCGAGACCGGGCAGCGGGAGGAGACGGCAGGACTTAGAGAAACAATCCACAACAACCAGGATCATGGTGTTTACCTGTGATGGGGGGAGATCGGTCAGGAAATCGATCGACAGGTGTGACCATGTGGAAAGGGGTAAGGGGTGTAACTGACCTCTGGGCAGGTGCCTAGGAGCCTTACACTGGGCGCACACCGAGCAGGAGGAAACATAAACCCTCACGTCCTTAGCCAAAGTGGGCCACCAGTACTTCCTGCTCAGACAGTGCACCGTCCGACCGATGCCCGGATGACCAGAGGAGGGTGACGTGTGGGCCCAATAGATCAAACGGTCACAGACAGCAGACGGAACGTACAGATGCCCAGCGGGACACTGGAGGGGAGCAGCCTCTTCACACAACGCCTGCGCAATGTCCGCGTCCAGCTCCCGGCAGGAGGCCGGGAGTATTGGGGTGGGATCCATGGGCCGCTCCTTTGTGTCATACAGCCTGGACAGTGCGTCTGCCTTCACGTTCTGGGAACAATAAATGTTTATTTAGTTCGATAATGTCCATAATTTATGTCCAAATAGCTCCTTTTGTTATTGCGTTTGGTAAACAAATCCAAACTCACGAAGAGCATTCACTAGGAGAAGACGAAAAGTCAAAAAGTTCCGTTACAGTCCGTAGAAACATGTCAAACGAAGTATAGAATCAATCTTTAGGATGTTTTTAACATAAATCTTCAATAATGTTCCAACCAGAGAATTCCTTTGTCTTCAGAAATGCAATGGAACTCAAGCTAACTCTCACATGAACGCGCATGGTCAGCTCGTGGCACTCTAGGAGAGACCTTACTCAATCCCCTCTCATTCGGCCCCCCTTCACAGTAGAAGCATCAAACAATGTTCTAAAGACTGTTGACATCTAGTGGAAGCCTTAGGAAGTGCAACATGACCAATATCCCACTGTATCTTCAATAGGGAATTAGTTGAAAAACGACCAACCTCAGATGTACCACTTCCTGGTTGGATTTTTTTCTCAGGGTTTTGCCTGCCATATGAGTTCTGTTATACTCACAGACATCATTCAAACAGTTTTAGAAACTTGAGAATGTTTTCTATCCAAATATACTAATGATATGTATTAGCAACTGGGACTGAGTAGTAGGCAGTTTACTCTGGGCACCTCTGGGCACCTTATTCATCCAAGCTACTCAATACTGCCCCCAGCCATAAGAAGTTAATGACAGAGTTAAAAGAAGGAAGCCTGTACAGAATAAAAATATTCTGTATCCTTCTTTATTCTGTATCCTTTTTGCAATAAGGCACTAAAGTAAAACAGCAAAAAATGGGGCAAAGAAATGTACTTTTAGGGCAAATCCAACACAACACATCACTAAGTACCACTTTTCATTTTTTTAAGCATGGTAGTGTTTGCATCATGTTATGACTATGCTTGTCATCGGAAAGAACTAGGGATTTTTGGGGGGGATAAAAATAAACAGAATAGAGCTAAGCACAGGCAAAATCCTATTGGAAAATGTGATTTAGTCTGCTTTCCAACAGACAATGGGAGACAAAATTAACCTTCCAGCAGGACAAAATCTAAAACACAAGGCCAAATATGCACTAGAGTTGCTTACCAATACGACATTGAATATTACAGTTTTTACTTAAATCAGCTTGAACATCTATGCCAAGACTTGAAAATGGCTGTCTAGCAATGATCAACAACCAACTTGACAGACCTTGAACAATTTAAAAAAGAATAATGTGCAAATATTGTACATTCAAGGTGTGCAAAGCTCTTAGGCTCACAGCTGTAATCTCTGCCAATTGTGATTTTAACAAATATTAAAGATCTATTAGTGTTTTATTTTAATTTTATTTTTTACAAAAGTTATAATCTTTCTTCCACTTTGAGATGACTGAGAATCTAGTGGATATCGTTGACATATCGTTGGAAAAAGTCAAGAGGTTTGAATACTTTCTGAAGGCAATGTAAATTTCCAATCTGCTTGCAAGCATGGCAAAATAGCATAGCAGTGGCTTTAACAGGTTAAGATTTCCTACTCCTTTACCACCGGTAGATACCTCACATACCTCAGTCTAAAGGTAAATGTTGGATCCATTCCAATTTCAGGCTAGGAAATTGGCTGGAGGACATTTATTGCCTTCCTGCACTCCTTTGGGGGCACCTACAGTATGTTGAATGACTTACCTCAAAAGGTCAGTATCGTTCATAGACTCTGAAAATACTGATAAATAGACAGAGAGTTAATTAAATGTTTGTATTTTCGTTTTTAATTTGCACAATTGGCACATACATTGCTACCGTGGCACTGATAAGTCATTGCTGATTTTGTTGGAACAGTCACATGGTCAAATTAAGGTAAATAAAGGATAAATTAAATAAAAAAATTGTCATCCAAAGGTCATAGTTGTGTGTCTCAAAGCAAATGTTATCACACTGGAATATGTAGTGTAGTGATGTTTACAGTAACATACAAAGCCATCTAAATGCATTACATTTATAATGAAATGTCCTATATTGGACTCTAACTTTCTATTTACACATCAAATTATAGAATCCATGGTAAATGGTTTTCTTCCATAAATATTAAGCATCATCTGGAATCATGTACATTTTGTTTGTTGGCTGGCAGCTTGAGTTTCTGTGAGTATCTAATAAATTTGAATTTCAATGGGGAAGTGATGCATAGATAGATCAATAAAATAAGTAGCAAATCTGGCTCTTTTTGAATGACTATAAACTTGTAATAACATTAGCTAAGCCAATTCAATTGATGGACAAGGAAATACATGTTGAGCGGAGTTCAACACCATACAGGATTTGTAGCTGCAATGTTAAGAACCCATTTTCAAACAAACACTCACATCATTACTTATGCAGCATTAACTTACGGAAATCTAACTCATATTGTGTTGTCTATTTGGCCTCTATGATGTTTTTACAGTAACGATTTGGACAGAGTTGCCCATAGCTTGCCTTAGAACAAGGACACTCCATTTACAAACTAAAATAGAACTTCTGTTCACATTTGGCATATACCCAAGACAGTCAGGCAGGTCACATGAACACTGGGCCAGAGTCCTGGGAAAACAAATGAAGAGGGCATTTCAACAGGGAGCCAGGAAAATGTATTTGACCTTTGCATTATTTTGATTTAATACACTCCTAACTTCCCCACGACTTGAGAGTTGGGTGATATAATTATGTAATTAGTATATGTATTATCTGGTGGATTGTACTCCACACTGCATGTTGATAATAATGTCTCAGGGCACATGCATAGAATCCACAATGCATTTGTAAAACAAATACTGTAGATCAGTATATTACTGCTATTCCAATTAAGCCTTGCTTTGTCACTGAAAGCAATTTAAATTGCTCTTATGCATAACTTACTTCCTCAGTACAATAATTGAATTATACATTCCATTCGAATATAGGACAAAATACACACGTTGTCATTTCATGGAGAGAATTAAACAAAGATCACTGGAAATGCCTTGTATTTCTTCAATTGGTATGCTACCCATGGGAATGCATGGGTACATCCACACCCAATGAATTGAACAATGTGCAGTTTTCATTTTCAACACAATTCCAATTCCTATGTCACTGATACATACTCCTGTTGAAAAGGCTCAGTGTGAACTGAACAAACTTAGTTATAACAAAGGGGTACGAACCACAAATGAAAAAAGAGCAACCAATTTAATCTGTATGATGAAAGTTAAGTAAAGAAATATGTTTTTTTCACCCACCCCTTATTCAACCTGGGTCCAAGCATTAAAAAATATATCATTAGCAGAACAAAGTGATATGACACAGAGGACAGACAGAAGGTACCCCCAATACACTGGCCAGATGCTACTTTAATCTTTTATAATCTTTTATATTTTATGTATTTTTTTGTTCAATAATTTAGCAAAGTCCCTTCATTAATACATATGAACGTTGTTTAATGGGGATGCCAGCCATTTGATCTCAGCTCAGTGTCGACAGAGTACATTGTTCTCTTTTATCTTGGTATCCTAACATTTTTGGGGGGACAAATATTAATAATTTGAGTTGATAAAGTGATGTGATTTACAAGGATCGTTAGCTGCATTGCGTTTTATATTATGCATCAATATGTTTCAATTCAAGTGCTTTTCTAGTCCGAATGAAATCCTTCTCAGGAGTATATATCAACTATATGACAACTTCTTGTTATCTATGGTTATCAACTTTGAATACTTTTCTCAGTGATAATGAGAAAACACTGGGGTGATAAATGTGCAGAAGATGAGTGTGCAAGTAGCGGTACTGGGGTGCAAAGGAGCAAAGAAAATTATAAATAAATAACAATATGGTGATGAGGTAGTTGGATGGACTATTTACAGATTGGCTATGTACAGGTTCAGTGATCTGTGAGCTGCTCTGACCGCTGGTGCTTAAAGCTAGTGAGGGAGATATGAGCCTCCAGCTTCAGTGATTTTTGCAGTTAGTTCCAGTCATTGGCAGCAGAGAACTGGAAGGAAAGGCGGCCGAAGGAGGAATTGGCTTTGGGGGTGACCAGTGAAATATACCTGCTGGAGCGCGTGCTACGGGTGGGTGCTGCTATGGTGACCAGTGAGCTTAGATAAGGTGGGGCTTTACCTAGAAACGACTTATAGATGACCTGGAGCCAGTGGGTTTTGCAACAGATATGAATCGAGGGCCAGCCAAGGAGAGCATACAGGTCGCAGTGGTGGGTGGTATATGGGGCTTTGGTGACAAAACGGATGGCACTGTGATAGACTGCATCCAATTTGTTGAGTAGAGTGTTGGAGGCTATTTTATAAATGACATCGCCGAAGTCAATGATCGGTAGGATATCAAATCAAATCAAGTTTATTTTATATAGCCCTTCGTACATCAGCTAATATCTCGAAGTGCTGTATAGAAACCCAGCCTAAAACCCCAAGGAAAAACTCCCTAGAAAGGCCAAAACCTAGGAAGAAACCTAGAGAGGAACCAGGCTATGAGGGGTGGCCAGTCCTCATCTGGCTGTGCCGGGTGGAGATTATAACAGAATGTGGCCAAGATGTTCAAAAATGACAAGCATGGTCAAATAATAATCAGGAATAAATGTCAGTTGGCTTTTCATAGCCGATCATTAAGAGTTGAAAACAGCAGGTCTGGGACAGGTAGGGGGTTCCATAACCGCAGGCAGAACAGTTGAAACTGGAACAGCAGCAAGGCCAGGTGGACTGGGGACAGCAAGGAGTCATCATGCCCGGTAGTCCTGACGTATGGTCCTAGGGCTCAGGTCCTCCGAGAGAGAGAAAGAAAGAGAGAAGGAGAGAATTAGAGAGAGCATACTTAAATTCACACAGGACACTGGATAAGACAGGAGAAGTACTCCAGATATAACCAACTGACCCTAGCCCCCCGACACAAACTACTGCAGCATAAATACTGGAGGCTGAGACAGGAGGGGTCAGGAGACACTGTGGCCCCATCCGATGATACCCCCGGACAGGGCCAAACAGGAAGGATATAACCCCACCCACTTTGCCAAAGCACAGCCCCCGCACCACTAGAGGGATATCTTCAACCACCAACTTACAATCCTGAGACAAGGCCGAGTATAGCCCACAAAGATCTCCACCACAGCACAAACCAAGGGGGGGCGCCAACCCAGACAGGAAGATCACGTCAGTAACAACCCACTCAAGTGACGCACCCCTCCTAGGGACGGCATGAAAGAGCACAAGTAAGCCAGTGACTCAGCCCCTGTAATAGGGTTAGAGGCAGAGAATCCCAGTGGAGAGAGGGGAACCGGCCAGGCAGAGACAGCAAGGGCGGTTCGTTGCTCCAGAGCCTTTCCGTTTACCTTCACACTCCTGGGCCAGACTACACTCAATCATAGGACCTACTGAAGAGATAAGTCTTCAGTAAAGACTTAAAGGTTGAGACCGAGTCTGCGTCTCTCACATGGGTAGGCAGACCATTCCATAAAAATTGAGATCTATAGGAGAAAGCCCTGCCTCCAGCTGTTTGCTTAGAAATTCTAGGGACAATTAGGAGGCCTGCGTCTTGTGACCGTAGCGTACGAGTAGGTATGTACGGCAGGACCACCTCGGAAAGATAGGTAGGAGCAAGCCCATGTAACGCTTTATAGGTTAACAGTAAAACCTTGAAATCAGCCCTTGCCTTAACAGGAAGCCAGTGTAGGGAAGCTAGCACTGGAGTAATATGATCAAATTTCTTGGTTCTAGTCAGGATTCTAGCAGCCGTATTTAGCACTAACTGAAGTTTATTTAGTGCTTTATCCGGGTAGCCGGAAAGTAGAGCATTGCAGTAGTCTAACCTAGAAGTAACAAATGCATGGATAAATTTTTCTGCATCATTTTTGGACAGAAAATTTCTGATTTTTGCAATGTTACGTAGATGGAAAAAAGCTGTCCTTGAAACAGTCTTGATATGTTCGTCAAAAGAGAGATCAGGGTCAAGAGTAACGCCGAGGTCCTTCACAGTTTTATTTGAGACGACTTTACAACCATCAAGATTAATTGTCAGATTTAACAGAAGATATCTTTGTTTCTTGGGACCTAGAACAAGCATCTCTGTTTTGTCCGAGTTTAAAAGTAGAAAGTTTTCAGCCATCCACTTCCTTATGTCTGAAACACAGGCTTCTAGCGAGGGCAATTTTGGGGCTTCACCATGTTTCATTGAAATGTACAGCTGTGTGTCATCCGCATAGCAGTGAAAGTTAACATTATGTTTTCGAATAACATCCCCAAGAGGTAAAATATATAGTGAAAACAATAGTGGTCCTAAAACGGAACCTTGAGGAACACCGAAATGTACAGTTGATTTGTCAGTGGACAAACCATTCACAGAGACAAACTGATATCTTTCCGACAGATAAGATCTAAACCAGGCCAGAACTTGTCCGCGTAGACCAATTTGGGTTTCCAGTCTCTCCAAAAGAATGTGGTGATCGATGGTGTCAAAGGCAGCACTAAGGTCTAGTAGCACAAGGACAGATGCAGAGCCTCGGTCTGACGCCATTAACTTCTTATGGCTGCAGGGGCAGTATTGAGTAGCTTGTATAAAAGGTGCCCATTTCAAACGGCCTCGTACTCAATTCTTGCTCGTACAATATGCATATTATTATTACTATTGGATAGAAAACACTCTCAAGTTTCTAAAACCGTTTGAATGATATCTGTGATTAAAACAGAACTCATTTTGCAGCAAACTTCCTGTCAGAAAGTGAAAAATCTGAACTCGAGGCTCTGTTTCAGGGCCTCCCTAATCGTTTGCTTGAATTTTATTAGTATACATGCACTTCATACGCCTTCCACTAGATGTCAATAGGCTGTGAGAGGTGAAATGGGGTCTCTAGCTCTTTCTATGGTCAAAAGAGACAGCTTGGAATGACAGGACCCCAATTTCCTCTGTTCAGGAAGACGCGGAAAGGACTTCCGCATTGGCTTCTGAAAAGCTTTTGTTATAGACGGCAAATATCTCCGGCTTTGATTTTATTTGATAAATGTGACAATATCATCGTAAAGTATGTTTTTTCAATATAGTTTTATCAGATTATTGAATTTTTTTCGGGAGTTTTGGCGTGTTCCGTTCTTTGCGTTTGTTGACGATGGAGAGCTTCGCGCCACTTGGCAAGTTTTGCTTGCTCATTCGAGAGGGAAAAATGACATTCTAAATCCAAACAACGATTGTTCTGGACAAAGGACCACTTGTACAACATTCTGATGGAAGATCAGCAAAAGTAGGACCCATTTATGATGTTATTTCCTATTTCTGTCGAAAATGTGTCGTTGTGTTTTCCGCTTTGATTTTGGCCGCTCTCTCGCAATAACGTAAGCTGGATGTCGTACTGAAGTTATTTTTAGAATTCTAACACGGCGATTGCATTAAGAATTAAGCTATCTTGAATTTGCTGTCCAACATGTATTTTTTAGTAAAGTTTATGAATAGATATTTGATTAGATTAGGTGCCTTTCCAAGATTTCTCCGGACATTTTATTGCATTTTGTCTAGTATTCACATTGTATAACCACGAGTTGTGCCGCTAAATGTGCACATTTTCGAACAAACAATATATGTATTGTGTAATATGATGTTATAGGACTGTCATCTGATGAATTTTGAGAAGGTTAGTGAAAAAATTAATATCTTTTGCTGGTTTATTCGTTATCGCTACTGTTGGCTTGAATCAATGCGGTTGTGTGGTTGGCTATTGTAGTAAGCTAATATAATGCTATATTGTGTTTTCGCTGTAAAACACTTAAAGAATCGGAAATATTGGCTGGATTCACAAGATGTTTGTCTTTCATTTGCTGTACAACATGTATTTTTCATAAATGTTTTATGATGAGTATTTAGGTATTTCAATTTGGTCTCTGTAATTGTTCTAGCTGCTTCGGTGCTATTTCCGATTGTAGCTGCAATGTAAAACTATGATTTATACCTGAAATATGCACATTTTTCGAACAAAACAGATTTATTGTATAACATGTTATAAGACTGTCATCTGATGAAGTTGTTTCTTGGTTAGTTTGGTTGGTTCTTGGTTAGTTAGGTTGGTTTTGTGCACGCTACCTGTGCTGTGAAAAATGTCTGTGCTTTTTTGTATTTGGTGGTGTAAATATACGTGGTGTTTTCGCTGTAAAATATTTTAAAAATCGGACATGTTGGCTGGATTCACAAGATGTGTATCTTTCATTTGCTGTATTGGACTTGTTAATGTGTGAAAGTTAAATATTTCTAAAAAATATATTTTGAATTTCGAGCCCTGCACTTGGCCTGGCTGTTGTCATAAGTGTACCGACGTTGGGCTTGCAGCCCAAAGAAGTTAAAAGGTCATTTACCACCTTCACAAGTGCAGTCTCAGTGCTATGATGGGGTCTAAAACCAGACTGAAGCATTTCGTATACATTGTTTGTCTTCAGGAAGGCAGTGAGTTGCTGCGCAACAGCTTTTTCTAAAATTTTTGAGAGGAATGGAAGATTCGATATAGGCCGATAGTTTTTTTATATTTTCTGGGTCAAGGTTTGGCTTTTTCAAGAGAGGCTTTATTACTGCCACTTTTAGTGAGTTTGGTACACATCCAGTGGATAGAGAGCCGTTTATTATGTTCAACATAGGAGGGCCAAGCACATGAAGCAGCTCTTTCAGTAGTTTAGTTGGAATAGGATCCAGTATGCAGCTTGAAGGTTTAGAGGCCATGATTATTTTCATCATTGTGTCAAGAGATATAGTACTAAAACACTTAAGTGTCTCTCCCGATCCCAGGCCCTGGCGGAGCTGTGCAGATCCAGGACAGCTAAGCCCTGGAGGAATACGCAGATTTAAAGAGGAGTCCGTAATTTGCTTTCTAATGATCATGATTTTTTCCTCAAAGAAGTTCATGAATTTATTACTGCTCAAGTGAAAGCCATCCTCTCTTGGGGAATGCTGCTTTTTAGTTAGCTTTGCAACAGTATCAAAAATAAATTTTGGATTGTTCTTACTTTCCTCAATTAAGTTGGAAAAGTAGGATGATCGAGCAGCAGTGAGGGCTCTTCGATACTGCACGGTACTGTCTTTCCAAGCTAGTCGGAAGACTTCCAGTTTGGTGTGGCGCCATTTCCGTTCCAATTTTCTGGAAGCTTGCTTCAGAGCTCGGGTATTTTCTGTATACCAGGGAGCTAGTTTCTTATGACAAATGTTTTTCGATTTTAGGGGTGCAACTGCATCTAGGGTATTGCGCAAGGTTAACTTGTTATGGCTGCAAGGGGCAGTATTGAGTAGCCAGTTAAATGGTGCCCATTTCAAACGGCCTCATACTCAATTCTTGCTCGTACAATCTGAGGTGGAATTAAAGCTCTTTGTATGACGTGACCGTCCATTTCCTGTTTCTGGAGCGCGCGAAAGGGGACATGGATTTGTCTTCTGTTTAGCTGTCGTTATGGACGACTAACATCTCCGGTTTAGATTTTATTTGATACATGTGACCATATCATCGTAAAGTATGTTTTTTCAATATAGTTTAACCTGTTATGGCTGCAAGGGGCAGTATTGAGTAGCCAGTTAAATCGTGCCCATTTCAAACGGCCTCGTACTCAATTCTTGCTCGTACAATATGCATATTATTATTACTATTGGATAGAAAACACTCTCTAGTTTCTAAAACCGTTTGAATTATTTCTCTGAGTGAAACAGAAGTCATTCTGCAGCACACTTCCTGACCAGGAAGTGGAATGTCAGAAATCGATGCTCTGTTCAACTTCATGCCTATACATGGGCGTGATACATAAGAGTCTACATACACTTCATACACCTTCCCCTGGTTGTCAAGAGGCGGTGAGAGAAAAAATGTCGTGTTTATCTTGGTCTGAGGTGGAATTAAAGCTCTTTGTTTGACGTGACCGTCCATTTCCTGTTTCTGGAGCGCGCGAAAGAGGACATGAATTTGCCTTCTGTTTTGCTCTCGTTATGGACGACTAACATCTCCGTCTTAGATTTTATTTGATACATGTGACCATATCATCGTAACGTATGTTTTTTCAATATAGTTTAATCAGATTATTGAAATTTTTTCGGGAGTTTTGCCGTGTTCCGTTCTCTGACTTTGTTGACGTTGGAGTGATCCGTGCCACTTGGCAAGTGCCCATGCTAAATGAAGAGGGATATTTGCCGTTCCAGATCAAAACAACGACTGTTCTGGACAAAGGACACCTTGTCCAACATTCTGACGGAAGATCACCAAAAGTAAGAAACATTTTATGATGCTATTTCTAATATCTGTCGTGCATGTGAACTGGTCGTGGGCGCCCAAGTGTTTCTGGCTATTGTGGCTACGCTAATATAACGCTACATTTTGTTTTCGCTGTAAAACATTTAATAAATCGGAAATATTGTCTGGAATCCCAAGATGCCTGTCTTTCAATTGCTGTACACTATGTATTTTTCAGAAATGTTTTATGATGAGTAATTAGGTATTTGACGTTGGTGTCTGTAAATATTATGGCTGCTTTCGGTGCAATTTCTGATTGTAGCTGAAATGTAAACTATGATTTATACCTGAAATATGCAAATTTTTCAAACAAAACATATGCTATACAATAAATATGTTATCAGACTGTCATCTGATGAAGTTGTTTCTTGGTTAGTGGCTATTTATATCTTTATTTGGTCGAATTTGTGATAGCTACTGATGGAGTAAAAAACTGATGGAGTAAGAATAGTGGTGTCTTTTGCTAACGTGGTTAGCTAATAGATTTACATATTGTGTCTTCCCTGTAAAACATTTTAAAAATCGGACATGTTGGCTTGATTCACAAGATGTGTACCTTTCATCTGGTGTCTTGGACTTGTTAATGTGTGAAAGTTAAATATTTAAAAAAAAATATCTTTTGAATTTCGCGCCCTGCACTTGAGCTGGATGTTGTCATAAGTGTACCGGTGTCGGGCTGCACCCCAAACAGGTTAATCAGATTATTGAAATTTTTTCGGGAGTTTTGCCGTGTTCCGTTCTCTGACTTTGTTGACGTTGGAGAGATCCGTGCCACTTGGCAAGTGCCCATGCTAAATCAAGAGGGAAATTTGCCGTTCCAGATCCAAACAACGACTGTTCTGGACAAAGGACACCTTGTCCAACATTCTGACGGAAGATCACCAAAAGTAAGAAACATTTTATGATGCTATTTCTAATATCTGTCGTGCATGTGAACTGGTCGTGGGCGCCCAAGTGTTTCTGGCTATTGTGGCTACGCTAATATAACGCTATATTGTGTCTTCCCTGTAAAACATTTTAAAAATCGGACATGTTGGCTTGATTCACAAGATGTGTACCTTTCATATGCTGTATTGGACTTGTTAATGTGTGAAAGTTAAATATTTTAAAAAAATATCTTTTGAATTTTGCGCCCTGCACTTTGAGCTGGCTGTTGTCATAAGTGTACCGACGTCGGGCTTGCACGCCAAACAGGTTAAATTGAGTTGATGATTAACTGATTTTTGTCCTCTGACGTCCTTGGGTAGGCAGAAGGAGTCTGGAAGGGCATCAAGGAATTTTTGTGTTGTCTGAGAATTTATAGCACGACTTTTGATGCTCCTTGGTTGGGGTCTGAGCAGATTATTTGTTGCGATTGCAAACGTAATAAAATGGTGGTCCGATAGTCCAGGATTATGAAGAAAAACATTAAGATCTACAACATTTATTCCATGGGACAAAACTAGGTCCAGAGTATGACTGTGGCAGTGAGTAGGTCCAGAGACATGTTGGACAAAACCCACTGAGTCGATGATGGCTCCGAAAGCCTTTTGGAGTGGGTCTGTGGACTTTTCCATATGAATATTAAAATCACCAAAAATTAGAATATTATCTGCTATGACTACAAGGTCCGATAGGAATTCAGGGAACTCAGAGAGGAACGCTGTATATGGCCCAGGAGGCCTGTAAACAGTAGCTATAAAAAGTGATTGAGTAGGCTGCATAGATTTCATGACTAGAAGCTCAAAAGACGAAAACGTCATTTTTTTTTTTGTAAATTGAAATTTGATATCGTAAATGTTAGGCAACACCTCCGCCTTTGCGGGATGCACGGGGGATATGGTCACTAGTGTAACCAGGAGGTGAGGCCTCATTTAACACAGTAAATTCATCAGGCTTAAGCCATGTTTCAGTCAGGCCAATCACATCAAGATTATGATCAGTGATTACTTCATTGACTATAACTGCCTTTGAAGTGAGGGATCTAACATTAAGTAGCCCTATGTTGAGATGTGAGGTATCACGATCTCTTTCAATAATGGCAGGAATGGAGGAGGTCTTTATCCTAATGAGATTGTTAAGGCGAACACCGCCATGTTTAGTTTTGCCCAACCTAGGTCGAGGCACAGACACAGTCTCAATGGGGATGGCTGAGCTGACTACACTGACTATGCTAGTGGCAGACTCCACTAAGCTGGCAGGTTGGCTAACAGCCTGCTGCCTGGCCTGCACCCTATTTCATTGTGGAGCTAGAGGAGTTAGAGCCCTGTCTATGTTGGTAGATAAGATGAGAGCACCCCTCCAGCTAGGATGGAGTCCGTCACTCCTCAGCAGGTCAGGCTTGGTCCTGTTTGTGGGTGAGTCCCAGAAAGAGGGCCAATTATCTACAAATTCTATCTTTTGGGAGGGGCAGAAAACAGTTTTCAACCAGCGATTGAGTTGTGAGACTCTGCTGTAGAGCTCGTCACTCCCCCTAACTGGGAGGGGGCCAGAGACAATTACTCGATGCCGACACATCTTTCTAGCTGATTTACACGCTGAAGCTATGTTGCGCTTGGTGACCTCTGACTGTTTCATCCTAACATCGTTGGTGCCGACGTGGATAACAATATCTCTATACTCTCTACACTCGCCAGTTTTAGCTTTAGCCAGCACCATCTTCAGATTAGCCTTAACGTCGGTAGCCCTGCCCCCTGGTAAACAGTGTATGATCGCTGGGTGATTCGTTTTAAGTCTAATACTGCGGGTAATGGAGTCGCCAATGACTAGGGTTTTCAATTTGTCAGAGCTAATGGTGGGAGCCTTCGGCGTCTCAGACCCCGTAACGGGAGGAGTAGAGACAAGAGAAGACTCGGCCTCAGACTCCGACTCGCTACTTAATGGGGAAAACCGGTTGAAAGTTTCTGTCGGCTGAATGAGCGACACCAGTTGAGCATTCCTACAGCATTTCCCTCCAGAAGCAATGAGAAAGTTGTCCGGCTGTGGGGACTGTGCGGGGGGTTTATACTACTATCTGTACTTACTAGTGGCACAGATGCTGTTTCATCCTTTCCTACACTGAAATTACCCTTGCCTAACGATTGCGTCTGAAGCTGGGCTTGCAGCACAGCTATCCTCGCCGTAAGGCGATCATTCTCCTGTATAATATGAGTACAGCGACTGCAATTAGAAGACATCATGTTAATGTTACTACTTAGCTTCGGCTGTTGAAAGTGCTGACGAACCATGTCCAGATAAAGCGTCCGGAGTGAAAAAGTTGAATGAGGGAAAAAAGTTGTGATGGAAAAACTAAAAATATAAACGGTAATTAAAAAGTAAAAAGAAAAAAAACCGTAAAGTTGTCAGCTAGCAAAGTAAGGTTGGCAACAAAACGCACAGCAACAAAACGCACCTACCCAACCGGATAGTCAGTTTTACGAGGGTATGTTTGGCAACATGAATGAAGGATGCTTTTTTGCGAAATAGGAAGCCGATTCTAGATTTAATTTTGGATTGGAGATGCTTAATGTGAGTCTGGAAGGAGAGTTTACAGTCTAACCAGACACCTAGGTATTTGTAGTTGTCCACATATTCTATGTCAGAACCGTCCAGAGTAGTGATGCTGGACGGTTGGGTAGGTGTGGGCAGTGATCGGTTGAAGAGCATGCATTTAGTTTTGCTTGCATTTAAGAGCAGTTGGAGGCCATGGAAGGAGAGTTGTATGGCATTGAAGCTCGTCTGGAGGTTAGTTAACACAGTGTCCAAAGAAGGGCCAGAAGTATACAGAATGGTGTCAGCTAGCCTAGTGGTTAAGATCATTGGTTCGAATCCCCGAGCCCACTAGTTGAAAGAAATCTGTCAATGTGCCCTTGAGTAATGCACTTAATCCTATTTGATCCTGTAAATGGCTCTGGATAAGAGTGTCTCCTAAATGACAAAAATGTACATGTAAAGGCACAGTAGTGATTACTGTAGTAAGGGCTGTTTTGAACTCAGATTAATAATGTTGGTAGGTGTGTGTATCAGTAAAGGTTTGTTCTTCCTGATTTCTCTATTATGTGATATAAGAAACATGTGAGTTTACAGCAGGCACACCTACCAGCCGTCCTTCTTTTGGCCAGCTTCCTCCACCATATGGATCTCCCAGCAGCACCTCTTACTGCAGGCAGATGGGAAATGCCACCAGGCTGAGAGCTGAGGTTCCAGCCATGCTCCGTTCACCGAGATCACACATACTCTATGTGGTGACTACTGGAGTATGACTAATCCTAATGAATCTCTTATCATCTCAACAAGCTAGATGTGAAATCAAGGGTCCTTGACATTTCTAATGCAGTAAGAAAGTGCATGAGGGGATGTCTATTAACAAGTTGCATGATACATATCATTCTTTGCCTGCACACTAGTTGTCAACATGCATAATAACCCATGGCTCCATATTACAGCTTACACAAATCCATAATGAAATTGCCTTTGTATTCATACATAGCACACTGGTTTGCATGGCTACGTGTTGCTGATGCATGACATACGTACTCTCTCTGAGGGCAGAGGCAATTTAAGTGGTGTCCTTATAGGTTTAAAAAATATGATTTAACACTAGATGTCTCCAAGCTTTTAGCGTGAGAGCTACTCAAAAATGAAACATTGTAGCGAGCTACACATTTTTCTCTAGCTTTAAAATAGGCACACTCATCTCTTCAACTCTTCCCCAGGTCCTTAGTGTACAAGACTGGTGGTAGCTTGCGATCAACCTGTTAGAGACCCCTGATTTACACTATATTATTTGCAACCTTAACTTGGAAGGTTATTAGTTTTGTGTAATTATAAATTATTAATTCACATTGATATTACGAATCAATTACCATCTACAAACTTAAAGGACTTATTGATCCTCACAGAATCAGCACAATACAATATTACTCCCTCTCTTATGAAGTGTATTACTGGATTATAGGCAAATTATATTGATTACTGGTCAGGGTTTGATTTCAGTTCCCTGTCTACCACTTACAGTTGTGTGGTATAGCTACAGTACTGAGCATATTCTCAACATGTCTCAGTGTAATTTGTTCTCATAGCAGTTGACAAGAGGTGTGTCTGCTGGCCTTTCTACACATGGGGTCTTCAATGGGCATGAACTAACATTCTCAATCAGGGTTCTCTAGTTCTGAAGTGCACTTCAGTTTCCACATGAGATCACACATTTCACCACTTCATGTACCTTGAGGGGGGAAGCTCCTTGAGGGGAAGATGTCTGTCATTTATACTCCCTAGCTCTGATGCGAGCACAATATTGACCTTAGGTCTGAACTCAACATTGGCCTTTGACTTTGCCCTATCTGTCATATATTAGATTGCCCTTTTCAAACATTGATTGGATGCTGATTTAATGTCAATAATGTTTAGGGGATGGCTAATCACTCTTCTTTATTGATCAGTCATTTATTCAACGGGACCCCGCCTGTAATCTCAGCGAACAAAGCACATTATCAAGGTGAATCATGGCAACGGAGAAGATGGCTGACGTTTTACGTGCTCTGAACCGAATGTGTTTTGGGTTCATTTTTTTGCATTGTTCGTAACATTTTTAAAACTTATTCTGTACATATTGTTGCTGCTACAGTCTCTTATGACTGAAAATAACGTCTGGACATCAGAACAGAGAATACTCACCACGAATTGGCAGAAGATGTTTTCTTCCTTTAACGAGTCCCGACGAACCCGATGTGAAGGACATACTGCTTTCCCAGGAACAGGCCCAAATCCCCGTTATTTGCGTGAAGAGAAGACAGAGAAAAAGAGGACGGAGGTTGGGCTGCCTTCTGAATCTTGGCTCTCTCTAATTCTCTCCTTCTCTCTTTCTTTCTCTCTCTCGGAGGACCTGAGCCCTAGGACCATACGTCAGGACTACCGGGCATGATGACTCCTTGCTGTCCCCAGTCCGCCTGGCCTTGATGCTATTCCAGTTTCAACTGTTCTGCCTGCGGTTACGGAACCCCTACCTGTCCCAGACCTGCTGTTTTCAACTCTTAATGATCGGCTATGAAAAGCCAACTGACATTTATTCCTGATTATTATTTGACCATACTTGTCATTTATGAACATTTTGAAAATCTTGGCTCTCTCTAATTGTCTCCTTCTCTCTTTCTTTCTCTCTCTCGGAGGACCTGAGCCCTAGGACCATACGTCAGGACTACCGGGCATGATGACTCCTTGCTGTCCCCAGTCCGCCTGGCCTTGCTGCTATTCCAGTTTCAACTGTTCTGCCTGCGGTTATGGAACCGCCACCTGTCCCAGACCTGCTGTTTTCAACTCTTAATGATCGGCTATGAAAAGCCAACTGAAAATTATTCATGATTATTATTTGACCATGCTTGTCACTTATGAACATTTTGAACATCTTGGCATAGTTCTGTTATAATCTCCACCCGGCACAGCCAGAAGAGGACTGGCCACCCCTCATAGCCTGGTTCCTCTCTAGGTTTCTTCCTAGGTTTTGGCCTTTCTAGGGAGTTTTTCCTAGCCACCGTGCTTCTACACCTGCATTGCTTGCTGTTTGGGGTTTTAGGCTGGGTTTCTGTACAGCACTTCGAGATATTAGCTGATGTACGAAGGGCTATATAAAATAAACTTGATTGATTGATTGATTGATTCTGAGAATTGGTAAACAATTGAATAAACCCCCACTGGCTTCCGTTCTACTAGCTAACATGCAATCATTGGAACATTCAAAATTGTAATATCTTACGCTTCACGGAGTCGTCGCTGAACGACGACATTATCAACATACACCTGGCTGGATAAACGCTGTATCGGCAGGATAGAACAGCGGCATCTGGTAAGACAAGGGGGTGCGGACTATGTATACATGTAAACAACAGCTGGTGTATAAGGAAGCTTCAAGATTTTGCTCGACTGAGGTAGAGCATCTCATGATAAGCTGTAGACCACACTATCTACCTAGATAGTTTTCATCTGTATTCTTTTTTATAGCTGTCTACATACAGTTGAAAAACTCAGTTATTCACAATTCCTGACATTTCATTCTAGTAAAAACCCCTGTTAAAGGTCTGTTAGGATCACCACATTATTTTAAGAATGTGAAATGTCAGATTAATAGAAGAGAGAATTATTTATTTCAGCTTTTATTTCTTTAACTTCTCTGCGCTACGGATCCCTTTTACGGGATCATTTTCCTAAACAACCGCTGAATTGCAGGGCGCAAAATATTACTAAAAATATTTATAATCATGCAATCACAAGTGAAATATACCAAAACACAGTTTAGCTTGTTGTTAATCCACCTATCGTGTCAGATTTTGAAAATATGCTTTACAGAGAAAGAAATCCAAGCTTTTGTGAGTGTATCAATCAATGCTAGAACAGCTAGCCCCAAATTAGCATGGTCACGAAAGTCAGAAAAGCAATAACATTAATCGCTTACCTTTGATAATCTTCGGATGTTTGCACTCACGAGACTCCCAGTTACACAACAAATGTTCTTTTTGTTCGATAAATATTACTTTTATAACAAAAACACGCAATTTGGGTTGCGTGTTATGTTCAGAAAACCAAAGCCTCGTTCCGTTTGACGAAAATTCCAAAAAGTATCCGTAATGGTCGTAGAAACATGTCAAATGTTTTTTATAATCAATCCTCAGGATGTTTTTAACAAACATAATCGATAATATTTCAACCGGACCGTAACCTACTCAATAAGAGAGAAAAAGAAAATGGAGCGCTACCCTCTCGCGCGCAGGAACTAATCTGAGGACACCTGACTACTTTTGAAAATCTTGCTCATTTTTCAAAATAAAAGCCTGAAACTATGTCTACAGCCTGGTCACAGCCTGAGGAAGCCATTGGAAAAGGAATCTGGTTGATACCCCTTTAAATGGAAGAAAGACGGGCCAGGAAACACAGTTTTGTTATACTCACAGACAATATATATATATATATATATATATATTTTTTTATCCCATTTTCTCCCCAATTTTCGTGGTATCCAATCGCTAGTAATTACTATCTTGTCTCATCGCTACAACTCCCGTACGGGCTCGGGAGAGACGAAGGTTGAAAGCCATGCGTCCTCCGAAGCACAACCCAACCAAGCCGCACTGCTTCTTAACACAGCGCGCCTCCAACCCGGAAGCCAGCCGCACCAATGTGTCGGAGGAAACACCGTGTACCTGGCCCCCTTGGTTAGCGCGCACTGCGCCCGGCCCGCCACAGGAGTCGCTGGAGCGCGATGAGACAAGGATATCCCTACCGGCCAAACCCTCCCTAACCCGGACGACGCTATGCCAATTGTGCGTCGCCCCACAGACCTCCCGGTCGCGGCCGGCTGCGACAGAGCCTGGGCGCGAACCCAGAGACTCTGGTGGCGCATTTAGCACTGCGATGCAGTGCCCTAGACCACTGCGCCACCCGGGAGGCCCTACAGACAATATTTTGACAGTTTTGGAAACTTTGGAGTGTTTTCTATCCTAATCTGTAAATTATATGCATATTCTACGATCTGGACCTGAGAAATAGTCCATTTACCTTGGGAACGTTATTAAAAAAAAAAAAAAACATCTGACCCCTAGCGTCAAGAGGTTAATCACATTCCCAGTGGGTCAGAAGTTTACATACACTCAATTAGTATTTGGTAGCATTGCCCTTAAATTGTTTAACTTGTGTCAAACGTTTCGGGTAGCCTTCCACAAGCTTCCCACAATAAGTTGGGTGAATTTTGGTCCATTCCTCCTTGCTTGCACACGCTTTTTCAGTTCTGCCCACAAATGTTCGATAGGATTGAGGTCAGGGCTTTGTGATGGCCTTTCCAATACCTTGACTTTGTTGTCTTTAAGCCATTTTGCCACAACTTTGGGAGTATGCTTGGGGTCATTGTTCATTTGGAAGACCCATTTGCGACCAAGCTTTAACTTCCTGACTGATGTCTTGAGATGTTGCTTCGATATATCCACATCATTTTCCTGGCTCATGATGCTATCTATTTTGTGAAGTGCACCAGGCCCTCCTGCAGCAAAGCACCCCCACAACATGATACCGCCACCCCCGTGCTTCACAGTTGGGATGGTGTTCTTCGGCTTGCAAGCCTCCACCTTTTTCCTCCAAACATAACAAGGGTCATTATGGCCAAACAGTTCTATTTTTGTTTCATCAGACCAGAGGACTTTTCTCCAAAAAGTACGATCTTTGTCCCCAAGTGCAGTTGCAAATTGTAGTCTGGCTATTTTTATTTCGGTTATGGAGCAGTGGCTTCTTCCTTGCTGGGCGGCTTTTCAGGTTATGTGGATATAGGACTCGTTTTACTGTGGAAATAGATACTTTTGTACCTGTTTGTACCTCCAGCGTCTTCACAAGTTCCTTTGCTGTTATTCCGGGATTGATTTGCACATTACATTCATCTCTAGGAGACAGAACACGTCTTCTTCCTGAGAGGTTTGACCGCTGCGTGGTCCCATGGAGTTTATACTTGCGTACTATTGTTTGTACAGATGGACGTGGTACCTTCAGGCGTTTGGAAATTGCCCCCAAGGATGATCCAGACTTGTGGAGGTCTACAATTTTTTTCTGAGGTCTTGGTTGATTTCTTTTGATTTTCCCATGTCAATTAAAGAGGCACTGAGTTTGAAGGTAGGCCTTGAAATATATCCACAGGTACACCTCAAATTGATTCAAATTATGTCAGAAGCTTCTAAAGCCATGAAATAATTTTCTGGAAAAATTACTTGTGTCATGCACAAAGTAGATGTCCTAATTGACTTGCCAAAACTATAGTTTGTTATCAAGAAATGTGTGGAGTGGTTGAAAAACGAGTTTTAATGATTTCAACCTAAGCGTATGTAAACTTCCGACTTCAACTGTACAACCACAGTCCGATGCTGGCATCAAGACTGCACTCAATGAGCTGTATAAGCAAACAGGAAAACGCTTATCCAGAGGCAGCGCTCCAAGTGGCCGGGGACTATAATGCATGGAAACTGAAATCCATTTTACAAAATTTCTAGCAGCATGTTAAATGTGCAACCAGAGGGGAAAAAAACTCTAGACCACCTTTACTCCACACAGAGAGATGTGTACAAAGCTCTCCCTCACCCTCCATTTGGCAAATCTGACCATAATTATATCCTCCTGATTCCTGCTTACAAGCAAATATTAAAGCAGGAAGCACCAGTGACTCAGTCAATAAAAAAGTGATCAGATGAAGCAGATGCTAAGCTAAAGAACTGTTTTGCTAGCACAGACTGGAATATATTCTGGGATTCTTCCAATGGCATTGAGGAGTACACCACATCAGTCATTGGCTTCATCAATAAGTGTGTAGATGACGTCGTCCCCACAGTGACCGTACGTACATACCACAACCAGAAGCCATGGATTACAGGCAACATCCACACTGAGCTAAAGGCTAGAGCTGCCGCTTTCAAGGAGCGAGACTCTAACCTGGAAGTTTAAAAGAAAACCAGCTATGCCATCCGATGAACGATCAAACAGGCAAAGCGTCAATGCAGGACTAAGATCGAATCGTACTACACGAAGTCCGAAACACGTCGGATGTGGACGGGCTTGCAAACTACTATAGTCTACAAAGGGAGCACAGCTGAGAGCTGCCCAGTGACGCGAGCCTACCAGACAAGCTAAACAACTTCTATGCTCGCTTCGAGGAAAATAACACTGAAACATACATGAGAGCACAAGCTGTTCCGGACGACTGTCTGATCACGCTCTCCGCAGCTGATGTAAGTAAGACCTTTAACCTGTTAGGCGGGCTGTCCCGACATCGGTACACTTATGACAACATCCAGCTCAAGTGCAGGGCGCGAAATTCAAAATCTATTTTTTTTTAATATTTAACTTTCACACATTAACAAGTCCAATACAGCATTTGAAAGATAAACATCTTGTCAATCCAGCCAACATGTCCGATTTTTTAAATGTTTTACAGAGAAAACACCACATATATTTATGTTAGCTCACCACCAAATAAAAAAGAGGACAGACATTTTTCACAGCACAAGTAGGATGCAAGTAGCATGCACAAGCCAACCTAACTAACCTAGAACCAACCTAAATAACCTAGAAAAAACTACCTCAGATGACAGTCCTATAACATGTTACACAATAAATCTATGTTTTGTTCAAAAAATGTGCATATTTTAGCTATAAATCAGTTTTACATTACTGCTACCATCATAGCTACAGTCAGAAATCGCACGGGAGTAGCCAGAGAAAATACAGACACCAACGTCAACTACTAATTACACATCATAAAACATTTCAGAAAAATATATGGTGGATAGCTAATGAAAGACAAAGATCTTGTGAAAAGAGCCAATATTTCCGATTTTTGAAGTGTTTTACAGCGAAAACACAATATATCGTTATATTAGCTTACTACATTAGCTAGCACACAGCAGCATTGATTCTAGTCGAACGGTAGCATAGCACAGTTCGACAGATATATGAAAAAGCATCCCAAATTGGGTCCTTATCTTTGTTGATCTTCCATCAGAATGTTCTCCAAGGGGTCCTTTGTTCAGAAACGTCTTTATTTCGATCCAGAACGAACGATTTCCCTCTTGAATTAGCAAGCACACTGGCAGTGCGACGCTAAACTCTCCATCTTGACAAAATTCTTGCGTCGCATCACGTCTAAAGTCCAGAATAAATTTCAATAATATAATTAAACTATATTGAAAAAACATACTTTAGGATGATATTGTGACATGTATCAAATAAAATCGAAGCCGGAGGTCATATTCACCTTTAACGAGCGTTTTCCAGGAGCCGAGTACAGGTCCTACTTCGCGCCCAGAAAAAAAAAAAAAAGTGCGCAAGTCTCACTCCAAGAGGTTGTGTTCAGTCCCTGGACGAGATATTCAAGTCCTTTCTGCTCTCACTTCCGCATGACACCCAGGGGAAGGCGTATGACGTGTTTCTACAGTCCTAAGTGACATGCCCTTTTATAGACAAGGTCTTGAAGAGAGACATCGATGTTGGAAATCTCACTTCCGGATAGGAAATGGGCTGTAAAAATAGTTCTGTTCCACTTAGAGAAATAATTCAAACGTTTTTAGAAACTAGAGACTGTTTTCTATCCAATAGTAGTAATAATATGCATATTGTAAGAGCAAAAATTGATTAAGAGGCCGTTTGAAAATGGGCACATATTTTCCAGTTTTTCAATACGCCCCCTGCAGCCATAAGAAGTTAAATAGGTCAACATTCACAATGGCGCAGGGCCAGACGGATTACAAGGACGTGTTCTGCGAGCATGCGCTGACCAACTGGCAAGTGTCTTCACTGACATTGTCAACCTCTCCCTGACCGAGTCTGTAATACCAACATGTTTTAAGCAGACCACCATGTGCCCAAGAACACTAAGCTAAACTGCCTAAATGACTACCGAACCGTAGCACTCTCACGTCTGTAGCCATGAAATGCTTTGAAAGGCTGGGCATGGCTCACATCAACACCATTATCCCAGAAACCCTACACCCACTCCAATTTCCATATTGCCCTAACAGATCCACAGATGATGCAATCTCTATTGCACTCCACACTGCCCTTTCCCACCTGGACAAAAGGAACACCTATGTGAGAATGCTATTCATTGACTACAGCTCAGTGTTCAACACCATATTGCTCTCAAAGCTCATCAATAAGCTAAGGACCCTGGGACTAAACACCTGCCTCTGCAATTGGATCCTGGACTTCCTGACGGGCCGCCCCCATGTGGTAAGGGTCGGTAACAACACATCCGCCACGCTGATCCTCAACACAGGGGCCCCTCAGAGGTGTGTGCTCAGTCCCCTCCTGTACTCCCTGTTCACTCATGACTGCATGGCCAGGCACGACTCCTATACCATCATTAAGTTTGTCGATGACACAACAGTGGTAGGCCTGATCACCGACAACAACGAGACAGCCTATAGGGAGGAGGTCAGAGACCTGACCGTGTGGTGCCAGGACAACAACCTTTCTCTCAATGTGATCAAGACAAAGGAGATGATTGTGGACTACAGGAAAAGGAAGACAAAGCACACCCCATTCTCATCGACGACGCTGTAGTGGAGCAGGTTGAGAGCTTCAAGTTCCTTGGTGTCCACATCACCAGCAAAGTAACATGGTCCAAGTACCCCAAGACAGTCGTGAAGAGGGCACGACAAAACCTTTTCCCCCTCAGGAGACTGAAAAGATTTGGCATGGGTCCTCAGATCCTCAAAAGGTTCTACAGCTGCACCATCGAGAGCATCCTGACTGGTTGCATCACTGCATGGTATGGCAACTGCTCGGCCTCCGACCGCAAGGCACTACAAAGTGTAGTGCGTATGCCCCAGTACATCACTGGGGCCAAGCTTCCTGCCATCCAGGACCTCTATACCAGGCGGTGTCAGAGGAAGGCCCTAAAAATTATCAAAGACTCTAGCCACCCTAGTCATAGATTGTTCTCTCTGCTACCGCACGACAACCGATACCGGAGTGCCAAGTCTATGTCCAAGAGGCTTCAAAACAGCTTCTTCCCCCAAGCCATAAGACTCCTAAACATCTAATCAAATGGTTACCACGACTACCCAATAGAAAATCTTTGGAGGGAGCTGAAAGTCCGTATTGCCCAGTGACATCCCCGAAACCTGAAGGATCTGGAGAAGGTCTGTATGGAGGAGTGGGCCAAAATCCCTGCTGCAGTGTGTGCAAACCTGGTCAAGAACTACAGGAAACGTATGATCTCTGTAATTGCAAACAAAGGTTTCTGTACCAAATATTAAGTTCTGCTTTTCTGATGTATCAAATACTTATGTCATGCAATAAAATGCAAATTAATTACTTAAAAATCATACAATGTGATTTTCTGGATTTTTGTTTTAGATTCCGTCTCTCACAATTGAAGTGTATCTATGATAAAAATTACAGACCTCTACATGCTTTGTAAGTAGGAAAACCTGCAAAATCGGCAGTGGATCAAATACTTGTTCTCCCCACTGTATATAGTCTCGCTATTGTTATTTTACTGCTGCTCTTGAATGACTTGTTCCTTTTATTTCATATTCTTATTTGTATTTTTTTAACTGCATTGTTGGTTTGGGGCTTGTAAGTAAGCATTTCACTGTAAGGTCTACTCTTGTTGTATTTGGCGCATGTGACTAATAACATTTGATTTGATTTGATTATCTATGTTGACACCAATAGATATTGAATTGTTCCTGTCTGAATTAAAATTAAAATCTATTCAATTCAGAATGTTAATTTGGTAGGTTGATACCTAAGAATTTAATTGATTTGGTGCCCCGATGCAGTTTGTATAGTATCTGATGTTCAATCCGGAGTAGGCCCCATAGATACTAGGTACATTCATTTTGCTAGAAAGCTTGAGGGGCTGCATATGAAGATATTTTATGTTCTGTCGGTATTTCTTTACCCCTGTAATATCTCTATTTTGTCTTGGGTAAAAAATTATGCGGACAGGGGGCATCCTTGTCCTCTACCTCTTCCCAGGCTTATTTAGTTTACTTTTGCATGTGATCCATAGTTCAGAGTTCATTCTAAACACAATACAGTACATCTCAGACTCAGGACCTTGGCTAAATGGATTTAATACTTACTGTATATCAGCACACAAGCAATAATTATCTCCTCCATTTTGGTGATTTATGACCTAGAATTTATCAGAGGGGTACCTGTTATGGCGTTCATGTCTCTCTCTCTTACAGACAGGCGTAAACATACTCATTAAGCCAGGATTTCTTAACTTCTTATGGCTGCAGCCCGACATCGGTACACTTATGACAACATCCAGCTCAAGTGCAGGGCGCGAAATTCAAAAGATATTTTTTTTAAATATTTAACTTTCACACATTAACAAGTCCAAGACACCAGATGAAAGGTACACATCTTGTGAATCAAGCCAACATGTCCGATTTTTAAAATGTTTTACAGGGAAGACACAATATGTAAATCTATTAGCTAACCACGTTAGCAAAAGACACCACTATTCTTACTCCATCAGTTTTTACTCCATCAGTAGCTATCACAAATTCGACCAAATAAAGATATAAATAGCCACTAACCAAGAAACAACTTCATCAGATGACAGTCTGATAACATATTTATTGTATAGCATATGTTTTGTTTGCATATTTGCATATTTCAGGTATAAATCATAGTTTACATTTCAGCTACAATCAGAAATTGCACCGAAAGTAGCCATAATATTTACAGACACCAACGTCAAATACCTAATTACTCATCATAAAACATTTCTGAAAAATACATAGTGTACAGCAATTGAAAGACAGGCATCTTGTGATTCCAGACAATATTTCCGATTTATTAAATGTTTTACAGCGAAAACAAAATGTAGCGCTATATTAGCGTAGCCACAATAGCCAGAAACACTTGGGCGCCCACGACCAGTTCACATGCACGACAGATATTAGAAATAGCATCATAAAATGTTTCTTACTTTTGGTGATCTTCCGTCAGAATGTTGGACAAGGTGTCCTTTGTCCAGAACAGTCGTTGTTTTGATCTGGAACGGCAAATATCCCTCTTCATTTAGCATGGGCACTTGCCAAGTGGCACGGATCACTCCAACGTCAACAAAGTCAGAGAACGGAACACGGCAAAACTCCCGAAAAAATTTCAATAATCTGATTAAACTATATTGAAAAAACATACGTTACGATGATATGGTCACATGTATCAAATAAAATCCGAGCCGGAGATAGTTGTCGTCCATAACGGCAGCAAAACAGAAGGCAATCCCACTGTCCAAGTCGCGCGCTTCAGAGTACCGGAAATGACGGTCACGTCATACAAAGAGCTTGTATTCCAATTCAGATGAAGATAAACACAAAATTTCTTCTCTCACAGCCTCTTGACACCCAGAGGAAGGCGTATGAAGTGTACGTAGACTCTTACGTATCATGACCATGTATAGGCAGGAAGTTGAACAGAGCATATATTTCTGACATTCCACTTCCTGGTCAGGAAAAGTGCTGCAGAATGAGTTCTGTTTCACTCAGAGAAATAATTCAAACGGTTTTAGAAACTAGAGAGTGTTTTCTATCCAATAGTAATAATATTGCATATTGTACGAGCAAGAATTGAGTACGAGGCCGTTTGAAATGGGCACTATTTAACTGGCTACTCAATACTGCCCCTTGCAGCCATAACAGGTTAAGTTCTTAAACCTATCTCTTTGAAAACATATGAAATAACCTGCATTTACATATGAATCATCCAGCAATAAAGACACCGACTGTGAACTAAAAAGTGGAATAGATGGGGATAGAGATTTCGCATCCAAGCCCAGTTTCCAATCGCAGTAATCACATATAGCATCAGCTAAATTCTGCAAAGGATCACCTTTTTAAAAGGAATGTAATTAATTGCACCCACCTGGTATCTCAGGTCTAAATCAGTCCCTGATCAGAGGGAAACAATGGAAAAAAAAGAGCGGAACTGGCTTCGAGGTCCAGTGTTGAGTTTGAGGGTGATAGGCGCTTATGAGCATGTGGTTTAATTTCTACAGCTTGTGTATCCTCACATTTGATCACTCATCAAAACAAATGTCAAAATGAAGGCTGAATTGGGCCTAATTAGACCAAAGACGGAGTTCTCTTGAACCTTTTGGTTCCCACTAGGAGCACATTGATTTCTGTCTGGAGACTCTCCCTCTATCAAGCAACACCTGCAGCTGAAGTGACTCATTGGCATCTCTCTAACATGATGCTTCATTACCTGTATTGTATTACCGTGCTTTTGCATTCCCCTCACAGGCCCTCTTGCCACTCTCTCAAAGTGAGCTTGGCTTGGCAGCAGTAGCCAGCCAGAAATCTCCACTGCTAGAGAGCTTCCTCTTGGCTCCATCTCTGTGCAGTTAATTGGTTTATTCAGCAAGACTCCCAGTAGTCCCTGGTTAGCTTTATGTCCTTTCTCAATGGTTAACCTTAGCAACAGCTCAAGTGTCCAATCCACTCAAATGCCAGTGTTTTGGAATGAATTGCCCCACATGCAATTGGAATGAGGGTGAAAGGATAAAAGCTCTAAAATCTGTTGTGTGATAGGCAAGATATGGCATTCTGATAACACTTAACACAATACCTGTTCATAAAAGTGGGAAGAAAAGTCGGCCGAAGCAAATCCCCACTAAATAACCCAGGAAAGCTGATTTACGAAACAAAGTTGGTCATAAATACTCAAGATAAACTATCTGCATTCATCTGTAGTCTGTATAGATTTTCACCACACAGTTAATAACCACCAGCTCTCTCAAAATGGCTACAGAGCACAATTTATGAAGCCTACTTCCTCTGCTACATAATTATAATTACTATCTTTCAAAAATGTATTAAGTTTATTTGGCAGGGACAATACACAACAAGAACATAAGTCTCGGAGCACTGAGAGAACATGACGCTTCAGATTTAGCTAATAGCTCATTTCCATCTGTAGTCCCTAAAACATCTAGAGATAGATGAACATCTAGACATTGGAACATTATCTACAAAACAGAAAAACATCAATACATCATACAGTAAAAAAAAACTAAACAAATCAGGGCATAGAGACATGGTTCAACACAGAAGTCAAAATATTGCCAATAGAAACACATTGCTATTGGATAGCAAGTGTAATATATCCATAAACTGAATGTGCTAAAAATACAACTGTGTATGTACAGTGTGAGTCTTTCTGGGTTAGTCTCTAAGACCTTTGTACACCTGGATTGTACAAAATTTCCCCATTATTAGTTTCAAAATTCTTCAAGCTCTGTCAAATTGGTTGTTGATCATTGCTAGGCAACCATGTTCAAGTCTTGCCATAGATTTCATGCAGATTTAATCAAAACTGTATCTCGACCACTCAGGAACATTCACTTCTTGGTAAGCAACTCCTTGACCTTGTGTTTTACAGTAGGTTATTGTTCTGCTGAAAGGTGAATTTATCTCCCATGTGTCTGGTTGAAAGCAGACTGAAACAGGTTTTCCTCTAGGATTTTGCCTGTGCTTAGCTCCATTCCGTACATTTTTTATCTTGAAAAACTCTGTGGTCCTTAACAATTTCAAGCATACATACATAACATACATAACATACATAACATGATGCAGCCACCACTATGCTTGAAAATATGAAGAGTGGTCCTCAGTAATGTGTTGTATTGGATTTGCCCCAAACAAAACATTTTGTATTCAGGACAAAAAGTGAATTGCTTTGCTACATTTTTTGCAGTATTACTTTAGTGCCTTGTTGCAAATGGAATGGAATGCATGATGGGAATAACGTGTGTGGTAATGGGAGCATAAAAGATCTAAGCTGTGTGGAAAACAAAGAGATAAGGAGTGTCCTGGCAAAACTAGCACAGTTATTCGATACTGGGAGAAGATATCACCATTGCATTTAGTCTTGTGATGTGTTGACCCATTGGTCTGAGTTGAATTTCAATTCACTTCCTGCAGATGTTCTTTTCCCCTCATCTGTCCACACCCTCCGTACACCTCCCACATTCACTCCCATGAGCTCCATGGAGCTGCTGCCCGTTAATGTACTATGCTGCCAATGTGTGTCGTTGTGCCCCTGAAGAAGGCAGTTAACCCACTGTTTTTTTTTTGTTTTTTTTTTGTTTTTTTTTTTCACCTTTATTTATCCAGGTAGGCCAGTTGAGAACAAGTTCTCATTTACAACTGCCACCTGGCCAAGATAAAGCAAATTAGTGCGACCAAAAACAATACAGAGTTACACATAGGATAAACAAAAGTACAGTCAATAACACAATAGAAAAATCTATATACAGTGTGTGCAAATGGAGTAAGGAGGTAAGGCAATAAATAGGCCATAGTAGCGAAGTAATTACAATTTAGCAAATTAACATTGAAGTGATAGATGTGCAGATGATGATGTGCAAGTAGAAATACTGGTGTGGAAAAGAGCAAAAAATAAAATAAAAACAATATGGGGATGAGGTAGGTTGTTGGTTGGGTGGGTGGGCTATTTACAGATAGGCTATGTACAGCTTCAGCAATCGGTAAGCTGCTCATATAGCTGATGCTTAACGTTAGTGAGGGAGATATAAGTCTCCAACTTCAGCAATTTTTGCAATTCGTTCCAGTCATTGGCAGCAGAGAACTGGAAGGAAAGGCGGCCAAAGTGGGTGTTGGCTTTGGGGATGACCAGTGAGATATACCTGCTGGAGCGCGTGCTACGGGTGGGTGATGCTATGGTGACCAGTGAGCTGAGATAAGGTGGAGCTCTACCTAGCAAAGACTTATAGATGACCTGGAGCCAGTGGGTCTGGCAACGAATATGTAGCGAGGGCCAGCCGACGAGAGCATACAGGTCGCAGTGGTGGGTGGTATATGGGGCTTTGGTGACAAAACGGATGGCACTGTGATAGACTGCATCCAGTTTGCTGAGTAGAGTGTTGGAGGCTAGTTTGTAAATGACATCTCCGAAGTCGAGGATCGATAGGATAGTCAGGTTTACGAGGGTATGTTTGGCAGCGTGAGTAGTCGGCCGGGCGGGTGTGGGCAGCGATCGGTTGAAGAGCATGCATTTAGTTTTACTAGTGTTTAAGAGCAGTTGAAGGCCACGGAAGGAGTGGTGTATGGCATTGAAGCTCGTTTGGAGGTTTGTTAACACAGTGTCCAAAGAAGGGCCAGATGTATTTAGAATGGTGTCGTCTGCAAAGAGGTGGATCAAGGAATCACCCGCAGCAAGAGCGACATCAGTGATATATACAGAGAAAAGAGTCGGCCCCTGTTCCTAGGCTGTCGTTGTAAATAACAATTTGTTCTTAACTGACATGCCTAGTTAAATAAAGGTTCAATAAAAATGAATAAATAAAAATGGTGTTACGGGAGATAGGAAATGCAATGTGCTTTGGTGGGCACCATTGCATGTAGATTTTTTTTCAATTAAACACCCATTGAGGAAAAGAGTGGGTTCATGTGTCTGCTGTATCCACCTTTAAAAAAGTACTGTGCTAATGCTATGTGGCTCTCTCCAAATCAAGTAAATTGGGAAGGCAAAAAAAGAATAACCTTGGTTTAATCACAACTTTAACCCAGAATTTTTGTTGCAAATTCTGTGAGGCTATATTTGGTTTCAGTGCTCAAAACCGTGACCTTGGGATGTCAGAATACAAACTCCAAACCAGTTAAAATCCAAGAGGATCAAAACCTAATGATTACTTTATGTTTGGCTGTTGTTCTTATTGTAACTATCTTTTTTAATCAGACTGTGTTGAATATCAACTTGAATATACTTGAATGACTCACTGTATTTGCTTTCACAAAGACCCCATTAACCAATTTGAACACGTTACACTGAAACTCATCCTGTAAACATGTGCATTAGATGTAGAGAGGCATAGCCATCATGTCTCTCCATGCAGTATCGTGGCTTATCTCAGCCTTAATGGGCCTGCTGGTGTCATCTTATCAACAGGCCGAATCACAACTCTCCATCCAAACCACCTCTTCTCTCTCTACTTTGTCATCGCAAATGTGTTGATAGGAGAGTTCTTTCTGCCTGCCTGTGTCATTTTGTACACGCTGGGTGACTTTTCACCACCTGTCACGAAGTGAAAAAGTTCATCAGCAGTGCTAATGTGCATCAGTGTGAAACCAGCATTCCTGCAATCCTCACAATAATTTGTTTCCCTCAACTGCCTGTAACGTTCTTCGTCGGGCGAAAGAGAGGAGGACCAAAATGCAGCGTGATGATTATCCATTTTAATAGAATACTTGAACAAGAACCAAAACAATAAACCGACAAACGAACGAAGACGAAACAGTCCAGTAACGTGAACACAAACACAGGTAACAGGAACAATCACCCACAACCCGCAATACAAAACAGGCTACCTAAATATGGTTCCCAATCAGAGACAACGACTAACACTTGCCTCTGATTGAGAACCATATCAGGCCAAACACATAGAAACAGACAAACTAGACATACAACATAGAATGCCCACTCATATCACACCATGACCAAACAAAACATAGAAACAAACAATGCAAACTATGGTCAGGGCGTGACACTGCCAAATTAAAAAAAAAATGAATTCAAGGTTCTTCATTTTGGCTAAATATTACTGTGTAATTGATGTTCAGGGTTTTCCTCTAACATAGTTCACAGATGAATATGATTATGCATTGGAACACTTATGATTCTTTAAAGCCAAGCCCGCCCAAATCCAAAAAGTCGATCTGCTTTCACCGATCTGCTTTCAACAGAAATGGCACATAACGACGTTGCGAACAACCACTCCACTTTGTGGGTAATATGTCCACTAAATGCAACTGTAAACAGCCATACCTGTAAACAGTCCTGGAGGACTGCTTAAATTGTCATGCGCTAATTGATTCGGGCGCAACAATATCGCTCATCTCTCAAACATTTTTCGATAATCTCAAAAGGGCTTCGAAGCCAACTAAACGTTGGTTAAAAGTGGAACAATGCGACACTACACTTCAAGGTTTCACTCGGACTACCTCGCCTCTCACATTGAGAGTCATGCTGAAACTACACTTCCAGGACGTATCGCTCGTTCCCTTCGGACACTTCCGCAAGCACTGCTTCCGTCTCAGCAAGAAAAACATTGATGCGCAGAGTGTACTCTGATTCCGATTATAAATCTTCAGCTTTGTGGGGGACTGTCACCCCTAAGACTAAGCAAACCCCAGCGTGAGCTGTGGTTGCGAATGGTTAAAACCCCTACATCAACCCCCGACATCCCACATGGATGTCACGGTTGTCGTAATTACGGGACCAAGGCGCAGCAGATGTTGAGTTCCACATATTTAATTCAAAGAGAAACATATATCAATAAACGAACAACTAAACGTGACTATGTGATGCATATGCACAAACACAAAACAATATCCCACAAATGCAGGTGGGGAAAAAGCCTACCTTCATGCCTTACCTTTGACGAGCTTCTGTTGTTGGCACTCCAATATGTCCCATACACATCACAAAGGGTCCTTTTGTTCGATTAATTCTGTCGATATATATCCAAAATGTCAATTTATTTGGCGCGTTTGATCCAGAAAAACACAGGTTCCAACCTGCTCAAACGTGACGACAAAATATCTCAAAGGTTACCTGTAAACTTTGCCAAAAAATGTCAAACTACTTTTGTAATACAACTTTAGGTATTTTTTAATCGTTAATAATCGATAACAGTGAAGACGGGATGATCTGTGTTCAATACAGGATTAAAACCAACCGTAGCATGCCTTCTGCTCACGCGCTTCGATCAAACAGGACACATAGAGTACACAAAGGAATAACCTCAACCAATTTCTCAGGACTGTTGACATCCAGTGGAAGCCGTAGGAACTGCAAGCAAGTCGCTTAGAAATCTGGTTTCCCAATGAAAACACATTGAAAAGAGAGTGACCTCAAAAAAATAAAATTCTGAATGGTTTGTCCTCGGGGTTTTGCCTGCTAAATAAGTTATGTTATACTCACAGACATGATTCAAAGAGTTTTATAAACTTCAGAGTGTATATGCATAGATAATAACAGAGAGTAGCAGCAGTGTAAGGGGGGCGGGGGGGCAATGCAAATTAGATTAGATTGGGTAGCCATTTGATTAGATTAGATGCCTTATGACTTGGGGGTAAAAGCTGTTTAGAAGCCTCTTAGACCAAAATTGGCGCTCCGGCACTGCTTGCCGTATGGTAGCAGAGAGAACGGTCTATGACTAGGGTGGTTGGAGTCTTTGACAATTTTTAGGGCCTTCCTCTGACACCGCCTGGTATAGAGGTCCTGGACGGCATTAATGGAAGTAAGAATATATAATATATGGACGAGCAATGTCAGAGCGGAATTTACTAAGATTCAGTAGAATAGTATAGAATACATTCGGCGCTGTAGGTGTCCTGGAGGGCAGGTAGTTATCCCCCGGTGATGCGTTGGGCAGACTGCACCACTCTATGGAGAGTGCAATAGCTCTACGATAGCCAGGATTTTCAATGAAAGCTCCATCTGCGACTGTCAATGCCAAACTTACCCTCAGATACCCAAATTCTTTAAACAAATTAGTCCATGAAATTGACAGGTAAAGATATTTTCCTTGACAAAAAAAATGTTTTTCAAAAAGTCAAGTTCCTAGTGTTCAACCTGGGGCACGAGATTACTCCCTGTTTCAAATGACAAGACAGACGTCAGCACTATGCTCTAATACATCTGAGCAGTACAAAGCCACTTACAGTACAAACCCACTTTCTGCACTATTATCCATCAGTGAGAATAGTCCGCCTTTGGCATGGGTCCAGCAGGTGCCAAAGTTAAAGGAATCTGTTTTATGAACAATAGACAGTTCTTCCTTTTGAAATCGGAAGCAATCAACTGATTGAACCGCTTAAACGTGTGTCATTGAGAAGATTTAAAGACGTTGGAATGCCTGAAATTAGTTATGGCAGAGACTATAATAACATAGGGTCGTTGAACGACTACACTGGTTCTTTCATAATTGGATATGACATTAAACGCACCTTGAGCTTCTGCTGGGGGAAACATCTACACGTTTTAGCAATAAGTCAAAGTGAAAGAATGCAATGATGGCAAATCCTCGCCCTACATTTAAGCAATTACTTTGCTAGCTAACTACCCACATTGGGCATTTGAGACAATTTCAATGACTTGCAAAACATAATGGGTGAACAAAATGAACCAGTACAGCCCTCAACTGCTTCCAAATGCTTTAGTAGTTAGTCTAATATAGAGAGGCACTTGGGAGTATAGAACACTGTTTGTTTTCAACTGTTCAACCCACCCAGCCCATGACATCTATTCACTGAGGGAGTTGAGTACTGGCACCTCAAATGTTTCTCCTGCTTGAGCTCTTGTTCCTCTCATAGAATATTAGCTCAAAAGTATTGTGGAGCTCCTGCTCCAAAATATAAAAGGAACCGGCACCCAAAATGAGTACCGGAACCTACAGTATTTCAGTCCAAGTTAAGCACTGATTATTCTTGGTTGATTTTTATTAAAAGTGCCCCTCATTATGCTGCTAGCACATGCGTACCCCTGCACTGTGTTCATTGCTGACGGGCCTCATCTGGACCTATTAGCCTAAGATAATCATCAGTAACTGAAGAATAGTGGAAATTATTCCAACCCAAACTGTCTTCTCTCTGGGCATCCGAACCAAATCGCATCTTCTGAAAAGGAAAGCTATGATTCAATTATCCCCAGTTGCGTTAATTCAGGGCTAAGTTGTTAGGTTAGCTGCTTTCCTTTCTTGGCTGACTGTGATACAATTAGATAGAAATGTTACGGTCAATGTCTGTGTCAGTTACATGGGCGATGAAGGTCAAAGTTGATAGCACTTCTGTTTTGTGTTCACATAGTGTAAAGGAACTGTTATTTAAGGTAGAACAATATGCACAGTTCAAATGGTGCATATATTATGCCCCTCCATGTATCCACTGAAGTCTACATATTTACCTCAAAAACTATAGTGCTTTCGGAAAGTATTCAGACCCCTTGACTTTTTCCACATTTTGTTGCTCTACAGCCTTATTCTAAAATGGATTCAATTGTTTTTCCCTCATCAATCTACAGATAATACCCCATTATGACAAAAGCAAAAACAGTTTTATAGAATGTTTTGCAAGTTTATATAAAAAAGGAAATATTACATTGACATAAGTATTCAGACCCTTTGCAATGAGACTCGAAATTGAGCTGAGGTGTATCCTGTTTCCATTGATCATCCTCGATATGTTTCTACAACAAGTCCACCTGTGTGAAATTCAATTGATTGGACATGATTTCGAAAGGCACACCCCTGTCTATATAAGGTGCCACAGTTGACAGTGCATGTCAGAGCAAAAACCAAGACATGAGGTCGAAGGATTTCAAATCAAATCAAATTTATTTGTCACATACACATGGTTAGCAGATGTTAATGCGAGTGTAGCGAAATGCTTGTGCTTCTAGTTCCGACAATGCAGTAATAACCAACAAGTAATCTAACCTAACAATTCCACAACTACTACCTTATACACACAAGTGTAAAGGGATAAAGAATATGTACATAAAGATATATGAATGAGTGATGGTACGGAATGGCATAGGCAAGATGCAGTAGATGGTATAGTGTACAGTCTATACATATGAGATGAGTAATGTAGGGTATGTAAACATAAAGTGGCATAGTTTAAAGTGGCTAGTGATACATGTGTTACATAAAGATGGCAAGATGCAGTGGATGATATACAGTACAGTATATACATATACATATACATATGAGATGAGTAATGTAGGGTATGTAAACATTATATTAAGTGGCATTGTTTAAAGTGGCTAGTGATACATTTTTACATAATTTCCATCAATTCCCATTATTAAAGTGGCTGGAGTTGAGTCAGTATGTTGGCAGCGTCCACTAAATGTTAGTGGTGGCTGTTTAACAGTCTGATGGCCTTGAGATAGAAGCTGTTTTTCAGTCTCTCGGTCCCTGCTTTGATGCACCTGTACTGACCTCGCCTTCTGGATGATAGCGGGGTGAACAGGCAGTGGCTCGGGTGGTTGTTGTCCTTGATGATCTTTATGGCCTTCCTGTGACATCGGGTGGTGTAGGTGTCCTGGAGGGCAGGTAGTTTGCCCCCGGTGATGCGTTGTGCAGACCTCACTACCCTCTGGAGAGCCTTACGGTTGTGGGCGGAGCAGTTGCCGTACCAGGCGGTGATACAGCCCGACAGGATGCTCTCGATTGTGCATCTGTAGAAGTTTGTGAGTGCTTTTGGTGACAAGCCGTATTTCTTCAGCCTCCTGAGGTTGAAGAGGCGCTGCTGCGCCTTCTTTACAATGCTGTCTGTGTGGGTGGACCAATTCAGTTTGTCCGTGATGTGTACACCGAGGAACTTAAAACTTTCCACCTTCTCCACTACTGTCCCGTCGATGTGGATAGGGGGGTGCTCCCTCTGCTGTTTCCTGAAGTCCACAATCATCTCCTTTGTTTTGTTGACGTTGAGTGTGAGATTATTTTCCTGACAGCCCGGATTTGTCCATAGAGCTCCGAAATAGGATTGTGTCGAGGCACAGATTTGAGTAAGGGTACCAAAACATTTCTGCAACATTGAAGGTCCCCAAGAACACAGTGGCCTCCATCATTCTTAAATGGAAGAAGTTTAGAACCACCAAGACTCTTCCTAGAGCTGGCCGCCCGGCCAAACTGAGCACTTAGGGGAGAAGGGCCTTAGTCAGGGAGCTGACCAAGAACCCCATGGTCACTCTGACATAGTTACAGATTTCCTCTGTGGAGATGGGAGAACCTTGCAGAAAGACAACCATCTCTGCAGCACTCCAACGATCATGCCTTAATGGCAGAGTGGCCAGATGGATGCCACTCCTCAGTGATAGGCACCTGACAGCCCGCTTGGAGTTTTCCAAAAGGCACCCAAGAATCTCAGAGCATGAGAAACAAGATTCTCTGATCTGATGAAACCAACTCTTTGGCATGAATGCCAAGCGTCATGTCTGGAGGAAACCTAGCACCATCATTATGGTGAAGCATGGTTGTGGCAACATCATGCTGGGGGGATGTTTTTCAGGGGCAGGGACTCGGAGACTAGTCAGGACAGAGGGAAAGATTAACGGAGAAAAGTACAGAAAGATCCTTGATGAAAACCTTCTCCAGACTTCTCAGGACCTCAGACTGTGGCGAAGGTTCACCTAAGCACTCAGCCAAGACAACGCAGGAGTTGCTTTGGGACAAGTCTCTGAATGTCCTTGAGTGGCACAGCCAGAGCCTGGACTTGAACCCGATCAAACATCTCTGGAGAGACCTGAAAATAGATGTGCAGGAACGCTTAGCATACTGTACTATGCTGCATTACACAAAAAACAAGTCCACTAATTTAACAGATACCCATATATAATCTGTCTATTCCACATACAAAAAAGTTGATGCAGACATTGTTGAGAATGAGGATCACTTCAACTAGTGCAAAGGATTCATGTGCGTTAATCCGAATGAAAGTATGGAACGAGAAAATCTGTGATTTTACTGGCATATGATTTCTGTGCTTTGTAGATTGACTTAGATCAAAGTGAACAAACAGTTAATTAAGATAAATAATATTAAACCTACACTGCTCAAAAAAATAAAGGGAACACTTAAACAACACAATGTAACTCCAAGTCAATCACACTTCTGTGAAATCAAACTGTCCACTTAGGAAGCAACACTGATTGACAATAAATTTCACATGCTGTTGTGCAAATGGAATAGACAACAGGTGGAAATTATAGGCAATTAGCAAGACACCCCCAATAAAGGAGTGGTTCTGCAGGTGGTGACCACAGACCACTTCTCAGTTCCTATGCTTCCTGGCTGATGTTTTGGTCACTTTTGAATGCTGGCGGTGCTTTCACTCTAGTGGTAGCATGAGACGGAGTCTCCAACCCACACAAGTGGCTCAGGTAGTGCAGCTCATCCAGGATGGCACATCAATGCGAGCTGTGGCAAGAAGGTTTGCTGTGTCTGTCAGCGTAGTGTCCAGAGCATGGAGGCGCTACCAGGAGACAGGCCAGTACATCAGGAGACGTGGAGGAGGCCATAGGAGGGCAACAACCCAGCAGCAGGACCGCTACCTCCGCCTGCAAAATGACTTCCAGCAGGCCACAAATGTGCATGTGTCTGCTCAAACGGTCAGAACAGACTCCATGAGGGTGGTATGAGGGCCCGACGTCCACAGGTGGGGGTTGTGCTTACAGCCCAACACCGTGCAGGACGTTTGGCATTTGCCAGAGAACACCAAGATTGGCAAATTTGCCACTGGCGCCCTGTGCTCTTCACAGATGAAAGCAGGTTCACACTGAGCACATGTGACAGACGTGACAGAGTCTGGAGACGCCGTGGAGAACGTTCTGCTGCCTGCAACATCTTCCAGCATGACCGGTTTGGCGGTGGGTCAGTCATGGTGTGGGGTGGCATTTCTTTGGGGGGCCGCACAGCCCTCCAGGTGCTCGCCAGAGGTAGCCTGACTGCCATTAGGTACCGAGATGAGATCCTCAGACCCCTTGTGAGACCATATGCTGGTGCGGTTGGCCCTGGGTTCCTCCTAATGCAAGACACCCCAAGACAATGCTAGACCTCATGTGGCTGGAGTGTGTCAGCAGTTCCTGCAAGAGGAAGGCATTGATGCTATGGACTGGCCCGCCCGTTCCCCAGACCTGAATCCAATTGAGCACATCTGGGACATCATGTCTCGCTCCATCCACCAACGCCACGTTGCACCACAGACTGTCCAGGAGTTGGCGGATGCTTTAGTCCAGGTCTGTGAGGAGATCCCCCAGGAGACCATCCGCCACCTCATCAGGAGCATGCCCAGGCATTGTAGGGAGGTCATACAGGCACGTGGAGGCCACACACACTACTGAGCCTCATTTTGACTTGTTTTAAGGACATTACATCAAAGTTGGATCAGCCTGTAGTGTGGTTTTCCACTTTAATTTTGAGTGTGACTCCAAATCCAGACCTCCATGGGTTGATAAATTTGATTTCCATTGATAATTTTTGTGTGATTTTGTTGTCAGCACATTCAACTATGTAAAGAAAAAAGTATTTAATAAGACTATTTCATTCATTCAGATCTAGGATGTGTTATTTTAGTGTTCCCTTTATTTTTTTGAGCAGTGTACATTAAAGTAAATTATCCGCAATCACGGTGGTGCTGCCCACTCAATTATAGCTGTAGAATATTCACTATGTTTTATGTTCACTTATATTAAGGTAGTCAAGTGTCCATACATTTCAAGTCATGCCCTCAGATCTGTTACTGTTAGCCAATGCAACTTGTATCTTGGAAAGTATGCTAGCATGAATTATTTGGCTTGCAACACGCCAGGGTAATAGGATAAGAGCACAGCTGAATGAACAGAGGACTCGCTGGTGAGATAGAAACTGACAGTTGCCATAACCAGCAGCTTTTAATACCTCAGAGGTTGGAGCGTGCCATGGCGCTCCTGTGTTTATGCATTTAACATTTCAACGGTGTGAGTTTATGTAACCTTCAGACAGATTTAACATAGGAATCCATAAAGTATACATTAGTATTTGTACATGTTTAAATCATTTACCATAACCGGGAACTAAATAATCTCTGTAATAACACATTGCATAGTGTAATGCAGCAAGGACCCTATCAATTTACAGTTCAAGTCAAAAGTTTGGACACACCTACTCAGTCAAGGGTTTTTCTTTATTTTTACTATTTTCTACAATGTAGAATAATAGTAAAGACATCAAAACTATGAAATAACACATATGGAATAACAAAAAAGTGTAGTAACCAAAAGAGTGTTAAACAAATCAAAATATATTCTATATTTGAGACTCTTCAAAGTAGCCACCCTTTGCCTTGATGACAGCTTTGCACCCTCTTGAATGAGTAGGTGTGTCCAAACTTTTGACTAGTACTGTATATACACAAAGAAAGAAGAAGGAGAAGTGTAAATCCAATAGTGGACACAAAATGGAAATAAAGTGATTATTTTGTTTTCAAATAGCAATTAATTAAGGTTAGCATATGCAAACTGCAAATCAAGCCATGTTCATTGGCGAAGGGAGAACAATATTTATGCAGTCTGTAAAAATGTTCATCTTACCCACATGCACCAATATTCTGACGAGTATATAAATCTTCCATTTAATTGTAGGGTTGTATTAGAATTCCCTTTAAAAAACTTCACAGGGACACTGGAACCTCATCATTATGTGTACACTGTATATACACTGAGTACATAATCCTCTGCTATAGAGATCATGTAGACAGATTAAACCAACCTTACATAAAAATATCAACCTCTACCTCAGTTGAACATAACACAGCTTTGTAATTTTTGCTCCATTAAATAAGTTCAGCACTTTGTTCATATTTTTATGTGTTGAGAGGAAATGTTTTACATTTGCCCATTTCAATTATGCGACTACACAGTGACCTATCAATAATTACAGTGCTGTGAAAAATTATCTATATTTGCATATTTTTGATACTGAATGTTATCCGATCTTGTTAATTTGTTAATGTTAATTGCAACACCAAATTCTTCTGTGTGAAAAAGTAATTGCCACTTACACTTAGTAAGTTGTTGTGCCACCGTTAGCTGCAATGACTGCAACCAAATGCTTCCTTTAGTTGTTAATCAGTCTCACATCGCTGTGGAGGAATTTTGTCCGCTTCTTTCATGCAGAACTGCTTTAACTCAGCGACATTTGTGAGTTCTTAATCATGAACTGCTCGTTTCAAGTCCTGCCACAACATGTCAATTGGGATTAGGTCTGGACTTTGACTAGACCATTACAAAACTTCAAATGTGTTGCTTTTTAGCCATTTTCATGTAGACTTGATTGTGTGTTTTGGATCATTGTCTTTGCTGCATGACCCAGCTGCATTTCAGCTTCAGCTCACAAACGGATGGCCTGACATTCTCCTGAAGAATTATCTGATACAGAGCAGAATTCATGGTTCCTTCTATTAACCTCGCTTGGGTAGGGGGCAGTATTTTGACATCCGGATGAAAAGCGTGCCCAAAGTAAACTGCCTGTTACTCAGGCCCAGAAGCTAGGATATGCATATAATGGGTAGATATGGATAGAAACACTCAAAAGTTTCTAGAACTGTTCAAATTATGTCTGTGAGTATAACAGAACTGATATGGCAGGCAAAACCCCGAGGACAAACCATCCCCCCCCAAAAAAATTAAATCTACCACTATTTTCAATGGCTATCACTTTTATTATAAGGACAAGTCCACCCAGATTGCAGTTCCTAGGGCTTTCACTAGATATCAACAGTCTTTAGAAAGAGTTTCAGGCTGGTTTTTGGAAAAATGAGCCAGAAACTGTAGTTTTTCTAGGTGGCTCCCATTTTGGCTGTAGTGTTTCCAAGCGCTTGGAAGAGAGCGTATTCTTTGGTATTTTTCTCTGGTAAAGACAATAACGATTCTCCATCTTAAATTGTATAGTTTATTTTCATATTAGGGTACCTAAGGTTTGATTATAAACGTTGTTTGACTTGTTTGGAAAAGTTTATTAGTAACGTTTGGGATTCATTTGTATGCATTTTGATGGAGGGAAACTGGGTGGATTATTGACTGAAGCGCGCCAGCTAAACTGAGTTTGTATGGATATAAAGAAGGACATTATCGAACAAAAGGACCATTTGTGATGTAACTGGGACCTTTTCGACTGCCAAGAGAAGAAGATCATCAAAGGTAAGGCATTTTTATATCGCTATTTCTGACTTTCGTGTCGCACCTGCCTGGTTGAAATATGTTTTTCATGTGTTTGTATGCGGTGCGCTGTCCTCAGATAATTGCATGGTTTGCTTTCGCCGTAAAGCCTTTTTGAAATCTGACACCGCGGCTGGATTAACAAGAAGTTACGATTTATTTGGATGTGTTACACTTGTGATATTATGAAAGTTAAATATTTATAATACTGTAGTTTGAATTTCGCGCTCTGCAATTTTACCAGGTGTTGGCCAGGTGGGACGCTACCGTCCCACCTGCCCATAATAAGTTTTAAGGCAAGTCATTCAGGTCCTGAGGCAGCAAAGCATCCCCAAACCATCACACAACCACCACCATACTTGACCGTTGGTATAAGGTTCTTACTGTGGAATGCAGTGTTTGGTTTTTGCCAGGCATAACGGGAACCATGTAATCCAAAAAGTTATCCTTTTGACTCATCTGTCCATAGTCTTTCAAGAGTCTTGATGATCATCAAGGTGCTTCCAGGTGCTTTTTTGGTAAACTTGAGTCAAGAGATGGGTCCCATTATGTCAGGCGACCCTTAAATATAAGATATAATGTAGATCTACACTATTTTTATAATTTAAAAAAATGTCATCTTTATTTAACTAGGCAAGTCAGTTAAGAACAAATTCTTATTTACAATAACGGCCTACAAAGAGTAGACCCGAAGCTGGCACAACATTTCATGTATTGTCAACATTCAAACACTTTAAAAATGTTAATCTGAAGGTTATGTAACAGAGCAGTGGACTTGACTATAGAAAAAGTCATTGTTAGTAAGTTAAGTTTCCTCAGTAATATCTCGAACACTTTGTGTCCTCCTGTCACATTCTATCAGATGTCCTCTACACTGAGAAATAACTATGGCAGTGTAGCCAATGCTCTGAATAGTTCTGTTTCTGTGTTGTTATACAAGCTATGTCATAACAAACTTACCACTAATATAATGTTTGTCTACAAAGATACCTAGCGTACGTGACTGCCTGCACGTTCATGACAAATCCCGTCTGACAGACATATAATAACTAGGTACTGAATATATCATCATGATTTCCCTGTCTGATTTGGAGCACAGCATCACGTGTAAGAGGCAAGTGCACTCTTCTGACTCATTGCCTCTGATCCCTCATGCATATTCAATGGTGGGTGTTCCTTGTCATGTCATGTGGATATCTGTGCTATGGCATGTAAAATTGATCCTTTGGACAAAAGCACTGAGTTTTATCAAAGCCACAATCACTCTAAACTAACATTGGCTTGAGACCCTAATTAAATCTCAGTGCTTGAGATGCACGTTAGGTTTCAAGTGAGACGATGTCGTCTCTCTTCCTAGTCCTCACCCTGCACTTAACTGTCTAACGAACCACACAACAGTTTCTAAAGTAAATGTAATCATTGCATAACGCTGCACTTTCCTAGTACAAAGGGAAGCGTCCCATCAGATTTGATTCTTATCGGTATTTTACTAGTAAGTCATGTCGTTTTGGCCTGAGGGGTAGTGTCTCTCTGGCTTCTATTAAATCAATTCAGAGGCTGACACACACCGGCAGGTTTTGAGAGGTTCCACTGGCTGCCTGCTGGATGGCAGGATGGCATTCAGGCCCCTGCTGAGCCCTGGCTGCTCAGCCAATATATCATAATCCAATCTCCCACTCCCAGCAAGAGGAGAGAAGAGGCCCGCACCCTAGCCGCTCTCCCCATAGCCCTGCAGAGCAAATGCAGCGCTTACAGGCATACTAGCCACCACAACCACAGCAGGAAACTCTTATTTATATGTGAATGGAAAAGGCCCGGTCAGGGCTATGGCACTTAGTCATATTTATAAGCAGAGTGCCTACTAACCTTTTTTGTGAAGAGAGGAAAGTGAGGTCCGTTTCAACAAATCCAATTCAAATTCTAGTTCCTGCAGGGGAAATCATTACTGCTCTGCAACTTTGAATTTATTCCGTCAAGTCTACACCATGTTGGGATAAACCAATGTGTTTACAGTCCAACTCCATACAGCACTGAGTAATCAATGGAATGTGGCTCCCTTGAATATTTAATAATAACCCTTCAGTTTACTGAGGCAATGGACACATGTAATCTTCATTAAGGCAAAGCTAGACCAGCAAATGCAGAGAGAATCTTCAGCAGTGAGCATCTATTACCATATCCAGGAAGGGGAAAATAATCTGGCATGTAACCAACTGCTATGAGTCCTTAATCACATGAATGTCTTCGGCAAAGGCAAACGTTCACACCACCAGACACAGCAATTAGCATTTATAATATATTATAAACTGGATGGTTCGAGCCCTGAATGCTGATTGGCTGAAAGCTGTGGTATATCAAACCGTATACCATGGGTATGACAAAACATTTATTTGTACTGTTCTAATTATGTTGGTAACCAGTTTATAATAACAATAAGGCACCTCAGGGGTTTGTGCTATATCGCCAATATACCATGTCTAAGGGTTGTATCGTGCTAAGAATAGCCCTTAGCCGTGGTATATTGGCCATATACCACACCCCCTTTTTGCTTAAATATAAAGGCTCAGAGCTTACATGCTGTTGTTTAAAGTTTGCTATTTGGCTAGGTTATTGGGTTTCGTATAGGCTAAATTATGACTCCTGCACACGTTTGCATCCAAAAATCAATAATGTTATTGAAAACTTTGGTGTTACTACCTTTGAATGGGTATGTTTTTAACATCATCTAACTGTTGTGAAATGAGTGCAGAAGGAAAAGAAATAGGTTATTTTAACTTTAAGCCTTAGTTTAGGCCATAGTAGATGGCCATCTACACTCCGGTGAGTTCATCGGTTTTATTGTTTGTTTATTTTATTTTTTTAAGGGGTGTTTTATTGTTTTAATACATTGTTTAATATCAAGGCTGGAGTGATAAATAGAGCACGCCATGATCATCCTTGTATGACACTAAGATCAATAATGCTGCATTGTTACCAAAAAGTGTTTTTTCATTTTCCAGAGATACAATACAATCAAAATACAATCAGTACTATTATGGAATGGACTGTGGCATCTTACTCTGATCATGTCTATTCCTGACTGAAAGCCAAACTATAAATATGTAAAATAGAATTTCCACATTGATCTCAATCTGAAAAGTCGAACTGTGCCCCCCTGAGCAAAATAACATTAGGTAATTACTGTAACCAAAATGACTACAGTTAATATCTTTGCTGATTATCATCAAGGCTATTCTTTTGCATTTATAAATAATTGAATCAAGTTTGACAATGCTAAACTTCACATTTTTCATGACAATATGATGGAATACTGTATCTCTTGGAATCTAGTGATGCAATTAATGATGACTATATTGTAAGATGAAGATTTACTCAACATCTCTTGCAAATGTTCAAAGTCACATGAAATGTAGAAAAGAAGAGGAAGAAGGGAAGCGCTACTAAGGGACACAATAGTAGATTTTGGTAGACAGAAGGTGCTGTTTGGTAAAAGGGGTAAATTGGTTATCAAAAAGAAAGGAGGACCTAGGCACTCTTCATATAATTAAAATACCTTTATTTGTATGGCATGTTCAATGGAAACAAAGTTTTAAAAAACAGACATGTTTTGGCTGCATGGCCTTCGTCAGGAAGTACAACGAAATTATACTACAATGTCCACGCAGGTTCCTCAACAAGAGAGGGAGAGGATGCGGAAGAGGCCAACACAGAGGGGGGGAAGAAATCAAGACTATCCAACCACACGGAGCAGGACCAGAACAAGGCTGTGATCAACATTTCTGGAGAACCCCTTTCTGATGATTGCGTAAGAGTCTTGTCTAAAGGAGTGTCATTTGCCCCCACATACTCAACTAATGAATTCAATACAAATATTGATCTATTTCGCTTCTACAGGAATCTACATCTAAAGGCTTGGTACAAGCAAAACATCTCTCCAACTACAGACACCAGTGTCTCAGGTCAGGCAGTTTCTTTGCCCTCTAAAACACCTTTTAAGCCTAAGTCCACCTTTTGTCCCATTGTCCAGAATGCAACACTAAATACATTTGCCAAGAAGATGAATTTTGATGTGTTGAATCTGTTTAATCTTAAGGCTAGGTGTTCCGCTAGCGGAACCCTTCGACAACATCCGCTGAAAAGGCAGAGCGCAAAATTTTTGTTGAAATATCTCACTTTCATACATTCACAAGTGCAATATACCACATTAAAGCTTAACTTTTACTGCCTCAGAAACCCGGATCCGGGATCACCCCCCACACACTGATTAGCATCGCTAGCATAGCGTCACAATTAAATAGTAGCATCTAAATATCATTAAATCACAAGTCCAAGACACCAAATGAAAGATACAGATCTTGTGAATAAAGCCACCATTTCAGATTTTTAAAATGTTTTACAGGGAAGACAAAATATGTAAATCTATTAGCTAACCACGTTAGCAAAAGACACCATTTTTCTTAGTCCACCATTTTTTCTCAACACCAGTAGCTATCACCAATTCGGCCAAATAAAGATATTGATAGCCACTAACCAAGAAAAAACCTCATCAGATGACAGTCTGATAACATATTTATTGTATAGCATAGGTTTTGTTAGAAAAATGTGCATATTTCAGGTATAAATCATAGTTTGCAATTGCAGCCACCATCACAAATCTCCCCAAAGCGACTAGAATTACTACATAGAGCAACGTGTATTACCAATTTACTCATCATAAAACATTTCTTAAAAATACACAGCTCACAGCAATGGATAGACACAGATCTTGTGAATTCAGACAATATTTCAGATTTTCAAAGTGTCTTACAGCGAAAACACAATAAATCGTTATATTAGCATACCACATTTGCAAACGTTACCCGACCATTGATTCAAGGCAAAATTAGCTATAGCGTTATCATCACCAAAATACATTAATTTTTTCACTAACCTTCTCAGAATTCTTCCGATGACACTCCTGTAACATCATATTACACAATCCATATAGAGTTTGATCGAAAATGTGCATATTTAGCGGCACAAATCGTGCTTACACAATGGAAATAGTGTTCAACTACTCAAGCAATCTGCCCGGCGCCATTTTGAAAATACAACTATTTTTATCTAAAACTATTCATAAACTTGACTAAAAAAATACAGGTTGGACATGAAATGAAAGATGCATTAGTTATTAATGCAACCGCTGAGTTAGATTTTTAAAATTAACGTTACTAGACATACAGTGTGCGTTACAGCCAGACTAGTGCCGCAATAATGGCGTCACTAATCGCCATTATTGAGTTTACATTTTTCCACATAAAAACGGAATAACATCATAAATAGCTCTTACTTTTCGACGAGCTTCCATCAGAATCTTGGCATGGTGGTCCTTTGTCCAAAAGAATCGTTGCTTGGTTGTAAAACGTTGCATTCAACTTCTGATATAGCAGCTAACGTTAGCTAACAATAGCTATTTTGCCCCAACGTGTCCAAATCCTCACGACGCAATACTGAGGAAATTCCGAAAAATAGCAATATACTCGCATAATCTGATATAACTCGGTTTAAAATAGCTTCGTTATGATGCTTCTAACACCTATATCGAATTAAATTACAGACGGATACATCTAACGTTGATTACTGAGCGTTTGAAAATGGCATCTTGAGGTCCCTTTCTGCGTAATGGTCAGCGTCGAAAGGAAGACTCCTTGGCCTTTTATAACCTCTGAGAGCTACGTAGCAGGCCCATTCCACTTCTCATTGGTTACTGACATCCAGGGGAAGGCGGGTGCAGTTCATGTCGTTCCATAGGATACACACAGACCTTAAAAACTGATCTGAGACCAGAGCTTCGCTCTCAGACCATCGCAGTACCTGTCATGGATTTCGCTGTAGAAAGAGTTCTGGGTCACCCACAGACATAATTCCAACGGTTTATGAAACTAGAGAGTGTTTTCTATCCAATAGAATTAATAATATGCATATTGTACGAGCAAGAATTGAGCACGAGGCAGTTTAACCTCTAGCAAGCCCCAAACCCGGATCCGGGAGCACCCCCCACCCCCCCCCCACACTGATTAGCATCGCTAGCATAGCGTCACAATTAAATAGTAGCATCTAAATATCATTAAATCACAAGTCCAAGACACCAAATGAAAGATACAGATCTTGTGAATAAAGCCACCATTTCAGATTTTTAAAATGTTTTACAGGGAAGACACAATATGTAAATCTATTAGCTAAACACGTTAGCAAAAGACACCATTTTTCTTTGTCCACCATTTTTTCTCAACACCAGTAGCTATCACCAATTCGGCTAAACTAAGATATTGATAGCCACTAACCAAGAAAAAACCTCATCAGATGACAGTCTGATAACATATTTATGGTATAGGATAGGTTTTGTTAGAAAAATGTGCATATTTCAGGTATAAATCATAGTTTGCCATTGCAGCCACCATCACAAATCTCACCAAAGCGACTAGAATTACTACAGAGAGCAACTTGTATTACCAATTTACTCATCATAAAACATTTCTTAAAAATACACAGCACATAGCAATGGAAAGACACAGATCTTGTGAATTCAGACAACACTTCAGATTTTCTAAGTGTTTTACGGCGAAAACACAATAAATCGTTATATTAGCATACCACATATGCAAACGTTACCCCAGCATGAATTCAAGCCAAAGAGAGCGATATCGTATCATCGCCAAAATATATTAATTTTTTCACTAACCTTCTCAGAATTCTTCCGATGACACTCCTGTAACATCATATTACAACATACATATAGAGTTTGTTCGAAAATGTGCATATTTAGCCATAAAAAACCGTGGTTATACAATGAAAATAGTAGCAAAACAAGCCTGGAAATGTCGGTCGCCATCTTTGAGTGATCTAGTTTAATCAAAAGCTAATCATATACTTGACTAAAAAATACAGGGTTGACAGGAATCGAAAGACAAATTAGTTCTTAATGCAATCGCTGATTTACATTTTTTAAATTATCCTTACTTTTCAATACAGGTTGCGCCTAGCGAAGCTATACAAAACAAAATGGCGGCATAAGCGTTTAACATTTTTCGACAGAAACACGATTTATCATCATAAATTGTTCTTACTGTGAGCTGTTCTTCCATCAGAATCTTGGGCAAAGAATCCTTTCTTGGGTCTAATCGTCTTTTGGTCGAAAGCTGTCCTCTTGCCATGTGGAAATGCCCACTAACGTTCGGCATGAACTGGAAACGTGCCCAGCGGTTCAAAGTGTCTCAGAAATAAATGCCTCAAAATCGCACTAAACGGATATAAATTGCTATAAAACGGTTTAAATTAACTACCTTATGATGTTTTTAACACCTCTAACGAGTAAAAACATGACCAGAGAAATATTACTGGCTAAACTAAAGCTTGGAAGGAGGCGAGTCCGATGTCCTTCGCGCGCAAGGCGCAGGCAGCAAAGGGAAGCTACTTCCGGTATTTGCTGTTTTATACAGCCCCTGATTGCGCAATCGACTCCATTCAAAGCGTCATCACGCACTGACATCCAGGGGAAGACGTAAGACGTGTCTGTTTCTCCATAGCATTTACACGGACCTTTAAACTGACTCCAGATCAGTGGCCAAGATGTTTGAAATCTGACTCCCTATAATGAAAAGTGCTGTAGATTGAGTTCTGTTTCACTCAGAGACAAAATTCCAACGGCTATAGAAACTAGAGAGTGTTTTCTATCCAATAATAATAATAATATGCATATTGTACGAGCAAGAATTGAGTAGGAAGCCGTTTAATCTGTAGAGGAAATTATGCTAATGTGAAACAGCACCCCCTATAGTGGCAAGAAGTTAATTTGGCGACACCCAGAAAAAATAAATGCTAACTGCTCCCCCTATTGACAAAAGGTTAACTTCTTGTTAATCTACCCATCGTGTCCGATTTCAAAAAGGCTTTACAGCGAAAGCACACCATATGATTATGTTAGGTCAGAGCCTAGTCACAAAAACACACATAATTCCAGCCAAAGAGAGGAGTCACAAAAAGCAGAAATAGAGATAAAATGAATCACTAACCTTTGATGATCTTCATCAGATGGCACTCATAGTACTTCATGTTACACAATACATGTATGTTTTGTTCGATAAAGTTCATATTTATATCCAAAAATCTCAGTTTACATTGGTGCGTTATGTTCAGTAATGTTGTGCCTTGAAAACATCCGGCGAATTTGCAGAGAGCCACATCAATTTACAGAAATACTCCTCATAAACTTTGATAAAAGATACAAGTGTTATGCACAGAATTAAAGATATACTTCTCCTTAATGCAACCGCTGTGTCAGATTTCAAAAAAGCTTTACGGAAAAAGCACACCATGCAATAATCTGAGTACAGCGCTCAGACACAAAAACAAGCCATACAGATACCCGCCATGTTGTGGAGTCAGTAAAAGTCAGAAATAGCGTTATACATTTTCACTTACCTTTGATGATCTTCATCAGAATGCATTCCCCAGGAATCCCAGTTCCACAATAAATGTTTGTTTTGTTCGATAAAGTCCATAATTTATGTCCAAATACCTTTGTTTGCGCGTTTAGTTCACCAATCGAAATTCACAAGGCGCAGGCAAATCCAGGCGAAAGTTCAGACGAAAAGTCAAAAAAGTTATATTATAGTTAGTAAAAACATGTCAAACGATGTATAGAATCAATCTTTAGGATGTGTTTATCATAAATCTTCAATAATATTCCAACCGGACAATTCCTTTGTCTTTAGAAATGAAAAGGAACGCAGCTCGCTCTCACGGCCGCGCACATGATTTAGCTTATGGCCTTCTGCCAGACCCCTTAGTCAAACAGCTCTTATTCGCTCCCCCTTCACAGTAGAAGCCTGAAACAATGTTCTAAAGACTGCTGACATCTAGTGGAAGCCTTAGGAAGTGCAATATGACCCCATTTTCACTGTATCTTGGAAAGGCAATGAGTTGAAAAACTACAAACCTCAGATTTCCCACTTCCTGGTTGGATTTTTCTCAGGTTTTCGCCTGCCATATGAGTTCTGTTATACTCACAGACATCATTCAAACAGTTTTAGAAACTTCAGAGTGTTTTCTATCCAAATCTACTAATAATATGCATATATTAGCTTCTGGGCCTGAGTAGCAGGCAGTTTACTCTGGGCACGCTTTTCATCTGAATGTGAAAATGCTGCCCCTTATCCCAAACAGGGTAAAATTGACTCTGACCAAAAACAACGTAGTCTTTCTAAGACAGAGAGGGATGCAGTTCAATCATTGTCCAAAAATGGACGGATTGCTGTTAAAAAAGCAGACAAAGGTGGCGCTACAGTAGTGTGGAGTAAAGACAAATATGTGACAGAAGCCTACCGTCAATTAGACAATGATGAATTCTACCAATCGCTTACCTTCAACCCTACAGAGGACCTAAAAACTGAATTGAAAGGAATCCTCACAGAAGCTAAGGAGAATGGCTTCATTTCAGACAATGAGTTCAAATTAATTTTTAATGGCAGTCCACATATGGCTTCTTTTTATCTTCTTAAAAAAGTATTGAAAACCCCCCAGGCAGACCAGTCATTAATGGTAATGAAAGTCTAACAGAACCCATCTTTAAGTACATTGATTGCTTTATTAAGCATTTTCTGCCGCCACTCCCAGCCTATCTTAAACATAACACAGATGTGTTGAACAAAATTAAGGAATTAAACAATATAGGTACAGCTTCCTTTTTAGTCACCATGGATGTGGAGTCTCTATACACCACCATTGAACATGAACAAGCATTGACTGCTATGCACCATCTCTTGAGTACCCGGCCTGAGACTGAGATGCCTCCTACAGAATTCATTGTCTCACTGACTGAATGGACTCTTAATAATAACATCTTTGTCTTTCAAGACCGTATTTTTAAACAAGTCAAAGGATGTGCCATGTGAACTTGCTGCACTGAGCTTTAAGCAAACTGTTTGATGAAATAATTAAGACACACAATTGAGTAGAGTGAGTCTGACCGCAATTGATTTGATTGTGCTGGGCCTGGCTCAGACTTGCTGCGCTGTGTTAAAAAAAACAGAGAGTGACTGTGTGACTAGCACCAGCTGTCTCTCTCTCCTCCCTGCTGCAGCGACCACCAACAATGTTTATTGCTCTGTCTGTTTTGCTGAAGCTGCAAAATAATTACAGCCATTTCTGACTGAAAAGTTATCTTACCGAAATCCCTCATTTGTTTAGGAAAAACATTCCCTATTCCCTCAACCCTTGTTCCCTTTACGTGCCACATGTATGAATCAATAGGACCTATTGCATATCATGATCACATCAATAAATTGGTTATAACAAACTCTGAAGACCGTAACACATGTGACAGCAAAATGGATGCAGAAGACGTGACAAATAAACTACTGGTTGCTCATGAGGTAAAGGGAAGTCAAACGTGTGGAGTAAATGTGTCTAGTTGTGGAAAATACTAGAGATCAAGAAAAAGAAGGTAGGAAGCAAGTGCTGTGTGCATATTATGTGTGCCAAACAGGTGCTGTTAGATTACAATATATGTTTACTGACCGTTTGGATCAATGTAAATAACACTAAATAAATTATAAGCGTACCAGCGAGTCTGTTGTAACATTTCTTTGTAAAGCCTTTATTACATTATTGTTTACGCAAATTATTCAACGGTTACTTATTTATTTTATTTTAAAACTAAAATGCTTGATTAAATTTCAAATCATGAATGACTCCTATGCTGTGTGATGACATGAACGAATACATTATTGATTGATACAGTAGCCTATATAAGTATTGAACGGTATTACGGTATTAAGACTAAACAGGATGTGCTCTTAGGCCTACACCTCGATGGTGGTTATACAAGGCTGCTATACTAAGCCTGCTAATGATAATGACATTACTTATTATTATAATGATGATCATAATAATAGTAAGAATTAGAATAAGAAGGAGATCAATGAAAAAGTTGGGTTATTATTATACATTAAAATGTTCTAACAATTTGGAACAGTGTAAACAACACCAAATAATGGATAAATAATAGCAGAGAGGCTGGTCTAACAAAAAACAGTGTAAAGCCTTTATTACAGCATAGAACACTGTGAAATTGTTTTTCTGACATTGTGGTTTGTGGACGTTGTGGTTGCCTGAGGCTTGGTGCTCATGGAATCAGTAGGCTATTAAACAAACAGTTAAATAGGCAACAGAAGCAGGATCTGTTTAATTTCTGTAGATGCAGTATAGACGGATGATTTACAAAACCAGGCACATTTAACCATTAGGCTATTGATTATAGACCGAATTAAGTTGAGGTTTCCTCTCTCCTCACTTTTCTTAGACTATTAAGGCAAGGGCTGTTTTCTCGTCTCCTAACTTACTGTTATGCACATAACAACATTGTATAGGAAAAAGTGGCAATTCACCATTACAATGATGTGTTTCGTAACCGTGGACAGCAACCACTATCCAACGCAGAAGAAAGCGCTTTTGTTATATAATAATATTATTGATGTTGCACCATTGTTCTTACATAATATATCCATATCCAATTTCAGTAGCAAATGTCTTAGAATGATGGACGGTGCCATCCCCATGGCCTCCACCATGGATCAGTATGCTCAGACAGGCACGAATCAGATAGGTGTCTTGCACACCATGATTACTTTTAGTTTTTTTTTGCTACTGCTTGACTGAAGAAATCTCGGTCAACCAACAGCCTATCTACCAAACAATCGACCAGTCGACTAAATGGGGTCATCCCTATGAGAGTCTCCCCTTTCCATAGAGTGTAGGTCATAATAGTTTGTAGGTCAAACCCATCGGACGCTACAGACGTTTTCGTGAGACGATCGACTTTCGTGATGCCTCATGGTCTGACAAATACCACTCCAGCTCTGCCACCTTTCGCCGCAGATGTGGAAGTGCAACATTGGCGGATGTGGTGGATTGAGACGCATCCAATGCAAAACAACTGATATCTGTAGCTTAAACGGACAGATTTTGATGGGAATTTCTTTGTCATGTAACTTAGATTCAATCGCCTATAGGGGGATACTATTAAGAGGGCATGTATCATGACTAATGGATACTACACGGAGGGTAGACCATTTCACTCGTGCCCGTATACAGGTTGAAAATGGCAGATTTGGGCACTGATAAATGCCTAAATTGGAATGCAGTTGCGGTACAGTAACATGTATGGAGCGATTTCAGTGCCAACAGAAATTGTATTGAATTTTATAAATTTACATTTGTGTTAGGATATTGAATTTATAATTATGAATTTGTTTTAGGATATTGAATTTGAATTTATAATTTTTTAATTTGTGTTAGGATATTGAATTATAATATTTACAATTGTAATGTACACGTTGAATCATTCAATTTTAAATTTAACTTGTATTTCAGGATTTGAAAATGAATTGAATGAATATTGCATTCAGTTCAAATTTTTCATTTCAATTTAATTAAATATTCAAATTCAATATTTATATATTCTGTTTTAATATGGTGTATATTGCCTTCATTTTCGATGTATCTAGTTTACAAACTATCATTTGAAGTTTACCAAAGTTTCATATATTACATTTCTCAGATTCATTCAGATTCAAAACTGCTCTAAACAAGATCCTGGTGCTTAGCCAGCCAGGAAAAGTAGAAGAATAATGATAAATCTAACTCCCTTCCAGCCAATCACAAAGTAAAACAGGGTACCACCTCATTAATGGCCTGTCTTTGCTGGCAGAGGAAGCAAGAGACGGTAGTGATCACTGAGCAGTCAATATTAACTAACTCTTCCAAGAAAGGAGTGGTCTTTGAAATTACACCTGATCAAGCACGTGGCCTGATGCCACGCTGAACAGTCAGTCATTCATTATCCTCTGCTGCCACCTTGTGGCGCATTTATTTATACATAATTTCTGTTGCTTTACAAAATTTAACGAGCTAAATCGGAGGCTTTGAATTACACTGAAAAAATATGTAAACTCAACAATGCAACAATTTCAAAGATTTTGCTGAAAACAGTTCATATAAGGAATTCAGTCAATTGAAATAAATTCATTCGGCCCTGATCTATGGATTTTACATCACTCGGCAAGGGCACAGCCAATTGGGAGCAAGACCCAGCCAGTGGTCTGTGGTTGTGAAGCCGGTTGGCCGTACTGCCAAATTCTCTAAAACGACATTGGAGGCGGTTTATGGTAGAGAAATTAACATTCAATTATCTGGCAAATGCGCTGGTGGACATTCCTGCAGTCAGCATGCCAAGTGAATGTTCCCTCAAAACTTGAGACATCTGTGGCATTGTGTTGCATGACAAAACTGTACATTTTAGAGTGGCCTTTTTTTGTCCCCAGCACAAGGTGCACCTGTGTAATGAGGTGCACCTTGCTTTTTGTGCGTTTGGAATATTTCTGGGATCTTTTATTTCAGCACTTCACATGTTGCATTTATATCTTTGTTCAGTGTATGATTCCATTAAAGCTAGGATCTGTGAAAGGTGAAACAGCATCACTGGTCACCCCAGGCACATTTGTTGTTGTTTTATTAATCATGCGGAGGTGATAAGCATCCAGCATTGTGGTAAAAAAAAAAGTAGTACGTACTCTGCTTTTCTATCGAGTGTACAATGATGTCCAAACGTCCAAACGTGTCCACACGTGGTCCAGTGTGGCTCAGTTGGTAGAGCATGGCGCTTGCAACGCCAGGGTTGTGGGTTCATTTCCCACGGGGGGACCAGGATGAATATGTATGAACTTTCCAATTTGTAAGTCGCTCTGGATAAGAGCGTCTGCTAAATGACTTAAATGTTAAATGTAAATGGAAAAAAACAGTGTTTCCTTGTTTAAAGTCTTTGTTGTTATAATATTGTTATAAATTGTTATAAATTGTTATAATATCGCAAACTGACATGGCAGTTTCTTTGTATTTATTGTGCGTACATATATACATTATTACATCGATTAACCTACAGTTGTGACTCATTACTTTATAATTGTTTTTTTTTAAGTCAAAATAAGTCAACATAAGGCATGAGATGGAATTCAAGAGATTGTAATCGATATAGGCTACAAAAAGTTGACATACTGGTTTCTGAAATAAATAGGGCTACAGCAAGGTGGTGTGAAAGTGTGACAATTAATATTGGAAAATGTTCCACTGCCAGCTGACTGCACCCTCCGGCGAGTTGAAGTAGTCCTTGTTCTCGTCTCTGACATTCTTGGCTTTACTGGCGTAGTTATTACTGGAACCTACCCTGATATGCAGCATGGACTCAGTGTCACTAGCCAGGCACCACCACTCCACTCCCCACATCCTCCCTGTCCACCAACTCTGGAGATGAGTACACCTGTTGTGTGCACCCTAAAATAAACATTGTGTAATCATCCATACAACATGCATTTTAAGTAATTTTCTGGGAATAATCCTGGTTTGCTGGGTAGGATGATAGGATAACAGGAGGAACTTTAATGTCCCCATGGGGAAAATTGTCTTCGACAACCAGCCAATTTCCCCCCTTTCCCACATTTCATCCTAGCAACCTATCCCATTGGTCTCTAGAGTTTACAAAACATTGCATTCTCATTAGCTCAACATGCTACTAATGTCACTAAACTAATATGTAAGGGATGCTAATATATACCATGCATTATTAGATCATAGTCATATTAACACTGATACACAAACATGCACACTTTCCCCTCATACTGAGTTGTCCAGTGCCGGCATATCTCTGTATCTCTACTCTCTACTAATTATATAGATCATCATAACACTGTGTATCTTGTGTCTCATGTACTGTGCGTGACAGGTGATTTAATTAGCTATGTACAGAAATGCATGTCCAGTTTTGTTATGGTGTTTTTTTTTGCATTTCTACAAGGGGAAATTGCAACGCATGTCAATTGAGGCCTGGAGCAAGTGTTCTGGTGTAATAAACAGTGTGTGATGCTGGTTGAGTTGGAATAAATAGTATATTGTTAAATGTAAAATATGGTAATGTTATATTGTGGGTGGGAAATGTTTTGAACATCAGGGAGTCATAAGGATATAGATGGTTGATATTATTTCCAATGTCAGTTGTTTGCTAAACCCACAAAATGTAATGGTGATGAATTGACATGTATTTTCTTTGTATTCTCCCTTTTGCTCTTGGTGTGATGGGTGCGTGTTGGTGGCAGGGAAGTCAGGCGCAGGAGAACGAACTTGGTATTAACGGAGTCGTTTAATAAAAGTTAACAAAACTCCAAAAAACAAAATCTATAAAATATTCAAAGTGGGTACAAAATCTGTCGATTACCAACACATAACTTGCACAAACATACAATCAAACAATCACCGGCAAGGACATGAGGGGTTAAATACACAACATGTAATTGATGGGATTGGAACCAGGTGTGATGGAAGACGAGACAAAATCAATGGAAAATGAAGAATGGATCAGTGATGGCTAGAAGATCGGTGACGTAGACCGCCGAACACCGCTCGAACAAGGAGAGGGGCCGACTTCGGCGGAAGTCGTGACACTTGGACACAAATTGGGTGGGTTAACCCTTTACAATCATAGGATTAGCCTATATGGATAGGGTTGAATTGAAATTTTTCTTACAAAATAAGTATGAAAAGCATATTCATAACCATGGTAGCAATTGAAAGGAAACAGTTTATGGATTATTGGAAAATTATTAGGCCAAAGGTGAGGACACAACAGTTCACCTGACACAAGACTGAATCCAAACATTACACTATTGATTTTATGTGCATTTTACTATACTGTTTGCTACATTTGTTGATAACAAAATATGAAAATACGATATTACAGTGTTAGGCTTTCACAATGCAATTCAGGCAACAGATCCGAATTTTGGTTCACATAGAAAGGAGTCATGAGTGCATTCAGGTGCGTGTGCTGTGGAAAATGTTCTTTAACAATTGGCAAACAGGCGCATTCTGTTCAGAACAACTCAGGGTATGACACCATGTCACCTTGTAACTGTCCATCTAAAATAGTGATCGTAAACGTTGACACTATATATGACATGAGTTTTATGATATGGAAATGTGAAGTGCACATTTGGACTCATGCGTGTTTGGCTTGCTTGTATGACATCAACATTGTATTTATTATAATCCTCAAGGTATATTCTTTCAACACGCATAGTCTTCTAAATTTACAGATTTTCCCTCACTCAGACAACAGAAATGTGTTTATTTTTTTATTTTTTTATTTTTTTTTTTATTTTTTTTAGGGGTGGATCAGCTTAATATTGCGGAAAGAATGTTGCTTCCAATGTAATCGTCTGCATAATTTCCAATCCCCCATATTTTTTTGGGTAAATATATATATCCATACACGTATGCATACATATACACATATATACATACACATACCTATATAGACATACATACTTTTTTAAAGAATATACCTTTATTATTATTCCCCGCAAACCCTACCACCGATCCCCCAATTGGAGTAAACTGATAAACATTTCTGTTTTTACCTTCAATTTATACATCTTATACACATTTTACAGACACAGTCTACTTTATAATAGTTCTCTCTTGTTTGTTCTTAGTCCTTCCTCTATTTCTGTTGTCCATCCAGTTTGATTTCCACTTGTAACTGTGCTATTTCACAAAAGCTCCGCCCCTATACACATTTCACAGATCCCGTATGCCCTACATTGTTTATCTTGTTATTAGTCCCACCCTTCAGCTCCACTCAACCCTTCCCATCTATCTTCCAACATCATCCATTTCGGATTTTTATTTGCCATATATTTTTCAACTGTGCTGTGATGCTTCACAAAAGATTTGAATCTTCCTATTCTCATAGCTTCCACGGATTGTAAATTAAAAATAAACATTTTTGCTAAAATAATTATTATATTATTGATTGATTGACTATGGCTTTTCAAATCCCCCAGTATTGCTATCTGTAGCGTTAGTTCTACGCAAATGTTGCAACAGAAAATTAGCGGGAAGGATGGGGACAACTTCTTGTTGCATGAGGTGCTCAAGTTCAGAACGGCTGTCAAAACACATACAGTGCTGTGAAGCGCAGAACCAGAACTCTGATGTCATGTATAGCATGTTTATGGAGTGATTTCAGTGCTAACAGAAATTATATTTGAATTTAATACTTTTGAATTTGTGTTAGGGTATTGAATTAGAATTGTATAACTTTGAATGTGTGTTAGGATATTGAATTTGAATTCAATATGTTTGAATTCGTAATGCACAAATGTAATCATTAAATTCCTAAATTGAACTTGTATTTCAAGATTTGATACTGAATTGAATGAATATTGCATTCAGTTTTAAAATTAAATGTCAATTTAATTCAATATTCAAATTCAATATGTATATATTAAGTTTCATAATGGTAGATATTAAGTTCATTTACTCTGTATCGAGTTTACAATCTATCATTTGAAGTTTACCAAAGTTTCATATATTCAATTTCTCATATGCATTCAGATTCAGTTTCTAAATTCAGATTCAAAACAGCCCCCCCCAAAAATCCTGGTACTTTGCCAGTCAGGAAAAGTAGAAGAACAATGATAAATCGAACTCCCTTCCAGCCAATCACAAAGTAAAACAGGCTACCACCTGACCTCGTTAATGGCTGTTGCGTTGACCTTCTTTGCAAGAGAAAGTAGTGATCACTTAGAAGTCATATTAACTAACTCTTCTAAGAAAGGAGTGGTCTTTGATATTAAACCTGATCAAGCACAATGTGATGTGTCAACACTGTCAATGGTAAGTTGTAACTGTCTGTCATACTTTGATTTAACAATTTAACAACGCCAATTAGTGGAATACAGAATTAGGGGTAATGTTAGCTAGTTAGCTAGAATAGGTTAAAAAATAAAGCTTGTGATTGCATTGCTAACTTAGCTGTTTGTCAACTGCAATGGAAACTCTTGGGATAACTGAAACTAAGAGAAGCTATAAGACATAGATTTTTGTTGAAATGTATTTTATCCGAGCAACCAAATCCGCACAAAACAGCCTTCTTATGAAAGCTATGCTAGCTTCACTAGGGTAGGGGGCAGCATACAGAATTTTGGATAAAAAGTGTGCCCAAATTAAACTGCCTGCTACTCAGGCCCAGAAGCGAGGATATGCATATAATTGGTAGATTTGGATAGAAAACACTCTAAGGTTTCCAAAACTGTTAAAATAATGTATGTGAGTATAACATAACTGATATGGCAGGTAAAAACCTGAGGAAAATCCATCCAGGAAGTGGGAAATCTGAGGTTTGTAATTTTTCAAGTGATTGCCTATCCCATATACTGTGTCTATGGGGTCAGATTGCACTTCCTAAGGCTTCCACTAGATGTCAACAGTCTTTAGAACGTCGTTTCAGGCTTCTACTGTGAAGGGGGAGCAAATAAGAGCTGTTTGAACCAGTGGTCTGGCTGAAAGCCTTTAGTTTAGTCACGAGCTCCGTTCCCTTTAATTTCTAAAGACAAAGGAATTGTCCGGTTGGAATATTATTGAAGATTTATGATAAAAACATCCTAAAGGTTGATTTGATCGTTTGACATGTTTCTATGAACTGTAATGGAACTATTTTGACTTTTCGTCTGGATTTAGAGCCCGCGCATTGTGCATTTGGATTACAGGACTAAACGCGCAAACAAAAAGGAGGTATTTGGACATAAAGATGAACTTTATCGAACAAAACGAACATTTGTTGTCTAACATGGAGACCTGGGAGTGCCATCAGATGAAGATCATCAAAGGTAAATGATTAATTTTAACGCTATGTCTGACTTTTGTGACACCTCTCCTTGGCTTGAAAATGGTTGTATGGTTTTCTGTGGCTAGGCGCTGACCTAACATAATCCCATGGTGTGCTTTTGCCATAAAGCCTTTTTGAAATCTGACACAGCGGTTGATTTAACCTCTCTTGGGTACGTGAGACGTTAGCGTCCCACCTCTTCAACAGCCAGTGAAACTGCTGGGTCGCCAAATTCAAATACAGAAATACTCATTATAAAAATTCAGAAAACAAAACATATTTTACATAGGTTTAATAAAGATTAACTTCTTGTGAATCCAACCACGGTGTCAGATTTAAAAAATGCTTTACGGCGAAAGCATACCTTACGATTATTTGAGAACATAGCCCAGCAGACAAATCATTACAAACAGTAACCAGCCAAGTAGAAGAGTTACACAAGTCAGAAATAGAGATAAAATTAATCCCTTACCTTTGATGATCTTCATATGGTTGCACTCAGCAGACATTCATTTACTCAATAAATGTTCCTTTTGTTCGATAAAGTCTCTTTATATCCAAAAACCTCTGTTTTGTTCGCGCGTTTTCTTCTGTAATCCGCAGGCTCAAACGCAGTCAAAACAGGCAGACAAAAAATCCAAATTGTATCCGTAAAGTTCATAGAAACATGTCAAACGATGTTTATAACCAATCCTCAGGTTGTTTTTAGCCTAAATAATCGATCATATTTCAACCGGACAATAACGTCGTCAATATAAAAGGTAAACAAGAAAGGTACTCTCTTGGTCGCGCACATGAAAAAGCTCTGTGACACTTTAGGGTCCACTCATTCAGACTGCTCTTCCTCATTTTTCAGAATGCAAGCCTGAAACAATTTCTAAAGACTGTTGACATCTAGTGGAAGGCATAGGAACTGCAATTTGAGTCCTAAGTCAATGGATACTGTAATGGCATTGAATAGAAAACTCCAATTCCCCCCAAAAAACTACTTCCCGAATGGATTTTTCTCAGGTTTTCGCCTGCCAAATCAGTTCTGTTATACTCACAGACACTATTTTAACAGTTTTGGAAACTTTAGAGTGTTTTCTATCCAAATCTATCAGTTATATGCATATCATATCTTCTGGCCCCGAGAAGCAGGCAGTTTAATTTGGGCATGCTTTTCATCCAAAATTCCGAATGCTGCCCCCTACCCTAGAGAAGTTAAGGAGAAGTTTATCTTTAATCATATGTTAAACACTTGTATCTTAGATCAATGTTTATGATGAGTATTTCTGTAATTTGATGTGGCTCTCTGCACTTTCACCGAATGTGTGTTTGAGACAATGCATTTCTGAACATAACACGCCAATTTCAAAGGAGTTTTTTGGACATAAAGATTAACTTTATCGATCAAAACACACATTTTTTGTCTAACATGGAGTTATGGGAGTGCCATCTGATGAAGATCATCAAAGGTTGGATTTACAAGAAGCTTATCTTTAAAATGGTGTATAATACTTGTATGTTTGAGGAATTTTAATTATGGGATTTCTGTTGTTTTAAATTTGGCGCCCTGCAATTTCACTGGCTGTTGTCGAGGTGGGGCGCTACCGTCCCACTTGTACCAGAGAGGCTAGCAACAGTTTACATCATACCATGGCGCTGGTTAGCCAGATCCAGATATATGAATGTCATCACAACTGAGCATATTTTGTGTTTTGGGAACGTATCTCTTGTAATGTGCCCACACTGTTTCCGCAACCTAATTAAATATTCTGGGAACCTTTTAAGGAACTCAGAAAGGCTGTTCTGTCAACATTCTTGCAACATCAAAGGAATGTTTTGTGTACCCTAATACAAACACTATCTAAATGTCAGCACAACCGGACAATTGTAGTGTTTTGGGAAACTATCTCCTGTCATAGGTCTACAATGTTACTACAACTAAAGAAATGTGTTAGGAACTTTTAAAGAACATAAAAATGTGGTCTGCTAACGTTGTAACATCAGGCGAATGTTTTTTACACCGTAAAATTAACACTGTGTAATCATCCGCACAACTGGACAGTTTGTTTGTGTTTTGGGAACATCTCTTTTGTGATGTTCCCACAATGTTCTCACCAGACTGTTCCCACAACCTAATGAAACATTCTGGGAACCTTTAAATAACCGGTTACATGTGTTCTAGGAAGGTTCTTGCTACATCAGGCACAACTTTTATACAAACGTTCTATAATCATCAGCATGACTGGACAGTTTTTGTGTTATGAGAGCATTTGTCTCGACCTAACAAATGTTCTGGGAACTTTCACAGAACCAATTTTGGTTTACTGGGTATTCTATTGGTCTCTACAGTTTGGTCTCTACAGTCTCATTAGCTCAACATGCTACTAGTATCACTTTCTCATTGGCTGTATGATAACTTGGTACGGCCATACCATTTGGGAAGAGAGTGACAGTGTGAATTAAATGTAAAAGCATGAAGGGTGACGTTGCTCAATGCTTTACAAGTTGCCAAATTTTATGGGCCAGATGCTGTCAAAGATCCTTGGACCATTACAAAAAGTGTGTTCAGTAATACATCATCCGTTGAATCTTTGAACTTTAGATGCATCTGATATTGTTTTTAGAGAAAATTAGATACAAGATTAGTGTTGTGTTCAGGAAGCAGAGGGTGTCAATTTTGCCACCACATGAGGGATGTAGAGGCCCATCCAAAGGGACATGGGTATAGTGGGTTTCATCATTGAGGGGGAAAATAGTGTGTTTTTGCTGATAACGCAGCAATGTACAATGCTAAACATAAGGGAATGAACATTAATCTTGCCTTAATTAGTCAATCGATCTTTCAGTGGCGGTAGAGGAGGAACAAAGTCTTAATGACCGAGCATGACCTGGAATGGGCTGTACAGTCGACCCAATCCCCATGGGGGAGGGATGGTAAAACATTGCTCTAGTATACCACTTTCACTGCCAACACCAAATAGAGGTCTAATGCAAGGGTTGTGTGTGTGGGAGATGTTTTCTGGGTTCTTCTTTACTGTCGTTGTTGTTGTTTTCAATGTGTGTGCACCATCATGATGTTGGATTTTCTTAATTGCTTTGCTCTCGCCAATTACTTCTACTTAGTAATGACTTCTTAAAAAATCTGTTAGGGAACTTCAATGTTTGTTTCATTAATAATGCTAAAGCCAATTTGGATGTGAAATGAGAATAGTCGGGGGTCTATGAAAAGGATCCCCCTGAATATGCATTTAATCACACATCTGACCACAATACAGCTTCCTGAAAATTGCTGATAAATGATCATGCAATCTTTCCAAATGAGCTATCCATCAATGGTGACAGGTAAGATATTATCTTAATTAAAAATAGATGTGGGTTAACGATGGTAATGAATTTAGATTGTGAATCGGATTCATACTGTGTCTCTTCCCCTCTTGTTCTCTTATCGTGATGACGATGGTACAAGACTTGTGGACTTGTGAACTGGGTCACAGTTAAATATTTACAGGAAATTACATTGGTTAGACATTTCATCTCATGGAATGTTTGTGAAAGGAAAACTCATAGCCATCTCTAGTGTTGGAATGAAATACGATGTCTTGGTTTATCTTGCCCCAAATGCTTTTTATTTCTGATTCGTATGAGTCATACCCTCATAAGAACATTAGTCACATATTCCCAAGACTCTTCAGCCAATGCTAAACCACAATCCTCCCAGCAAATGGTGCAACAGTGAAACAATTATGGACTTGGATATACTAACGAGAGAGAGGATTTCATTTCGCTCACGTTTCACAATGTTATGTTATAGAAATCAAACCCCTAAAATGATGATAAAAATAGAGATTATGACAAAAGTCTAGTTTGTGCTTGTAGCCATTTCAGTTTCACAGTAACTTTTAGGTCTCTTCAGAATGATTAATGAATGGAACATGGAGCATTTGGACTCAGCGGTTCTGGTATTTTTTAACTTCAATATGATATAGTGGACTTGATCTGGATACTATAGAAGAGATGTGACCAGGGCAGCACCAGGCCATCATGGTACTAAGGTCATACATACCATGACACACACACACACAAACCACACTATATGGGAGGGTGAGAGAGAGAAATAGAAAGGGGAATAGGGAGAGGGAGTGAAAGAATAGAGAAATCAAGGGAGAGGGAGGAAGAGTTGTCTGTAGGGATGTCGTAGGATCTATGCACTTGGAAGGACAGGGCTTGTGAGGCTGGTATATGAGGGCTTTGAGCCACAGAGCAGAAAAGAGCTGCTATAAATAAACAGTGCAGAAGCACCGATGCGCAGAGATCTGGAGCAGGGGATTCAGATTTATCACTGCCATGCCATTTCCCACATGTATCCCTAGTATGGTTGCAAATCTACCATAATCTACAGTAATTTTGGTAATAAACAGAAAATCTATGGCAATCTATCGTAGCTTTGGTAATTTACAGTATACTGGAATAATTGGCTTGCAAAATAATTCACCCCTCTTGGCATTGTTCCTATTTTGTTGCATTACAACCTGTAATTTAAATTTATTTTTATTTGGATTTCATGTAATGGACATACACAAAATAGTCCAAATTGGTGAAGTGAAATGAAAAAATAACTTGTTTTTAAAAAATGTAAAGAATGTAAAACTGAAAAGTGATGTGTGCATTTGTATTCACCCCTTTACTATGAAACCCCTAAATAAGATCTGGTGCAACAAATTACCTTCAGAAGTCATATAATTAGTTAAATAAAGTCCATCTGTGTGCAATCTAAGTGTCACATGATCTGTCACAGGATCTCAGCATATGTTCTGAAAGGCCCCAGAGGCTGCAAGACCACTAAGCAACACCACTAAGCAAGGGGCACCACCAAGCAAGCGACACTATGAAGACCAAGGAGCTCTCCAAACAGGTCAGGGACAAAGTTGTGGAGAAGTACAGATCAGGGTTGGGCTATAAAAAAGATCTGAAACGTTGAACATCCCAGGGAGCACCATTAAATCCATTATTAAAAAATGGAAAAAATATGGCATCACAACAAACTTGCCAAGAGAGGGCCACCCACCAAAGCTCATGGACCCGGCAAGGAGGGCATTAATCAGAGAGGCAACAAAGAGACCAAAGATAACCCTGAAGGAGCTGCAAAGCTCCACAGCGGAGATTGGAGTATCTCTCCATATGACCACTTTAAGCAGTACACTCCACAGAGCTGGGCTTTATGGAAGAGTGGACAGAAAAAAGCCATTGCTTAATTATAGAACAAATAATCAAACATGTTTGGTGTCCGCCAAAAGGAATGTGGGAGTCTCCCCAAAAATATGTAAGAAGGTACTCTGGTCAGATGAGAATTTTTTTTAGCTTTTTGGCCATCAAGGAAAACGCTATGTCTGGCACAAACCCAACACCTCACATTACCCCGAGAACACAATGTTTTTCATTGGCAGGGACTGGGAAACTGGTCAGAATTGAAGGAATGATGAATGGCGCTAAATACAGGAAAATTCTTGAGGGAAACCTGTTTCAGTCTTCTAGAGATTTGAGACTGGGACAGAGGTTCACCTTCCAGCAGGACAATGACCCTAAGCATACTGCTAATGCAACACTCAAGTGTTTTAAGGGGAAACATTTAAATGTCTGGGAATGGCCTAGTCAAATCCCAGACCTCAATCCAACTGAGAATCTGTGGTATGATTTAAAGATTTCTGTACACCAGCAGAATCCATCCAACTTGAAGGAGCTGGAGCAGTTTTGCCTTGTAGAATGGGAAAAAATCCCAGTGGCTAGATGTGTCAGGCTTATAGAGACATACCCCAAGAGACTTGCACCTATAATTGCTGCAAAGGTGGCTCTATAGTTATGCATGCTCACGTTTTCTGTTTTTTTAGTCTTATTTCTTGTTTTTTTCATAATAAAAAATATTTTGTATCTTCAAAGTAGTACGCATGTTGTGTAAATCAAATGATACAAACCCCCAAAAATCTATTTTAATTCCAGGTTGTAAGGCAACAAAATAGGAAAAATGCCAAGGGCGTGAATACTTTCACAAGCCACTGTATAGGCTATTAATTTATTATATCTGTATTTGTATATAGGTCATATGGTTCAAGAGAAAATAGCCTAATTTTTGAAAAAAGTATATCATCAACAATCACATTATTTTCAATTAGTTCTGCAACTCTAGACTTTTTCACAACTGCCACCAGTTTGACACGAACAGATTAACAACAAATACATATTGACATAGTAAAATAAATTAAAGTTTGAAAAACAATCAAATATTAAGGACATGTAATGCTGAAGCGCTCATTTTAAACACCAATGATATTCACTAAATTGATGGTTTATATTTAGGATAATATTTTACAGTTTTTTCATTCTATAGTGCATTCGGAAAGTATTCAGACCCCTTGACATTTTCCACATTTTGTTACGTTACAGCCTTATTCTAAATTGTATAAAACAAAAATGTTTCCTCAATAATCTACCCAGACTATTTGCATTGCCCCCCACCTATATTTTACCTTGCTGCTACTGTTTATTATTTATGTCACTTAAATAACTCTACCTACATGTACATATTACCTCAATTACCTCGATTAACTGTTGCCCCCGCACATTGACTCGCTGATGTTATTTTACTGCTGCTCTTTAATTATTTGTTACTTTTATTTAAACATTTTTGTTTTACTTTTTATAAAACTGCATTGTTGGTTGAAGGCTTATAAGTAAGTATTTCACTGTATTCGGCGCATGTGACAAATATCATTTGATTTGATTTCAATACCCGGAATGACAAAGCGAAAACAGGTTATACATTTTTGTACATTTATAAAAAATAAAAAACAGAAATACCTTATTTACATAAGTATTCAGACCCTTTGCTATGAGAATCTAAATTGAGCTCAGGTGCATCCTGTTACCATTGATCATCCTTGAGATGTTTCCACAACTTGATTGGAGTCCACCTGTGGTAAATTCAATTGATTGGACATGATTTGGAAAGGCACACACCTGTCTATATAAGGTTCCACAGTTGACATTGAATGAAAGAGCAAAAACCAAGCCATGAGGTGGAATGAATTGTCTGTAGAGCTGCGAGAGAAGGATTGTGTCGACGCACAGATCTGGGGAAGGGTACCAAAAAATGTATTCAGCATTGAAGGTCCCCAAGAACACAGTGGCCTCCATCATTCTTAAATGGAAGAAGTTTGGAACCACCAAGACTCTTTCTAGAGCTTGCAGCCGGGCCAAACTGAGCAATCGGGGCAGAAGAGCCTTGGTCAGGCAGGTGACCAAGAACCTGTTGGTCACTCTGACAGAGTTCCTCTGTGGAGATGGGAGAACATTCCAGTAGGACAACCATCTCTGCAGCACTCCACCAATCAGGCTTTTATGGTAGACTGGCCAGACGAAAGCCACTCCGCAGTAAAAGGCACATGACAGCCCACTTGGAATATGCCAAAAGCACCTAAATGACTCTCAGACCATGAGAAACAAGATTACCTGGTCTGATGAAACCAAGATTGAACACTTTGGACTGAATTCCAAGCGTCACGTCTGGAGGAAACCTGACACCATCTCTACGATGAAACATGGTGTGGCAGCATCATGCTTTAGGGATGTTTTTCATTGGAAACTGGGAGACTAGTCAGGTTTAAGGGAAGATGAACGGAGCAAAGTACAGAGAGATCCTTGAAGAAAACCTGCTTCAGAGTGCTCAGGATCTCAGACTGGGGCGAAGGTTCACCTTCCAACAGGACAACGACCCTAAACACACAGCCAAGACAATGCAGGAGTGGGTTTAGGACAAGACTCAGAACGTCATTGAGAGCCCCAGCCAGAGCCCGGACCTGAACCCGATCTAACATCTCATCCAACCTGACAGAGATTTGCAGAGAAGAATGGGAGAAACTCCCCAAATACAGGTGTGCCAAGCTTGTAGCGCCGTACCCAATAAGACTTGAGGGTCCAATCGCTGCCAAATATTCTTCAACAAAGTACTGAGTACTTATGTATTTTTTATAGATACATTTGGAAACATTTCTAAAAACCTGTTTTTGCTTTGTCATTATGGGGTTTTGTGTGTAGATTGATGAGGGGGAAAAACAATTTAATAATTTTTAGGATAAGGCTGTAACGTAACAAAATATGAAACAAGTCAAGGTGTCTGATTACTTTCCGAATGCACCGTATATATATATTTTTTATCATCTTTAATATCATTATTTCATGAATTTTACACACAGAGGGCCAGCGATTATATAACATACATCTGTGATAATCTGAAGTACCCAAAAGGGCCACTAGATATATTGTGATAGATTACATAAAATCCTTGAAAGGTTTCGTGGTAAACTTTAAAAGTTTCCAATAATATGACCCTCCCTTTGCAACCCTACTCCCTGCTCTACTCTCCCTGCTCTCTCTGTCCCATCATCCCTCCCATGACTTGTGCACTATTTACATCTCTTTATCTAGAGTGGATGTGGGCAAAATAAAATAAACTCCCTGATCAATGTATGTATCAGTAGCAAGCTACTTCATCAACTGCCTGAAGTGTTACTCTATATTGTATACCCATGCTGATTCCTATCGGAAGATTCCTATAAAACAGCTTAGCTAAAACCCTGACAGGCCCAGGGCGCAACTCAATCGAACCCACATTGCAGTATTTGCACAGTTTGCATCATACAGTATGAGAATGTATTTTTCCAGAGCTCAAATAAAATAGCAGAATGGTTGTGGATACTGTAACAATACCAGGGAGACTCCCATCACAGCTAGATGTTTCCTGTTTCAGATAAATCACGGTATTGCACATGCTGTGGTTTGTTAATAACAAAGATACATTGCTATAGTGGCTGCCATTAAATATTAAGTATTTTTGCTGTCCTCACCTCGCTAATATGAAGTATGAATTGTTAGATTAATTACTGTGTTGGATAAAAATCATAGAATCATAGAATGATGATTTGTGTTTCACTATATCATATGTATGTTTATTTTCATATGACTTATGTTTATTTACTTTGTAAGGTTTTAAGGTCACATTGAAAGTTCATAACACTTTCGGGGGAACAAGAAATGAATGCATGTTGTATGTAGTTTCATGCAGTTGCACAGATTTTATGATACCTGCAATATTTATTGTGCACTTTTCTTAATTTTAATGTTTAATGCTTTTTCAAAGCCCTGGACAGTGTAATGTTCAAAAGTTGCCAGGTAAAATTCTGAATTAAGTGGAGTTGAAAGCAAATTCTACCACCCTTTCTTTGTTACTCACATAGCATTGCACTCCACCAGCCATGAATCTCTCTACTAAGTCCAGCTTTGAAAACAACAAAAAATAGGAAGGACTCAGTGGGCAAGTGCATCCTGCTTGTTCATGATGCCATCACATATTAATGAGTATAGTGTCAAATAAGGTTGGTAGAGTGCAGCGTTAACTATGCAAATTGTTAATTATTGGACAAAAACGTTTTATTTTCTCATATGAAGGTTGTCTGAGCTACAATTTTCAGCACACAAATTGTTTTCCCGTAACCCTGTACCTTGTCTCATAGAACTAATGAATCCGTCCTCATTGACAATAGTAAGTTAATATTAGTTCATACACTTTTTAAAGCAACATACATTTGTAATTAAATAGCCATATTGTGAAAAATAAGAAAAGGTAAGTAGCTAATTAGTTTATTTGTAAGGTTGTATGACTCGATACATACAGTATCCAATTGTACTACTTGGTCAACTAACTACAGAGCAGAAACTGTGGCCTTTAAAGATTTGTGCTGCTTCAACTTGATCTATTTCCGAGTGTAGTGGGTGGGCACAATTCATCTTCCTACAAAAGCATTAACATCACATTAAGAAAACACATACCACAAGTCCCATAGCCAAATGCTAAAGAGCACCCTCTCAAACTGCACAACATCGCTCAACGTAATGTAGTAAAGAGCTGCAGTCCAGAGCATTTCCAGCACAGAGATCTCTCTCCAATTTGGCTAGTGTTTCTCTTTTCAACAGGAATTCTTGGCGACTCACTGTGCATGAATAATGACCAGTGTTAATTCAATCAAGCAACCTTTAAAAAATCCCCCCCATCTCACATAACAATATGACAGCCCATGTCAACAGCAATCACTCTAAATCAAAGATGAAGGTGAGGATGAATACATTCACGACACAACTATCTTTCCTTCCATCTCCTCTCAGTTTGCATCATTCTGCAGGAAAGAGGCTGATGTAATACCTGCAAAACAAGTTTGATTACACATTAAAACACAAATGTTAATACAACCTCTAGCAAATCACTACATGAGTAGATTTCACTCAGATGAAAATGCCTGACTTACCGACAGCCTGGTGCTGACAAATATACTGCTACCGCTTGAGAGCTGAACAGCTTTTTGAATCAGAATCTTGGCAAATTGAATTTCAGATAACCACTGAATTCGTTTTTTGTCCAGATACCCAAGGCCTATATGGATCTGAAAGAGTCTTTCTCTTTTTTTCAACGCCGACAGATAATGACTTTCAGAGAGCGAGAGTAAGATATTGAGCGAAGAACGGAGAGAGTAGAGAGATAAAGAGGAGAGTGAGGAGAGATGACTACATTTGTAATATGTGAGGTTGAGCCATGATGCCATGAGGAAATTACGGGTCAATGATCATCAGAGCTCACAGAGCCAAGAGACTCTCCTGAGAGATGGCTAAATAAACACTCAGGGGGGAAAATGGTTAGTGTTGGCAATGACACTCTCAGCAAGGACAATGTGTGACTGGCACATCAGACAGCGGGATTATGGGTGGTGGGGTTACCTTTCCTGCACCTCACCCACCCCCATCCAGTCCCCCTAAAGATCTATTTGGTGACGTAAGGGGGTCTTGGAAACCACTGAGTAAGGAGCAGATATATCGAAGGGTACGGAGGTTATTGCAAATGCTGATCCAGTTGATTTGGAATGTAAAGTTAATTGAATCTCGAGGACTAGACCCTGTTTCATAAAACATTGGGTAGTGGGTTTGATGGCTTCGAGGAGAATACAGATCTTAATTTGAGCCAGTTTGTTACAGCAGGAAATGTTAATTATTATGTGGATTTTAATTCATGGATATTTTTTGTAGAGGTTGATACATTTTACATTAGGGCAAATCAAGTCTGACTTTTTAAAGTGGAAATGACAAACTTTAGAAGCTTTTTTAAACCTTGAATTCTCAACAACAAAATACTGATCAAATTAATATCCTACATCTGTAACACTGCAGTCCTTTCAGCTATAGGATCCCTACGACTTGTGCACAAAGGAGGAACAAAGATACTATTGACAAAGGGAATTTCCATTCATCCATGAGAGTAATGTTGGGGTAACTTGTCCAAAGAACTCATTACAGGCTGACTACACTGCTAGCGTCGCGTGTGCGAGCGTCGCAAAATAAATTTAGACATACATGTTATTCAATTATTTCACTCACACTGCTCGAGCACGCCAACAAGCGTCTGCGTTGCCAAGGGCTAAAATAGACGCAGAAATAGAGCGTCTGCGTTGCCAAGGGCTAAAATAGATGCAGACATATTCAAATCTATTTCTGACGCAGATCGCGCTGCAAGTCCTGCCTCTCCCATCTCCTCATTGGTTTATAGGAGCAGGTACCCACGTGTCGTCTCCTCATTGGTTATACCCACGTGGGTGACGAACAAGGTCAGTGGCGGTAATGCACGTAACTTATGAAAGTTGCCAATCGCAATATGAAGTCAAGAGAAGAAAAAGCCTGGAAAGAGGAGAGATGACTAGAAACGATTCGGTTGACCGTTTTGTGCTTGGATTAATTGGCGGAGTGGAGGACCTTGTGCATTTCAGGTAAAATAACAACTCAATGTTTAAATCAAATCAAATTGATTTATAAAGCCCTTCTTACATCAGCTGATATCTTAAAGTGCTGTACAGAAACCCAGCCTAAAACCCCAAACAGCAAGCAATGCAAGTGTAGAAGCACGGTGGCTAGGAAAAACTCCCTAGAAAGGCCAGAACATAGGAAGAAACCTAGAGAGGAACCAGGCTATTAGGGGTGGCCAGTCCCATTCTGGCTATGCCGGGTGGAGATTATAACAAAACATGTTCAAATGTTCATAGATGGCCAGCAGGGTCAAATAATAACAGTGGTTGTCAAGGGTGCAACAGTTCAGCACCTCAGGAGTCATTGTCAGTTGACTTTTCATAGCCGATCATTCAGAGTATCTCTACTGCTCCTGCTGTCTCTAGAGAGTTGAAAACAGCAGGTCTGGGACAGGTAGCATGTCCGGTGAACAGGTCAGGGTTCCATAGCCGCAGGCAGAACAGTTGAAACTGGAGCAGCAGCACGGCCAGGTGGACTGGGGACAGCAAGGAGTCATCAGGCCAGGTAGTCCTGAGGCATGGTCCTATGGCTTAGGTCCTCCAAGAGAGAGAAAGAAAGAATTAGAGAGAGCGTACTTAAATTCACACAGGACACCGGATAAGACAGGAGAAATACTCCAGATATAACAGACTGACCCTAGCCCCCCGACACATAAACTACTGCAGCATAAATACTGGAGACTAAGACAGGAGGGGTCGGGAGACACTGTAGCCCAGTCCAACGATACCCCCGGACAGGGCCAAACAGGAAGGATATAACCCCACCCACTTTGCCAAAGCACAGCCCCCACACCACTAGAGGGATATATTCAACCACCAACTTACCATCCTGAGACAAGGCCGAGTATAGCCCACAAAGATCGCCGCCACGGCACAACCTAAGGGGGGGTGCCAACCCAGACAGGAAGATCACGTCAGTGACTCAATCCACTCAAGTGACGCACCCCTCCTAGGGACGGCATGGAAGAGCACCAGTAAGCCAGTGACTCAGCCCCTGTAATAGGGTTAGAGGCACAGAATCCCTGTGGAGAGACGGGAACCGGCCAGGTATAGACAGCAAGGGCGGTTTGTTGCTCCTGTGCCTTTCCGTTCACCTTCACACTCCTGGGCTAGACTACACTCAATCATAGGACCTACTGAAGAGATGAGTCTTCAATAAAGACTTAAAAGTTGAGACCGAGTCTGCGTCTCTCACATGGGTAGGCAGACCATTCCATAGAAATGGAGCTCTACAGGTGAAAGCCCTGACTCCAGCTGTTTGCTTAGAATTTCTAGGGAGAGTTAGGAGGCCTGCGTCTTGTGACCAGAGCGTACGTGTAGGTATGTACGGCAGGACCAAATCAGAAAGATAGGTAGGAGCAAGCCCATGTAATGCTTTGTAGGTTAGCAGTAAAACCTTGAAATCAGCCCTTGCCTTAACAGGAAGTCAGTGTAGGGAGGCTAGCACTAACATGATCAAATTTTTTGGTTCTAGTCAAGATTCTAGCAGCCGTGTTTAGCACTAACTGAAGGTTATTTAGTGCTTTATCCGGGTAGCCGGAAAGTAGAGAATTGCAGTAGTCTAACCTAGAACTGACAAAAGCATGGATAATTTTTTCTGCATAATCTTTGGACAGAAATTTTTGCAATGTTACATAGATGGAAAAAACTCGTCCTTGAAATAGTCTTCATATGTTCGTCAAAAGAGAGATCAGGGTCCAGTGTAACGCCGAGGTCCTTCACAGTTTTACTTGAGACGACTGTACAACCATCAAGATTAATTGTCAGATTCAACAGAAGATCTCTTTGTTTCTTGGGACCTAGAACAAGCATCTCTGTTTTGTCTGAGTTTAAAAGTAGAACATTTGCAGCCATTCACTTCCTTATGTCTGAAACACAGGCTTCCAGCAAGGGCAATTTTGGGGCTTCACTATGTTTCATCGAAATGTACAGCTGTGTGTCATCTGCATAGCAGTGAAAGATAACATTATGTTTCCGAATGACATCACCAAGAGGTAAAATATATAGTGAAAACAATATTGGTCCTAAAATGGAACCTTGAGGAACACCAACATTTACAGTTGATTTGTCAGAGGACAAACCATCCACAGAGACAAACTGATATCTTTCCGACAGATAAGATCTAAACCAGGCCAGAACTTTCCCGTGTAGACCACTTTGGGTTTCCAATCTCTCCAAAAGAATGTGGTGATCGATAGTATCAAAAGCTGCACTAAGGTCTAGGAGCACAAGGACAGATGCAGAGCCTCGGTCTGACGCCATTAAAAGGTCATTTACCACCTTCACAAGTGCAGTCTCCGTGCTATGATGGCGTCTAAAACCAGACTGAAGCATTTCGTATAAATTGTTTGTCTTCAGGAAGGCAGTGAGTTGCTGCAACAGCTTTTTCAAAGAATTTTGAGAGGAATGGAAGATTCGATATAGGCCGAAAAGTTTTTTATATTTTCTGGGTCAAGGTTTGTTTTTTTCAAGAGAGGCTTTATTACTGACACTTTTAGTGAGTTTGGTACACATCCGGTGGATAGAGAGCAATTTATTACATTCAACGTAGTAGGGCCAAGCACAGGAAGCAGCTCTTTCAGTAGTTTAGTTGGAATAGGGTCCAGTATGCAGCTTGAAGGTTTAGAGGCCATGATTATTTTCATCTTTGTGTCAAGAGATCTAGTACTAAAACAATTTTGTGTCTCCCTTGATCCTAGGGCCTGGCAGAGTTGTGCAGACTCAGGACAACTGAGCTTTGGAGGAATACGCAGATTTAAAGAGGAGTCGGTAATTTGCTGTCTAATGATCATGATCTTTTCCTCAAAGAAGTTCATGAATTTATCACAGCTGAAATGAAAGCCATCCTCTCTTGGGGAATGCTGCTTTTTAGTTAGCTTTGTGACAGTATCAAAAATACTTTTTAATATTTCTTATTTTTCTCAATTAAGATGGACAAATAGGATGATCGAGCAGCAGTGAGGGCTCTTCGATACTGCACGGTACTGTCTTTCCAAGCTAGTCGGAAGACTTCCAGGACAAATTAGCTAGCAAGTGCAGGACAAATTAGCTAGCTTAGCTATCCCAGGACAAATTAGCTAGCAAGTGCAAGCTAGCTAGCTAAATTGCCATAAATGTTTAATGCTTTTCGACCTGTGTCGTTATCGCCTTTGGTGTGGGGGTACAAAAGGCATTTATGCACGATGGCGCACGATGGCGCACGCGCACAGCCGGTTTCGGTTCTGTGTTATACAAAACATTCCCAGATGAGTATGAAAAAGACTACAAGGGAGAAACAAATCATTGTGTTTATTCAACAACAAAACAGTATTCTACTATACAAATAGGCAATGCAATACCTAACATCTTGTGGACGTCAAAGACGTCTTTGTCATCAAAATGTGTTAGATTGTTGGTGGATATTTTTATGATAAGAGTAGTGTAATTGTATTTTTTTTGTTTCTTCTGTTGGTGATGTCAGATGCCACCAGTGCACAGACAATAACTGTACACATACTTGTTAATGCAGTAACACCACTGGCCAGCTGGTGATGGGACGGCCCACTGATTCTGTCTGTCTAAAGATAAAGCTGATGCAGTCTAGTAGCTGGAGAATCTTGAGCACTCATGAAACTACAGCACTAAAAAATCGATTCAAACCTCATTTGAAGACATTGAACCTTCCTCAGGGTCTATTATGTGCACTTTCATGCACATAGAATGGCCACCGAACGTCCAAGTTCAGCAACACCAAGGTTACAGTCATACAGGTGCCTTTGTCCTGAACGGTGGCATTATTTCAACCATGGTTTGAAACACGGGAGAGGATCTTATATATGGTTATAGATGTATACAATGAGGTGCTCTTTGGTCATGGAATGAAATACTATAGAACATAAAGAAGTTGATGCTGGTTACTAAACAACGCCGACAAAGCATTTTGTCAACAAACTTCCAGAAGTAATCAAGGCACTCTAATGTAGTGGACACATTTAAAATACTTTTTTTGTTTCCAGCATATGCATAGAAAGAATACAAACACAATGTCTTGTGGCTACAATAGCCTTCATCAGGGTGACGAATAGTATTTTGAGTTTTCCCACATTGACTTGTGTCCGGAATATAAGTATTTGGGAGTGCTTCTATTATTCTTTGGTGTTGACAAGAATGAATAGCTATCGGACTTAGAGCCCACGATTATACTTCTCTTATAATGTGGATTAATAGATTGTATATTGTTAGGATTGGGAAATAGAATGATGGTAATCAGGAGGACTGGAGTTTTTCGTTTCAACAGCAAATCTTACAGGTCCTCATAATTTCGTCATTTATTTGTGGGCTGAAATCTTAATGCTTTAAGAGTTAGAACAGGAGGCTTTGCAATTAATCAGTCACTGACTCAGTATGCACAGGTCGTGCTCACGTTGTCACTGGCCCCGTTTATACCTGGTTCTAACTTGTGTCCTTTGTCCTGATGTTGTCCACATTCTGATTGTTTCCACATTTTTTGACCGGTGTACACAATCAAAATACACATTGTGATCTGATTGTGATCATCCTGCCCAACTCACGAGATAGTCAGACACACATTGTGTCTGGATATCTTACAAGCGTAGACAGATCTGGACAGAGAAACCATTTAAATCATAATTATTATTATTCATAAATCATTGACAGGTGGGACCATTGACTGATTACATCAATATGTGTCTAACAATGAAAAAATATATATATTATTTTGAAACAATGGCTGTGAAATAATTTGAATAGAGGAAGGGACCAGGAAATCTGGTCACAATTCAGACACAGTGGACAGATAACAATCAGAATGTAGACAAAAGAACAAAGGACCCATGTATAAAAGGGGCTAAAGAGGGACCAGAAAGACGTTCCATCTGAACAAGGCAACTATCGACATTGAAAAGCACATTTTGTAAAATATGTGAAAGAGTTAAGGTTCAATTTTACCACATTTTTTGGATGACAACACAAAATTGATTGATGAGTTCTGTTTCACGAGGATCTTATAACTGAGAATTTAAGTTTGTTCAAATAAGGTCAAAATACAATGAAGACAATAGAATAAAGATGAAATACCTTAAATTGATTGATTACCACTAATGTTCCTTAATAGACAACAGAGTGTCTGGGTAGTGGGAGGAAAACACTTTGCTTATGTCTAACATATTTCCACTAGGTAACTACAAAGGCATCAGACAACAGATAATTATGCACAATTTGTTCTGGCATATTGCTTTATGATAACCAAGATTAATTAGAATCACATGACTCTTCATGGACAGGGGTTGAATGCAATTATTAAATAAATACAGTATATAATAAATTATGTATAGGGAAAACATGGTCAATTGTCATACATCACAATTACCACGAGAAGAATGCCAAATAACTATGACAGTACTATTCATTACCGTTATTCTCTAAAGTGTGTTAGAGAGACAGGGAGATTGTGCTTTGAAGTGTGTGTGTGTGTGTGTGTGTGTGTGTGTGTGTGTGTGTGTGTGTGTGTGTGTGTGTGTGTGTGTGTGTGTGCACATCCCAAGAGTAAAACAATCAAAACAGACAATATGAAGTCTATTCTCAGCTCCTGTAGTTAAAACTTATTTGTGGGAACATTTAAAGCAGTGAATGTTAAGGAGGTGGATCCCCGGGTACAGGGTCTTAACATATCTCAGGAGTAGTTGTGCTTTGTACATTACGTATTCTAGTCCCTTTATTCCCTGGTAAACAGAGAGAAATAACCCTTACAAAAAATGATTGCAGTTTTGAAACTGCAATAACTGCAGTCAACTGTGATATTTTGGACACAGTAATTGCAGAATAACTGCAGTGTATTGCAGTTGAACTGCAGTTATACTGCACTCTAACTGTAGTTACACTGCAAAATTACTGTGGTACAATTTTAATTTTAATTTTGGATGCTGTATTTGCAGCATACTGCAGTTATACTGCATTCTAACTGCAGTTATACTGAAGTGTACTGCAGTTATACTGCACTCTGACTGCAATCCGTATTTACTATTTTTGAACTAGAACTCACCTCTGAGGGAGCCAGTGACGACTGCTCACATATTTTATTTTTAACAATTAACTAAATTATGTAATTTGCCTTCGACTATATTTGAGTATGGTACAAATGTATTACCATTCCAAGGCAAAAACTACTTCCAGGAAATTACAGAATTGCTCGAAATGATGAATTACTTTTGAGTGTAGTCCTCCGAGTAGTTTATATCAACCATTTATTTTAATGTGATTTTCATAAAAAAATGAATGAGCCTTGGAATTGAAAAATGGATCAAGGCCAGACTGTGTAACTGTCAGTCTGTCATATGATGCTAATAATGCTGCCCGGAATGAAGGCAGCTTTCCTTCACAATGCCTGCTGCCTGCACAAACAACCTAATGGCCAGGCTTCTCAGAATGAGCCTGAAGTAAAGCCCCAACCAGTGTTCAGGATTATTATTCCTTTTGGGGGGTATGCAGCAGAGCTAAGTTTTCCATCTTCCAACCTGAAGCAATTTGATCTTCAATGTTACAGCTGGAGCTTTGGTGAAAGACCCACTTGGGATTCTTTAATTTGGTTTCCGCTGTGAATTTTCATTACTCATGTAGGTGACAGTGTCATCACCCACTACATGTTTCCTGTGTTTGAGCGAGGGAGGCCCTGTGGCCCCATAATACCTGTTCCCTAGGGGGCCCCGTCCAATCCCTAGAGGATTCCCCCTGTCTTCCCAGCAGTCACTCTGTATTATATTCCCCACAACAGGCACATCCTGCATGAGGAAATGACACTTTAAAGATTATTATCCACACATTTATGCCACTCTATGTGCCAGGGAGACTGACAAAACTGTCAGTGTGATTATGTCTCGATGGAAACACAGTTGTAAGTTCTGCCTTCTTGTTCCCAGTGAAGAGTCTCCCAGCCACCACTGCTTATTACCACGAATCAAACCAAGCACATCGACAAGCATGAAGAAATGAGTTCTGATAGTTGGGGAAATGTCTTTTATATCAGTTATTTTCTTCTTTTTCACTTTTTACCTACCCTGAAATGACAAACCAAAGCTTCTACAGTTATAAAGTACTTGTTTCCCATTCAAAAGAGTATCGACTACCTAACTGCTCTGGAAGATGTTAATGTTTAACAATGGTTTTTACATGGCCTGGCAAGAATCAAATATCTTTTAATGAGTCAAACAAACTGTATGTCTCTATTTCAGGGTTCCCTGCTTTTGTCCTTGAAGTTTCAATTTAATACAGAAACAAAAGAGAGCATATATTTGTATTTTATAAACCTTTATTTAGGCAAGGAGTCCCATTGAGACAGAGGCATCTTTTTCAAGGGAGCCCAGCATGACAAGACTAGCAGCATTTACACAATAAAAGGTAGAGACACATATACTACAATCATGGCAGGAGTATCTAGCAGGTGACAACACATATAGTGCAAGGGCTACATAGGGTATCTGTATGCACCACATTACTCCATCCTGCAAGCTTTCCTCACTCATAGAACCTGCCATAACAGGCTCCCCTCTCTGTGGGGAGTATACTAGGTTTGTGTACAGGCCAGTGGGCAACGCAATGTGCTTGGGAATGAGGAGATGTTTGGAACTGTTGGACTCCCTCCTCCTGTGCAGACGTGAGAGCTACTTAGGTCACATTGGTTCACTCTGCTGCACGGAAGGTCAGTGACCCGGGTACAATCACACAGCAAACAGACATTGGTGATGTCAGAGACCTTCAGTCCTCATAGTATTAAATACGGTTTATCCGCAGACCTCAGACTTGAACAAATGCAAACTATCTTTTAGAATATCTTTTTAATTTATAGTTCCTCTCCTAGACCCAGCGGGTGTCTTTTGAAGTGAAATACACAATTCGAACAGCTAAGTTTAGCCCATTAATAGCTTACAAACGGGAAACACAAGCCCTGCTTATTATGTGCCAAGATGATAACATAATTTATAGTACATTATGGTTGTCTGGGGTTTTGACACGGTTCAGTCACTTAATTTGGACTAAGGGCTGACACGTTTTTAGGCTTCCAGTGTTCACTACTGAGGGTGAGTGGTGGTGGAAGACAAATAGTTGATATAAGTATTCTTAAAACCATGTTTCAGCACTCACATTGCCACAAATGTTCAGATTTTCTATTCCACAAACATTCAGATTTTCTTCATGTTCACATTAAAGCAGATCCTGAAATGTCATGCTTGAGTGGATGTTTACTTTTAGAAGGTGCCCACAAAGCAAAAGTCGAAAACTGCACAACAAATGTGTTCTGACAATTTCCTATATTGCAGTAATTTTTGGAGTGAGGACGAGTGACAGTCTGAACCTAAGGCATTGTGAGGTGTTGCCTCACAGGCATACGGTTTTATTTGACAATCTTTTAGATACAATTTATGCTGTTTATTGTAGATGTATGTACATGATTTAGGGCTGTGGGACAAATGTTTAGGTTTGTCTTAGCATCTCAAAGTCATCAAACTGCTTGTTATTGTGACGGATCAGCTAGTCCGAAACACCCTAACACAGGCGGGAGGCATGCAATGAACAGACCAGAGGCCGTGGTTGTGGTTCCTTTTCGTTGCGTTGTCACTAAACAGGTTCTTTCGCCCAACAAAATAATTCCAATACAAGGTAACATCCAACAATGAAACAACCGCGTAAAAATCATAAACATAAACTAAGCAGCTGACCAGAAGGCTGTGGCCAAAAAGGGAACACAAAACAACAAACGGCTCCCCTTGTCTTTAGACTATTGTCTACACATCATATTTACAGGGGGAACGCTTCCCTCTATCTATAGCCTGCCTTGTTTAACATAGAGCCAAGGTACATCAGATGAAGACGCTTTCTCTGAATGAGGTTGGTTGGTTGGTTGGTTGGTTGGTTGGTTGGTTGGTTGGTTGGTTGGTTGGTTGGTTGGTTGGTTGGTTGGTTGGTTGGTTGGTTGGTTGGTTGGTTGGTTGGTTGGTTGGTTGGTTGGTTGGACGTCCTCACAGGTCCCTGTGTCTGCTCCCAATCCATCTCAAGCCTGGCACACCTATATAGAGGGAGACACCAAGCCAATTAGTGGGCCCAGGTGTGTACTAATTGGCTTTACACTGAGTACCTATCCCCTGAGGAGGGTGCTGTTGTGTCATCTTCCTCCGGCTAGTCACTGAACCCTCATATTATCTACTGAGTCTTTTAGATTTTTTCAGTTTGTGTGGTTTCTTTACATACTGTTCATACCCTGTACAATAAGTGTATTAGAAGGCTAACCATCACCATTAACTCTGCATCGATAAATCTAAATATTAATTCTAAACGCAACCCGCTTCAAGACATGTTGACTTATTCATATTGCTGCAGGACATAATGACTTGTACACTTGAGTAACTATGACTACTAAGAGGAGGGGAATGTTTTTTCCAAATTCATGAAATTGGCTATGTTCTGACAAGATTATGAAAGATGGGGGAATGAGTTTCAAAATCCCTGCTGTTTGAATATTCAAAACACATCAGATTATTTGATTTTATGAATGTTATTGATACAAAACTTGGGAAAAAATGGATTCAGTGTTGGGATTAAAAACAGTCTTCAGTATTTTATACACAATTGTATTTAACTTCATTATACTAATAACTTATTTTTTTTCTCATTCCCCCAAGTATTTGCTGCTTTGGAAGCACATTGGATTCCCCATCCCATGTGCTTGCTGCTAAGTATAATCACAGAAATTACAATTTAAAAAGCTTAACATTAATCAATTCCTGTGCTGCAATCACCCCAACATGGATAAACGGATGATCAAACTGATTGGAGCAGCTCTCGTTTGTGTATTTGTCTTGCATATTAATTTCCATTCAATAATCATATACTGCTACCAAATCTCTACTTATAGCATGAACTACACTGAACAAAAATATAAATGCAACATGCAACAATATTTTACTGAGTTACAGTTCATATAAGGAAATTAGTCAATTGAAATAAATAAATCAGGCCCTAATCTATTGGTTTCATATGACTCAAGTGAAGGTAAAGAAGCTGGATGTGGAGGACCTGGGCAGGTGTGGTTACACGTGGTCTGCAGTTGTGAGGCCAGTTGGGCTTCTTGATATGCCACACCTGTTATTTCTCCTTTGTTTACATCCCTGTTTGTGAGCATTTCTTCTTATCCAAGATAATCCATCCACCTTCACTTGAGTTATGTGAAACCAATTTGAAAGAAATAAGATTTTTGTGCGTATGGAACAGTTCTGGGATCTTTTATTTCAGCTCATGAAACATGGAAACACTTTACATGTTGCGTTTATATTTTTGTTCAGTATAGTATCTAGGATGAACCAGTCTCATTACTGAACGTATGGCAAATCTATGATATATGAAGACTAAGCTTATGTGGCATAATTGCAACCCATAATTCATGTAAATGACTCAGCCAGGATTCAATCAAAGGTGCATTGTTGACAAGCGTATTGCACTTTACTTCTAAAGGCAATTTCCCAGACACCTGCATCCATTGCATTCACGGTAATCGCTGCGCATATCGGCTCAAGCGTAAATTTCCATTAAAAGTAAAGTGCGCTTGTCAACAATGCACCTATTGAATTTCAGCCTTAGAGACAGTCGAAACATATTCCAGTGTTTACAGTTCATGAATTCCAAGTAATTAAGCATTATTTGCCAAAACAACACTTTGTGCTTATACTGAAAAGTGTTGACCAACAATGCAAACCACAGTTGTCACATGTGGTGGTTAATTTCTGTATTATCAAATGAGGAGAGTCAAACTTATCACACAAGTCAGAGTTATACTTAAACTGAATCTTTATTAGTGAGAGCTCTGTAATAGCGATGGCTGGTCAACGAACCACCCTCAGATGATTCGTTGAGAGCCACGACACAAAGGCTACTAAAATCGTTTATAGCAAAGATCCACTCCCTAGTCTACATGACAAACAACAGATGTGTGGAATGGGTCACAAGGTGAGACTTGATAAATGAGAAAGGAGTATCCCGTAGCCAGATAGCATTTGCTATGAAGACTGTTCTTATTGTTCAGTTTGGCCCCTAAGACGAGACTCTGATCTCGTTCCTGGTACTTCATAGCACAAAAACAACTCATTCTACGGCATAAATCAGTTGTCAACTCGAGATACCCCTATCTCAAGTAAAACCCCTTCTTGACCACACACCTGGACAAGCTCACTGAGGGGAGTGAGCCTCTAGGTCATACACTATCCCAGGATAGGATGCTACATCAGAGATGACATACAATGGTTCCAGACACTACCCCACACATCTTGTCTCAGACCTTATCTCCCCAAAGGCCAAAGGAGGGAGTGACCGGAGCACAGACATTGTGGATACAAGTAATTGGTTCCCCATTAAGCACGCCATCCCTTCACATGGTTTAAAAATAGGTAAAGACATTCACATATGAAGACAATGTTCCCTCCTGTCCTCCTTTCTGATATTCTGCATAGCACAAGGTACATGTGAAAAACAAGCCTGACTTCTCCCCTCTCTGGGTCCCAGGTGACTGAGCCCTAGCAGAGGGAGGAAGTGGAACTGCCAACACCAGAGTCCAAAGGGATACATTCAAATAACAAGCATATCATATAAGTATATTATGCAGATAAGACATCTTAATTATCTATGTTACTTAACTAATTATGATTCTTCCGCCATACACATTTCAACTGTCTCCTATGGCACTAAGATGATAGCAGCACTCTGATGAAACCCTGTTATTCTCTATAATCCTTATGTAAGGAGCAGGGCAGATTCTAATCATTAGTTCTGCATGTGTTTAGCTCTGTGTGTGTCTGTGTTTGTGTGCATGTGTTTGTGTGTGTGGTAGGGACTGTGGAGCTGGTGAGAACACATCTGACTGGGAGGTTGTTGTGCAACAAAGCCAGCACCACCCACGCTGACCATATGTCAGGACTTCTCACTACTCCACATTCAAATATGCTTGCGCACACTTGCTCACACACACACACACATTCACACTCAAACACGCTCACACACACGCACGCACACGCACACGCACTGCCTGTCCCAAATCTTAACCTTTACCTTAACCATTTGGAGTTAATGCCTGACCTTAAGATTTCTGAGTTAATGCCTAAACTTAACCCTAACATTAAACATTTGGGAATTAATGCCTAAACTTAACCTTAAACACCTCAAAATGTTACATTTGCAGCAACTTCGAAACTTGACGTTTGAGAAACATGGATGAACATTTAATTCTGACGTGAGACTGTGAGAGGTAGTTGCACACACACACATACACACAGCAGATGTCAGGACCCCTCACCACTCCACACTCTTTCCCTGTATCACACGCAACACACACACACACACACACACACACACACACACACACACACACACACACACACACACACACACACACACACACACACACACACACACACACACACACACACACACACACACACACACACACTCACCTGCTCTGCTCCTTATCCCTGCCTGTGTTTGGTTTTGTAATACCCAGTATGGATGTGTGCACCACGTTATTAGCCTACTGTAGACATGTCAGGCATTAATATTAATGTATGACTCAGCCATGTCTTGGCACTTCCTCAATGGAACATAGCCACTTGCCCTCTCTAGCCCCCACTTGGCATATGTATCTTGCTGCCGTTGGTATAATCCATAGTCCCTGGTCAGGGAGACTTTGCTAAACAATCTGCCCTTTACCTGAAAACACTTTCAGAGTGGCTCAATTGGTACGTGTGTGGACGCTTCAAACAATTCAAATAATGGCGGACTGAAGACAGCGGGGAAGAATCCCTCAAGATAAAAACGTAATATTCAATATATGACTTAATTTTTTGTATGTATTTTTATTTAACTAGGCAACTCAGTTAAGAACAAATTCTTATTTACAATGACAGTCTACCCCAGCCAAACCCTAAAGACACTGTGCACCACCCTATGGGACTCCCAATCACGGCCAGTTGTGATACAACCTGGAATCAAACCAGGGTCTGTAGTGACGCCTCTAGCACTGAGATGCAGCGACTTAGACCGCTGCGCCACTCAGGAGCCAACTTCACTCCACATACTTGTATACTCGTGGGTAATAACTGTCAATCTGACTAGCAAAACAAAATAAATTATAAGGTTAGAGAAATGTATCTACCAATATTACCAACACACTCAACACCCAAATATGTCGGTGAGTAAGCATGGAGAACCAATTCACAAAATAAATATATATATTTACCTTTATTTAACTAGGCAAGTCAGGTAAGAAGAAGTTCTTATTTACAATGACGGCCTAGGAACAGTGGGTTAACTGCCTTGTTCAGGGGCAGAACAACAGATTTTTACCTTGTCAGCTCGGGGATTAGATCTGCCTTTTGGTTACAGGCTCAATGCTCTAACCACTAGGCTACCACAGACGATTTATGCTTTTCACCACCTGGAACGGTAAGTTTAGAAACCGACTTGCTAAAGTTGATAAATGATAAATAGGAAATTCTTGAAATAGTCAGTAAAGATGTAAAGGAGTTGAAGGCGAGCCTCGAGATGAGTGACATAAAAAGCAGCGACAATGGAGAAAGAAACAAACAAACTAAAAGGTGCAGTCAATACTATTGAAACGGACGTTAAAGAACTTAAAAAATATATGTTTTGGAGAGAAGCCTTACTTTTAATACAGACAATATCTATACCAGAAAAGCTGGTAGTTACCAGTATTAAAGAGAATGAGGGTGAAGATTCAGTGTGGTGAATGATTCCCTGGTTAATGCACTACAGATCACAGACGATACTGTCGACAAACTCAAATCCGAACGTGTACATTATTTCGGACCGAGAGGACAGTGATACGAGCACCCAATCATTGCCAAATTTGCATTCTTAAGGATACATTTTTTTTTTTTTTACCTGGGCAAAAGACTCGCTGGGACGAAAATAGGCATGAATGATCAGTCCCTGAAGGAAATTGCAAAGTTCTGTACCAACTCTTCAAAGTGAATAGACTAAAAGGGAAAGCGTAGCTCTCCTAGTCGATAAACTGTACATTGATAACCAACTGTTACGAGACACCAAGACTACTCCATGGCTATTCTAAATAATACAAAGTTCCCATAGAGGAGTTGAATAATGGAACGCCCAATATTATTCATTGTAGGGATTGTAATATAAAATAATCTGGAAAACAAAATACAACAATTGATAAAGAAATAAACTACAAATACACTATTCCATTCAAGATAGGGAATAATTACAATAATTAGTATTCAACTTTCTATTTATAGTATTTATAAATAGATAAAGACAGCATTAGAAGAAAGGACAATTATTGAAATAATCTTCAAATATAAGGAACTGGAACACAAAAGTACGCAAAAGCCTGAAATTAGGTAGGAATCAACACGGTAGAGATATAAATACAGCAAACAAAGGACAAAGAAGGCACAGTATGTGCAGTTTGTGCGGGTGTATATGTGGGGTGAATGTTTTTGTGATTGGAAAAGTGTGGTGAGTGAAAAAAGAAAATGTTTGCAAATGCCAGAGCCCATGTATGATTGTGAGCAGGAGCTGTGACAGACACAGTTATAAATGTGGGATATACATTTTAAAATGAATTATAAATAAAGTATATTTATTTATTGACCTATCAGGACGGAATGGTCCCCAACCCTATTGTCACGACTTCTGCTGAAGTTGGCCCCTCTCCTTGTTCAAGAGGTGTTCGGCGGTCGACGTCACCGATCTTCGAGCCATCACTGATCCATTTTTCATTTTCCATTGGTTTTGTCTTGTCTTCCATCACACCTGGTTCCAATCCCATATATTACATGTGTATTTAACCCTCTGTTTTCCCTCATGCCCTTGTCGGTGATTGTTTGATTGTATGTTTGTGCAAGTTATGTGTTGGTGCTTGACGGGTTTTGTACCCACTTTGATTATTTTATATATTTTGTTTTTTGTTTTTTTGTTCTGTTAACTTTTATTAAACGACTCCGTTTATCTTCTTATGGCTGGGGGCAGTATTGAGTAGCTTGGATGAATAAGGTGCCCAGAGGTGCCCAGAGTAAACTGCCTGCTCCTCAGTCCCAGTTGCTAATATATGCATATTATTAGTATATTCGGATAGAAAACACTCTGAAGTTTCTAAAACTGTTTGAATGATGTCTGTGAGTATAACAGAACTCATATGACTGGCAGAAACCTGAGAAAAAATCCAACCAGGAAGTGGGAAATCTGAGGTTGGTCGATTTTCAACTCAGCCCCTTTTGAAGATACAGTGGGATATTGGTCATGTTGCTCTTCCTAAGGCTTCCACTAGATGTCAACCGTCTTTAGAAACTTGTTTGAGGCTTCTACTGTAAAGGGGGGGCTGAATGAGAGGAGATTGAGTCAGATGTCTGGCAGAGTGCCAGGAGCTGGTCATGTGCGTTCACATGAGAGGTAGCTCCCGTTCCATTTGCTTTTTCTGAAGACAAAGGAATTCTCCGTTTGGAACATTATTGAAGATTTATGTTAAAAACATCCTAAAGATTTATTCTATACTGTTTCTACGGACTGTAACGGAACTTTTTGACATTTCGTCTGCAACTAGTGAACGCGCTTTGTGAGTTTTGATTTGTTTACCAAACGCGCTAACAAAAGTAGCTATTTGGACATAAATATTTGACATTATCGAACAAAACAACAATTTATTGTGGAACTAGGATTCCTGGGAGTGCATTCTGATGAAGATCATCAAAGGTAAGGGAATATTTATGGTGTAATTTCATATTTCTGTTGACTCCAACATGGCGGAGAAATGTTGTGTATTTCTGAGCGCCGTCTCAGATTATTGCATGGTGTGCTTTTTCCGTAAAGTTTTTTTGAAATCTGACACAGCGGTTGCATTAAGAACAAGTGTATCTTTAATTCTAAGTAAAACATGTACCTTTCATCAAAGTTTATGATGAGTATTTCCCGTTATTTGATGTGGCTCTCTGCAATTTCTCCGGATATTTTGGAGGCATTTCTGAACATGGCGCCAATGTAAACTGAGATTTTTGGATATAAATATGCACATTATCAACAAAACATACATGTATTGTGTAACATGATGTCCTATGAGATTCATCTGATGAAGATCATCAAAGAATAGTGATTCATTTTATCTCTATTTCTGCTTTTTGTGACTCTATCTTTGGCTGGGAATAATGGCTGTGTGTTTTTTGGACTTGGCGGTGATCTGACATAAATATATGTTGTGTTTTCGCTGTAAAACATGTTTTAAATCGGACACGATGGGTAGATTAACAAGATGTTCATCTTTCATTTGCTGTATTGGACTTGTTAATGTGTGAAAGTACTTAAATTTCCCGCGCTGCCTTTTCAGCGGAATATTGTGGGGGGGGTTCCGCTAGCGGAACGTGTGTCCTAGAAAGGTTTTAATATGGATTATTTTGTTTTAACTTAAATCCATGTTTTATTGAGTCCACGTTAACTTCTCTGCGCTACGAATCCCGTTAGCGGGATCGCTTTCCTAAACAACCGCTAGAATTGCAGGGCGCCAAATGCAAAAATATTACTAAAAATATTTATAATCATGCAATCACAAGTGAAATATACCAAAACACAGCTTAGCTTGTTGTTAATCCACCTATCATGTCAGATTTTGAAAATATACTTTACAGCGAAAGGAATCCAAGCTTTTGTGAGTGTAGCAATCAATGCTAGAACAGTTAGCCTTATATTAGCTTGGTTAGCTTGGTCACGAAAGTCAGAAAAGCAATAAAATTAATCGCTTACCTTAGATAATCTTCAGATGTTTGCACTCACGAGTCTCCCAGTTACACAACAAATGTTCTTTTTGTTCGATAAATATTACTTTTATCACAAAAAAAACACCATTTGGGTTGCGCGTTATGTTCAGAAAACCAAAGCCTTGTTCCGTTCGACAAATTCCAAAAAGTATCCGTAATGGTCGTAGAAACATGTCAAATGTTTTTTATAATCAATCCTCAGGTTGTTTTTAACAAACATAATCGATAATATTTCAACCGGACCATAACCTATTCATTAAGAGAGAAAAGGAAAATGGAGAGCTCCTCTCGCGCGCGCAGGAACTATTCGGAGGACACCTGACTTTTGAAAAATCACGCTAATTTTTCAAAATAAAAGCCTGAAACTATGTCTAAAGCCTGGTCACAGCCTGAAGAAGCCAATGGAAAAGGAATCTGGTTGATACCCCTTTAAATGGAAGAAAGACGGTCCAGGAAACACAGATTAAAACAAAATATATATCACTTCCGGGTTAGATTTTCTCAGGTTTTCGTCTGCAGAATACGTTTTGTTATACTCACAGACAATATTTGGACAGTTTTGGAAACTTTGGAGTGTTTTCTATCCTAATCTGTAAATTATATGCATATTCTACGATCTGGGCCAGAGAAAATGTCAGTTTACCTTGGGAACATTATTTCAAGAAAGAAAAAAATTCTGACCTCTAGCTCTAAGAGGTTTTAATGTCTACATATCTCAAGTCTGAATCGGGCCCCATGTGCTCAGTGTTACTAGTTTGATGTGCTGAACCACCCTTGTCCGGAAGACTGGCTGAGTGGACTAAGGCAGGGTTTTGACAAGCAGGAGTTTACATCCACCTTCTCACATGAAAGCCCACTTCATACTGTATATGTTACCTCTGCTATACATACATACAGTAGCCGAAAACGTTTTGATTGTAACATTTATTATGACACTGTAGCCTGTAATGAGTGCCATTGTGTACCATAGGAAAAGTATTCAATTCCCAGTGTCTTCTTTAAATTGTTAATTAAAATGTTGTCTGAAAATCATCATATATAAATATTTACGCTGTTAAACCATTGGCATTTCAAAACCATTTGATTTTATGAGAGACAGTCTGCCAAAACATACTTTTTGTGTTTTGATGCTGCCTTTTACGAGCACAGAAACACCAAAAATGTTTTTCACAAGACTTTCTCAAAACATCAATTTTCAGATTGAAGAACCACTTTTGGTGTTTCAGAGTAGTTCCATTCTGTTTTGAAATACATTCAGTGTATTATAACACTTACATTGGATGTGCATTAAAACACCCTCCATACATCAAACCTCACCTTAGGTGCACTATTTTTCATGGTTTCACTTCACAATGATGGTGTTTTGAGTCTTTCTATTTTAATTAACTTCTTGAGGGCAGGGGGCAGCATTTTCACTTTCGGGAAAAATAGCATGCCAAAATTCAACTGCTTGCTACTCATCCCCAGAATATAAGATATGCATATTATTAGTAGATTTGGATAGAAAACACTCTGAAGTTTCTAAAACTGTTTGAATCATGTCTGTGAGAATAACAGAACTTATGTAGCAGGCAAAACCCTGAGGACAAACCATTCAGAATTTGTATTTTTTTGTTTTGATGTCACTGTCTTTTCAATTAATTTTTTTAGAGACACCAGATTTCAAATGGACTTGCTTGCAGTTCCTACCGCTTCCACTGGATGTCACCAGTCCTTGAAAATTGGTTGAGGTTATTCCTTTGTGTAGTGAAGAAGTAGGGCTATCGTAAATGAGGGTCACATGAAGTACATTTTTTGAGAGAGTCACGTTACGAAGTTGTGTCAGTTTGTTTTCTTTTTGTATTGAACACAGATCATCCCGTCTTCAAATTGATTGATTATTAACGTTTAAAAATACCTAACGTTGTATTACCAAAGTAGTTTGAAATGTTTTGGTAAAGTTTACATGTAACTTTTGATATATTTTGTAGTGACTTGGCGAAAGTTGGAAGCTGTGTTTTTCTGGATGAAACGGTCCAAATAAATTGACATTTTGGATATATATCGACGGAATTAATCGAACAAAAGGACCATTTGTGATGTTTATGGGACATATTGGAGTGCCAACAAAAGAATTTCGTCAAAGGTAAGGCATGATTTATATTTTATTTCTGCGTTTTGTGTCATGCTTGCAGTTTTGAATTATGCTACTCTCTTTGTTTACAATGGTGCTATCATCAGATAATAGCATCTTATACTTTCGCTGAAAAGCTTTTTTGAAATCTGACATGTTGGCTGGATTCACAACGAGTGTAGCTTTAATTTGGTATCTTTCATGTGTGATTTAATGAAAGTTTGATTTTTATATCATGTTATTTGAATATGGCGCGCTGTATTTTCCCTGGCTATTGGCCGGTGGGACGTTTGCGTCCCACCTGCCCCAGAGAAGTTTTAACAGTGAAGCTATTACGGAATCTGACCGTCTCACTAGGGTTGCCAAAACTCACTATGTTGTGCTTCCTGGTGCATTTCTCTCAATCACTCCATGAGGGATTTGAAGAACACAACACACATGGACCTCCATCTGCTCTTTACCACATTGTAGAACTGTTCCTAAGCAACGACCAGGGTTATTTGTCCCTGTTAGCTAATTCTCTGTCACTGTGATAGTAAGTGTATTTACTCTCATAACCCTGTAGTGGAGGGACCAAGACACAGTTTTTAATAACAGTCATACAACTGACAATCATATTTAGCATATTACCTTTCCAACTTTGCGTGAGGAGAGGGAGAAAAGGAATACCATTGTGTCTTCAATCCCATCCCAGTCTGATTTTGTAGCATACACAAACGTCATTAAGGAGAGGAGCAGTGAGAGGAGCAGACGGGTTTTAGAATACACAGAGAGAAAGAACTGTAGGTCACATTGTTGATGTTCGTTAGGATCAGTCATGCAGCAGCAGGGTTTGCCTTGGGAGCTGAATGCTGACGTCACAGACAGAGCACACTGCTCAGTCCTGGACAGAGAGCAGAGAGTTGTTCATAGAGCACTCACTGCCCAGCCCAGTCAATGTTCTGGTGTCTAGCACTGCATAATCTAACATTATCTTAATTGTTTTTAATAGAGCAATGTTGTGAAGAACAATGATTTTATAAGGCTTTATTCTGCAAGTCACTGTTTCACAGAGCTCATGCTCATCGTCAAAGGTAAACAGACTCCCCAGCTTTTTGAGAAGGATTTAGCATGACATACGTCAACTGACAATGTGTACGCTAAAGCAATAGTGTTAGGCTACTTTGACTTATCATTTCAAATCAAATCAAATTGTTGTTATCACATGTACCAAATACAGCAAGTGTAGGTAGACCTTACAGCGAAATAATTACTTACAAGCCCTTAACCAACAATGCAATTTTAAGATTTGAAATATAACAAATAATTAAGGAGGAGATGGCATTGAAGCGTACACCACATCAATCATTGGCTTCATCAATAAGTTCATCAATGACGTCGTCCCCACAGTGACGGTACGCACATACCCCAACCAGAAGGCATGGAATACAGGCAACATCCACACTGAGCTAAAGGGTAGAGCTGCCGCTTTTAAGGAGTGGGACTCTAACCCGGAAGCTTATAAGACATCCCACTATGTGTCACAGTTCCAAGAGTGGTGATGAAGGGGTCAAGCGCAGAGAGCAGGGTAGTTCAAAAGCAAGTGGATTTAATATTCCAAAGAGATACAGCGAGACGGCTACGCCATACATACGAGGGCGCGTCAAGAAACAGTCCAAAACAAACAGGACAAAATCTACTTGGAACAGACACCACAAGAAATAACGAACACCACAAACAGAAAAACAAGCCCGCACAAAAGTCGTCGGGCCAACTGGGTTTAAATAGCCCACAATAAACCTAAACACAAAACAGGTGCAACAAATCAGACAAAACTAAATGAAACAGAAAAGGGGATCGGTGGCAGCTAGTAGGCCGGAGACGACGACCGCCGAGCGCCGCCCGAACGGGAAGAGGCACCATCTTCGGCGGGATTCGTAACACTATGCCCTCCGATGAACCATAAAACAGTCAAAGTGTCAATACAGGACTAAGATCGAATCGTACTACACCTGCTCCGACGCTCGTCGGATGTGGCAGGGCTTAAAAACTGTTACAGACTACAAAGGGAAGGACTCTCGAGAGCTGCCCAGTGACACAAACCTACCAGATGAGCTAAACTACTTCTATGCTCGCTTCGAGGCAAGTAACGCTGAAACATGCATGAGAGCAGATTTGCCAAATGGAGGGGGAGGGAGAGCTTTGTACGGGTCTCTGTGTGTGGAGTAAAGGTTGTCTAGAGTTTTTTTCCCCTCTGGTTTCACATTTAACATGCAGGTAGAAATTAGGTAAAATGGATTTAACCTGTTTGGCGTGCAAGCCCGACGTCGGTACACTTATGACAACAGCCAGCTCAAAGTGCAGGGCGCGAAATTCAAAATATCTTTTTTTTAAATATTTAACTTTCACACATTAACAAGTCCAAGACACCAGATGAAAGGTACACATCTTGTGAATCAAGCCAACATGTCCGATTTTTTAAATGTTTTACAGGGAAGACACAATATGTAAATCTATTAGCTAACCACGTTAGCAAAAGACACCACTATTTTTACTCCATCAGTTTTTTACTCCATCAGTAGCTATCACAAATTCGACCAAATGAAGATATAAATAGCCACTAACCAAGAAACAACTTCATCAGATGACAGTCTGATAACATATTTATTGTATAGCATATGTTTTGTTAGAAAAATGTGCATATTTCAGGTATAAATCATAGTTTACATTGCAGCTACAGTCAGAAATTGCACCGAAACCAGACAGAAAAATTACAGACACCAACGCCAAATAACTAAATACTCATCATAAAACATTTATGAAAAATACATAGTGTACAGCAATTGAAAGACAGGCATCTTGTGATTCCAGACAATATTTCCGATTTATCAAGTGTTTTACAGCGAAAACACAATATAGCGTTATATTAGCTTAGCACAATAGCAAACATCACACCAGCATTGATTCAAGGCAAAAATAGCTATAACGTATAAACCACCAAAATATATTAATTTTTTCACTAACCTTCTGTCAGAATTCTTCAGATGACAGTCCTGTAACATCATATTACACAATGCATATAGAGTTTGTTCGAAAATGTGCATATTTAGCGTCACAAATCGTGCTTATACATTGAGAATAATGTCCATAACGTCAAGCAATCTGTCTGGCGCCATCTTGTAAAGGCACCTATTCTTATCGAAAACTATTCATAAACTTGACTAAAAAAATACAGGTTGGACAGCAATTGAAAGACAAATTAGTTCTTAATGCAATCGCTGAATTACATTTTTAAAATTAACCTTACTGCGCAATACAGGCTGCGATAACGCAAGGCTACACTGCAGGAAATGGCGTCTTATGCATTTGACATTTTTCAACAGAACAATGAATTATCAGCATAAATAGTTCTTACTTTTCGATGAACTCCCATCAGAATCTTGGGAAAGGTGTCCTTTGTCCAAAAGAATCGTTGCTAGGTTGGAGAACGTCGTCTTCAACGTTGCAATTAGCAGTAAACAATAGCCATGTGGGCCAGAGATACCCAACTTCCTACAACGTCACGAAAATAAATACCCGAAAATCGCAATATACTGACATAAACTGATATAATTCGGTTTAAAATAACAACATTACGATGTCTTCAACACCTATATCAAAAAAAAACAGAGCCGGATATATCTAGGAGCTAAAACGGGAGCTTCTAAAATGACATGCCAAGACCCTCCCTGCGTCAGAGCGAAGAGTGGAAAGATGGGACACTTCGGTTCCAAGCAATTTATAACCTTTGGGAACTACGTAGAAACTCCATTTCAACTCTCCCTATTCGCTGACACCCAGTGGAAGGCGTATGCAGTGCATCTCAACCAATAGAGGACAGGCAAATTAATACACAGGTCTCAGAACAGCCAGCAAAATTCTGCATTCTGACATACACATAGGAAAATTGCTCTAAGTCGAGTTCTGTTTCACCCACAGATATAATTCAAACGGTTTTAGAAACTAGAGAGTGTTTTCTATCCAATAGTAATAATAATATGCATATTGTACGAGCAAGAATTGAGTACGAGGCCTTTTTGAAATGGGCACCTTTTATCTGGCTACTCAATACTGCCCCTTGAGCCCAAACAGGTTAAGTTTCCATGCATTAAAGTCCCCGGGCACTAGGAGCGCCGCCTCCGCATGATCATTTTCTTGTTTGTTTATGGCCCTATACAGCTCGTTGAGTGCAGTCTTAGTGCCAGCATCGGTTTGTGGTGGTAAATAGACAGCTATGAAGAATATAGATGAAAACTCTCTTGGTAAATTGTGTTGTCTACAGCATATCATGAGATATTTATTTATTTATTTTTTATGTCACCTTTATTTAGCCAGGTAGGCAAGTTGAGAACAAGTTCTCATTTACAACTGCGACCTGGCCACGAATAAAGCAAAGCAGTTCAACACATACAACAACAGACTATATTTTAGTATTCTCCAGTATACTACAAAATTCTATAGTAAGTACTACACATGATCAAGGGATACTACTGTGTGTAGTGTATTCTGCAGTGTACTACACAATTATATAGGAAGTACTACACAATGGAAGGATACTAAAGTATGGTATAGTATTCTACAGTTTCTACAGTTTCTACAGATTTCTATAGAATTCTATAATAAGTATAGTAACACTTTATAACAGTCTTTATAACAGTTATATAACACATTAGAACATTTGTCATAAGCTGTCATAAGTAGTTTTAAATAGTAACAAGTTATTTCTTTAACCTTTATTTAACTTAACTTCTTAGCGCAAGGGGTCAGATTTTTTTAAATTATTAAATAACGTGCCCAACGTAAACGGACATTTTCTCTGGCCCAGATCGTAGAATATGCATATAATTTACAGATTATGATAGAAAACACTCCAAAGTTTCCAAAACTGTCAAAATATTGTCTGTGGGTATAACAATACTTATTCTGCAAGCGAAAACCTGAGAAAATGTAACCCGGAAGTGATATTTTAAAAAAGAAATCTGTGTTCCCTGGCCCGTCTAACCTCCATTTAAAGGGGTATCAACCAGATTCCTTTTCCAATGGCTTCCTCGGGCTGTGACCAGGCTTTAGACATAGTTTCAGGCTTTTATTTTGAAAAATTAGCGAGTTTTTTCAAAAGTAGTCAGGTGTCCTCTGACTATTTCCTGCACGCGAGAGAGGGGCACCCCATTTTCCTTTTGTCTCTTAATGAATAGGTTATGGTCCGGGTGAAATATTATCGATATTGTTTGTTAAAAACAACCTGAGGATTGATTATAAAAAACATTTGACATGTTTCTACGACCATTAAGGATACTTTTTGGAATTTGTCGAACGGAACACGGCTTTGATTTTCTGAACATAATGCGCAACCCAAATAGCGTTTTTTTGTGTTAAAAGTAATATTTATCGAACAAAAATAACATTTGTTGTGTAACTGGGAGTCTCGTGAGTGGAAACATCCAAAGATTATCAAAAGTAAGCGATTCATTTAATTGCTTTTCTGACTTTCGTGACCAAGCTAATATAAGGCTAGCTGTTGTAGCATTGAAAGCTACACTCACAAAAGCTTGGATTTCTTTCGCTGTAAAGTATATTTTCAAAATCTGACACGATAGGTGGATTAACAACAAGCTAAGCTGTGTTTTGGTATATTTCACTTGTGATTGCATGATTATAAATATTTTGTGTATAAAAAAACTTTATGAAATTGAGCCGGCAGCACAGTTACAGTCAGCAATGCTCTAAACAATATGAAAACAGCCTTACCACCTCTGCTAGTGTGAGTTACGGTATAACATGTAAGAAAATAGTTAGAATGGTTGTTGAAGATGACTGTTCATCCTGTTGTCTTATGCTCTAATGTCAACTGTTAATATCAACTGCTATTACACAGTCTGCATGACAACTTATGTCATATATTATTCAATGCTACATAATTATCTACATACCAGATGTTATAACAGGGCTTTATATAATTTACCAAATTCTGTCATGATTCACCTGTGAGGATCTTGGTGAATGGAATCTCTGTCACAGAAGGTTTTGCCGCTCAAAAATCTCTAACGTCCAACAGTGATCACTGGGACAATATATTTCAACATCCGAATTTGGAGAATGATGAGAGATGGAATATGGGAAATTAATGTCTATTTTGTGATCTCATTAAAAATGGTGTAAAAAAATATTGTAACTTGAAGAGCTTTCACACTGTGTATATCAGGTTTACATCCTTTACGGTGTGTAGGAAATATCGACGATGAAGAGAATAATTTGGTTAAGATAGGAATGTGATATTAGTTTTCTAACGAGTTCATCGTTTTTGATGATGTTTTGCCGCGTATCTAACCACGTCCGAGGGAGCTTAGAGAGCGTGTCAGTATGACAGAAATGCCGCTTTTTACCCAAGTGTATAAAAGATTGAGTTAACCTCTAATTCCTCCCAATCCCGGATCCGGGAGCACCCCCATCAGTAAAAAAGCTGACTAGCATAGCCTAGCATAGCGTCACAAGTAAATACTAGCATCTAAATATCATTAAATCACAAGTCCAAGACACCAGATGAAAGATACACATCTTGTGAATCCAGCCATCATTTCTGATTTTTAAAATGTTTTACAGGGAAGACACAATATGTAAATCTATTAGCTAACCACGTTAGCAAAAGACACCACTTTTTTTACTCCACCATTTTTTTACTGCATCAGTAGCTATCACAAATTCGACCAAATAAAGATATAAATAGCCACTAACCAAGAAACAACTTCATCAGATGACAGTCTGATAACATATTTATTGTATAGCATATGTTTTGTTAGAAAAATGTGCATATTTCAGGTATAAATCATAGTTTACCATTGCAGCCACCATCACAACTCTCACCAAAGCGACTAGAATAACTACAGAGAGCAACGTGAATTACCTAAATACACATCATAAAACATTTCTGAAAAATACACAGCGTACAGCAAATGAAAGACAAACATCTTGTGAATCCAGCCAATATTTCAGATTTTCTAAGTGTTTTACAGCGAAAACACAATATAGCATTATATTAGCTTACCACAATAGCCAGAAACACAACACCATTTACCAGCAGCAAAGGTTAGCGATCGTAACAAGCAAGCAAAAGATATATAATTTTTGACTAACCTTCATAAACTTCTTCAGATGACAGTCCTGTAACATCATATTACACAATGCATATAGGGGTTGTTCGAAAATGTGCATATGTAGCGGCACAAATCGTGGTTATACAATGTGAGTAGTGACCAAACTTCAAGCAATCTGTCCGGCGCCATCTTGGAGAGGCACCTAATCTAATCGATAACTATTCATAAACTTGACTAAAAAATACAGGTTGGACAGCAAATGAAAGATACATTAGTTCTTAATGCAACCGCTGTGTTAGATTTTTAAAATTAACGTTACTGCGCATACAGCGTGCGCTAAAGCGAGACCGCACCGAAATTCATGGCGGAATTATTGTTTATCATTTGTCAACATAAATACGAATTAACAGCATAAAGACTTCTTACTATTTGACGAGCTTCCATCAGAATCTTGGGCAAGGTGTCCTTTCTCCAGAACAATCGTCTTTTGGTTGAAAGATGTCCTCTTCTCCTGTAGAATTAGCAGCTAACGCTAGCTATGTGCCGGAGAGGTGTCTAACTCGTGATAGCGCGTCACAAAGAAATTCCAGAAAATCGCAATAAACTGATATAAACTGCTATAAGTCGGTATAAATTAACTACCTTATGAAGTTTTTAAGACAAAAATCTAATTAAATCAGAGCCGGAGATATAGAACTGCTAAAACGAAAGCTTTTCAGGACGCCATTGTGATGTCCCTCCTGCGCCAGGCGCCCCGTTGAAAAGGTCGGACCTTCCGTTCCACGGGCTTTTATAGTGCCCCAGATGGTGCAATCCACTCCATTCAAATTCTCACCGCTTACTGACATCTAGAGGAAGGCGTATGCAGTGCATGTAGCCCCATAGCTTACATGGGAATTTATAAACTGACCCTAGAACAGAGACCTCGATTTCAGAAATCTCACTCCTTGACAGGAAGTGTGCTGCAGAATGAGTTCTGTTTAACTCAGAGAAATAATTCAAACGGTTTTAGAAACTAGAGAGTGTTTTCTATCCAATAGTAATAATAATATGCATATTGTACGAGCAAGAATTGAGTACGAGGCAGTTTAATTTGGGAACGAATTTTTACAAAGTCGAAATGGCACCCCCCTATTGACAAGAAGTTTTAAGACAGAACATAACAGACTAGAAGGACCACAAGCTGCAGCTAGGTCTCATTTTCCCAAATATATCCAAGTGTTGTCTCTCTTTCTCGCTTTCTCTCTCTCTCTTTAAATCTCCATCTTTCGTAAGAAGTGTCATATTGTGTTAGTCTGCTAGGGACCTGTTTTCATCGTGTTAAGTTTCTAATCAATAACCTATACCGTGTGTGTGTGTATCCTGTGTTATCATTTAGTTTGTTAGTAAATATATAATAAAATATATTTGTGTGGTACGGAATGATAAGACTCAGGTTTGTGCAGATTCAAGAAGTCTGCGACATTCAGAATGAGACTGATATGAGGTAATGATTAATAAGTGACTGTTATCGATATATAACCTATATATATTCTTGAGTTTAATTCGGGAGTTGGTAACTCATTAATCAACTTCTTCCGTAGTGCCCCAAATTCCTAATGAGTTAATTGTTACATGATTAATTTAATCTGGTAAAAATTAAACATAGTAGGTAATTATTCAATAAATAACAGTTTAACACATGAATGAAAGTCTTGTCATGACACTCTACATCACATTATTACATTGAATGGTAACCATGTCATATGCCATTATAGAGTGTGCACAGACAACTTAAAGAGTGCGTTCGTAAATTCAGCGCAGAGTCTGATTATTTTATGACTGCGCAACACCTGTTTGAATATAACTGGTGTCAGTAAACGTCAGCAAAATAACGTAATAAAATTGATCCGGCAGCACAGATACAGTCAACAACGCTCTAGACAACAGGAAAACAGCCTTACCACCTCTGCTAGTGTGAGTAAAATGGTCAGAGTTAGGTGTTCTCTTATTTGTGTCTGGAAGTAGCTCCCAAGCTAGCCAACTTTAACCTTGACTGCCATTGTGAGGTCAGAACGTTTGGATCAACCATACTCCTCCGCCAGTGTCCAGTGTGTGCTCTGAACGTTCAGAGAGTGAAACGCTCTGAATTTACAAACAAACTACCCAGAGGGCACTCCAGAGTGAATTTACGAACACACTCAAAGTGAGGTGTTATAAAACAGTTATGAAATTTGAGAGTATCACAAAACCATTCAGGATATCCAGGATATACTTCTTCCGGCGCCGACAGAGATGGCCGCCTCGCTTCGCGTTCCTAGGACACTATGCAGTTTTTGTTTTTTTATATGTTATTTCTCACATTGTTACCCCAGGAAATATTAGGTTTTATTACATACAGTCGGGAGGAACTATTGGACATAGGAGCAACGTCAACTCACCAACATTACGACCAGGAATACGACTTTCCTGAAGCGGATCCTCTGTTTGGTCCACCACCCAGGACAATGGATTGGATCCCAGCCGGCGACCCAAAACAACAGCACCACATAAGGGGTAGACGGAGTGGTCTTCTGGTCAGGCTCCGTAGACGGGCACCACTCCCGAGCATTCTACCGCCAATGTTGACAACAAGGTAGACGAAATCCGAGCAAGGGTTGCCTTCCAGAGAGACATCAGAGATTTAACGTTCTTTGTTTAATGGAAACATGGTTCACTCGGGATACGTCATCAGAGTCGGTACAGCCACCTGGCACGCATCACGCTGACAGAAACAAACATCTCTCTGGTAAGAAGAAGGGAGGGGGTGAATGCCTTATTATTAACAAGACGTGGTGCGATCATAACAACATACAGGAACTCATGTCCTTTTGTTCACCTGACCTAGAATTCCTTACAATCAAATGCCGACCGCATTATCTACCAAGAGAATTCTCTTCGATCATAATCACAGTCGTGTATATCCCGCCCCAATCAGACACATCGACGGCCCTGAAAGAACTTCAATTGACTCTATGTAAACTGGAAACCACATATCCTGAGGCTGCACTTATTGTAGCTGGGGATTTTAGCAAGGCTAATCTGAAAACAAGGCTCCCTAAATTTTATCAGCATATCGCATGTGCAACCCGGGCTGGCAAAACCCTGGATCATTGTTTTTCTAACTTCCGTGATGCATATAAAGTCCTCCCCCGCCCTCTTTTCGGAAAATCTGACCACGACTCCAATTTGTTACTCCCAGCCTATAGACAGAAACTAAAACAGGAAGCGCCCGTGCTCAGGTCTGTTCAACGCTGGTCCGAACAATCGGATTCCACGCTTCAGGATTGCTTCGATCACGTGGGCTGGGATGTGTGCCGCATAGCGTCGGACAATGACATTGATGAATACGCTGATTCGTTGAGCGAGTTTATTAGAAAGTGCATCGGTGATGTTGTACCCACAGCGTCTATTAAAACATTCCCCAACCAGAAACAGTGGATTAATGGCAGCATTCGCGCAAAACTGAAAGCGCAAACCACTGCTTTTAATCAGGGCAAGGTGACCGGAAACATGACCGAATACAAACAGTGTAGCTATTCCCTCCGCAAGGCAATCAAACAAGCTACGCGTCAGTATAGAGACAAAGTAGAGTCGCAATTCAAAGGCTCAGACACGAGAGGTATGTGGCAGGGTCTACAGTCAATCACGGACTACAAAAGGAAAACCAGCCCCGTCGCGGACCACGATGTCTTGCTCCCAGACAAACTAAACAACTATTTTGCTCGCTTTGATGACAACACAGTGCCACTGACACGGCCCTCTACCAAAACCTGCGGGCTCTCCTTCACTGCAGCAAATGTGAGTAAAACATTTAAACGTGTCAACCCTCGCAAGGCTGCCGGCCCAGACGGCATCCCCAGCCGTGTCCTCAGAGCATGAGCAGACCAGCTGGCTGGTGTGTTTACGGACATATTCAATCACTCCTTATCCCAGTCTGCTGTTCCCACATGCTTCAAGAGGGCCACCATTGTTCCTGTTCCCAAGAAAGCGAAGGTAACTGAGCTAAATGACTATAGGGTAGCACTCACTTCTGTCATCATGTAGTGCTTTGAGAGACTAGTCAAGGACCATATCACCTCCACCCTACCTGACACCTTAGACCCACTCCAATCTGCTTACCGCACCAATAGGTCCACAGACGACACAATCGCAATCACATTGCACACTGCCCTAACCCATCTGGACAAGAGGAATACCTATGTAAGAATGCTGTTCATCAACTACAGCTCAGCATTTAACACCATAGTAACCTCCAAACTCGTCATTAAGCTCGAGACCCTGGGTCTTGACCCCGCCCTGTGCAACTGGGTTCTGGACTTTCTGACGGGCCTCCCCCTAGTGGTGAAGGTAGAAAACAAAATCTCCACCCTGCTGATACTCAACACTGGGGCCCCACAAGTATGCATTCTCAGCCGTCTCCTGTACTCCCTTTTCACCCATGACTGCGTGGCCATGCACGCCTCCAACTCAATCCTCAAGTTTGCAGACGACACCACAGTGGTAGGCTTGATTACCAACTATGACGAGACAGCCTTCAGGGAGGAGGTGAGGGCCCTCGGAGTGTGGTGTCAGGAAAATAACCTCACACTCAATGTCAAAAAAACAAAGGAGATGATCATGGACTTCAGGAAACAGCAGAGGGAGCAGCCCCCTATCCACATCGACGGGACAGTAGTGGAGAAGGTGGAAAGTTTTAAGTTCCTCGGTGTACATATCACGGACAAACTGAAATGGCCCACCCACACAGACAGCGTGGTGAAGAAGGCGCAGCAGCGCCTCTTCAACCTCAGGAGGCTGAAGAAATTCAGCTTGTCACCAAAAACACTCACAAACTTTTACAGATGCACAATCGAGAGCATCCTGTCGGGCTGTATCACCGCCTGGTACGGAAACAATATGACAACAGCCAGCTCAAGTGCAGGGCGCGAAATTCAAAATATATTTTTTTTTAATATTTAACTTTCACACATTAACAAGTCCAATACAGCATATGAAAGGTACACATCTTGTGAATCCAGCCAACATGTCCGATTTTTAAAATGTTTTACAGCGAAAACACCACATATATTTATGTTAGCTCACCACCAAATACAAAAAAGGACAGACATTTTTCACAGCACAGGTAGCATGCACAAAGCCAACCTAACTAACCAAGAACCAACCAAACTAACCAAGAAACAACTTCATCAGATGACAGTCTTATAACATGTTATACAATAAATCTGTTTTGTTCGAAAAATGTGCATATTTGAGGTATAAATCAGTTTTACATTGCAGCTACCATCACAGCTACCGTCAGAAATAGCACCGAAGCAGCCAGAGTAATTACAGACACCAACGTCAAATACCTAAATACTCATCATAAAACATTTCTGAAAAATCGATGGTGTACAGCAAATGAAAGACAAACATCTTGTGAATCCAGCCAATATTTCCGATTTTTTAAGTGTTTTACAGCAAAAACACAATATAGCATTATATTAGCTTACTACAATAGCCTACCACACTACCGCATTCATTCATCAAGGCACGTTAGCAATAGCAATAGGCACGTTAGCGATAGCGAATAAACCAGCAAAAGATATTAATTTTCACTAACCTTCATAAACCTTCATCAGATGACAGTCTTATAACATGTTATTCAATAAATCTATGTTTTGTTCGAAAAATTTGCATATTTCAGGTATAAATCATAGTTTACATTGCAGCTACAATCAGAAATTGCACCGAAAGCAGACAGAATAATTACAGACACCAACGCCAAATACCTAAATACTCATCATAAAACATTTCTGAAAAATACATAGTGTACAGCAAATGAAGCAAATCATTCCAAACATAGCTATTTTAAAGGCTTTATGAATGCATGAATAATGGACACCTATAGTAAAGTGCTACCATAAGTACTATAGTACTCTATAGTAAACTGTTTGAGTCACAATAGGATTTGTTCTGCTCCGCCCACAACCGTAAGGCTCTCCAGAGGGTAGTGAGGTCTGCACAATTCATCACCGGGGGCAAACTACCTGCTCTTCAGGACTACACCACCCGATGTCACAGGAAGGCCAAAAAGATCATCAAGGACAACAACCACCCGAGCCACTGCCTGTTCACCCCGTTATCATCCAGAAGGCGAGGTCAGTACAGTTGCCATCACTAACATTGAGTGGCTGCTGCCAACATACTGACTCATTTACATTTACATTTAACTCATCTTTAGCCACTTTAATAATGAAAAATGTATGTAATAAATGTATCACTAGCCACTTTATACAATGCCACTTTATATAATGTTTACATACCCTACATTTCTCATCTCATATGTATACATTGTACTCTATACCATCTACTGCATCTATGCCGTTCGGCCATCGCTAATTCATATATTTCTATGTACATATTCTTATTCATTCCTTTACACTTGTGTGTATAAGGTAGTTGTTGTGAAATTGTTAGATTCGATTACTTGTTAGATATTACTGCATAGTCGGAACTAGAAGCACAAGCATTTCGCTACACTCACATTAACATCTGCTAACCATGTGTATGTGACAAATAAAATGTCATTTAATTTGATTTGATAGCCTGCACATCTTCCTTTTTTGCACAGCTTTCACAAATCCTGTTGTGGTTTTGTTGAATACTTATATTTGCTTCCATTTAGTTTGAAAATTGTTGTTTTTTAGCAAGTTGTTGTTATTATAATAATCTACATGTTTAATCTCTGGATTTATATACAATTTTTACAACTCAGCAGTTTGTTGTCTTGTTGTCTAACAAATCCTAAATATATCTGTGCTCCAACTTGCCCATGGTTCATGGAGATCCTGGATGGCTTACTGATACCCCTTTACATCCTGTGGTATTAAGCACATTCATAACTGTATTGTAACACCTCAAATGAATGTCACTTAATTGAAGGTGTCTGTGCACACTCTATAATGGCATATGACACGGTTATGACGCCCATCATTCCATTCAATGTAATAATGTAACACAGAGTTTGGTAAATTATATAACACCATGTTATAACATCTGTTATGTAGACACTTATGTAGCATGTAATAACATGACATAAGTTGTCATGCAGAGTTTGTAATAGTAGTTGTTACTAACAGTTGACATAAGAGCATATCAAATATCTTATGCCGTTACTCATAACTATTTAAAACGACTTATGACAGCTTATGACAAATGTTTGAATGTGTCGCATAGCTATTTTAAAGGCTTTATGAATGCATGAATAATGGACACCTATAGTAAAGTGCTACCATAAGTACTATAGTACTCTATAGTAAACTGTTTGAGTCACAATAGGATTTGTTCTGCTTGGGAACAGTCTTCATGAAAGAAGAACAGAAATAAACATAATTATGCATGCTTTCCAACACACTATACTGTATATTCTTCCTACAGAAAAAAATGTGTTAATTAAAACCGAATGGAAACCAAACATACAGTATATGGAAACATTTACATGCAATTATATACAAATAATTGCATACACGTTTGCCCTCCCACTGTCTTATAGTGCCTTTAACCCAGGCAGTCATTTTGTGACATCACCCACTTGGAATGCGCTAATAAAGATCAGAGATACTAGCAAGAGCAGTGTGCAGGTTTCTTATTTTTTCAACAACAAAAAAATCTCATGTGACATTCGTCAGAGCAATTTCCCATGCATCATTCCATAACATTTTCAGTTGAAAATAAATCCCTTTTCATAGTGTGTAGATATCTTTCATCTTATTCCAGACCTTTTGGCATGGGGATGAGCTCTGAGAGAAATATCCTGCTCAGTGTCATCTTGGCAGGATGTCTCCGCATCGGTATCCTTTCCCTGGGCTTGGGGCAATATAGCTCTGAGAGCCAATCTTACAGCTGGCTGACTCCAGGCCAGGCCAGACACCTACCGGCCTCATGAAGTAATGGATATAAGAAGGTACCAGAGCACATGCACTGTTCACACAGCACACACATGGTTCAAATATACAGAAACTGAGCAGATGAGCACACAAAGGCATGCACATGTACACACGCATGCACATGCACACACACACACAAACACGCACGCACACACACACGCATACAGTAAGGGGGCAAAACAATAAGGGCTTAATAAGGGACACAACACAAATAACATCTTGTCATAAATTGGTAATCCCCTCTGTGCAGTGCATCCCTGTCTGTCCCATTAGCCCGCCATCGTACAGTTAACTCACAGAGGGCTCGAAATGAGCAATTCATTTTTCCTGACAGATACACAGGAAACCTCCAGTCACAGTTAATCTCAGAAAGCATTCTCACAACTTCATTGTGTCATTATCATTCCCCTTTCTCACAAGAGACCTGGCCATTACCACTGACCCCTGTGGAGAACAATTTATTTCAGGCAACAGATACTGTCTAATTGTGTTTGTCAAGGGAGGATAGAAAGGCAGATATCCAAGATTATTTTGACTATTTTCCAATTCATTTTAGGAGGACTGGGGAGATAAGTTCCTCAGCAGTGAATGAATTGTTATGACATGCTTAACCTTCATCCTTGTTATATAGGTCAAAGCAAGGTTTTAATCAGTAATTAATATGTTTTATTTGAAATGGGACTTGCTTCAGTAGTAAAGGCAGTCATTAGTTACTGTTACTTTTTACAGCCAGCTATTTTCAAAAGGTTATACAAAAATTCCACAAAATTATTAACTGAGTCTTAGTCCTCAGGCGTATCTAGATTCTTCCAACCTTTTGGGGTGGCTCCTCGTTGGTGAATTCAACAGTATTTCAGTGCGCTATCCTCTCTTGGCTGCCAGCCCTTTCCCTGACAATGTAGCTGACATACACAGCCAATCAAGGGATCATGCCACCAGGCGCTTGCGCCGAATGTTAATTGACAACTCCACTCTCTCCGGATGTTTACAAAAATAAAGATATAATTCATTTTTGGTATTTTCCTCTTTTCTATGCATATAGCTGTTCTATTCTAATCGTAAAATAATATGTTCTATTGAAACAAGTTCTTTCCAACCAGAGATTGGATCGACAGTGCTGATTCTTCCTAGGATTGGCATACAATACAATTAACATACAATACAGTAGCTGCTGTTCTTTCTGCTGTGGTGCCAGTCTGCCAGGCAGGCAGGTGCCAGGTTTGTTCTGTGCAGCAGCAGTTGAAATCCCTTTATAACACTGCTGTACAGTCGCGGCCAAAGGTTTTGAGAATGGCACAAATATACATTTTCACAAAGTTTGCTGTCTCAGTGTCTTTAGATATTTTTGTCAGAATTTACTAAGGAATACTGAAGTATAATTACAAGCATTTCATAAGTGTCAAAGGCTTTTTTTGACAATTGCATGACGTTGATGCAAAGAGTCAATATTTGCAGTGTTGACCCTTCTTTTCAAGACCTCTGCAATCCGCCCCGGCATGCTGTCAATTAACTTCTGGGCCACATCCTGACTGATGGCTGCCCATTCTTGCATAATTAGTGCTTGGAGTGTGTCAGAATATGTGGGTTTTTGTTTATCCACCCACCTCTTGAGGATTGACCACAAGTTCTCAATGGGATTAAGGTCTGGGGAGTTTCCTGGCCATGGACCCAAAATATTGATGTTTCGTTCCCCGAGCCACTTAGTTATCACGTTTGCCTTATGGCTCCATCATGCTAGAAAAGGCATTGTTCGTCACCAAACTGTTCCTGGATGATTGGGAGAAGTTGCTCTCGGAGGATGTGTTGGTACCATTCTTTATTCATGGCTGTGTTCTTAGGCAAAATTGTGAGTGATCTCACTCCTTTGGCTGAGAAGCAACCCCACACATGAATTGTCTCAGGATGCTTTACTGTTGGCATGACACAGGACTGATGGTAGCGCTCACCTTGTCTTCTCCAGACAAGCTTTTTTCCGGATGCCCCAAACAATCGGAAAGGGAATTCATCAGAGAAAATTACTTTACCTCAGTCGTCAGCAGTCCAATCAAAGTTAATTTTGCAGAATATCCGTCTGTCCCTGATGTTTTTCCTGGAGAGAAGTGGCTTCTTTGCTGCCCTTCTTGACACCAGGCCATCCTCCAAAAGTCTTCACCTCACTGTGCGTGCAAATGCACTCACACCTGCCTGCTGCCATTCCTGAGCAAGCTCTGTACTGGTGGTGCCCCGATCCCACAGCTGAATCAACTTTAGGAGACAGTCCTGGTGCTTTCTTGGGCGCCCTGAAGACTTCTTCACAACAATTGCAGTTCTTGAAGATCAGATAAATGGTTGATTTAGGTGCAATCTTACTGGCAGCAATATCCTTGCCTGTGAAGGTATTTTTGTGCCAAGCAATGATGACAGCATGTGTTTCCTTGCAGGTAACCATGATTGACAGAGGAAGAACAATGATTCCAAGCACCACCCTCCTTTTGAAGCTTCCAGGCTGTTATTCAAACTCAATCAGCATGACAAAGTGATCTCCAGCCTCCATCCTCATAAACACTCACACCTGTGTTAACGAGAGAATCACTGACATGATGTCAGCTGGTCATTTTTGTGGCAGGGCTGAAATGCAGTGGAAATGTTTTTTGGGGAATCAGTTCATTTGCATGGCAAAGAGGGACTTTGCAATTAATTTAAATTCATCTGATCACTCTTCATAACATTCTGGAGTATATTCAAATTGCCATCACACAAACTGAGGCAGCAGACTTTGTGGAAATGAATATTTGTGTCATTCTCAAAACTTTTTGGCCATGACTGTACTCCATGAGCAAGCTAGCCCACAGTCCCAGGTTTTCAGCGATGACAGACTCTGGTGTCTGGTTTCCAGGCCCACAGTCACATTGAACTATGACATCCTCTTAATGACAAGTGACATGGAGTAGAGTGGCCGGACACAGATAAGGGTTAGGACTAAAATAGGCTTTGCAGGTGTTTCCTGGCTGATCCTGAGTTTGTGTTTGCATTATTTTTCCCTCACCTCACTGTCTGGCAAATATTTGTATGATGTGGCCTTTAAAGCATTTAGTAAAACAATTGACTCTTTGGGGAAAAAATACAGTTTTGTTCCATTTTGTTCCACAAAAAAAGTGGCTACATATTGTTTTCTACTGTAGCTAGATTTCTAGGATTTAGTTTAGTTTATTAGGATCCCCTTTAGCTACTGCACATGCAGCAGCTACTCTTCCTGGGGTCCACATAAAACATACAAATACATGACAAAATACAGAACATTAATAGACAAGAACAACTCAGGATATTACATTAAATTCAAAATAAACAATTAAATAAGAGTTACAGATAGGAAAGACACCAAAATACATAAAATGCTATTTACACACTAATCATATGTAGAGTTGAAGTCGGAAGTTTACATACACTTAGGTTGGAGTCATTTAACCAGATTTTTCAACCACTCTTCAAATTTCTTGTTAACAAACTATAGTTTTGGCAAGTCAGTTAGGACATCTACTTTGTGCATGACACAAGTAATATTCCAACAATTATTTACAGACAGATTATTTCACTTAAAATTCACAATCACAATTTCAGTGGGTCAGAAGTTTACATAAACTAAGTTGACTGTGCCTTTAAACAGCTTGGAAAATTCCCCAAAATGATGTCATGGCTTTAGAAGCTTCTGGTAGACTAATTGGCATCATTTGAGTCAATTGGAGGTGTACCTGTGGATGTACACTGCTCAAAAAAATAAAGGGAACACTTAAACAACACAATGTAACTCCAAGTCAATCACACTTCTGTGAAATCAAACTGTCCACTTAGGAAGCAACACTGATTGACAATAAATTTCACATGCTGTTGTGCAAATGGAATAGACAAAAGGTGGAAATTATAGGCAATTAGCAAGACACCCCCAATAAAGGAGTGATTCTGCAGGTGGTGACCACAGACCACTTCTCAGTTCCTATGCTTCCTGGCTGATGTTTTGGTCACTTTTGAATGCTGGCGGTGCTCTCACTCTAGTGGTAGCATGAGACGGAGTCTACAACCCACACAAGTGGCTCAGGTAGTGCAGCTCATCCAGGATGGCACATCAATGCGAGCTGTGGCAAGAAGGTTTGCTGTGTCTGTCAGCGTAGTGTCCAGAGCATGGAGGCGCTACCAGGAGACAGGCCAGTACATCAGGAGACGTGGAGGAGGCCGTAGGAGGGCAACAACCCAGCAGCAGGACCGCTACCTCCGCCTTTGTGCAAGGAGGAGCACTACCAGAGCCCTGCAAAATGACCTCCAGCAGGCCACAAATGTGCATGTGTCAGCATATGGTCTCACAAGGGCTCTGAGGATCTCATCTCGGTACCTAATGGCAGTCAGGCTACCTCTGGCGAGCACATGGAGGGCTGTGCGGCCCCACAAAGAAATGCCACCCCACACCATGACTGACCCACCACCAAACCGGTCATGCTGGAGGATGGTGCAGGCAGCAGAACGTTCTCCACGGCATCTCCAGACTCTGTCACGTCTGTCACATGTGCTCATGTGCTCAGTGTGAACCTGCTGTCATCTGTGAAGAGCACAGGGCGCCAAAGGCGAATTTGCCAATATTGGTGTTCTCTGGCAAATGCCAAACGTCCTGCACGGTGTTGGGCTGTAAGCACAACCCCCACCTGTGGACGTCGGGCCCTCATACCACCCTCATGGAGTCTGTTTCTGACCGTTTGAGCAGACACATGCACATTTGTGGCTTGCTTGAGGTCATTTTGCAGGGCTCTGGTAGTGCTCCTCCTTGCACAAAGGCGGAGGTAGCGGTCCTGCTGCTGGGTTGTTGCCCTCCTACGGCCTCCTCCACGTCTCCTGATGTACTGGCCTGTCTCCTGGTAGCGCCTCCATGCTCTGGACACTACGCTGACAGACACAGCAAACCTTCTTGCCACAGCTCGCATTGATGTGCCATCCTGGATGAGCTGCACTACCTGAGCCACTTGTGTGGGTTGTAGACTCCGTCTCATGCTACCACTAGAGTGAGAGCACCGCCAGCATTCAAAAGTGACCAAAACATCAGCCAGGAAGCATAGGAACTGAGAAGTGGTCTGTGGTCACCACCTGCAGAATTACTCCTTTATTGGGGGTGTCTTGCTAATTGCCTATAATTTCCACCTTTTGTCTATTCCATTTGCACAACAGCATGTGAAATTTATTGTCAATCAGTGTTGCTTCCTAAGTGGACAGTTTGATTTCACAGAAGTGTGATTGACTTGGAGTTACATTGTGTTGTTTAAGTGTTCCCTTTATTTTTTTGAGCAGTGTATTGCAAGGCCTACCTTCAAACTCAGTGCCTCTTTGCTTGACATCATGGGAAAATCAAAAGAAATCAGCCAAGACCTCAGATAAAAAATGTAGACCTCCACATGTCTGGTTCATCCTTGGGAACAATTTCCAAACGCCTGAAGGTACCACGTTCATCTGTACAAACAATAGTACGCAAGTATAAAAACAATGGGACCACGCAGCCATCATACCGCTCAGGAATGAGACGTGTTCTGTCTCCTAGAGATGAACGTACTTTGGTGCGAAACGTGCAAATCAATCCCAGAACAATAGCAAAAGACGTTGTGAAGATGCTGGAGGAAACAGGTACAAAAGTATCTATATCCACAGTAAAACGAGTCCTATATCGACATTACCTGAAATGCAGCTCAGCAAGGAAGAAGCCACTGCTCCAAAACCGCCATAAAAAAGCCAGACTACGGTTTGCAAATGCACATGGGGACAAAGATCGTACTTTTTGGAGAAATGTCTTCTGGTCTGATGAAACAAAAATAGAACTGTCTGGCCATAATGGCCATCGTTATGTTTGGAGGAAAAAGGGGGAGGCTTGCAAGCCGAAGAACACCATCCCAACCGTGAAGCACAGGGGTGGCAGCATCATGTTGTGGGTGTGCTTTGCTGCAGGAAGGACAGGTGCACTTAACAAAATAGATGGCATCATGAGGCATGAAAATTATGTGGATATATTGAAGCAACATCTCAACACATCAGTCAGGAAGTTAAAGCTTGGTCGCAAATGGGTCTTCCAAATGGACAATGACCCCAAGCATACTTCCAAAGTTGTGGAAAAATGGATTAAGGACAACAAAGTCAAGGTATTGAAGTAGCCATCACAAAGCCCTGACCTCAATCATATAGAACATTTGTTGGCAGAACTGAAAAAGCGTGTGCGAGCAAGGAGGCCTACAAACCTGATTCAGTTACACCAGCTCTCTCAGGAGGAATGGGCCACATTTCACCCAGCTTATTGTGGGAAGCTTGTGGAAGGCTACCCGAAATCTTTGACCCAAGTTAAATAATTTAAAGGAAATGCTACCAAATACTAATTGAGTGTATGTAAACTTCTGACCCACTGGGAATGTGATTTAAGAAGTAAGCTGAAATAAATAATTCTCTCTACTATTATTCTGACATTTCACATATAAAGTGGTGATCCTAACTGACCTAAGACATGGAATTTTTATTAGGATTAACTGTCAGGAATTGTGAAACTGAGTTTAAATGTATTTGGCTTGTATGTAAACTCCCAACTTCAACTGTACATATTCATATTCTTATATACAGAGGAGTGGCTCTGGTGAACATTATGTTTTATATCTGTTTTTTAAAGCTAAACTAGATTTTTGCCTGAGTAACTTCTGGTGGCAGAGCTTTCCATGATGACATGGCTCTATACATAACTGAGTGACACATTAAATCTGTTTTTGGTTTGGGTACCCTGAAGAAACCCATAGTGGCGTGTCTGGTGGGGTATGTACGGTATGTCTGTTTGAAGTGTATGTACTGTAAATAGATTGTACAAGTTGTTAGGCATTTTCAACACACAAACTTTTCTTAAAAAGACTAGGATAGATGTAGTCAGATTCTCCTCAACCCTTCAACATGAAATACTGTCATGCATGTTGTTGATGTTAGTTCTGTGTGTGCTGTTAAGGGCAAGGCTTGCTGCTTTGTTTTGAACCCTCTGCAGCTTTGCTAGGTCTTTCTTTGCTGCACCTGACCATATCACTGGACAGTAATAAAGATGGGACAAGATCAAAGCCTTTTTTTTCATTTAACTAGGCAAGTCAGTTAAGCGCAAATTATTATTTACAAGGACAGCCTGCAACAGATTTGTAACTCGTCAGCTCGGGGATTTGATCCAGCAACCTTTCGGATCACTGGCCCAATGTTCTAACCACTAGGATACTTGTCGCCCCTCATTCTGTTGTATAAGTAACTCTCCAAACATGTGATAGCAGGTGATGTAAAGCCATAACAAGTGAGTTTTTTCAATAAATGATGATCAATAGCACCAAAGGCGGCACTGAAATCTAACAATACAGCTCCAACTAAAATCTTATTATCGATTTATTTTAGCAGATCATCAGTCATCTGAGTCAGTGCAGTACAAGTTGAGAACCCTTCCCTACATGCATTTAGTAATTGTCATTCCTGTATTGTTTTGAACTACTTATTTTCACCATATGGGTACACTCTTAGAAGAAAAGGTACTATTTAGAACCTAAAATGTTCTTTGGCTGTCCCCACAGGTTAAACCCTTAGGTAGAACCTTTTTGGGTTCCATGTAGAATCCTTTCCACGCAGGGTTGTACACTTTAGTCATTTAGTAGACACTCTTATCCAGAGCACCTTACAGGATCAATTAGGGTGAAGTGCCTTGTCAAGAGCACATTGACAGATTTTCCACCTAGTCAAGTCATGGGTTTGAACCAGCAACCTTTTGGTTACTAGCCCAATGTTCTTAACCGCTAGGCTACCTGCCACCCCACATAGAACACAAAAGGATTCTACCTTGAACCCAAAAAGGTTTTCAGATTTTTCTAAGAGAGTGTGGACTACCGCTACGCTATTGTTAATGTGAATTCATGTGAATTGATTGGTATTCAGTCAGTAGTGAACCTCTGTAGCTATATCTAAGACAATGCATTTAAAAAGAGACATTACATTGTAAGGGACTGTCATTTATGCAAAGTATAAGTGACACCAATTGTCTCAATATATTATCCATTGCACAGATATCATACATTTTAAATTACTTATGGCTTATCTTGAATTTAACAGAATGAAAAAGGAACATAATGAGCTCTGTGAAAACAGTCGGTGACAGCAATTAATCTTTTCAATTAATTATGAATAACAAGTTGTCATAAAGGTGTTACTGACTTTACATGTAAAGGCCATAGATAACGAGACACAAAATACAGCAATATCTCCTTCACGACCATAGACCATATGTTCGCTGTTCCTGACAATAGAATAACCCACAAAAGTGTTTGCTCATTGGATCAACAGTAGTTAAATGTGGAAAAAATAACACTTCATCTTCCATGACTTTACAAGTGCATATACAATGTGTAATACACTAGGACCTTGTAACCATAACCCATGCAGCATCCTTGAATGCACTTCTGTGCTCTTAGAAGTCAAATGCAGCAGACTATAGATTTTTGATTCGCTTGAATGATAAGTACCAAAATGGGAAACATGTTGCACTTAACCTGATCCTGACAGGACGTGGCGTCTCCTCGTCTAATCTACTCTGCTGTAACCAAATAACAAAATGATCCTTGAAAGGTATCACTGTTCTCGTCACCGCTGAACTCAAAACTCAGCATACATTGGTGTGTGTGTGCCTGTGCATAAGATTTTTCTCTCTGTGGCTTGTAATGCTTCAGCGAGCTATGTACTCCATAGTCACGCTGGATGCTATCTACAGGCGAGGGGAGAGGCAGTGAGAACTAAGTAATGTGAGGCCAGACACACTTTCACAGCTGCACCACAGTTGAAAAGTAGGCCATTCTGACTCACGTAGACTGAGGGGATGTATTCACACGTGCACTCAGCTTACGGACCAGGTTCTTGCTTCAGCGACAACCTGTTTACTTATGAATTATCATGTCAAATCCGGTTAATGTTGAGTAAATTACCCTTACAAAAAAAGCACGTCAAATTTGCAGTATCAAATGTGAGCTGCAGTTGCACGTCAAATTTGTGGTTTCACATGTGAAAAACTTTCTCATGTGAAAATCTCACCTTTACATGTGGAATTGCAAATTCACATGTGGTGGTGAAATAGTGTCATTCTCCTCACATGTGAAAAGGTGGTGTTAACATGTTGCAGTAGCAATGTTTCCACGTATGGAATTGCAAATTCTGTAATGCCATTCTGTAAAAAGTGAACTTAGCCTAACTTAGTATAACACTTAAAGATAATTATTTATTATTTATGAACCAACCATTTAGAGTGTTAATGCTGCATGCCTCTATTCTTCATATGTTGGTCAGTAACCGTTGGAAGAAGCCCAGTGAATAGAACTAGCGCTCCGTGTGTCCTTATTTATCCTATTTAACATGTTAAAATTAGCGCTATCAGAGTTAACCTTTAGTAATTTTAGTGCACATTTTTTAAATGACATTTTCACACTGAAAAAATCCAACATAAATTACAGCTCAATATGAGTAAATTATGATTTAGTGAAAAATTGTGATTAATCACAGCAAATCATTAAACTCGATTACATTTCTGAGTCGTTTGATAGCCCTTTGATATTAAAGTGTGAAAATGTGCACATAAAATGTAGCGGGCATTAGTCGGTCATGGTTGCTCATATTCCTGCGACTTCAAAGTTGGTGTTGGCCTTGGTCAAATGGTCAAGATGTTGTCTTACCCTGTGGAAAACCTGGGTTCTAATCCTGCCAGTTAATAATGAAACTTATAATATCACATGTGAGATGTTGGGAAACCATATGTCTGAGTCGTGAAAAATATGCATGTGAAATGTTACGTGTATCCGAAACCATAAGTCTTGCTCATTAAATAGATTTTTTTACATTAGGAATTTTTCACATATGATTTGTTGAAACGCGTTCACGCGTACAGTATGTCCGAAAACCACGTTTTTTCAAGTGTTCTTTACACATGATTTTTCATGTTTTTTTGGTAAGGGTGTGCACACCATAGATAAGGATTATGTGTATGTGTGTGTCCATGTGCGTGTGTCGATATCCTATCATGTGCATTTAGCACAGTCTGTGTGCCATGTACTGACCTTTGTGTGTGTGTCCATGTATGATTGGCATCTAGTCAGTGGATCTGATGATCCATGATTAAAGGTTTTTAACAGCACATTGCTATCAGGTTGCTTCTCCCCCCCACTGTGTGCTCTAGTCGCATCACACTTCATTTGTGGCCTGTCATACTATATCAACCACCCTCTGTATATAACGGCTGGCATGGCAAGACAACATCACCGAGCACAAGCAAGTCTCTAACCCTAACCTTAAACCTTAGATTTCTCTTCAGCACCGTAGCAAGCCTCATGGAGAAGCTGGCCCCATCCATAGGGCTCTCCAGAGTATGGTGATGTCTGCCCAACGCATCACCGGGGGCACACTGCCTGCCCTCCAGGACTACTACAGCACCCGGTGTCACAGGAAGGCCAAGAAGGTCCTCAAGGACCTCAGCCACCCGAGCAACAGCCTGTTCACCCTGTTACCATCCAGAAGGCGAGGTCAGTACAGGTGTATCAAAGCTGGGACCGATATAATAAAAAACAGCTTCTATCTCAAGGCCATTTTTTATTTTATTAACCCCTCCACCACCCTCCTCTTTGGAGGACAAATATCTTTTAGTTTTTTTACAGCTTTTTTGCTACATATACATACAATTTACATATACATTTTACATGCACATTTTAAATACACATTTTACATGCACATTTTAAATACGCATTTTGCATACACGTACTCCAACATGCTTGTCCTAATATTACTATATTTCTTAATTAGATTCTTTTACTTTTTAGATTTGTGTCTATTATTGTATTGTGTAGTGTTATATTTTACTGCACTGTTGGAGCTAGGAACATAAGCATTTCACTACACCCGCAATAACATCTGCTAAATATGTGTATGCGACCAATACAATTTGATTTGATTATATTTTTTCTCACCCTACCTGTATTGAAAAGACTGAAGCCCATCAGCTGACTTGAATTTTTTTTTTCTCAAACATATCTTTGAACATACCAATCCGGTTTTAGACCATTTTAAAATAGTAAATTACCTACTGCTGTCCTTTGATCATGGTCATGTCTCTATTCTTGTTCTTTTAGATTTAACTGCTGCCTTTGACACTTTTGATCATACTATCCTTACTAAGTGGTTAGAAGACTTGGTTGGTCTACGAGGACAGGTTCTTAACTGGCTCAAATCATACCCTTCCGAGCAGTACACAATTTGTTCAGCTGGGCAATAATTCATTGGAACATTCTAAGATTGAATTTGGTGTTCCTCAAGGTTCTTTGCTTGGGAGCCCTTTTATTTTCACTATACATGCTACCCCTTGGTAATGTCATCCGTAAGCACAACACACACTTTCATTGCTATTCTGATGACACTCAGTTGTATTTATCTTTTAATTAAACCAGATGATACTTCACTGTCAGCCCGCCATGAGAAATGCCTCACTGATGTTAAACACTGGAGGACAACCAACTTCTTGCTTTTAAAATCTGACAAGAAAGAAATTATGCTACTTGGCCACAAGAAACTCACAAATAAACTATCAGACCTCACTCTTAACATTGATAGTTGCCCCATCACACCAAACATGGTTGTTAAAACATTGGTGTTACCTTTGACCCTGGCCTAAACTTTGACCTTTGACAGCAACTTTCCATCTCAGGAAAATTTCCAGAATTAGACACTAAAACTCTCAGCAATGCCGAAAAATTGGTCCATGCATTTGTTTAATCTAAATTAGACTATTGTAATGTCCTCCTCTCCAGCTGCTCAGACTCTTAAAAGCTTGGATTTTAACCAACACTAGAAGGAACAAACACATCACTCCTGTGAACTATCGGTCTGATTTCAAGATCTTATTCTTTTATCTTATTTTATCTTATCTTATCTTATTCTTTTCAAGATCTTATAACTTTTAAAGCACTGCATGGACTTGCCCCCTCTTACCTGACAGACATGCTCATACCATACAACCCAGTAAGGGCACTCCACTCCCAAAGAGACCGTTTTCTTACTGTACATAGATGCAGAACGAAGGCGGGGGCATGGCGTTCATCAGATTTGCCACCAATGCTCCTTATAGACACATCACTGCACTCTATACTCTCTGTAAACTGGTCATCTCTGTATACCCGTCACAAGACCCACTGGTTGATGCTTATTCATAAAACCCTTTTAGGCCTCACTCCACCGTATCTGAGATATCTACTGCAGCCCTCATCCTTCACATACAACACCCGTTCTGCCAGTCACATTCTGTTAAAGGTCCCAAAAGCGCACACATCCCTGGGTCGCTCCTCTTTTCAGTTCGCTGGATCTAGCAACTGGAACAAAATGCAACAAACACTCAAACTGAACAGTCTTATCTCAATCTCTTCATTCAAAGACTCAATCATGGACACTCTTATGGACAGTTGTGGCTGCTTTGTGTGATGTATTGTTGTCTCTACCTTCTTGCCCTTTGTGCTGTTGTCTGTGCCAAATAATGTTTGTACCATGTTTTGTGCTGCTAGCATGTTGTGTTGCTACCATGTTGTTGTCATGTTGTGTTGCTACCATGTTGTTGTCATGTTGTGTTGCTACCATGTTGTTGTCATGATAGAAAACCCTTTTGCAATTATGTTAGCACAGCTGAAAACTGTTGTTCTGAATAAAGAAGCAATAAAACTGGCCTTCTTTAGACTAGTTGATTATCTGGAGCATCAGTGTTTGGATTCGATTACAGTTTCAAAATGGCCAGAAACAAATAACTTTCTTCTGAAACTCGTCAGTCTATTCTTGTTCGGAGAAATGAAGGCTATTCGATGCGAGAAAATGCTAAGAAACTAAGAACTCGTACAACGCTGTGTACTACTCCCTTCACGGAATTAAGCAAACTGACTCTAACCAGAATAGAAAGAGGAGCGGGAGGTCCCGGTGCACAACTGAGCAAGAGGACAAGTACATTAGAGTGTCTAGTTTGAGAAACAGACGCCTCACAAGTCCTCAACTGGCAGATTTATTAAATAGTACCCACAAAACACCAGTCTCAACGTCAACAGTGAAGAGGCGACTCCGGGATAGTGTATATATTTATTTTTTAATCCCAGCCCCCGTCCCCGCAGGAGGCCTTTTGCCTTTTGGTAGGCCGTCATTGTAAATAAGAATTTGTTCTTAACTGACTTGCCTAGTTAAATAAAGGTAAATTAGAACGTTTAAAAAAATAATAAAAAAATAAACAATTAAAGCTCTTCCGTTATGGACCAGCTTGCCCTGTCAGGTAAGAGGGGCAGACATCATTGAGGTTTTTAAATCACTTTTTAATCCCCAGCTTTTAGTTAGGCCTTTAATAAGTGATTGTTTTGCACATGTGTGTTTTATTGTTATTTTATTTATTCTCTTTACTACAGTGTTGCAATTTTAAATGCACTTTGAATAAAGTTAGATTTGATTTGACTCTAACATGAAATGATATAAATAAACTACATGAGGCTGCTCATCATTCTAGTCACTGGAATTGTGCACCAGGGAGCAGACTAAAAAGGAGGAAGCTGGAGAGCATCTGAAATAGCACCCTATTCTGCATCTAAAATAGCACCCTATTCCCTAGGTCAGGGTTCCCCAAAAGGCAGTGGTTTTATTTGCCCCCCCCCCCCCCCCCCCCAGTTTCCGGAGAAAAAAAATATGTATAATTGTTGGACATTAAAGATGGTAAAACACCAGGAAATCAGCTCCGAATTATTTTAATTTAAGAAATCTGTTCCCAAGTGTTCTCACACATTATAGAGAGACACATGATCGTAAACAAATACAAGCAAGGTTTGAAATCATTCTGTTTTAGCCAAACACTGTATCTGTTTGAGCTTCTTGTGGTCAATTTGCAGTCTACGAATTATGTGTAATTACTTTCTTGCTGAAACTAGTTTATGATCTCTGCCGTACTGTATCAGACGCAATCCTCTGAATAAACAAGCAGGGCATTTTTGAGGCAATTTGTGTCAGGAAAGATTAGACTAGACAGAGTTTTTTTAAAGAGAAAATGGACTTTGGTACAGTTGGGGGTTTGACAAGGTCCGGCAGTTGCACAGCTGGCCTGATTATTCCACATGGGCTATGGGTAGCAGACAAAAAAAGAAGATTAGCTAATTAAAGAATGAGCTATTCACCTAACCGTGGTGACATCTTTCAAACCCTTTGCTTTCGCTCCATCTAGCGTAAGTAAATACGCAAATTGTGTATTTGAAGGTGAACTATTTAAGGGGCAGTTGAAGTATTTTGTGTAATTGTTTTCATTCATACATTTATCAGGGACTCACTGTTGTACCAGAGTTAACTATTCAACTTAGCCAGCCTACATATGGGGTCCCTGGGTGCAAGTTGACGTTTATTGGGATGAGTCTTGTCCTGGAGGCCGAAATGAGAAATTTCAGCTAGATGTGCCAGCTGCCAACCTTAATTTAAGGTTAGGGTTAGTCATTAATGTTAGCAGTGTGGTTAAGGTTCGGGTTAGGTTTAAAATCAGATTTTATGACATTGTGGCCATGCCACTCTGCATCGTCATCCCAATAAAGGCTATCCTGTTCCCTGCATGTGTTACTTTTGCCATTCGCACAGCCTATATCTTAATCTGCCAGGAGAAATAACGTTTTATGGCATGCACATGAAAGAGAGTAATTCCGAGAAAATTTGAAGGATTAGTCTCCATCCTGAAGTGTTGGCTCTATAAACAATAAAGACAATAAACATATTTGTCAAATATTATACTTAAGTCTCTATTGTGGGTGTCTAGAGGGTGTCTATGTACGCTGATGACTCAACAGTATACAAGTCGGCTGCAACAGTAAAATAAATAACTGACACCCTTAACATAGAGCTCCAGACAGTATTAGAATGGGTAACTAGCAATAGGCTGCTGCTAAATATCTCAAAAACGAAAAGCATCATTTTTGAGACAAATCACTTACTCAATGCTAAATCTCGTTTAGATCTATTATTGAATAATGTGGTTATTGAGCAAGTTGAAGAGACTAAACTGCTGGGTGTAACCCTAGAAAGCAAACTGTCATGGTCAAAACATATAGACTTCTATCTCAAGGCCATCAAACTGTTAAATAGCCATCACTAGCACCTTAGAGGCTGCTGCCCTATATACATAGACTTGAAATCTCTGGCCACTTTAATAATGGAACACAAGTCACTTTGTTTACATATGTTGCATTACTCATCTTATATGTATATACTGTATTCTATTCTACTGTATTTTAGTCTATGCCGCTCCGACATCGCTCGTCCAAATATTGATATATTCTTAATTCCATTCCCTTACTTTAGATGTGTGTGTGTTGTGGGTATTGTTGTGAAGTTGTTAGATATTACTTGTTAGATATTACTGCACTATGTTAGCAGTGCTAGAAGCACAAGAATTTCGCTACACACTTAATAACATCTGCTAAACACGTGTATGTGACCAATAAAATGTGATTTGATTTTGATTTGACTCAATGGTTGCTAAAATGGGAAGAGGTCTGTCCATTATAGGTCTTCTTGACATCGCAGACGATCAGACAAGTCCTACGAGCCCTAGTTTTGTCACACCTGGACTACTGCCCAGCTGTGTGGCCATGTGCGGCAAAGAAGGACATAGGTAAATTTCAGTTGGTCCAGAACAAAGCAGCACATATCGTATTTAGATGTACATGGAGGGAAAAAATCAGTAACATGCATGTCAGTCTCTCCTGCCTCAAAGTTGAGGAGAGATTGACTGCATCACTATTGGTCTTTGTGCAAGGTATTGATGTGTTGAAGGTATCGAACTGTCTGTTCAAGCATCTGGCAAACTGTTCAAGAAGGACACTCATCAGTACAACATAAGACATGCAACCAGAGGTTTCTTCTCAGTCCCCAGGTCAAGAACAGAGACTGGGAAATGCACAATATAAAATAGAGCCATGACTATATGGAACTCTCTGCCACCCCAGGTAACTCAAGCTAGCAATAAAACCATTTTAAAAAACAGATAAAAGAACACCTTACTGCACAGCCATTTTATATATCTTCTATTGTAATTGTCACTGTATTATGTATTAAACATAGATATTTGGTGTATGTACTGATATGTAGGCTATGTGTGACATTTTAATTGTATGTAGTCCTTGGAAAATAATGTTCTGTGCTATGTATTATGTCATGTTTCATGTGGACCCCAGGAAGAGTAACTGATGCTTTTGCAGCGGCTAATGGGGATCCTAATAAATACCAAATACCAAAGTAATCAAGATGTGAAGAGTTGGCCTGTTAAAGGAAATGTGTCTAAAATGTATTATGTCTATTCATCATGATTGGCGAGGCCCTCTGGAGTTCCAAACCTCCTCATGCCCTTTTCTATACTTTATCACTGCTCTTTCCTTTCTCGGTCAGACATGTGTCATATGAATCTCTCTTAGCAGGCTCCCTAGGATACCTGATGTCAATCAATCATGTCACTGCATAGCTGTGTATTGTTGACGCACGGTTTATGGAAAACAGCTTCGACGTTTGGTGCATCAAATGCCAAACACTAAAACTCTAGAAGCATTGGCAGGTAAGGGCAGAGATAAATTCAAAAGGCACTCGCACATCTGAGCAATCTTATTTGCAGGTGCATGGCAACAGTTGAACAAGATGAAGGAAAAAGGAAACCGCACAGAGGGCAGAGCATCCGTCAGAGTCGAGTCATCGCTAATTACCATATGGCACTCCAAAATGTGGTTTTAATTCAAATAAAAATTGTGGGACCCAGCATCCTAGCAAAACTAATTTGGAAGTGCAGCGTGTCCTATTGCTCAGCCATGATCAAGCTAACGCCTTTGGCGTCAGTTATCATTAATCAGATTATTGGGAAATGAATGAACTATCAGCTGCTGGAAGCCATCCAAACCTCTGGATGGGTGTTGTGTTGAGAGGGCTGAGTATGGAGATTAAGGACCTCTGCAGTCTGCGATGAACACGCCACCTTGTAAACTCCGGCACAGTGGCAATGTCAAAGAGCTCATTCTTCGACACCTTAACGACACTTGGAAAATGATTATGATGATATTGCAGGCAGGCTTATTCACAGCAGTGTCGAAATTGCTATAATTTAAAGGGATGCCAAAGTAAACCAGATTTGAGTACTCTTCTCTCCATTAACATTAAAAACGAACTTTATTAAATTTACAATATTGTGTCGTTCACTAAGTGGAATATACACCTCATTCAGAATATGTCAAGAAGTTGGAGGTTTGTTATTTTTCCGGTTTCTTCTCACAATGATTTTATTATTTAGTTGTGTCACACAACATTTCCTTGATGTTTCTTAATGAGAGGGCGTTAGCACAGTTTCATTTGAGAAGTACTCAGAACTGTCATTTCACTTATGGCTACCATGCAGCTCCAATGCAGCTCCGATAACTGTCAACATCTAATCAGAGCAGAAAAAGACACAAATTACAAATTTAGAGAATGAGGAGACAGAAAGTGTTCTGTGATTCCAGGATGCATGGAACTAAATCCTTCAGGATCCTTCCATACTCCTTTTGATAATGCTGGTTAGCCATGACGTTGATTCATACCCCAAGGTGTTAGCCAAAGGCCAGTGTGTCATAGCCCATGAGAGCGCTAATGAAAAAGTGCCTGAGGCCAACGACCTTGCTGACTATTGCATTACCCACTGTAGCTGGGGCAGCAGAGGCTAGGCCACAACAAATATGACCTAGTCTAGCAGTGAGGAGAAAAGAACAGACTAACTGGTTCTTTCAATCCAAGAAAAGCAGCATTAGTGTCAGATAAGAGGAATCTAAGCCTTCCCCTTGTGGCAGGATAAAGCAGTGCCAATATGGCAGCAATGATCTGATCCTGTATTCCCTGGCCCTTTGAAAATTGCTGGAGATGAAAGAGACTTGGAAAAGCAACTGAAATCTCTCCATCTCTCTCTTGATGAGTCAGCAATAGAGTCAATGTTACAGCATGTCAAGTGAATGTCTTAGACTGGATGTGAGAGCGAGTTTGATCTTAAAAAGATATGAAAGGCTTTTCACTCCACATGCTTTTTTCATGTGTACCCAGTTGATACAGTGCTCCCATTTTCTAAGCTGCAAAGCATGTGTGAGAACAGAGTTAGATCGCCAAGAGATATCAGCTCTGTGAATATCGACTTTGGCTTATGATATGAAAAGGAGATAACATGGTTTGGGGAATCACTGTAGAGACTCCAGCCCTGCTCAATATGCCTTAGCTAGACCATTTGCTTCACCTCCCACACATGTGGTGACCTCACCTGGTCTAAATGATGTCTCTAGAAACAAAACCTCTCTCATCATAACTCAATGCCTAGGTTTACCTCCACTGTATTCACATCCTACCATACCTTTGTCTGTACATTATGCCTTGAGTCTATTCTTCCGCGCCCAGAAACCTGTTCCTTTAACTCTCTGTTCCGAACGCACTAGACGGCCAGTTCTTATAGCCTTTAGCCATACCCTTATCCTACTCCTCCTCTGTACCTCTGGTGATGTAGAGGTTAATCCAGGCCCTGCAGCATCTAGCTCCACTCCCATTCCCTAGGCGCTCTCATTTGTTGATTTCTGTAACCGTAAAAGCCTTGTTGTCATGCATGTTAACATTATAATCCTCCTCCCTAAGTTTGTTTTACTCACTGCTTTAGCACACTCTGCCAACCCGGATGTCCTAGCCGTGTCTGAATCCTGGCTTAGGAAGGCCACCAAAAATCCGGATATTTCCATCCCGAACTATAACATCTTCCGACAAGATAGAACTGCCAAAGGTGGCAGAGTTGCAATCTACTGCAGAGACAGCCTGCAGAGTTCTGTCATACTATCCAGGTCTGTGCCCAAACAATTCGAGATTCTACTTATAAAAATCCACCTTTCCAGTAACAAGTCTCTCACTGCTGCCACTTGTTATAGACCACCTTCTGCCACCAGCTGTGCTCTGGACACCATATGTGAATTGATTGCCCCGCATCCATCTTCAGAGCTCGTGCTGTTAGGTGACCTAAACTCGGACATGCTTAACACCCCGGCCATCCTACAATCTAAGCTCGATGCCCTCAATCTCACACAAATGATAAATAAACCTACCAGGTACAACCGCAAATCTGTAAACACGGGCACCCTCATAGATATCCTCCTGACCAACCTGCCCTCTAAATACACCTCTGCTGTCTTCAATCATGATCTCATCGATCACTGCCTCATTGCCTGCGTCCGTAACAGGTCTGCGGTCAAATGAGCACCCCTCCTCACTGTCAAACGCTCCCTTAAACACTAAAGCGAGCAGGCCTTTCTAATCGACCTGGCCTGGGTATCCTGGAAGGATATTGACCTCATTCCGTCAGTAGAGGATGCCTGGTTATTCTTTAAAAGTGCTTTCCTAACCATCTTAAAACCTCTTGACGCTAGGGGTCAGAATTTTTTTTCTTCTTAAAATATCGTTCCCAAGGTAAACGGACATTTTCTCTGGCCCAGATCGTAGAATATGCATATTATTTACAGATTAGGATAGAAAACACTCCAAAGTTTCCAAAACTGTCCAAATATTGTCTGTGAGTATAACAAAACGTATTCTGCAGACGAAAACCTGAGAAAATATAACCCGGACGTGATATGATTTTTTTTTAAACTGTGTTTCCTGGACCGTCTTTCTTCCATTTATAGGGGTATCAACCAGATTCCTTTTCCAATGGCTTCCTCGGGCTGTGACCAGGCTTTAGACATAGTTTCAGGCTTTTATTTTGAAAAATGAACAAGATTTTTCATAACTAGTCAGGTGTCCCCCGAATAGTTCCTGCGCGCGTGAGAGGAGCTCTCCATTTTCCGTTTGTCTCTTAATGAATGGGTTATGGTCCGGTTGAAATATTATTGATTATGTTTGTTAAAATCAACCTGAGGATTGATTATAAAAAACATTTGACATGTTTCTACGACCAGTACGGATACTTTTTGGAATTTGTCGAACGGAACACGGCTTTGGTTTTCTCAACATAATGCGCAACCCAAACAGCGTTTTTTTGTGATAAAAGTAATATTTATCGAACAAAAAGAACATTTGTTGTGTAACTGGGAGTCTCGTGAGTGGAAACATCCAAAGATTATCTAAGGTAAGCGATTAATTTTATTGCTCTTCTGACTTTTTTGACCAAGCTAACCAAGCTAATATAAGGCTAGCTGTTGTAGCATTGAAAGCTACACTCACAAAAGCTTGGATTTCCTTCGCTGTAAAGTATATTTTCAAAATCTGACACGATAGGTGGATTAACAACAAGCTAAACTGTGTTTTGGTATATTTCACTTGTGATTGCATGATTATAAATATTTTTTGTAATATTTTTTAAACTGATACGTTTGGAAATTTTCATCTTCCTTTCAGGACTGGAACGAGGCTGTAGTTTTCTCAACATAACGTGCAACACAAATGGCATTTTTTTGTTATAAAAGTAATATTTATCGAACAAAAATAACATTTATTGTGTAACTGGGAGTCTCGTGAGTGCAAACATCCGAAGATTATCAAAGGTAAGCGAATCATTTTATTGCTTTTCTGACTTTCATGACCATACTAATTTGGGGCTAGCTGTTGTAGCATTGAAAGCTACACTCACAAAAGCTTGGATTTCTTTCGCTGTAAAATATATTTTCAAAATCTGACACGATAGGTGGATTAACAACAAGCTAAACTGTGTTTTGGTATATTTCACTTGTGATTGCATGATTATAAATATTTTTTGTAATATTTTTGCATTTACATTCTATACTGTAGAATATTAGTGAAGAAATCAAAACTATGAAATTACACATCAAAATGTATTTTCTATTTCAGACTCTTCACAGTAGCCACCCTTTGCCTTGATGACAGTTTTGCACACTCTTGGCATTCTCTCAACCAACTTCATGAGGTAGTCACTGGGAATGCATATAAAATTAACAGGTGTAACTTGTTATAAGTGAATTTGTGGAATTTCTTTCCTTCTTAATGTGTTTGAGCCAATCAGTTGTTCTGTGACAAGGTAGGGTTGGTATACAGAATATATTCCTAATAGGTAAAAAAACAAGTTTATATTATGGAAAGAACAGCTCAAATAAGCAAAGCGAAACGACAGTCCATCATGACTTTCAGACATGAAGGTCAGTCGTTGTGGAAAATTTCAAGAACTTTGAAAGTTTCTTCAAGTGCTGTCGCCAAAACCATCAAGGTCTACAGTTGAAATCGGAAGTTTACATACACCTTAGCAAATTACATTTAAACTCAGTTTTTCACAATTCCTGACATTTAATCCAAGTAAAAATTCCATGTCTTAGGTCAGTTAGGATCACCACTTTAATTTAAGAATGTGAAATGTCAGAATAATATTAGAGAGAATGATTTATTTCAGCTTTTATTTATTTCTTCACATACGCAGTGGGTCAGAAGTTTACATACACTCAATTAGTATTTGGTAGCATTGCCTTTAAATTGTTTAACTTGGGCCAAATGTTTCGGGTAGCCTTCCACAAGCTTCCCACAATAAGTTGGGTGTATTTCGGCCCATTCCTCCTGACAGAGCTGGTGTAACTGAGTCAGGTTTGTAAGCCTCCTTGCTCGCACACGCTTTTTCAGTTCTGCCCACAAACCTTCTATAGGTTTGAGGTCAGGGCTTTGTGATTGTCACTCCAATACCTTGACTTTGTTGTCCTTAAGCCATTTTGCCACAACTTTGGAAGTATGCTTGGGGTTATTGTCCATTTGGAAGACCCATTTGCGACCAAGCTTTAAGTTCCTGACTGATGTCTTGAGATGTTGCTTCAATACGTCAACATAATTTTCCTTCCTCATGGTGCCATACATTTTGTGAAGTTCACCAATCACTCCTGCAGCAAAGCACACCCACAACATGATGATGCCACTCCCGTGCTTCACGGTTGGGATGGTGTTCTTCGGCTTGCAAGCCTAACCCTTTTTCCTCCTAACATAACGATGGTCATTATGGACAAACAGTTCTATTTTTGTTTCATCAGACCAGAGGACATTTCTCCAAAAAGTACGATCTTTGTCCCCATGTGCATACCGTAGTCTGGCTTTTTTTATGGTGGTTTTGGAGCAGTGGCTTCTTCCTTGCCAAGCGGCCTTTCAGGTTATGTCGATATAGGACTCGTTTTACAGTGGATATAGATACTTTTGTACCTGTTTCCTCCACCATCTTCACAAGGTCCTTTGCTGTTGTACTGGGAATGATTTGCACTTTTCGCACCAAAGTACGTTCATCTCTGAAGACAGAACGCATATCCTTCCTGAGTGGTATGACAGCTGCGTGGTCCCATGGTGTTTATACTTGCATGCTATTTGTTGTACAGATGAAAATGGTACCTTCAGGCATTTGGAAATTGCTCCCAAGGATGAACCAGACTTGTGGAAGTCTATCATTTTTTTTCTGAGGTATTGGCTGATTTATTTTGATTTTCCCATGATGTCAAGCAAAGAGGCACTGAGTTGGAAGGTAGGCCTTGAAATACATCCACAGGTACACCTCCAAATGACTCAAATTATGTCAATTAGCCTATCAGAAGCTTCTAAAGCCATGACATTCTTTTCTGGAATTTTCCAAGCTGTTTAAAGGCACAGTCAACTTAGTGTATGTAAACTTCTGACCCACTGGAATTGTGATGTAATGAATTTTAAGTGAAATAATCTGCCTGTAAACAATTTTTGGAAAAATTACTTGTGTCATGCACAAAGTAGATGTCCTAACCGACTTGCTAAAACTATAGTTTTGTAGTTAACAAGAAATGTGTGGAGTGGTTGAAAAATGAGTTTTAATGACTCCAACCTAAGTGTATGTAAACATCCTTCTTCAACTGTATGTGTCATGCCCTGATCTGTTTCACCTGTCTTTGTGCTCGTCTCCACCCCCCTCCAGGTGTCGCCCATCTTCCCCGTTATCCCCTGTTTATTTATACCTGTGTTCTCTGTTTGTCTGTTGGCAGTTCGTTTTGTTCCTCAAACCTACCAGCCTTTTCCCCCTTGCTTCTGCCTTGTCTATTTTCCTGTTTTCTAGTTTTCCCGGTCTTGGCCTTTCTGCTTGCCCTGACCCTGAGCCTGCCTGCCGTCCTGTACCTTTGCCTTCTACTCTGTATTACTGACCTCTGCTTGCTCTGAGCCTGAGCCTGCCTGCCATCCTGTACCTTTGCCTACCCGTGTTCGAATTAATACACTTTTGTTACTTTGACATTGTCTGCACCTGGTTCTTACCTTCAAACGTAATAGTACAAACTGGCCATGACTGACCTAGCAGACATCAACCCGCTCCGCAATGCCATCTCCTCCCAGGGAGCCAATATTATTAGACACAAGGAGTTGCTTTGCGGTCTGATGGAAGTGTTCCAGGACGTGGCCGAACGTCACAACCTAGCATTATACGCATTGCGGGATTAATTCCATGGGCGGCCTACCACGATGGTAACCTCCCAGCTCCTCAATAACCCGGCTGGTAGCAGCACCGTCACCCTGGTTTCCCAGGATCCCCACTTACCCCCTGAGCGGTACGATGGAGATTCCAAAACCTGCCGCGCCTTTCTCTCCCAGTGCTCCCTCGTTTTCGAGCTGCAGCCTTCTTCGTTCCTCTACGACCGCTTGAAGATAGCGTAAATTATTACGCTGATGTCCTGGAGGGAACTCGCCTGGGCCGCGGCGGTCTGGGAGCAGCAATCCGCCGTCTGCCTCAGTCTGGAGGTATTTAGTTATCGAGGCTCCGGTGTCCGGGAGAGAGGCTTCCCGGAAGTTACTCCAGCTTTGACAGAACACCCTCAGTGTGGCAGACTATGTGGTGGAGTTCCGCACGTTAGCAGCGGATGGTACCTGGAACACAGAAGCGCTATTCGACACATTCCTGCACAGATTATCGGAAGAGGTGAAGGATGAGCTGGCAGCTCGAGAACTACCGACGGATCTCGACTCACTCATCTCTTTAACCAATTGTGGTCCCAATCGCTCACTCAAGGATCCCACCTTGCATCTGATGAACACCGGAAGTCCCTTATGTCTACGTCCCCGAGAGGATCCGAGCTTACCCGAGTCCATCCAAGAGCCTCCGGAGACTCACGATTCACCTCTTCCCGAGCCAATGCAGCTCGGCAGGGCTAGGCTGTCTCCAGCCGAACGCGTACGCAGACTTGAGACCCAGAGTTGTCTGTTTTGCAGTACTGCTGGTCATTATGTGTCTACCTGTCCCTTCAAGAGACCTAGCTCATTTGTTGGAGTGAGTCCTCTAGTGGGCCTTAAAGATCATTTTTTATCTCCCCTTGCCCGCCCCCCTCTCCGTGCCATCCTGCGGTGGGGCAACCAGTCCAAGTCTCTCCAGGTACTCATCGAATGGGGGACCGATGTGAGTCTCATGGATGTTACCCTGGCGTCTGAGCTGGGCTTGCCCACTCAACCCCTCTCCATTCCCATGGGTGTTAGAGCACTGGACGGGAGCTCTACAATCCGGGTCACCCACCAGACCACCGCGTCAACCTACGAGTGTCGGGGAACCACAGCGATACGATCCAAGGATACTATGATGAAACTAGCTCCCATGAGGACCGCCACATGAAAGGAAGACCCAGAGTTACCTCTGCTGCAGAGGATAAGTTCATTAGAGTTAACTTCTTATGGCTGCAAGGGGCAGTATTGAGTAGCCAGTTAAATCGTGCCCATTTCAAACGGCCTCGTACTCAATTCTTGCTCGTACAATATGCATATTATTATTACTATTGGATAGAAAACACTCTCTAGTTTCTAAAACCGTTTGAATTATTTCTCTGAGTGAAACAGAATTCATTCTGCAGCACATTTCCTGACCAGGAAGTGGAATGTCAGAAATCGATGCTCTGTTCAACTTCCTGCCTATACATGGGCATGATACGTAAGAGTCTACGTACACTTCATACACCTTCCCCTGGTTGTCAAGAGGCGGTGAGAGAAGAAATTTCGTGTTTATCTTGGTCTGAGGTGGAATTAAAGCTCTTTGTATGACGTGACCGTCCATTTCCTGTTTCTGGAGCGCGCGAAAGGGGACATGGATTTGCCTTCTGTTTAGCTGTCGTTATGGACGACTAACATCTCCGGTTTAGATTTTATTTGATACATGTGACCATATCATCGTAAAGTATGTTTTTTCAATATAGTTTAATCAGATTATTGAAATTTTTTCGGGAGTTTTGCCGTGTTCCGTTCTCTGACTTTGTTGACGTTGGAGAGATCCGTGCCACTTGGCAAGTGCCCATGCTAAATCAAGAGGGAAATTTGCCGTTCCAGATCCAAACAACGACTGTTCTGGACAAAGGACACCTTGTCCAACATTCTGACGGAAGATCACCAAAAGTAAGAAACATTTTATGATGCTATTTCTAATATCTGTCATGCATGTGAACTGGTCGTCGGCGCCCAAGTGTTTCTGGCTATTGTGGCTACGCTAATATAACGCTATATTGTGTTTTCGCTGTAAAACACTTGATAAATCGGAAATATTGTCTGGAATCACAAGATGCCTGTCTTTCAATTGCTGTACACTATGTATTTTTCAGAAATGTTTTATGATGAGTATTTAGTTATTTGGCGTTGGTGTCTGTAATTTTTCTGTCTGCTTTCGGTGCAATTTCTGACTGTAGCTGCAATGTAAACTATGATTTATACCTGAAATATGCACATTTTTCTAACAAAACATATGCTATACAATAAATATGTTATCAGACTGTCATCTGATGAAGTTGTTTCTTGGTTAGTGGCTATTTATATCTTTATTTGGTCGAATTTGTGATAGCTACTGATGGAGTAAAAAACTGATGGAGTAAGAAAAGTGGTGTCTTTTGCTAACGTGGTTAGCTAATAGATTTACATATTGTGTCTTCCCTGTAAAACATTTTAAAAATCGGACATGTTGGCTTGATTCACAAGATGTGTACCTTTCATATGCTGTATTGGACTTGTTAATGTGTGAAAGTTAAATATTTAAAAAAAATATCTTTTGAATTTCGCGCCCTGCACTTGAGCTGGATGTTGTCATAAGTGTACCGGTGTCGGGCTGCAGCTCAAACAGGTTAACTCCATCTCAGATTGCAGCCCAAATACATGCTTCACAGAGTTCAAGTAACAGACACATCTCAACATCAACTGTTCAGAGGAGACTGTGTGAATCAGGCCTTCATGGTCGAATTGCTGCAAAGAAACCACTACCAATAATAAGAAGAGACTTGCTTGGGACAAGAAACCCGAGCAATGGACATTAGACTGGTGGAAATCTGTCCTTTGGTCTGATGAGTCCAAATTTGAGATTTTTGATTCCAACCCCCATATCTTTGAGAGGCGCAGAGCAGGTGAACAGATGGTCTCTGCATGTGTGGTTCCTACCGTGAAGCGTGGAGGAGGAGGTGTGATGTTGTGGGGGTGCTTTGCTGGTGACAATGTCAGTGATGTATTTAGAATTCAATGCACACTTAACCAGCACGGCAAACACAGCATTCTGCAGCTATACGCCATCCCATCTGGTTTGCACTTAGTGGGATTTCATTTGTTTTCCAACAGGACAATGACCCAACACACCTCCAGGCTGTGTAAGGGCTATTTGACCAAGAAGGAGAGTGATGGAGTGCTGCATCAGATGACCTGGCCTCCACAATCTCCCGACCTCAACCCAATTGAGATGGTTTGGGATGAGTTTGACCGCAGAATGAAGGAAAAGCAGCCAACAAGTGCTCTGCTTATATGGGAACTCCTTCAAGACTGTTGGGAGAACATTCCAGGTGAAACTGGTTGAGAGAATGCCAAGAGTTTGCAAAGCTGTCATCAAGGCAAAGGGTGGCTACTTTGAACAATCTAAAATATATTTGGATTTGTTTAACAAGTTTGTGGTTACTACATGATTCCAAATGTGTTATTTCATAGTTTTGATGTTTCACTATTATTCTACAATGTAGATAATAGTAAAAAATAAAGAAAAACCATTGAATGAGTAGGTGTGTACAACATTTTTACTGGTCCTGTATGTATTCTGCACATCCATTAAATATTAATATTAGCGCAGTTGATCACAGTGGAACATGGAGAGGAACTTGTCTCCAGAGTAGAGTCATGGAGAGCAGAGTGTGTAGCAGCCATGCAAGTACTCTGTTATATTATGGAAGGTGGTAGGGAGAGAAGTACTTCTTCAGTTATTGTTAATGTTGAAATAATGCACTCTGTCTTACGTCTGTGACTAGTCACTATCCTACTAGTCTTGTTTGAGTTAGAATTGTAAGAAAGAGACAGTCAGACACTCGCAGTAGATAGTTATTTGGTGCATAGGGCAGGGATAAGATTTATCTCTAGCTTGTACTGTGGAGTGGAGAAGATCCATTTTGTGAAATATGGGAAAGACTATATCCAGGGACCTAAGTCTTGATGTTGCAGCCCTGCAAATTACCACCTCTGCGGTTTAGCACTATTTCATAATCATATGACTGCAGAAAATATCCCTTTGAGATTATTTCCGGGGACGCTGTCACGGCTGCTAAATAACTTTTCATATAAATCTGTCATCATATTATCATGACTTGTCTATGAGAATGAAAATATTTGTATTAAGCTGATTTACACACATTGCAAATCCTTGGGAAAGGGGTGAGCTATTGAGTGGGAATATACTGACTTGATTATCTCACATCCTATTTCACCCAGAAGGGTATTTGCATATAGAAAAGGACGTGAGATTTGCAGATTGTGAATCAAAACACTGACCTCTAAAATAAAATGTGTTCGCTTTTTTTCTTTATTGTTTCCTGCTGTTTGAATCATCATATTCCAGCTTCTGTATACCGTACCATACAATGCCTATGGAACAGAGAATAGATTCATTCATAACGCTATTGCATAATAAATACACCACTATCCTGCGATTACTGTATGTAGATTCAAACTTTCAAACAATTGATGGTGAAAAAAGTGGCTTATCTGCTGTGCACTGTGAGGCTGGCTCACACAGTGAAGGAGGAAGAAGAAAGAGAAGATGAGAGAGAGGAAGTGGACTTGTATAACCTAAATAGGAAAGGCTGCATGGTGAAGGAGAAGTGAAGAGGATCAGTGATTAAACAGGCAGATGGAAGGTATTGCCATGCCCGAGATTAGCAAAGTCGTCTGTAGCAGTAGAGCTTCTCTTCATGACGTTTCCACCAGCTCTAATGTGACCTCATGAGCATCACCAGTGATGTGCACCCTACTTTAGGAACAGGAATAACAGTAGCAGGCCCGTAAATGGGCTAGAGAAATCACACCACGAAGCATGCGGTCAGTGACTATGTCACAACATTTACTCTGAAGTGATTATCTGTGAAGAACTTCACAAGGTTGGTGACAAAACCATTTATCCATTCATTTATAGCCCCAAATTCTACAACATGACATTTCAAGGATTTTTTATTCCCCCTATTGAAGAAAAATGTATTTTCAAGTGAAACGACGCAGTTGGTTATTTCATTCAACTGTGTGACCTTATTTAAAATCTTGTACTTTGCCACCACTGTGCATATTGAAAAAAAGTTATGATTGAAAGATAGGCACTGTTGCAGTCTTAAATGTCAAAATACATCACTGTCATACATCCACACTAGGTGTTTGGCTGTCTGTTTGTTGAGAGCCTAATAATACATTCATATCTTCAATGATTTTCAAGTTGCCATTGTTGGATGTTTGGGAATATAGTTTGTACTGTATTGTTCCATTCATACCAAAGTGGGATAAGAGAAGTTATCTGGTCTTTTTCAAAAGTAATTAATAAAAGGTATTACCATTGATTAACTTGTACTCAAGCGTATTAAAAGGATAAGCACATAAAAGCCAGTTATTGCTATTTAAACTCCTGTTCGCTCTTATTAAACGTCTTGTCAAATGAAGCATTCTTCATTTTACAGTGGGCTAGCTGAGTGTTGTGCACTCACACAGATTTATCAGAGCAAGCTTGATTAATCTTTTCAGGAGTTAAATTGTTTATTTTGTTCAATGACTAAACAGGTTGGTAATGTGGGGTGACATAATGAATTACAGTCAATTAGATAAACAGATGGTTGTTTTATTGGAGAGGCATTGAGGGAGTTTATCATTACGTCATTTGGAGTTGGTTTGGATTTCATCAGGGACCAGGGTCCATGATGTACACTACAGTTCAAAAGTTTGGGGTCACTTAGAAATGTCCTTGTTTTTTAAAAGAAAATATATTTTTTTGTCCATTAAAATAACATAAAATGTATCAGAAATACAGTGTAGACATTGTTACTGTTGTAAATGACTATTGTAGCTGGAAACGGCTGATTCTTTTATGGAATATCTACATAGGCGTATAGAGGCCCATTATCAGCAACCATCACTCCTGTGTTCCAATTCCAATTGTGTAAGCTAATCCAAGTGTATCATTTTAAAAGGCTATTTGATCATTAGAAAACCCTATTGCAATTTTGTTAGCATGGCTGAAAACTGTTGTCTGATTGAAGAAGCAATAAAACTGGCCTTCTTTAGACTAGTTGAGTATCTGGAGCGTCTGCATTTGTGGGTTCGATTAAAGGCTCAAAATGGCCAGGAACGAAGACCTTCTGAAACTCGTCAGTCTATTCTTGTTCTGAGAAATGAAGGCTATTCCATGCGACAAATTGCCAAGAAACTGAAGATCTCGTACAACTCCCTTCAAAGAACAGCGCAAACTATCTCTAACCAGAATATAAATAAGAGTGGGAGGCCCCAGTGCACAACTGAGCAAGAGGACAAGTACATTAGAGTGTCTAGTTTGAGAAACAGATACCTTACAAGTCCTCAACTGGCAGCCTCATTAAATAGTACCCACAAAACATCAGTCTCAACGTCAACAGTGACGAGGCGACTCCGGGATGCTGGCCTTCTAGGCAGAGTTCCTCTGTCCAGTGTCTGTGTTCTTTTGCCCATCCATCTTTTATTTTTATTGGCCAGTCTGAGATATGGCTTCTTCTTTGCAACTCTGCCTAGTAGGCAGAAATCTTCAGTTTCTTGGCAATTTCTCGCATGGAATAGCCTTCATTTCTCAGAACAAGAATAGACTGACGAGTTTCAGAAGAAAGTATTTTTTTCTGGCCATTTTGAGCCTGTAATCAAACCCACAAATTCTGATGTTCCAGATACTCAACTAGTCTAAAGAAGACCAGTTGTATTGCTTCTTTAATGAGAGCAACAATATTCAGCTGTGCTAGCATAACTGCAAAAGGGTTTTCTAATGATCAATTAGCCTTTTTAAAATGATAAACTTGGATTAGCTAACACAATGTGCCATTGGAACACAGGAGTGATGGTTGCTGATAATGGGCCTATGTATGTCTAGGTGTCTGTGTGTAATCTAGGCATATGTAGGTCTATGGTGGCCTGAATTGGTTCCCATTCAGAGGCAGCTGTTTATCGTTGTCTCTGATTGGGGATCCTATTTAGGTTGCCATTTTCCAGTTTGGTTTGTGGGTTATTGTCTATGTGAAGTTGCATGTCTGCACTCGTTGTATATAGCGTTCACATTAGTTTTGTTATTTTGTTTAGTTTGTTCAGTGTTATTTCTTTATTAAAAGAAGTATGTATTCATATCACGCTGCGCCTTGGTCTCCTCACTACGACGAACGTGACAGAATAACCCACCAAACAAGGACCAAGCAGCGTGATAAGGAGGAACAGCGCTTAATGGGGAAATGGACCTGGGAGGAAATTCTGGATGGAGCAGGACCCTGCACACAGCCGGGGGAGTATCACCTTTCTGAAGAGGAGATAGAGGCAGCGAAAGCGGAACGGCGATACTACAAGGAAAAATACCGGAGAATAGAGGAACGGCAACGATATGTAGGTACACGGCTAGCACGGAAGCCCGAGAGGCAGCCCCAAGATTTTTTGGGGGGAGGCACACGAGGAGATTGGCTGAGTCAGGTAGGAGACCTGAGCCAACTCCTCGTGCTTACCGTGGGGAGCGTGTAACTGGTCAGGCACCGTGTTATGCAGAGATGCACATTGTGTCTCCAATTCGCATTCTTAGCCCGGTGCGCTCTATTCCAGCTCCACCAGTTCCGGCACCACGCACCAGGCCTCCAGTGCGCCTCCAGGGTCCAGTACGCCCTGTTCCTGCTCCCCGCACTCGCCCTGAGGTGCGTATCCTCAGCCCGGTACCACCAGTTCCAGCACCACGCACCAGGCCTACAGTGCGCCTCGGCAGTCCAGAGCGTCCGGCGACAGTATCCAGTCCAGAGCGTCCGGCGACAGTACCCAGTCCAGAGCGTCCGGCGACAGTACCCAGTCCAGAGCGTCCGGCGACAGTACCCAGTCCAGAGCGTCCGGCGACAGTACCCAGTCCAGAGCGTCCGGCGACAGTACCCAGTCCAGAGCGTCCGGCGACAGTACCCAGTCCAGAGCGTCCGGCGACAGTACCCAGTCCAGAGCGTCCGGCGACAGTACCCAGTCCAGAGCGTCCGGCGACAGTACCCAGTCCAGAGCGTCCGGCGACAGTACCCAGTCCAGAGCGTCCGGTGACAGTACCCAGTCCAGAGCTCCCGGCAACAGTTTTCAAACCGGAACCTCCAACGACGGGCCACCGTCCGGAACCTCCAACGACGGGCCACCGTCCGGAACCTCCAACGACGGGCCACCGTCCGGAACCTCCAACGACGGGCCACCGTCCGGAACCTCCAACGACGGGCCACCGTCCGGTACCTCCAACGACGGGCCACCGTCCGGTACCTCCAACGACGGGCCACAGTCCGGAACCTCCAACGACGGGCCAAGGTCCGGAGCCTCCAGCGACGATCCCCAGTCCGGAGCCTCCAGAGACGATCCCCAGTCCGGGGCCTCCAGCGACGGTCCCCAGCCCGGGGTCTCCAGCGACGGTCCCCAGCCCGGGGTCTCCAGCGACGGTCCCGAGCCCGGGGTCTCCAGCGACGGTCTCCAGTCCGGGGTCTCCAGCGACAGTCCCCAGTCCAGAACATCCGGCGATGATCCACGCAGCGAGGGTCCCCAGCCCGGGGCCTACGGCGAGGATCCGCAGTCCATCACCTCCGGCGATTATCCACGGGTCAGTGCTACAAGAACGGACTCAGTGTAAAGAAGGGGGACGGCGTCCAGAACCAGAGCCGCCACCGAGGGTAGATGCCCACCCGGACCCTCCCCTATAAGTTCAGGTGTGCGGTCGGGAGTCCGCACCTTTGGGTGGGGTACTGTCACGCCCTGACCTTAGTATTCTATGTTTTCTGTATTATTTTGGTCAGGTCAGGGTGTGACGAGGGTGGGTATGATTGTTTTTGTATGTCTAGGTGTCTGTTTGTAATCTAGGCATATGTAGGTCTATGGTGGCCTGAATTGGTTCCCAATCAGAGGCAGCTGTTTACGGTTGTCTCTGATTGGGGATCCTATTTAGGTTGCCATTTTCCAGTTTGCTTTGTGGGTTATTGTCTATGTGAAGTTGCATGTCTGCACTCGTTGTATATAGCGTTCACTTTCGTTTTGTTATTTTGTTTAGTTTGTTCAGTGTTATTTCTTTATTAACTTCTTCTGGCTGCAAGCCCTAAGTCGGGATCAATATGACAACAGCCACTTCAAGTGCAGGGCGCGAAATTCAAAATATATTTTTTAGAAATATTTAACTTTCACACATTAACAAGTCCAATACAGCAAATGAAAGGTACACATCTTGTGAATCCAGCCAACATGTCCGATTTTTAAAATGTTTTACAGCGAAAACAGCACGTATATTTATGTTAGCTCACCACCAAATACAAAAAAGCACTAACATTTTTCATAGCACAGGTAGCATGCACAAAGCCAACCTAACTAACCAAGAACCAACCAAACTAACCAAGAAACAACTTCATCAGATGACAGTCTTATAACATGTTATTCAATAAATCTATGTTTTGTTCGAAAAATTTGCATATTTCAGGTATAAATCATAGTTTACATTGCAGCTACAATCAGAAATTGCACCGAAAGCTGCCAGAATAATTACAGACACCAACGTCAAATACCTAAATACTCATCATAAAACATTTCTGAAAAATCGATGGTGTACAGCAAATTAAAGACAAACATCTTGTGAATCCAGCCCATATTTCCGATTTGTTTTAAGTGTTTTACAGCGAAAACACAATATAGCATTATATTAGCTTACTACAATAGCCTACCACACTACCGCATTCATTCATCAAGGCACGTTAGCGATAGCAATAGGCACGTTAGCGATAGCGAATAAACCAGCAAGATATATAATTTTTGACTAACCTTGATAAGCTTCATCAGATGACAGTCCTATAACATCAGGTTATACATACACTTATGTTTTGTTCGAAAAATGTGCATATTTAGAGCTGAAATCAGTGGTTATACATTGTGCTAACGTTGTGCTAACGTAGCATCTTTTTCCCACAACATCCGGATATTTTTCTGACACTTTTTCTGACACACATATTCTGACCAAATTACTATTCATAAACATAACTAAAAAATACATGTTGTATAGGAAATGATAGATACACTAGTTCTTAATGCAATCGCCGTGTTAGAATTCTAAAAATAACTTCATTACGATATGCAGTTTACGTTATGGCGAGAGAGTACCCAAAACCTGGCCGCAAACGACTAGTTCACATGTACGACAGATATATGAAATAACATCATAAAATGGGTCCTACTTTTGATGATCTTTCATCAGAATGTTGTACAAGGGGTCCTTTGTCGGGAACAATCGTTGTTTGGATTTAGAATGTCCTCTTCTCCAGTCAATTAGCACGGAAAGCTAGCAAAGTGGCGCTAAGCTCTCCTTCCTGAACAAAGGCACACAACGCAACACGCCTAACGTCCCGAATAAATTTCAATAATCTAATGAAACTATATTGAAAAAACATACTTTACGATGATATTGTCACATGTATCAAATAAAATCAAAGCCGGAGATATTAGTCGTCTATAACGACAGCTGTACAGAAGGCAAATCCAGGTCCCTTCGCACGCTCTCCAGAAAACAGGAAACTGGTGACACGTCATGCCAAGAGCTATTACGCGACGCCAGATCAAGTTACACACTCCATTTCTTCTCTCACTCCTTGTCGACATCTAGTGGAAGACGTATGAAGTGCATCTAAACTAATAAATATCAAGGACTTTAATAGGCAGCCCCTAGAAGAGAGCATCGATTTCAGATTTTCCACTTCCTGTCAGGAAGTTTGCTGCAAAATGAGTTCTGTTTTACTCACAGATATAATTCAAACGGTTTTAGAAACTAGAGAGTGTTTTCTATCCAATAGTAATAATAATATGCATATTGTACGAGCAAGAATTGAGTACGAGGCCGTTTGAAATGGGCACCTTTTATCCGGCTACTCAATACTGCCCCTGCAGCCCAAACAGGTTAAAATAAGTATTTATTCACATCACGCTGCGCCTTGGTCTCCTCACTTCGATGAACGTGACAAATGGACCAAAAAAATAGCTTTTCTTTCAAAAACAAGGACATTTCTAAGTGACCCCAAACTTTCGAATGGTGGTGTAGTCTAAAAGCAACATCACCAGCTGAGGGCTTGTATTGCCCAATAATGAAATTATTTGACATTGATAGGTTAAAGCACACAGATGACCACGTTATCAAATGCTGGACAGTCTTTCCTTGTAGCAAGACATATGGAGAGACATGTTATCCTTTAGATTAATAATAGGATGGCAATTTCCAAATATGATGAAATGTTTTATTTCAAGCTCTGAACTGTATCCCAAGGCATTCTTTCAAACGTTAAGCTTTCTGTTTGTTTATTATGTCAATTGACAAGTAATAATAACCACAACTGCAGTGTGCTTCATGTTCTCAATATCCTCCAGACAAAAACAAGGCAATTAGTCTTGCTGTGTGAATAGGATTCTCACACTATTATCCATTCTCCTCTGGAGATATTCTGTAATATTCCATCTATTAGCTGTTAGTGGTTCAGTATAGGCCTATTCTTAAAGTAGCTGTGTATTGTATACTGTATGGTCTTATGTCGGGTATGGGTATTCAACCAACAGATAGTGATCAGAGGTTCCTAAGCTCAACACACACATTCCTATTGATCTGCCTTCAACCAGGCATGATATGAAATGATATGAGACGAGCTACTGAATGATATCTGTCCTTGAGACGTTTCTGTAGAGGAATGGAAATACATTTTAGAAATGGACCTTTTATCAAATAATATCACTAGGCTCAAATACGTTGTTGGGTTTTCAGATAAAATGTGAAGGGCAGCAATTTAGATATTAAGCATTGGGTTCGATGATATTATGGACTACTTACAATACTGTAACCTTGACAAAGATCAAAATCTCCAACTTAAAGAAAGATTCTACCCAAAAAAACATCTTTTGGCATTTGCTTCATTAGTCCCATTGTTGAAATAGTCCCAAAATGTTTTGCTGGTCAACAATCAGCTTTTCAAGATATGCAATATTAAGTACAGAACTTATCCCACGTATGATGCATCATATGATGCAAAATGCATCATATGGGGATGATTTTTGTATTTTGAAAGTTAAATATATTGAAAACTTGAGTGCTGAAAAGCAAAACGTTTTGTGACTATGTCAACAATAAACTAATGAAACAAATACCAAAATATAGTTTTGGGGTGGAATTTTCCTTTAAGTTGGAGATTTTGATCTTTGGTCTTCCTAATACTTTCTCCAAGCCAATCTCCCCAGTATTGAGGCCGCAGTAGTGCATCAGATTTTATTAAGGTACTGTCAGGAAGTCTTCTTTGAAGATGACAAGGAAAATTATGGAGAACGGAAAGAAATCATCCTAAAAATGGAACCAGAGAAAACCAAAGAAGGTATATCCAATATAATATATTGTTTGTCGCACAAGTAGTTTGAGCGATTCCATAATAATGTGACCTGCAGGATTCCTTTTTCAGCACAGTCATATTAGGGAAGATTATTTTCGGACCTGCTCAAAATGAGTCAGAGGAGGCCTGGGGTTAAACAGTTGAAGCATTATTACCTTGCAAGTTTTTTGTGGGAAAAAAGCTTAATGTGAAATAGATTTTTGACAAATAAAAAAGAGGTTGCAGACATTCTATGAATGGATACAGTACAGTACGTGAAATATAGGTCTTGGTTCTACGTGTCTATGTCACGACTTCCGCCAAAGTCGGTCCCTCTCCTTGTTCGGGCGGTGTTCAGCGGTCGATGTCACCGACCTTCTAGCCATCACTGATACATTTTTCATTTTCCATTGGTTTTGTCTTGTCTTCCTTCACACCTGGTTCCAATCCCATCAATTACATGTTGTGTATTTAACCTTCTGTTCCCCCTCATGTCCTTGTCGGAGACTTTTTTGTTTGTATGTGATGTGCTATTTAGTGATGGTGTGCGACGGGTTTTGTACCCACTTGTTATTTTGTAAATGTTGGTTGTTTTGGAGTTTTTTCAGTATTTATTAAACAACTCCGTTTATACCAAGTTCGTTCTCCTGCGCCTGAATTCCCTGCCACCAACACGCACCCCTTACAGTCTATCCCAAGGCTGTCTAGTTTCCAATATTTTCTAGGCATATTTATTATGTTCACATATTTGTTGACATTCAGTGCCCGCGTAATAAATGTGTGCACCTTCATTTGTATTGAAATTGGAGAGAGATGTCACGCCCTGACCTTAGAGTCTTTTTATGTCTCTATTTGGTTTGGTCAGGGTGTGATTTGGGGTGGGCATTCTATGTTTTTGTTTTCTATGATTTTGTATTTCTATGTTTTGGCCGGGTATGGTTCTCAATCAGGGACACCTGGCTATCGTTGTCTCTGATTGGGAACCATACTTAGGTAGCCCTTTCCCTCATGCACATACATTAGACTGGAAATTGCATGTGTGTCCCGCGGATGATCTGGCCAAGCCAGTATTGTCCCATTCATGAAATATCTTAATTGATTGTCATTTGCTTACTGTAAACACAATTGTTCTCTTTCTCCATTGCTTCCAGTAATACTTAAGGGGCCGGTAAACAGAATACAGGGAAACCTGTTGCTCTGAAATGTCTAGGAGAAGATAAATGAAACTAAGTTTCCAACCAATTGGAGACAGATTTAAAGTATTTAGTCAGCCACCAAATGTGCAAGTTCTCCCACTTAAAAAGATGAGAGAGGCCTGGAATTTTCATCATTTTCATCACCTCTTCACAAATGTCTTGGTGTGTTTGGACCATGATAGTTTGTTGGTGATGTGGACACCAAGGAACTTGAAGCTCTCAACCTGCTCCACTACAGCCCCGTGCTTGTCCTCCTTTTCCTGTAGTCCACAATCATCTCCTTTGTCTTGGTCACGTTGAGGGAGAAGTTGTTGTCCTGGCACCACACGGCCAGGCTGTCTCATCGTGGCGGTGATCAGATCTACCACTGTTGTCATCAGCAAACTTGATGATGGTGTTGGAGTCATGCCTAGTCATGCAGTCATGAGTGAACAGGGAGTACAGAAGGGGACAGGACAGTGTTGTGTGCAATAGAGATTGCATCATCTGTGGATCTGCTTGGGTGGTATGCAAATTGGAGTGTTGATGTGAGCCATGACCAGCTTTTCAAAGCACTTCATGGCTACAGGCGTGAGTGCTACGGGTCAGTAGTCATTTAGGCAGGTTAACTTAGTATTCTTGAGCACAGGGACTATTGTGGTCTACTTGAAACATGTTGGTATTACAGACTCAGTCAGGGATAGGTTGAAAATGAAGACACTTGCCAGTTGTTCAGCGCATTCTCAAAGTACATGTCCTGGTAATCCAGCGTCCTTGTGAATGTTGACCTGTTGTAAGGTCTTACTCACATCGGCTACGGAGAGCGTGATCACACAGTATTCTGGAACAGCTGATTCTATTATGAATGTTTCAGTGTTACTTGCCTCAAAGCGAGCATAGAAGTAATTTAGCTCGTCTGGTAGGCTCACTGGGCAGCTCTTGGCAGTGCTTCCCTTTGTAGTCTGTAATAGCTTGCAAGCCCTGCCACATCTGACGAGCGTCGGAGCTGATGTAGTACGATTCAATCTTAGTCCTTTATTGACGCGTTGCCTGTTTGGTGGTTCGTCTGAGGGCATAGCGGGATTTCTTATAAGTTTCCGGGTTAGAGTCCCTCTCCCTGAAAGTGTCAGCTCTACCCTTCCGCTCAATGCGGATGTTGGCTGTAACCCATGGCTTCTGGTTGGGGTACGTACAGTCACTGTGGGGACAACATCATCGATGCACTTATTGATGAAGCCAGTGACTGATGTGGTGTACTCCTCAATGCCATCGGAAGAATCCCGGATCATATTCCAGTCTGTGCTAGCAAAACAGTCTGCTTCATCTGACCACTTTTTTCTTGACCGAGTCACTGGTACTTCCTGCTTTAGTTTTAGCTTGTAAGCAGGAATCAGGGGGATAGAATTATGGTCAGATTTGCCAAATGGAGGGTGAGGGACAGCTTTGTACGCGTCTCTGTGTGTGGAGTAAGGTGATCTAGAGTTTTTTTCCCTCTGGTTGCACATTTAACATAATGGTAGAAATTAGGTAAAACGGATTTAAGTTTCCCTGCATTAAAGTCCCTGGCCACTAGGAGCGCTGCCTCTGGATGCTAATGGCCGTATACAGCTCAGTGGGTGCGGTTTTAGTGCCAGCATCGGTTTGTGGTGGTAAATAGACAGCTACAAAGAATATAGATGAAAACTCTCTAGGTAAATAGTGTGGTCTACAGCTTTTCATGAGACACTACCCCAAGCGAGCAAAACCTCAAGACTGCCTTAGATATCGTGCACCAGCTGTTGTTTACAAATATTCATAGACAGCCATCCCTTGTCTTACCACAGGCCGCTGTTCTATCCTGCCGAAAAAGCGTAAAACCCGCCAGCTGTATGTTATTAATGTCGTCGTTCAGCCATGTCTCTGTGAAACATAAGATATTACAGTTTTTATTGTCCCACTGGTAGGATACACGTGATCGTAGGTCGTTTATTTTATTATCCATTGATTGGACGCTGGCTAATAGGACCTAATAGGACCGTTGGATCCTTACAAGACAACCAGACCTCAATCCTACATAAACACCTAAGTAACAGATGTGTTCTTTATTAAAAAAAAGTTTTCTAAAAACTCTGCCATCTATGATTAGTCCTATTTGGTTGGTAAAGTGACAGACACAGGAAATGTAAAAAAATACTACATTTTTACTCATGCTTACATTTAGTAAGCAGTGGTGGGGAAAATTTGTGACACACCATATATAAATATATGTCCTGATAGATTCAGTTTTGCAGGCTTACCACAAAGGACTCCATAGACCATGTCAAACCTCTTGAGAAAAAAATGCTTCAAATAGTTAGACATTTAGCATGGTGTTCCACAAGGACCTGTCTAAAGTAATTAACAGTATGTACAGTCTGATGTCTCAGAGGTAATGTATGGACATAAAACACCTGCTATTACTGTATGCTGTGAGAACAAGATAAACCCATAGTGACAATTTACAGTAGTAGCTACTGGTGTTTGAGAGGTTCTTGGGATAGATTTGGCAAGGGAATTGAACGCTGGGATTCTCCTCTGCACTCTTCTTGGAACTGCCTATCATTCCCCCACTTCACCTCCAAATAGTTCTGCGCACCTTTTTACCATCAAAGGGCTTCAGAAGTGACCACTTCTTTTGAAAGTCCAATATCAAACTGGTGTCAAGTAAAGGTTGGCTTTATCAACATTTCTGGGAATTTAGCAATGATATGGATGTTAGAAGCTATTTTCACTCAGCTATCATCGTTTCTGCGAATCTGTGCTGGTTGCTGCATGCTTAAATATAGGACAGGGAGGCCTAGAGTGGCCTTGCTAATGAGTTTCTTCCCAGAACTGTTAAATAAGAAATCAGTGTCTCACAATGACAGTGTGTGCAGCTTAATTAAACTTTAATTGTTTATTGCTGAGTCAAACTCCAGAGAGATACAGCATCTTTAGTAGAGAGGAGCAATTTGTCTTCCTTTGCTTGTAAAACTCACTGGTCTCTCACTCTTTTCAACAGATGATGAAGTGTTGCTCTCCTTGTTGTTTTCATGTGCATGTTCCTACATGGCTCAAAGTGTTTTTTGTACTCAGAAAGGTCAGTTGTTTATAGTAAGAATATCGCTTCAGATAAAAGCCTGGCTGTCTTAAGGAGTCAAATTTGACAGCCATTTCGAAGGACAATGTTCTCCAGCTTACACCCTATCACATTAAAATGTGTTGCCTGAAGCTCAGTCACAGTAGCTGACTGAACTTGTTTTCACAAAGCATTTATGTTAGAAAAACTCTGAAGAGAGACACATATCACAATGTCTTACTCATAATGTATTATGTTGACAATGCCCTGCTGTGTTCCTATCAAGACTAATACATTTCTGGTCACATTTTTGCAATTTTTTTTGATTAAAGGTTGTCCTTATAGCATAATGCACAGGGGATTTCACTTGTGAGTGAAATCATGGATTCTGTATGTATCTGAATGACTGAATTCAGAACCATGGACGGCTACTTACATAATATGGAGAAGGGTAAGTGTAGTGAATAAATTGCCATCAAACGCATGGCTTTGGAAGACTCTGATGATACACAGATATGGATTCCCACCCATGCACTTCAATATTTACAGTATGCTAAATCTTCCTATGGCTTATTGTAATGATGACTTGTCAGAAACATAACAAACCTTGCATTTATTCAGGCATTATAAAAGCAGACTGTAATGTCAGACTACCAAATACCTGTTAGGAATTCTATATTGTGAACCGGAATCATTGCTATTCTTCAAAAGAATGTTCTGTCATAATGATGTTGTTGTCAGGAAGTGTGCTGTTGACTGCAGTGCTGCTCATTTGACCACTTAAGATGAAGAGTTTGGAGATGCATGAACACAGACACAGCCCCTCCACCTTGGTCTGCCATGTGCATCACCTTTCCCTAGTGGGCAATTACTCAAAGGCTGTGTTACAGGCCATCCACATTGTAATGCTCAGAGCTTTAATTAATTGTAAGTGTGTTGACTTTACAAATGATCTCCGGCTGGAACATGCATATGAACTATGTTCAGGTAACTAACAGACAGTGTGACTAATTGACATTATCAATATGCAATATGCCACCGAATGGCTGCTGCTGTATAATGCTGTATTGTATTTTTTCATTTGATTCATAATGCTGTATTGTATTTTTTCACTTGATTCATTAATTCACTCTCTACTGTTCTGAAGCAATACAGAATAAATAAAAATACAAAGACACAATCAGTTAACTTAATAATGCCTGACAATCAACAATCCGCATGGTATCAAGAATAAGATACAACTACCTGATACAAGCCACATACAATTCCCCACATGGCAGCTTCTTGTCATTGTTGCTTGCTATCTGGCCACAAGCAAGCTACTGGAAAATGTAATTAAATTACCAGACAAACGACATGTAGTTCATGACTCCTCATCATTGCACACGTACACAGGCACACAAACACACACACACACTAGAATGGTTTAACATTGAGGACTTCTCTCCACTCTCCGCCGTGGAGAGGAATGGGAGGTGAATGAATGTTTCCAAACTGTGTTTATGCTGTTCCAGAATTTGCCACCAGCTCTTAATTCCACACTCTCTAATATTGCTTCCATGCATACCTCATTCCATATGCATCCTAACAGACTGCTTCAGTTAAGCAGAATGCAAGGCATGCTTTTGAGATAAGACACAGCATCTTCGGGAAAACACTATCTATCTGAAAATGCATTGTCCCAAGTTAATCCAAGATTGGTTTTACAGGCCTCTTATGCAACCTAATGGAATTCCTTTTAGGATAAACTTTACCTAAATTGACTTTGAACAGAGGGAGAGGGAACCAAGAAAGCTGACCTACCATTAGAGGCAAGTGGTCACCACAGGATACATCCATATTACTTTCAGTCTGATCTCTGTGTGACCCACTGAAAGACCACAGGTCTCTCCATTAAACAGAAAAAGACCAGGATCAATCTTTCTTTTCCTATTTTTTACAAAGGTGAAACGTTGACATCCTAATGATAACATTCAAACATGATATTGATCATAATTAATAATACTAATACTATTTATCGATTACACAACAATTCTACTTTGAGAAATAATGAACCATAATTGCTGTATGCAATGTCTCAAGATCAATTAATGTCAACAGACATTTAGAATTCACAGCAACAGAACTAGCTGGATGATGTGTACGTATAGTGAACTCAACAAGAGATGGATTACACAGTCTTATTCTGGGCAAACTAAATGTATGAATGTCCTTATGTCAGTCAACTTTCTGCTGGAGGAAGCAATACCAAAATAGATAATGTCACGCCCTGACCATAGAGAGCCTTTTTATTCACTATGTTGGTTGGTCGGGGTGTGACTAGGGTGGGTGATCTAGTGCATTTATTTCTATGTTGGCCTTGTATGGTTCCCAATCAGAGGCAGCTGTTTATCATTGTCTCTGATTGGGGATCATATTTAGGCAGCCATTTCCCCACTGGTTTTTGTGGGATCTTGTTTCTGTGTAGTTGCTGTTTTATTGTTTTTATGCGTTTCCTTTGATTAAATATGTGGAACCCAAATCACGCTGCACGTTGGTCTGAGTATATTTCCAGTTCGTACGACGAGCGTGACAGATCAACTCACAATAACACAGAAGAAGATCCAGGCATGATTCTTTTTGAGGAGAGGGCTAGGTCTCTGTGTTAAAATATTAGTACAGTAACGTCATGTTTGCAGATAGGTTGCATGCGATATTGTTGATTAAATGACAGTGTAATGGCGTGTAAAGGCCAGCTCTAACAGACCTTGCTCTGTGAGGAGTAGTAAGAATGCAATGCTGCAGTGACATGTGTAATGAGCATGCCCATAGCAACATACTCCTTCAGAACTAGTCTGCGATGAGCGTTGGAGGGTGGGAGGGTGAGCGTTGGAGATGGGAGGGCCGAGAACAGCTCAATCCCACAGGGTAATTATGTGGTGTCACCAGAGGCTAGGCAATCTTTACTGAAACCTTCAGGGTTAGCAGGTACTGTACTGTGTCAGTGGTACAGCTGCAAATAGTTTAGGCGTAAGCAGCAGCACAGTGGATTGACTGACTGGTTGCAATTACCCTTCCCTCATTTATCGCCTCCTCTCCTCCTCTGTATTGTTTCTCTGATGAGGATGTGGATTCATAGTAGCACTAATAAATGAATTGTTGCACTTTTCCTTTTTGTATTTTTCCTTCTCTTTTCCCTTTTTTTTCTTTGTTTTGAAAAATGGGGTGAGGTAGATGAATTATGTCCAATTGTTCCGAGCATGAATGATCTCTGATTAGGCTTGAGTGCAGTTCAACTGCTCAGTCAGACATGCTGACTGCCAATAGTCTCTTCACTCACTTCCTTTCTCCCAAACATATGCATTGTTGTGATGTTGTTATCTTTAATGTGATGGAATGCTATTTATCAAATAATTAACTATGTTTATAATTATGTGATTCAATTAATCAGGTAACCATTAACTCAGTAACCTGGGGCACCACGGGAAAAGTTTGTTTAATGACTTACTGTTTCCCAAATTAACTCAAAGAATATCAGAATATATCGATTTCATAGAAGTCACCAAATAATTAATTCAGTCTCATACTGAATGTCGCATAATTCGTAAATCTGTACAAACCCGGGCCTCACTAATCATTCTGAACCACACCAATTCAGTTGATTATGTATTTACTAACAAGCTAAATGACAACATAAGATACACAAACAGTCTAGGTTATTGGTTAGATTTTAATACAATGGCAACAGGTCCCTAGCGGATCAACACAATATGACAAGTGTTACACAAGATGGAGATTTACAGAGAGAGAGAGAAAGGGCAAGAGAGAAATTCAACACTTAGACATATTTGTAAACTATGCTTAGTTTCAGCCCTAACACATTTCCCGAACTGCCGCTCTTATGGGTAAAAAGTGTAATACACGTATTTACGTGTTGAAGGTCTCCATTGGGTATCTCTTCATGGGCCAAGTTCCGCTTAGTGGGAAAGGTTTGGCCGAAGCTTTGTACTTTCATCTTCAGGTGCAAGTCTCTGATTGTCCAAAAGATGTCACAATGTCCTTTCTATTAGTTGTCTGTTTCCTTGCACTCATTCTGTGAGAGTGGGATTCTGAGGAGGCTAATCAGCCATGTCGACGCTCAGCCGTGTCAACTCTCTCAGCGTGGGTAGGAGGGCCGTGTAGACAACCGATGACTTATATAGCCGGAGGGTCCTGCTTAAATTCACCTTCCTAGATACAGTATTTAGAAATGCTACTCCACCATAAACTTGATTGTTCAGAGATTTTCTTTGACTTCAACCTCGTGTTGCATTTTGGGGTCGTGACTAATTGTGGACTTTGGCTGCAGCGCATGGTCCTCTAGTCTGATATGTAAATTCTTAATTCACATGTTTTATACCCTAGAGTAGAAAAGGAAGTTTACGTCTTCATGACACGCTCTCTGGGTTCCCTGGGGCGTAGCTAGTTACAAGGCAAGGTATTAGGATTTACTATGATCTTGTTAAGACAACTAAAACCACAGTCTTATCATCACCAAAACATTCTCTTTCATCTGGATATTTTCTACACAACATAAAGTATGTAAACATCACATATATATTGTGAAAACTCAAGTTATTTTTTTTCCGTTATAACATCCTCATTTAACTTTTAATAACATAAAATATACATTAATTTTCATATTCCACCCATCATTGTTTCCACCATTTGGCTGATCAAATTTCACATCCCAAAGTCCATTTATTTGATGTTTTGTAGTTTTGGCTCTAAACTCTTCCTAAGGCACACAGACATTCCAGTCTCTCACATTAGAGAATAGAATGGAGATAGGTGCCTTATAATATTACGATGGGCATGAGGTCATAAACCCCCCCCCCCCCCAATCAAACCCTCTATACCTCTGCGGGAGGGAGAGAAATCTCTGTAGAACCGTGATCCACTGTAACCTGATCCCCACAGGCCAGTCATGACAGCATTCTCTCACCAAAAATAATTTACTTCAGATCGAAGGAAAGTTTATTTAAGATTCGACCCTCAAGTATTTTTTTTACATGTACGCTTCCGAGAAATGTATAGATTCAAGGCCTCCCTTTCCACGCCCCCATTCTCTCAGGAAACGGCTGCTGAGAGGAGGCAGTGACTGTGTGCCTCCAGCCCCATCCTGGCCTCTGGCCCCGGTCCAGAGCCCAGTGGAAAGCACCTATTGATGCCTGAAAAACTCCCACAGTCCACAGCTTCCTGTGAGCACAATGCCCACAGAGACTCACTCCAACTCACCACTCATACAGGCTTCAAAAAGCCTCAACATAACCACAACACACCCTCTTTATCTTTATTTGTATAAAAATAAAATATAGACCTACACAGTGTGGGATTTCAACCGAAATTACAGAAGAAGTTTATTGATGCGAGGTCAGATATTTGAGGTTTGTTCGATTTTTAGGGCGGCAGATTGGTGATTTGGGATTGAGTCCAGTTAGGCAGGAGATAATAAAAAGGAATAGCATGTCCAACATGTACTGAGGCTTTGTAAATGGTACCATCTGTCCAAGCATACTGTCCCTAGGTAGGGAAGGTGCCAGGAGTAGGTGGGCTGGTGAGCTTTTCTCTTTCCTCTGTGTCTGTACAGTATGTCCACATTTACAAGTGCAAGAGAGGAAAAAGCTAGAATCAGCCAATGCTATGATTTGCTGTGGCTGCCAATACACCCAGTTTGATGATCCTACTAGTGAAATACTACACCCTTAACATACTATTTACACACTTTATTACCCTTTTGTCAGCAGTATAAAACTGTTATCATCCAAAGTTCAAATGTTAAGAGTGAACATTGTCAGTATATTTAACATTCTGCACTTCGAATTAAGCGTTGAGAAACTAGCAGAGAGAAAGTAGTGCAGAGAAAATCTCCATGGGAGCCAGAGGGAGCCTTGCTCCGAGTCCCATACACCCTGTGGCGAAGGCAGAGGGCCACCAGCACCACCAATCAACATTGGTACCTATATTTAACTAGGCAAGTCTAATCTCTCTCTCGCTCACTCTCTCTCATTCTCCCTTATCCCCCTGCACCAGCCCGCCTACACTTTCTGACTGCATTTCCACCTCTACGGCAGGTTCCCTCAACTGCCAAACCCCTGGGTACCTATCTGAATGGCTCTTCCTTTCCTTTTTCACAACACAGTCTAATACTGCTATAACTCAGACCCCCATGGGCAAAATCTTGGACGTCCTTCATACCACCCTGCCACAAAAGGTAGTGATTTTGGCCATCCAATAGAAGTATGAGTCAACTGCGGTGGCCCACAAGCTGTTCCAAATGGCAGTGGCCAACAGACAGGTGTAACAGTAAGGCCCCAAACAAGTCCCATGTGCCTGGTGTCTGTGGGACAGAGATAGATGATGAGGTAGGAATGCAAACCACAGACCAAAGATAAAGCCACTGCTGCAGTGAAATAAAAGTAAAAAATCTGCTTATCTAGTATGCAATGTAAAATTCCATCAGGTGTTGAAAGGGAGCATTTACTTGGGCTTGGTGCAAAACATTGAAATGAAATAGTAATTTCAAAATAATGTGCTTTTTAAATATAGTAATTTGAAGTCGAAAATGCCAATATAAACTGGAAAAGAAAGTCAAGCTGTTCCAGAAAATGTACAATCAACTTGAACACTAAAGTTGTGTGGTAACTGTTGTAGTTAACAACTAGAGCATGTGTGTAGTGTTTTATAAAGGACTGTGTGAATAAGGTGGAGATGGCACTTCCTCCCTGTTCTCACCATTCAATACATTCTAAAGTATTTCTAACACTTTGGCACTGAGTGCTTTTGTCCACCATTGCAGCTGAGTTCCGGGTTGAGAGTCCTGCGCATTTGCGGTCCTTTGTACCAGTGGGTAATGACATTCGCTCTCTAAAGAGAAAAGCAGATGGACTTGAAAGAGATTTTCATGGAGTTTGCTGCCAAGCTACAGGGCACAGTGTCAGAGATACACCACATTTCATAAGCAGCTTTTTAATATTTCGTGGCTGATTCTCTTTTTCACATGCAGTCGTTATCAGCCCATTTACATTTGGTGCGGGTACACATTTGGTGTGGGTACATAGCGCAACGAGTGTCGTACCATGAGACATACTGCGCTTCAAGGCTATTATATAGTATGGTCAGTCTTCTCTGGTTGTGCCAGATTAAGTAAAATTCACTTCATCCTCATCGCTGCTCCAGCTTACCAGTTTTCAAAGGCATCTTGAGCGGCCATAATGCAAACTGGATTTAAGTGTGGTTGTCATGCTTGTGCCTTGTGAGAGTGCATGGAGACTGGGCTCAACATCTTCCCATGAACAGAGCTAGAGAGAGAGAGACATACATCCTTCCTTAGGCAGGGCTGAGGACCTTCTCAAGTTAGTATTGGACACAGTTTACACGAGCTGCCCCATATCCACAGGCGCAGGCTAACCACTCCACTACACAACATTCTCACAGTGGAGGACGCCTTTGATGAATGTTCTCAAATGTGTCTTTTCATCTGTCACATTGGTCTTTATGTGGAGCAATTGGAAAAACTGTTTGACAGAAAGATTATTTAGACGGTAGAGAACAATGGTTGTCATTGTTGTTGACAGAGTAAAGAATGGCTAAATTGACCACTTCTAATAGGCTAACTAACTACTTTATCACAAAACGAGACCAGAGGAAATCACTTAATATGCAAATCACCCTTATTACCCGGGACAAAATTAAAACATCCTGATCTCTGGCTGAGATCAATAAATTGGATGTTCCTTCCCACTGCCACCCTGTAAGTCATCAAATCGAATCAAATCAAATGTATTTATATAGCCCTTCTTACATCAGCTGATATCTCAAAGTGCTGTACAGAAACCCAGCCTACAACCCCAAACAGCAAGCAATGCAGGTGTAGAAGCACGGTGACTAGGAAAAACTCCCTAGAAAGGCCAAAACCTAGGAAGAAACCTAGAGAGGAACCAGGCTATGAGGGGTGGCCAGTCGTCTTCTGGCTGTGCCGGGTGGAGATTATAACAGAACATGGCCAAGATGTTCAAATGTTCATAAATGACCAACATGGTCAAATGGTAATAATCACAGTAGTTGTCGAGGGTGCAGCAAATCAGCACCTTAGGAGTAAATGTCAGTTGGCTTTTCATAGCCGATCATTAAGAGTATCTCTACCGCTCCTGCGGTCTCTAGAGAGTTGAAAACAGCAGGTCTGGGACAGGTAGCAGGTCCAGTGAACAGGTCAGGGTTCCATAGCCGCAGGCAGAACAGTTGAAACTGGAGCAGCAGCACGGCCAGGTGGACTGGGGACAGCAAGGAGTCATCATGCCAGGTAGTCCTGAGGCATGGTCCTAGGGCTCAGGTCCTCCGAGAGAGAGAAAGAAAGAGAGAATTAGAGAGAATACTTAAATTCACACAGGACACTGGATAAGACAGGAGAAGTACTCCAGATATAACAAACTGACCCTAGCCCCCCGACACATAAACTACTGCAGCATAAATACTGGAGGCTGAGACAGGAGGGGTCAGGAGACACTGTGGCCTCATCCGATGATACCCCTGGACAGAGCCAAACAGGAAGGATATAACCCCACCCACTTTGCCAAAGCACAGCCCCCACACTACTAGAGGGATATCTTCAACCACGAACTTATCATCCTGAGACAAGGCCGAGTATAGCCCACAAAGATCTCCGCCAAGGCACAACCCAAGGGGGGGCGCCAACCCAGACAGGAAGATCACGTCAGTGACTCAACCCACTCAAGTGACGCACCCCTCCTAGGGACGGCATGAAAGAGCACCAGTAAGCCAGTGACTTAGCCCCTGTAATAGGGTTAGAGGCAGAGAATCCCAGTGGAGAGAGGGGAACCGGCCAGGCAGAGACAGCAAGGGCGGTTCGTTGCTCCAGAGCCTTTCCGTTCACCTTCACACTCCTGGGCCAGACTACACTCAATCATATGAACCACTGAAGAGATGAGTCTTCAGTAAAGACTTAAAAGTTGAGACCGAGTCTGCGTCTCTCACATGGGTAGGCAGACCATTCCATAAAACTGGAGCTCTATAGGAGAAAGCTTGCTTAGAAATTCTAGGGACAATTAGGAGGCCTGCGTCTTGTGACCGTAGCGTACGTGTAGGTATGTACGGCAGGACCAAATCGGAAAGATAGGTAGGAGCAAGCCCATGTAATGCTTTGTAGGTTAGCAGTAAAACCTTGAAATCAGCCCTTGCCTTAACAGGAAGCCAGTGTAGGGAGGCTAGCACTGGAGTAATATGATTTAAAAAATTGGTTCTAGTCAGGATTCTAGCAGCCGTATTTAGCACTAACTGAAGTTTATTTAGTGTTTTATCTGGGTAGCCGGAAAGTAGAGCATTGCAGTAGTCTAACCTAGAAGTAACAAAGGCATGGATGAATTTTTCTGCATCATTTTTGGACAGAAAGTTTCTGATTTTTGCAATGTTACGTAGATGGGAAAAATCTGTCCTTGAAACAGTCTTGATATGTTCGTCAAAAGAGAGATCAGGGTCCAGAGTAACGCCGAGGTCCTTCACAGTTTTATTTGAGACGACTTTACAACCATCAAGATTAATTGTCAGATTCAACAGAAGATCTCTTTGTTTCTTGGGACCTAGAACAAGCATCTCTGTTTTGTCCGAGTTTAAAAGTAGAACATTTTCAGCCATCCACTTCCTTATGTCTGAAACACAGGCTTCTAGCGAGGGAAATTTTGGGGCTTCACCATGTTTCATTGAAATGTACAGCTGTGTGTCGTCCGCAAAGCAGTGAAAGTTAACATTATGTTTTGGAATGACATCCCCAAGAGGTAAAATAGTGAAAACAATAGTGGTCCTAAAACGGAACCTTGAGGAACACTGAAATATACAGTTGATTTGTCAGAGGACATACCATTCACAGAGACAAACTGATATCTTTCCGACAGATAAGATCTAAACCAGGCCAGAACTTGTCCGTGTAGACCAATTTGGGTTTCCAATCTCTCCAAAAGAATGTGGTGATCGATGGTATCAAAGGCAGCACTAAGGTCTAGGAGCACGAGGACAGATGCAGAGCCTCGGTCTGACGCCATTAAAAGGTCATTTACCTCCTTCACAAGTGCAGTTTCAGTGCTATGATGGGGTCTAAAACCAGACTGAAGCATTTTGTATACATTGTTTGTCTTCAGGAAGACAGTGACAGCTTTTTCAAAATGTTTTGAGAGGAATGGAAGATTCGATATAGGCCGATAGTTTTTTATATTTTCTTGGTCAAGGTTTGGCTTTTTCAAGAGAGGCTTTATTACTGCCACTTTTAGTGAGTTTGGTACACATCCGGAGGATAGAGAGCCGCTTATTATGTTCAACATAGGAGGGCCAAGCACAGGAAGCAGCTCTTTCAGTAGTTTAGTTGGAATAGGGTCCAGTATGCAGCTTGAAGGTTTCGAGGCCATGATTATTTTCATCATTGTGTCAAGAGATATAGTACTAAAACACTTAAGTGTCTCTCCCGATCCTAGGTCCTGGCAGAGTTGTGCAGACTCAGGATAGCTGAGCTTTGGAGGAATACGCAGATTTAAAGAGGAGTCCGTAATTTGCTTTCTAATGATCATGATCTTTTCCTCAAAGAAGTTTATGAATTTATTACTGCTGAAGTGAAAGCCATCCTCACTTGGGGAATGCTGCTTTTTAGTTAGCTTTGCGACAGTATAAAAAATAAATTTCGGATTGTTCTTATTTTCCTCAATTAAGTTGGAAAAATAGGATGATCGAGCAGCAGCGAGGGCTCTTCGATACTGCACGCTACTGTCTTTCCAAGCTAGTCGGAAGACTTCCAGTTTGGTGTGGCGCCATTACCGTTCCAATTTTCTGGAAGCTTGCTTCAGAGCTCGGGTATTTTCTGTATACCAGGGAGCTAGTTTCTTATGACAAATGTTTTTAGTTTTTATGGGTGCAACTGCATCTAGGGTATTGCACAAGGTTAAATTGAGTTCCTCAGTTAGGTGGTTCACTGATTTTTGTCCTCTGACGTCCTTGGGTAGGCAGAGGGAGTCTGGAAGGGCATCAAGGAATCTTTGTGTTGATGCTCCTTGGTTGGGGTCTGAGCAGATTATTTGTTGCGATTGCAAACGTAATAAAATGGTGGTCCGATAGTCCAGGATTATGAGGAAAAACATTAAGATTTACAACATTTATTCCATGGGACAAAACTAGATCCAGAGTATGACTGTGGCAGTGAGTAGGTCCAGAGACATGTTGGACAAAACCCACTGAGTCGATGATGGCTCCGAAAGCCTTTTGGAGTGGGTCTGTGGACTTTTCCATGTGAATATTAAAATCACCAAAAATGTGAATATTATCTGCTATGACTAGGAACGCTGTATATGGCCCAGGAGGCCTGTAAACAGTAGCTATAAAAAGTGATTGAGTAGGCTGCATAGATTTCATGACTAGAAGCTCAAAAGACGAAAACGTCATTTATTTTTTTGTAAATTTAAATTTGCTATCGTAAATGTTAGCAACACCTCCGCCTTTGCGGGATGCACGGTGGAAATGGTCACTAGTGTAACCAGGAGGTGAGGCCTCATTTAACACAGTAAATTCATCAGGTTTAAGCCATGTTTCAGTCAGGCCAATCACATCAAGATTATGATCAGTGATTAGTTCATTGACTATAACTGCCTTTGAAGTGAGGGATCTAACATTAAGTAGCCCTATTTTGAGATGTGAGGTATCACGATCTCTTTCAATAATGGCAGGAATGGAGGAGGTCTTTATCCTAGTGAGATTGCTAAGGCGAACACCGCCATGTTTAGTTTTGCCCAACCTAGGTCGAGGCACAGACACGGTCTCAATGGGGATAGCTGAGCTGACTACACTGACTGTGCTAGTGGCAGACTCCACTAAGCTGGCAGGCTGGCTAACAGCCTGCTGCCTGGCCTGCACCCTATTTCATTGTGGAGCTAGAGGAGTTAGAGCCCTGTCTATGTTGGTAGATAAGATGAGAGCACCCCTCCAGCTAGGATGGAGTCCGTCACTGTAAGTGTCGTTCAATTGCAGCAGCCAGTCACAATGACACACTCCATATCTTATCATACAAACAAGAAACAGCACAATATATCAACCAATCAAACAGAAAGAGCACAGTGCTGGGGCATCTTTTTTTTCTCATCTAAATTGTATTCTAATTAGATGACACTGTGAAGACCATTCGTCATTTAACTGTTAGATGTGCTCGTCATCAATCACATCAGCCAAATTGAGTCACAGTTATCTAGTAAATTATCCAATAAAATTACACATTTGATACCTGTCTAATGAGTTTGTCTTATTAAACTGTTTATTAGTGAATTCGTTTATGGTGATGGATCTGCTTCCTTATCTTAGTCCTGCTCATACACTATGCAGACAGTCAGTCATGTGGTCAAATAAAATAAAATCTAATTGTATTTGTCACATGCGGCGAATTGACCTTACAGTGAAATGCTTACTTACAAGCCCTTGACCAACAATGCAGTTTTATGAAAAATACCTAAATAAAAATAAGAAATAAAACTAACAAATAATTAAAGAGCAGCAGTAAAATAACAATAGCCCAGTAAAATAACAATGGTGTGAAGGATCTGCTGCTAACCTCTTGCTATTGCATTGATTAAATTGTCTGGCAGCAGACACATGTGCCTCTGGAGAACTCCCCCAGCTAGCATAGTTGCTGACACACACAATCCTCTTCTGTGGATTGGCTATACAATCCTCTGAGTTCCGACTCTAAGGGATATGCTGACCACTTACCCTGCTTTTCTAACATGCAACCCTATTTCTTATATTTTTTTCAGAGCAATAAAGGGAGGGAGTGAAGGAGGCAGATCTCCCGAGTGGTGCAGCGTTCTAAGGCACTGCATCTCAGTGCTAGAGTTGTCACTACAGACCCTGGTTCGATCCTGGACTGTATCACAACCGGCCGTCATCGGGAGTCCCATAGGGCGGTGCACAATTGGCCCAGCGTTGTTGTTTGACCGGGGTAGGCCGTAATTGTAAATAAGAATTTGTTCTTAACTAATTTACCTAGTTAAATAAAAAATAAGTGAAAGAAGGAATGATGGAGGGAAAATGTGCACATTTTTTGTAATATCCAACAGATCAATTGAAATTACATTGTCACACAAACAGACCGAAATAGATTTGGAGGGTAACATAGATTACTTTTCCTAAATAAAACTGTTTGTAATTAGTTTGCACAGTTAATTTCCTAACTGAAACAGAGTGGTTGGCATAAATCCCAGAAACTAGGCAAAATACTGTACATAATTGTGGGTGAGCTTTAAAAAGACAGTGACACTGATGGCACCTCCGGACTAGTCTGCCTTCCCAGGGGCTACAAACCCTTTGGATGTGTCTCTCTACCTTGAATATCTCATTAGTGTCATGCTTATGAGAATTACCGTCCAGGTTAGCTTGAAGAATAAAGGTTCAGAGAGGTTTGATTTGTTTCAAAAAACTTTGGCTCTGACAGTCTAGCATTGCAATGTGAAGAGTCAAACAACACCAATTACCAGGGAGAGAATGAAGACATAAGCTAACAGAAACAGAAGCCATCGAAAGTAAAAGTAAAGCACTCCTTGGACTTTATTCAACACAGAGACTCCAGTAACCTCTCAAAATAATGTTGACCCCAAACTGACTAAAGTTGAGGAATGGTGGATGTTGTAATGATTAAAGAGAAGCATGCACATAATCTTAATGAGAATGGACTAGCGCCTGAGGGGCTATAGAATTTCAATAACACATCACTGATGGCAAATGCCAGTGAGCCTTAAGTACTGTAACAAAACAAAGCAGGTAATTTAGATGCCATTCGACCACAGACTGGATGGATAAAACGTTTTCTATGAAACAAAGCTCAGTTTCAGTAATTGTACTGGAAGAGCAGTACAGAATTAACTTTACGTAATCACATAATCAATGGAGCTTTGCTGAATAGTTGTTCAGGGACTACAGTCTCACATAATTCACACTGTAACTGATTGTGTCTTCACAGGAAACTTGAGCAAGTTAACTTCTGTGGCAAAAACACACAGTGATAATTGCCTGTGTTGATAAGGGTTTTACCTTAAACACATATCTTAAACAAACCAGTACTGCACTTCCAGTACAACGTGCTGTAATTCAGTCAATATTTGATGATTTTTTTTTTTAAACGTTTGGAGTATTTTGGTCCATCGAACATCTGTTACATTTATTAGAATTGTTTTTAAAACCTTTTTTTTCCATTTGATAACCTTTGCTAATCTGAGTTGTAGAGGAGATTCCTGCTTCAGCAACGTCAGCAACGATAATGCCCACTGGCTGGGCTCTACCTGCAGAGAGATTATCCTGAGATTGATGGACACTCCAGCACCAGGCCCACTTCAGAGCCAGTTGACCAGATGAACTGCATCTTAATGAAAACCTTAAACATTTGTGATGGAGACGGGTTGCTCGTAATCGCGCATTCAATCTCTCCCCCTGTCACGACTTCTGCCGAAGTCGGTCCCTCTCCTTGTTTGGGGGGCATTCGGCGGTCGACGTCACCGGCCTTTTAGCCATCGCCGATCCACTTTTCATTTTCCATTTGTTTTGTCTTTGTTTTACATGTCGTGTCTTTGACTATGCCAGATTAATTGCTATGACATGCTATTCTATAAAATCATTTCTCCGTAATTAATATTACCTGATTGAACTAATCAGGTAAATGTAATTAACTAGAGAGGGACACCACGAAAGAATATTTATAGAGCTGTTATCTTCCGAATAAACTCTTAAAGATTTAGTAATATTTTACATCCATAGCAGTCACATTAATCATCATTTTATTCAGTCTCATCTGAAAGTGGTAAATCCTTGGTTATCTGCAAGAATCCTGGCTAACAAGTTGAATCAGCAATACAAAATTGGGTTTAATTATTTATTTACTAAATACCTAACTAATCACACAGAATCACACATAACACAATTAAATCATTAAACTTGATCACAAATTCGTCCTACAGGAAAACGTCCCTAGCGGGCGGAACAGATATGACAGCTTGTTACACAAAGAAAAGGGGCGGGATATTTAGTGAAAGAGCGGGAGACTGGAACAGGGCCGAAGCTGTGCTATCGTAAATACAGTATCTTATGCATTCTAAATTACCTCCCATTTGAAAAGGAGAATGCAATAAATATTTACTCTGAGCTGCGCTTCAGTAGGTTGGTGGTAGATGGAAGACCGTATCGCCAAACCGAGTCCCCTGTCCTTTGAAGAATGTCTCCGGTGGTCACTGGATCCGTTGGAGTAGCGTCGATGTGTAGTAGACGGGATACTCTGACTGTCCTTCCTAACCTGCGAATGTAGCAGCTGTTGCTAACTCAACGGCTAGGAGGTATCCCCTCTGTAGTGAATACGAGTTCAAAGTTCATACCATTTGCAACCAAAGTCCATGCTGATGTTGGCTTAGTTCTGTAGTTATTATCTGAACCATTCTGACATCGGATCGTCATCCTAAATGTACCCGGAACAGGAAGTTATATTTTTGTCAATGGCTTTTATAGTGGAGGGAGAGGGGTGTGTCTGAAAAGTTTATCACCCATGTCTCTTCACAGGGGCGGGCCCCTAGTTGAGCAGAAGCCCAAATTTATGAAAATCCAAATCTCTCATTTGGAAGCTAAAATTACATTTAATAATCTCTTCACAAATAATTTCATATTCAAACATTTGAATTAAACAACAATTCCATGTGAATCCGATACCTCTGACGTTTAGACTTTCCACAGTAGAGTTTGTCATTCTATCATTGATGAGAACAATGATAGAGAACAATTCCCCCCACTTCTGATGTTCCCAGAATCTCTATGTTAACCAAGGGGTTTTCTTATGTCACATCAGTTATAGTAGGGAGAGGGAAAAGGGGGGAAAGAGGTATTTATGACTGTCATAAACCTACCCCCGGGCCAACGTCATGACATACACTTGGTTTCAATCCCCAAATTACTTGTTCATTTTTTAAATCTCTGTTCCTCCATGTTTTTTTGTGAGTGATTGTTTGTATATATACGATCTGTTATTGTGGGCTAGTTTATTGTGTTGTATATATTTGATTTCTTGAGTAAAGTACGTTCATTACTCATATCTGCAGTCATGCGCCTGACTCCTCCACACCAGCTACACACAGGCCGATTACAGAATCACTCACCTAGGAATGGAGTCAGCAGGAGCAGACGCCCTCACAGTGTCGGTAGAGGAGCGCGTCCAGCAGCAAGCGACCATGTTGCAACATCTGGGCACCACCATGGATCGCTTGCTGCAGACGATGGATCGTTGGGAGAGAGTAGGAGGATTTCCAGCGCCTCACCCAGCCCCACTATCGCCGAACCCACTGTCCACCCTTTCTTCACCCGGTCCCAGCGGGATTTGGCTCGTGCTCCCGAAGGAGTATGATGGGACGGCTGCCGGATGCCAGGGGTTCCTATTCCAGCTAGAGCTCTACCTGGCGACCGTCCACCCGGCTCCTTCGGGACGTGAGAGGGTGTCCGCTCTCGTCTCCTGCCTCTCAGGCAAAGCCCTGGAGTGGGCCAACGCCGTATGGAGTGAAGGAGATGCAGCGTTGGACCATTACGCAGAGTTCACCCGTTGATTTTGTGCAGTTTTCGACCACCCACCTGAGGGTTGAGCGGCAGGTGAACGTCTGTTCCACCTGAGGCAGGGGACGAGGAACGAGCAGGATTTCGCATTGGACTTCCAGGACCCTGGCCGCCAGCGCGGGATGGAACGACAGGGCCCTGATGGATCACTAACTCACTAATGGTGCAGTCTGCGCGAGGCTGTCCATCGGGAGTTGGCCTGCTGAGACGCCACCCTCACGTTGGATCAGCTGGTGGACCTGTCCATCCGGCTGGACAACCTGCTGGCTACCCGCGGACGTCCGGATCGGGACGTGTCAGTTCCATCCTCCATCCCCCCTCCGCTCCGACACCCATGGAGCTGGGAGGTGCTGCGCTTAGGGCGACCGGAGGAGGGACCATTCCCTGCACCATCGATGGCCGCAGAGGGCACACTGCTGGACGGTGCTGAGGGGGTTCCTCGGAGTCGAGGCAGCAGGCAGGGCACTATCGTGTCACCCCAGGTGAGTCGGCACCAGGCTCATCCAGAGCCCCCTGTTGCTCATATGTATGTGTTTATTACAGTTCCTGAGTTTTCTCCGCATTCCCAGCATAAGGCGCTCGTAGATTCAGGCGCAGCTGGGAATTTTATTGATCATGCTTTTGCCCATAGTTTAGGGATCCCCCTTGTTCCTGTGGATATGCCCTTCCCTGTGCACGCCCTAGATAGTTGACCACTTGGGTCAGGGCTGACTATGGAGGCCACCGCTGCACTAGACATGGTTACCCAGGAGGGTCACAAGGAGAGAATCAGTCTCTTCCTTATTGATTCTCCTGCGTTTCCCGTGGTGCTGGGCCTACCCTGGTTGGCCTGTCATGACCCCACTATTTCGTGGCAACAGAGGGCTCTCAAGGGGTGGTCACGAAAGTGCTCAGGGAGGTGTGTGGGGTTTCCATCGGTGCGACTACGGTGGAAAGTCCGGACGAGGTCTCCACCGTGCGCATCCCCTCTGAATATGCCGATTTGGCTCTCGCCTTCTGTACCACCCCATCGACGGGGGGATTGTGCGGTAAATCTCCTGGTAGACGCAGCACTTCTCAGGAGTCACGTGTATCCTCTGTCACAGGAGGAGACGGTGGCTATGGAAACATATGTCTCCGATTCCCTGGGGCAGGGATACGTTCGGCCCTCCACTTCACCTGTCTCCTCGAGTTTCTTTTTTGTGAAGAAGATGGATGGAGGTCTGCGCCCGTGTATTGACTATCTGGGTATCAATCAGATCACTGTGAGGGACAGCTACCCGCTGCCTCTCATCACCAGTGCGATCGAGTCAATGCACGAGGCGCGCTTCTTCACAAAATTGGATCTCAGGAGCGCTTAAAACCTGGTGCGTATCCGGGTTGGGACGAGTGGAAGACGGCATTTAGTACCACCTCAGGGCACTATGAGTACCTCGTCATGCCGTACGGGTTGATGAATGCACCATCAGTCTTCCAGGCCTTTGTTGACGAGATTTTCCGGGACCTGCACGGGCAGGGTGTAGTGGTGTATATCGACAACATTCTGATATCCTCCGTTACACATGCCGAGCATGTGTCCCTGGTGTGCAGGGTGCTTGGTAGACCGTTGGAGCATGACCTGTACGTCAAGGCTGAGAAATGTCTGTTCTTCCAACAGTCCGGCTCCTTCCTAGGGTACCGCATTTCCACTTCAGGGGTGGAGATTTAGAGTGACCGCATTTCAGCAGTGCGTAATTGGCCGACTCCCACCACGGTAAAGGAAGTGCAGCGGTTTCTAGGGTTTGCCAACTACTACCAGAGGTTTATCCGGGGTTTTTGTCAGGTAGCGGCTCCCATTACCTCACTGCTGAAGGGGGGACCGGTACGACTGCAGTGGTCGGCTGAGGCGGACAGGGCTTTTGGTCACCTGAAGGCTCTGTTTACCTCGGTTCCCATGCTGGCTCATCCGGATCCCTCTTTGGCGTTCATAGTGGAGGTGGACGTCTCCGAGGCTGGGATAGGAGCCGTGCTCCCCCAGCGCTCAGGCACGCCACCAAAGCTCCGCCCCTGTGCCTTCTTTTCGAAGAAGCTCAGCCCGGCGGAGCGAAACTATGATGTGGGGGACCGGGAGCTGTTGGCTGTTGTCAAGGCTCTGAGGCGTGGAGACATTGGCTTGAGGGGGCTAAACATCCTTTTCTCATCTGGACTGACCACCACAATCTGGAGTACATCCGGACGGCGAGGAGACTGAACCCTCGCCAGACAAGGTGGGCCATGTTCTTTACCCGTTTTGTTTTCACTGTCCTACAGACCAGGTTCCCAGAACGCTAAGGCAGACGCACTGTCCCAGATGTATGACACAGAGGAGCGGTCCATGGATCACACTCCCATACTTCCGGCCTCTTGCCTGGTGGCACCGGTAGTGTGGGACTTGGGACTTGGGACTTGGGACTTCGCACATCGAGCAGGCGTTTCGCACAGAGCCCACTCCTCCCCAGTGTCCAGCTGGGCATCTGTACGTTCCGTCTGCTGTCCGCGATCGTTTGATCAATTGGGCCCACACATCACCCTCCTCTTGTCATCCTGGCATCGGGCGGACGATGCGTTGCCTTAGTGGGAAGTACTGGTGGTCCACCTTGGGCAAGGACGTGAGGGTTTATGTTTCCTCCTGCTCGGTGTGCGCCCATTGGAAGATTCCCAGGCACCTGCCCAGAGGGAAGTTACAACCCCTACCCATGCCACAACGGCCGTGGTCGCACCTGTCGGTGGACTTCCTGATGGATCTTCCTCCTTCACACGGCAACACCACGATCCTGGTCGTTGTGGATCGGTTTTCTAAGTCCTGCCGTCTCCTCCCTTTGCCCGGTCTCCCTACTGCGGAGGCCCTGTTCACTCACGTCTTCCGGCACTGGGTCTGGCTCTCGACCTGGAACCTGCCCCTCCGCCTGCCCTGCCGGAAGCTGGGTCCGCAGTTTGTGGGGCCATTCAAAGTCCTGAGGAGACTGAACGAGGTATGCTACAGGTTACAGCTTCCCCCAGATTACCGTAATAATCCCTCGTTCCATGTGTCTCTCCTCAGGCCGGTGGTGGCTGGTCCACTCCAGGAGTTTGAGGTGCGAGAGGTTCCTCCACCCCTTCTGGACATCGAGGGGGCCCCGGCGTATGCTGTTCGAGCCATCCTGGACTTGAGGCGTCGGGCTAGGGTCCTTCAGTACCTCTTGGAGTGGGAGGGGTATGGTCTGGAGGAGAGATGCTGGGTGCCGGTGGAGGACGTCCTGGACCTTCCGTTGCTGTGGGAGTTCCACCGTCTCCACCCGGATCGCCCTGCGCCCCGTCCTCCGGGTCGTCCCCGGCACGCTGCTTGATCCGCGCGTCAAGTGGGGGGTACTGTCACGACTTCCGCCGAAGCCGGTCCCTCTCCTTGTTCGGGCTGCGTTCGGCGAACGACATCACCGGCCTTCTAGCCATCACCGATCCACTTTTCATTTTCCATTTGTTTTGTCTTTGTTTTACACACCTGGTTTCAATCCCCTAATTACTTGTTCATTATTTAACCCTCTGTCCCCCATGTATTTTTGTGAGTGATTGTTTGTATGTATACGGTCCGTTATTGTGGGCTAGTTTATTGTGTTGTATATATTTGATTTCTTGAGTAAAGTACGTTCATTACTCATATCTGCTGTCCTGCGTGTGACTCCTCCACACCAGCTACACACAGGCTGATTACACCCCCTGAGCTCATCACAGGATTGAGCCACAAACTATAATTGCAGTATGCTTTTGCCCATAACTACTGGAGGTCACTCATAAACATTTATTTTCACCTTCACACTTTTGGTATGTGATAGCTTTCCTGCAGATTGACAGCCTATCATTTAGAATCTTGTGTTTTGAGCTAGATGTTATGTCCAAGTCCACATGTATTATCATGTGTTTTTGATTTGAAAAGATCAGTAGAATGAATGGCAGAAGTTATAACGTTTCTTTATCTAATTACTTAACTTAGCTATTAAATAAATGACAAGTATCATATTAATCCAACTTTGAAAATTGTCTTGCTGAATAAAAATGTGAAGTCTTCTTCCATCTTTATCAATAGGATACACCATTACAGTTTGCTTCATAACAGCCACTGTCATAAATGTTGATAATCAAGCAAGGACAAGCTAACAATAATAAATAGGTCTAACAGGAACTATGCCAAAAAAACACTTTGTCAATGAAATTGGTGCTGACGCACACAGTCACTGTTTGTGTACCGTATTCTTAAACATTTGTTTATTCTCTGATGCTGCACCAAACACCAATGAATAACCAGTGAATGCATTCTGAAATTCAACAAATGTGATGCTCCAGCATTTGTGACCCCTGATACCCTCAAAACATAATTTACATCTCAGAAATGTGCATTGGTTTTTCTTTTGTTCTGTTATTGATGTATGCATAGACACATTTCAGAGTATGAAGATTGGTTCCACTGAAGCGAAAGGATGGTACTGAGTGTCTGCTACCAGATGTGTCTAAGCTAAATCCCTTGTTGACGCAGACAATTATCACAGTGTGTTTTCGCCACAGAAGTTAATTTGCTCAAGTTTCCTGTGAATACACAATCAGTTAGTGTGTAAATTATGAGTCTGTAGTCCCAAAACAACTATGCTGATTCTGTGATAAGTACGAGCTCCATTGATTATGTGATTACAAAAAGAGGAGTTATATTCTATTGGTTATACTGTACTGCCCTTCCAGTACTGCCAGTAGTGCAGTACTGTTTGTCTACTCTCCGGCTACCCAGTTAAAGCACTAAATAAAACTTCAGTTAGTGCTAGATTCGGCTGCTAGAATATTGACTAGAACCCCAAAAAATTATCATATTACTTCAGTGCTAGCCTCTTTACACTTGCTTCCTGTTAAGGCTAGGACTGATTTCAAGGTTTTACTGCTAACCTACAAAGTATTACATGTACTTGCTCCTACCTATCTTTCCAATTTGGTCTTGCTGTACATACCTACAGGTACACTACAGTCACAAGACGCAGGCCTCCTTATTGTCCCTAGAATTTCGAAGCAAACAGCTGGAAGCAGGGCTTTCTCGTATAGAGCTACATTTTTATGGAATGGTCTGCCTATCCATGTGAGAGACGAAGACTCGGTCTCAACCTTTAAGTCTACTGAAGACTTATTTTTTCAATAGATCCTATGATTGAGTGTAGTATGGCCCAGTGGTGCGAAGGTGAAAATGCAGACACTGAATATCACTTTGAGCATGTTGAAGTTATTAATTACATTTTGGATGGCGTATCAATACACTCAGTCACTACAAAGACACACATGTTCTTCCTAACTCATTTGCCGGAGAGGAAGGAAACCACACAGGGATTTCACAATGAGGCCAATGGGGACTTTAAAACAGTTACAGAGTTGAATGGCTGTGATAAGAGAAAACTGAGAATGGATCAAAAACATTGTAGTTACTTCACAATACTAACGTAATTGACAGAGTGAAAAAAAGGAAGCCTGTACAGAATAAAAAATATTCCGAAACACATATCCTGTTTGCAGTAAAACAAATTGGCAAAGCAATTAACTTTTTGTCCTGATTTCAAGTGTTATGTTTGGGGCAAATCAAATACAACACATTACTGAGTACCATTCTCCAAATTTTCAAGCATGGTGGTGGCTGCATCATGTTATGGGTATGCTTGTAATAGTTAAACTCTGGGGAATTTTTCAGGTTAAAAAATGGAACTAAGCACAGGCAAAATCCCAGAGGAAAACATGGTTCAGTCTGCTTTCCACCAGACACTGGGAGATGGATTCACATTTCAGCAGAACAATGACCTAAAACACAAGGCCAAATCTACACTGTAGATTCTTACCAAGAAGACAGTGAATGGCGTGAGTGGCCGAGATATAGTTAAGTTAACTTGGCGCTCCGGTACCACATGCCATGTCAGTTGGTCAGCGCATGCTCAGGGTACATGTCCTGATAATCCGTCTGGCCCTGCAGCCTTGTGAATGTTGACCTGTTTTAAAGTCTTACTCACATCGGCTACGGAGAGCGTGATCACACAGACATCCGGAAAAGCTGGTGCTCTCATGCATGCTTCAGTGTTGCTTGCCTCGAAGCACGCTTAGGAGTTGTTTAGCTCGTCTGGTAGGCTTGTGTCATTGGGCAGCCTACTGCTGGGCTTCCCTTTGTAGTCCGTACAAGCGTTGGAGCCGGTGTAGTAGGATTAAATCTTAGTTCGGTATTTAAGCTTTGCCTGTTTGATAGTTCATCTGAGGTCATAGCGGGATTTCTTGTAAGAGTCCTGGTTAGAGTCCAACTCCTTGAAAGCAGCAGCTCTACACTCAGTGTGAATGTTGCCTGTAATTGTTCGAATGTTAAATGACGAGACAGAGACATTCATGCGAGTAACCAGCCTTGTTCTGTACATCATGACACTTCCGGGTATCTCAAGCACCCCGGTATAAATACATGAGTTGCAGTAATGAACATTTACCAACAGATGGCATCACTGTGCCATCTTACACCCATAACATCTTCCCTTTAATAAAATAGGACAGGTGTCAATTCATTAACAAAACAAACCTAGTAATAATTTCCAACATGAACAGTTTAGTATTTTATTTATTTATTTTTTCCTCAGGTAACAACTTAACACATTTTGATAGTCTCTTTACTTTTTTTATCTCTTTCTGTCAACCCTGATGGGAAACCTACAGATTAAGTATTTTTGGTGGCTAAGACAAACGCCCGTAGCGTGAAAAGACAGGGGGCTTGTCTGCGAGGACTGCGGGTTCCCGCACAGGCGTGTCACCTGACTGTCTAAGGGGAGTATTGATGGATGAGGGAGCAGCCGACCTGTGATCACCTGGCTCTTCGCCCAGTGCCTCAGGCCCCATGTGACTTGACCTGTGATCACCTGGCTCTTCGCCCAGTGCCTCAGGCACCATTGCTGGAGTTCCGTCTTTTGTCATGCGACCCCTTTGACCATCAGGGTTCTGAGTAGGTGCTGGCTCAGCAATCCGAAGGTCAACCCTGTTGCGACGGTACAGTGATCCATTCACTTCGACCAAGTAGCAGCGTGGTGCCACTTTCTGTACACAGGATCCGAGTCTCCAGAGGCCCGTCCGGTCCCCTGGTAGTGGCTTCATTCGCACCGTTTCACCCACCCTGAGCTCAGGTAAGTCTTTTGCTGATTTGTCGTAGATGAACTTGGAGACCTGTCTTCTGTGACGTAGCTTCACCAGCACGTCAGTCACCACACATGGCTCCAGGAGAGTGCTGGCTACTGGCAGAGCTGCTTTTAAGCGCCGTGCCATGAGGCGCTGGGCCGGGCTGCTATCCATGCCTTCTGTCGGGGTATTGCGCCACTGCAGGATTGCTTTCCAGGCATCTTTGCCCTCTCGCAGAGCCTTTTTGCAGAGGTTCTTTGCGATTTTTACTGCGGACTCTGCCTTCCCATTAGCTTTTGGGTATCGTGGTGATGAAGTGACGTGCTCAAATTCCCATCCTGCAGCAAATTTTCGGAACTCAACTCCGGAGAATTGGGGTCCATTGTCTGAAATTACCCTATCTGGCTGGCCATAGCGGGCAAACTGAGCCTTGCAGCGTTTGATCTTTGTCTCTGCTGAGAGGTCGGGGAGGAGGTCAATCTCCCAAAAGTCTGAAAATGATCGACTACCAGCAGAAAGTCTTTGCCACTGTGCTGGAAGAAATCTAGACTTACTATCTGCCAGGGGCGCATCGGTAGCTCGTGGGACATCATCGTCTCTCTCTGTTGCTCAATGGCATATTCATTGCAGATTGTGCATTTACTGACATAGTCTTTGATTTCACTCTGAATTCCTGGCCAATACAGTGTGTCACGTGCTTGTCTGTAACAGGCCTCACCTCCTATGTGACTTGAGTGCACACGCGCCAACATCTCATGGCGCAGAGACCGGGGAATAACGACTCTCTGACACATGAATATTACTCCGTTTTGAACACTGAGCTCCTCTTTGACTGGCCAATATTCTCTGACGGCTAAAGCAGTTTCTTCCTTGCAGTCGGGCCAGCCCATCATAATCACAGACCTCAATGCCTGGAGTTGTCCGTCCCTGTCTGTGTGCTGTCTGATTTGTATAAGGCGCTGGTCCGTAACAATGAGGTAGTCAGCCTGGTTGATGTGTTCAACATCCACTTGCTCTGTTTGTAAGCTGCACACTGCGTGTTGTTCATGCATGGAGCGTGTGTGAATGCCTGATACAGTAGCCCTGCTGAGCGTGTCACTCACATACATCTCTGGCCCTGGCTTATACACCACCTTGAGGTTGTAGTTTTGTAGGGCCAGTAGCATGCTCTGCAGTCGTTTTGGGGCATTCAGAAGAGGCTTGCTGAATATAGCAATAAGGGGCTTGTGATCTGTCTCTGCGGTAATATTGTCGCGCCCGTACAGGTAGTGGTGGAAGCGTTGGCATGCAAACACAATGCTGAGGCACTCCTTCTCTATCTGGGCATAGTTCTGCTCTGTTAGGGTGAGTGCCCTAGAGGCGAATGCCACAGGCTGGCTCTCCTGCATGAGGCAACAGCCAAGTCCATACTGGCTTGAGTCACTCTGAATCGTGACAGGTTTTGACACATTGTAGTAACGCAGTACAGGTGTCTGGGTGACCAGTTTTTTTATTTCCCTCACCGCTGCGTCATGTTTTGGGAGCCAATGCCAGATGGCGTCCTTGTCCATGAGCCTCCTTAGTGGCTCACACACTTCAGAGAGCCGCGGTAGGAATTTGGCCAGGTAAGTGACGAATCCGACGAAGCGCTGCACTCCCTTCACGTCAGATGGGTGGGGCATTTCCAAGACAGCCTTCACTTTTTCAGGATCCGCCTTCAATCCGGTGGAGGACAAGATGTGCCCATGAAAGCGGACCTCTGGCACTTTAAACTGAAGCTTTTTTATGCTTAGCCTTAGCTTGACCTGTCTGCATCTGACCATCAGGGCCAGCAGCTTGGCGTCATGGTCACATTCTGCCTCCTCATCACTGTCCCCACAGCCCACTACGAGGATGTCATCTGCTATAGGTTCCACGCCACTGAGTCCCATCAACAGCTCGTGCTGTTTCCGCTGATACACCTCTGGAGCCACGGAGACACCAAACGGAAGCTTCAACCACCTCTTCCTGCCCCAGGGTGTCCAAAAGGTGGTCATATAGCTGCTGGGCTCGTCGAGCTTGCACTGCAGGAAGGCATCTCTAGCGTCCACGAGCGTGAAGACTCTGGCCTTTGGGAGCTTGTAAAGAACATCCTCCAACGTGGGCATAATGTAATGTGAACGTCGCAGAGCCCGGTTGAGGTGTTTAGGATCAATGCATATCCGTAGCTTGTCTGGTTTCTTGATGATAACCATATTACTTATCCAGTCTGTAGGCTCAGTGACGGATATCATGTGGCCATCTGCTTCGTATTTGTCAAGCTGAGCCTTCGTAGCTGCTTTCATGGCCACTGGTACATTGCGGGGTGCACACTGGACAGGCTGGATTGCTGCATCCAACTCAAAGTGGACTTCCCCGGGAACTGACTCGACCGGTGCGTTGAAGACATCATGGTACTTGCTTAGGAGTGTCTCCTTGCTCAGGGGCCAGCCTGGACTTTGTCTATAATGTTAAGATCAGCTGGGATGGTGAAGTTAAAAAGCCCAAGGCGCTCGCATGTAGAACCTGACAGTAATGGCTGTTGACTAGCCTCAACTATTTCAAACTCAAGGGTGTGTTTCTGGCCACGTAAAACACACTCTGTCACAAACAGGCCTAAAAAGGTCATGAACTGGCCTGAATACAGTTTCAGCTTGGTGCTACTCTGTGTGAGATTGTCTCTGGGCGCGAGCCTCCTTTTATCTTTAAGGCTTATAACGTTGCATGTGGCCCCTGAATCTATCTGGCATTGCTGTGGTTTATTATTAACTTCTTATGGCTGCAGCCCGACACCGGTACACTTATGACAACAGCCAGCTCAAAGTGCAGGGCGCGAAATTCAAAAGATATTTTTTTTAAATATTTAACTTTCACACATTAACAAGTCCAATACAGCATATGAAAGGTACACATCTTGTGAATCCAGCCAACATGTCCGATTTTTAAAATGTTTTACAGGGAAGACACAATATGTAAATCTATTAGCTAACCACGTTAGCAAAAGACACCACTTTTTTTTACTCCAACAGTTTTTTACTCCATCAGTAGCTATCACAAATTCGTCCAAATAAAGATATAAATAGCCACTAACCAAGAAACAACTTCATCAGATGACAGTCTGATAACATATGTTTTGTTAGAAAAATGTGCATATTTCAGGTATAAATCATAGTTTACATTGCAGCTACAATCAGAAATTGCACCGAAAGCAGACAGAATAATTACAGACACCAACGTCAAATAACTAAATACTCATCATAAAACATTTCTGAAAAATACATAGTGTACAGCAATTGAAAGACAGGCATCTTGTGATTCCAGACAATATTTCCGATTTATCAAGTGTTTTACAGCGAAAACACAATAGAGCGTTATTAGCTTACCACAATAGCCAAAAACACAAGCAATTTCCCAGTAGCAAAAGTTAGCGATCGTAACAAACAAGCAAAAGATATATAATTTTTGACTAACCTTGATTTTCTTCATCAGATGACAGTCCTATAACATCAGGTTATACATACACTTATGTTTTGTTCGAAAATGTGCATATTTAGAGCTGAAATCAGTGGTTACACATTGTGCTAACTTAGCTACTTTTCCACAACGTCTAAACAGCGACCATATTTTTCTGACACGTTTTCTGACACACATATTCTGACCAAATAGCTATTCATAAACATAACTAAAAAATACATGTTGTATAGGAAATGATAGATCCATTAGTTCTTAATGAAATCGCAGTGTTAGAATTCTAAAAAATAACTTCATTACGACATCCAGCTTCGGTATAGCTGAGTACCCCAAAGTTGGGCGCCCACGACTAATTCACATGCACGACAGATATATGAATTAGCATCATAAAATGTTTCTTAATTTTGTAGATCTTCCATCAGAATGTTGTAGAAGGTGTCCTTTGTCAAGAACAGTCGTTGTTCGGATTTAGAACGTTCATTTTCCCTCTCGATTTAGCACGCGCACTTGCCAAGTGGCACAAAGCTCTCCAAGTCAACAAACGGAAGAGAACGGAACACGGCAAAACTCCCGAAAAATTTTCAATAATCTGATGAAACTATATTGAAAAAACATACTTTACGATGATATGGTCACATGTATCAAATAAAATCATAGCCGGAGATATTAGTCGTCCATAACGACAGCTAAACAGAAGGCAAATCCATGTCCCCTTTCGCGCGCTCCAGAAAACAGAAAATGGACGGTCACGTCATACAAAGAGCTTTTATTCCACCTCAGACCAAGATAAACACGAAATTTCTTCTCTCACCGCCTCTTGACATCCAAGGGAAGGTGTATGAAGTGCACGTAGACTCTTACGTATCATGCCCATGTATAGGCAGGAAGTAGAACAGAGCATCGATTTCAGACTTTCCACTTCCTGGTCAGGAAATGTGCTGCAGAATGAGTTCTGTTTCACTCAGAGAAATAATTCAAACGGTTTTAGAAACTAGATAGTGTTTTCTATCCAATAGTAATAATAATATGCATATTGTACGAGCAAGAATTGAGTACGAGGCCGTTTGAAATGGGCACCTTTTATCTGGCTACTCAATACTCCCCCTGCAGCCCAAACAGGTTAAGTAGCAGAGTGACAAACCACTTTTTTCCTTTTGCCTTCACTGCCCCTATGCACTCGCTAGCATATACATCCTCTGTGCTGTTGTTCCCTTCATCTGTGTTTGTTTCAATGGAGTGCACCTTACCCTCCTTTCTCTTCCTTTTCATGCAGACCCTTGCAAAGTGATTAGCTGTACCACAGGATTTGCATATTTTTCCATAGGCTGGGCAGTGTTCTTTTCCTCGTCCATGAGAAATGCCACAATATCGGCATGTAATGGGGTTGTCTACTGCAGAGTTGGCTGTAGTATTAGCATTAGCTGTAGCAAAGGGGAATTTCTTTACTGGCTGCCTGAATGTAGCATTGACGTTGTCCATATGTTGCCTTTCTAGCTCCATGGATCTTATCCGTATATCAGTAAGCTCTGCTGCACGGCATGTCTCCACTGCCAAGACCAGCGTCAGGTCACGTTCTCTCAGCAAACGTCTGCGGGTGCCCTCATCAGTTATGCCAAGCACGATCTTATCTCTGATCAGTTTATCTCTTAAAGCACCATATTCACATGTAGCTGCCTTTTCCCTTAACCTAGTGACAAAGCTGTCAATGGACTCCCCGTTCTCCTGTTTGCAACAACCGAAAACATAACGCTCGTAGATGACGTTCTTTGCTGGCTTAAAGTAATGTTCAAGAGCATCAAGAATAGTTATAGCGTTACCTTGCGGAGCTGCTGTTAGGTTCAGGTTGTGTTTGTATACGTGTCGGCATTCAGTTCCCATTATAGTCCTCAAAGTGGCAGCCACTACCTCATCGTCCTTTTCCAGAAGTCCCGTTGCTAGCGCATAGTCCTCCCATTCACCTCTAAACGTATCCCAGTTCGTGCTCCAATCCCCGCTGAGCTTCATAACGGCGGGAGGGGGAATGTTCGCTGCCATGTCTAACCGGTGCTAACAACACTGAAGCTAACTAGCAAACTCACTCTAGCTAAAGCCAATTCCGCCGAAATTTTACTCAAATAAACAATTGTTTGGTAAACCAGAACAGGTTACTATAATTTGCGGAAAGCATGGTTAGTAATCCCTCTTCTGACACCATGTTCGAATGTTAAATGACGAGACAGAGACATTCATGCGAGTAACCAGCCTTGTTCTGTACATCATGACACTTCCGGGTATCTCAAGCACCCCGGTATAAATACATGAGTTGCAGTAATGAACATTTACCAACAGATGGCATCACTGTGCCATCTTACACCCATAACAGTAATCCATGGCTTCTGGTTGGGGTATGTACGTACGGTCACTGTGGGGACAAAGTCATAGCTGCACTTATCGATGAAGCCAGTGACTGATGTGGTATACTCCTCAATGCCACCGGATGAGTCCCGGAACATATTCCAGTTTGTGCTTGCAAAACAGTCCTGTAGGTTAGCATCTGCGTCATCTGACCACTTCCGTATTGAGCGAGTCACTGGTACTTCCTCCTTTAATTTTTGCTTGTAAGCAGGAATCAGGAGGATAGAATTATGGTCAGATTTGCCAAATGGAGGTCGAGGTAGAGCTGTGTTCGCGTCTCTGTGTGTGGAGTAAAGGTGGTCTAGAGTTGTTTTCCCCCTATGGTTGCACATGTAACATGCTGGTAGAAATTAGGTAAAACGGATTTAAGTTTCCCTGCATTAACTTCTCTGCGCACTGATCCCTTTTACAGGATCATTTTCCTAAACAACCGCTGAATTGCAGTGCGCAAAATATTACTAAGAATATTTATAATCATGCAATCACAAGTGAAATATACCAAAACACAGATTAGCTTGTTGTTATTCCACCTATCGTGTCCGATTTTGAAAATATGCTTTACAGAGAAAGAAATCCAAGCTTTTGTGAGTGTATCAATCAATGCTAGAACAGCTAGCCCCAAATTAGCATGGTCACGAAAGTCAGAAAAGCAATAAAATTAATCGCTTACCTTTGATAATATTCGGATGTTTGCACTCACGAGACTCCCAGTTACACAATAAATGTTCTTTTTGTTCGATAAATATTACTTTTATAACAAAAAAACGCCATTTGGGTTGCGCGTTATCTTCAGAAAACTACAGCCTCGTTCCGGTGCTGAAAGGCAGAAGAAAATTCCCAGACGTATCAGATTCAAAAATATTACAAAAAATATTTATAATCATGCAATCACAAGTGAAATATACCAAAACACAGTTTAGCTTGTTGTTAATCCACCTATCGTGTCAGCTTTTGAAAATATGCTTTGCAACGAAAGCAATCTAAGCTTTTGTGAGTGTATCAATCAATGTTATAACAGTTAGCCTTATATTAGCTTGGTTAGCTTGGTCACGAAAGTCAGAAAAGCAATAAAATGAATCGCTTACCTTTGATAATCTTCGGATGTTTGCACTCACGAGACTCCCAGTTACACAACAAATGTTCTTTTTGTTCGATAAATATTACTTTTATAACAAAAAAACGCCATTTGGGTTGCGCGTTATGTTCAGAAAACCAAAGCCTCGTTCCGTTCGACGAACATTCCAAAAATAATCCGTAATGGTCGTAGAAACATGTCAAATGTTTTTTATAATCAATCCTCAGTGTCACGTTCTGACCTTAGTTCCTTTGTTTTGTCTTTTGTTGTAGTATGGTCAGGGCGTGAGTAGGGTGGTTATTTTCAGTCTTTGTGTATCTGCACCAGATAGAACTGTTTCGTTTTTCACTTTGTTGTTTTGTATTTTGAAGTGTTCACTTTCATTAAATAAGATGAACACTTACCATGCTGCACCTTGGTCCTCTCTTTCTCCCGACGACAACCGTTACAGAACCACCCACCAAAAAAGGACCAAGCAGCATGGTATCGGGCAGCAGCGATCGCAGGACTATTTTACAACATGGGACGAAATAGAGAGGTGGTCGGTCGACCCAGGGAGAGTGCCGGAGTCCGCATGGGATTCTATGGAACAATGTGAGGAGGGTTACCGGAGAATGGAGTTGGCACGGCGATCAAGAAAGCGCGGATGGAAGCCAGTCAGGCAGCCCCAAAAACATTTTTTGGGGGGGGGGGGCACACGGGAAGTGTGGCTAAGCCAGGTAGGAGACCTGAGCCAACTCCCCGTGCTTACCTTGGAGAGAGAGGGACCGGGCAGGCACCATGTTATGCCGTGAGGTGCACGGTGTCCCCGGTGAGCAGGCATAGCCCGGTGCGGTACATAGCAGCGCCTAGTATCGGCCGGGCTAGAGTGGGCATCGAGCCAGGTGCCATGAAGCCGGCTCAACGCATCTGGTCTCCAGTGCGTCTCCTCGGGCCGGGGTACATGGCACCAGCCCTACGCATGGTGTCCCCGGTTCGCCAGCACAGCCCAGTGCGGCCTATTCCACCTCGCCGCACTGGCTTGGCTACGGGGAGCATTCAGCCAGGTAGGGTTGGGCAGGTTCGGTGCTCCAGACCTGCAGTGCGCCTCCATGGTCCGGTCTATCCGGTGCCACCTCCACGAACCAGCCCTCCGGTGGCAGCCCCCCGCACCAGGCTGTCTCTCTGTCTCCTCACTACAGGTGCTCCCGTCTGTCCAGCGCCGCCAGGGTCTCCCGTCTGTCCAGCGCCGCCTGAGCTGCCCGTCTGTCCAGCGCCGCCTGAGCTGCCCGTCTGTCCAGCGCCGCCTGAGCTGCCCGTCTGTCCAGCGCCGCCTGAGCCGCCCGCCAGTCAGGAGCCGCCAGAGCCGCCCGCCAGTCAGGAGCCGCCAGAGCCGCCCGCCAGTCAAGAGCCGCCAGAGCCGCCCGCCAGTCAAGAGCCGCCAGAGCCGCCCGCCAGTCAGGAGCCGCCTGAGCCGTCCGCCAGTCAGGAGCCGCCAGAGCCGTCCGCCAGTAGGGTTGAGCCGTCCGCCTTTAATAGGGTTGCCAGTCCTAGGTCGGCGGCGAGGGTCGCCGTTCCTAGGAGGCCACAGAAGCGGACTAAGACTATGGTGGAGTGGGGTCCACGTCCAGCGCCAGAGCCGCCACCGCGGACAGATGCCCACCCATACCCTCCCCTATAGGTTCAGGTTTTGCGGCCGTAGTCCGCACCTTGGGGGGAGGGGGGGGTACTGTCACGTTCTGACCTTAGTTCCTTTGTTTTGTCTTTTGTTTTAGTATGTTCAGGGCGTGAGTTGGGTGGTTATTTTCAGTCTTTGTGTGTCTGCACCAGATAGAACTGTTTTGGTTTTCACTTTGTTGTTTTGTATTTTAAAGTGTTCACTTTCATTAAATAAGATGAACACTTACCACGCTGCACCTTGGTCCTCTCTTTCTCCCGACGACAACCGTTACATTCAGGTTGTTTTTAACAAACATAATCGATAATATTTCAACCGGACCGTAACCTATTCAATAAGAGAGAAAAAGAAAATGGAGAGCTCCCCTCTCGCGCGCAGGAACTATTCAGAGGACACCTGACTACTGTTGAAAAATCATTTTTCAAAATAAAAGCCTGAAACTATGTCTAAAGCCGGGTCACAGCCTGAGGAAGCCATCGGAAAAGGAATCTGGTTGATACCCCTTTAAATGGAAGAAAGACAGGCCAGGAAACACAGATAAAAAAATATATATATCACTTCCGGGTTAGATTTTCTCAGGTTTTCGCCTGCAGAATCACTTTTGTTATACTCACAGACAATATTTTGACAGTTTTGGAAACTTTGGAGTGTTTTCTATCCTAATCTGTAAATGATATGCATATTCTACGATCTGGACCTGAGAAATAGTCCGTTTACCTTGGGAAAGTTATTTAAAAAAATAAATAATAATCTGACCCCTAGCGCCAAGAGGTTATTAAAGTTCCTGGCCACTAGGAACGCCGCCACTGGATGAGCATTTTCTTGTTTGCTTATGACTTTATACAGCTCGTTGAGAGCGGTCTTAGTGCCAGCATCGGTTTCTGTTGGTAAATAGACAGCTACAAAAAAAAATCTATGAAAACTCTTGGTAAATAGTGTGGTCTACAGCTTTTCATGAGATACTCTACCTCAGGCGAGCAAAACCTTGAGACTTTCTTAATATTTGATATCGCTCACAAGCTGTTATTGACAAATTGACACAGACCGCCAACCCTTGTCTTACCGGAGGCAGCTGTTCTGTCTTGCAGTTGCACGGAAAATCAGCCAACTGTATATTATTCATGTCATCTCTCAGCCACGACTCGGTGAAACATAAGAGATTACAGTTTTCAATGTCCAGTTGGTAGGATAGTCTTGAACGGAGCTCATCTAGTTTATTCTCCAATGATTCCACGTTGGCGAATAGGACAAATTGTAGAGGCGGGTTACCCACTCACCGACTAATTCTAACAAGGCACCCGGATCTGCGTCCCCTGTATCGGCTTCTTCTCTTCATATGAAAACAGGGATTTGGGCCTGGTCGGTATCTGGAGTAAATCTTTTGCGTCTGACTCATTAAAGAAAAACTCTTCGTCCAGTCCGAGGTGAGTAATCGCTGTTCTAATATCCAGAAGCTCTTTTCGGTCAAAAGAGATGGTGAAGGAACATTATGTACAAAATAAGTTACAAACAACGCGAAAAAACACACAAAATTGCACAATTGTTTAGAAGCCCGTAAAACGGCAGCCATCTCCTCCGGCGCCATTCCAATATCAATCTTGTGGAAAGCTCTTAGAGACTTACTCAGAAAGTCTCACAGCTGTTTTCACTTTAATTACGGGGTATTGTGTGTAGATGGGTGAGGAAAAAAATATTTCATTAATTTTGAATTCAGGCTGTAAAAACAAAATGTGGAATAAAACAAGGGGTATGAATCATTTCTGAAGGGACTGTATCTATATATACTTTACATTGTTCGAGAGATAAGACTTAATATCACTAATCCCATTGTTCATTTTCAGAATTTGCATTCACTTCATAGCATCTAATTTGTTCAAATTTCAACTGTATTAAACTATTACTTTCTTAAATTCCACAAAAAGAACACTCATAAAAATAAAGTTATCTTTCCTCTCTTTCTTGTGACGTATGTTTTTGAGGTGATACATTAAATCCCAGACTAAACTTTAGCGTTCTTATAGATGCAAAGTAAAGACAATGTATTCCATTGAGCCCATTTCAGCCATAACCTGTGTGAGTATGTTTGACAGGTCATTACAAACATTTCCGCGGTCGTAACACTAACGGGAAAAAACAACAAGTACAAGCAAGAGCATGAAAGAGTCGCAGGAGTAAAATGAAAGCAATCAATCCAGCGATGATTTTGTATCCCTCAAAACACAGGAAAAAGACAGATCTCAGGTGTCCGGAAAAAGTGCGTTGCTACTCATATGCAGGTGCCCCAAGCACTTTACAGCAGCTCTGATTGCTAACACACTGGCCATTCACGCTCCAGGTTAATAATTAAGGTGCTTTGCAATTGGGATTTAGGGGGATTTAGCCACATAGATGGATTACTCTCAAGGTGTGGCACAGACTCCAGTTCTGGTTTCCAACCTCAGAGTCAGCCTGAGTGCACTGTAGCTACTCCTCCCTAGATCCAACTTCATACAAATGTCTATTCTCCCCTCTTCTATTTTAACTGGAGGTGGTCAATCTGCAACAGGATAAATTCAGTGGTAGTTTCATTGTTTTACATCACCTCATCGGCCCTCCTCAGTGAACGGGGCACACACTGATCCATTTAAATCACACTTCCTCCTCTCCTCTCCTCTCCCGCAGCTCTTTTACCAGTAGAGCTAGCAGACACCTTTCCGCAACTTCCATGTCTCATTCCTTAAGTACCCTATAATTTGGGCTTCTCACTGGCATTGGCAGTGTTAATTGGCTGTGGATCTGTGGCAGTGGGAGGGGGAGGAGGATACAGATGATGTGGGGCTGAGGAGGATGCTGGGGGCTTGAGGTTCACTATGGCAACTGCCTTAATTAGGGGGAGAATATACGTAGGCATGTCCCTGTGTCGGCTGCTCAAAGCAGCACTTTGCCATGGCAGCATGGAGGCAGACCAGTTATCTTCCTGATTGCATGCTGCAAGGTAGAGCACCTTTGACCCCCACTTTGTACAATGGAAGTATATAATCATCTCTGCCGAGTGACTCAGGGAAAAAGACTACTCAAATTAAATTGTCAAACAAACGAATATGAAATATTACAAAGCAAAGATAGTGTTTAGGAACTGTTGATATGACAGTAATGACTGAGCTGGGATGTTATCATAAACAAGGACTGATTTGGGTGGAAAGTAAAACTGAGCCTCTACACTTTTTATTTACAGTAAAAGTGTACATTTCACTTTTCTAATTACCGGTAATACATTTCTCGATGAATGAAAACACATATATAAATTAGATGTTATTATAATTTGAGGATAGCTTTCTACAGAAGTTAAGCACCATGAGATTTAAGTCTATTAATGTTCATAATCTAACAAACTGATCCATCATAGTTTTATCATCTTTTAATTATAATTCCAATTGAGTGAGGATACATTTTTGGGAAAGAGCGATACATATCAGTTGATACTTGGCTCCCTTATCAGCAGATAGTGATTGCCTTCTCTGTTGTGCATTATAAGTGGGAGCTTAATAAATGCCTTGCTGGATTTTAGTTACATGTTCGCTCACAGCATTTCACCCCAACTCCAGGGCATATACCATTTGGCACAAAAGGAAAATGGTGATAACATAAGGCAAGCCCAAAAATGAAATCCAGACATTCAACAGAGTCCTAGAACAGATTTCTGTAAATGCCAATTAATTCTATGTGGATTGGTTGTAACCCTGGGTTCCTGGGGTATGGGCCATGACTTCAGTACTTCCCTATTCTGAACCAGGAAGAGATCTAATAGGGGCGGCAGGTAGCCTAGCAGTTAGAGCGTTGGGCCAGTACCCGAAAGGTTGATCAAGTCCCTGACCTGACAAGTTAAAAATCTGTCGTTCTGCACCTGAACAAGGCACTGCTCCTATGCCGTCATTGTGAATAAGAATTTGTTCTTAACTGACTTGCCTAGTAAAATAAAAAAAATAGAATAAAAAAATTAAATTAAATAAAAATTAAAAAAATAAAGTGATGTGCAGAAGAAGCTGCAGTATACACAGTCTGAAATACACTATAAATAAAGCTAATTGGATTCAGAAAGAAGACAGATGGAGAGGAGGAAGTATATCGGAGTCAATATTAGCTGACGATGGAAACACTGACGGCATGAAAAGTCTATACTTTTGACTATTCCAACTTGGCCTTGATGTATCATATTTTAGGCATTCCAACCTTACTTTCGTCGTTAGTAGAAAATGTATTTAGGGTATATAGGCTAGCGTGATTCTCATCTGTTTCATGTTGTCCTCTGCAATACCTCTAGGGTCTATGTTTTATTCAACATAGACAGCACACACATATTGATGGCATCTAATCATTAAAAACCTTATGCATGTGACAGAAAAGAGCATGGTGCTCAATTCCCCCAGAATTCCAGTGTCACCAGATGCACATGCATTTCATTTCATGCATTGATAACACCTCCGTGCACTTCCAGAGGAGGATAAAGCACCAGGCAGCATCCTCAGGGTGTATGTCCTGGTTTTATGGACATACATAGAAAGAGACAGAGAGAGAGGGGGGGGGAGAATGAGAAAGGTGGAGGGAGAGCAAAATGGGGGGGGGGGTATTTTAGACTTTCAACTGCTGCAGTTTGAGTAGAGGGTAATTGACAGATGTGTCCCCTGTGTGTCAACTTAATCCATGCATGCCTAAAAGTGGCAGTGGAGGTGACAGTGCCACAAGGATTTTCCTCATGTGTATCTGTCAATGCAGCCAGGCCTCAATAGTTTGGGTCCCTGCCAGTGCTTAACTCATCTGTAGGGCTGCCTGCTTCCATACTGCCTAAATTATGCATAATGTTACATAGCTGATCAGCTCAAATCACCGGCACCACACAGTGAGTAAGCAACTTTCTGCTTTGTACAGAAATCAGTTGAGGGAGGTATTTATGAGTATTTGTTAAACCCTTATGCGTGATTGTAATGCTCATCAAGATTGACTGTGCTAATCGAGAATCTGGCACTGCAGTGGAACGTGTTCATGCCACAGCTACTCTTCCTGGGGTCCAGCAACATTAAGGCAGTTATATACAATTTAAAATATTGCATTACATTACATGATGGGATAGGGCAGTGTGCAGTGCGATGGCAATTGCCTCGTCTGTGGATCTATTAGGGCGGTACTGTCACGTTCTGACCTTTATTTCCTTTGTTTTGTCTTTATTTAGTATGGTCAGGGCGTGAGTTGGGGTGGGCAGTCTATGTGTGTTTTTCTTTGTTGGGGTTTTGTGTTCGGCCTGGTATGATTCTCAATCAGAGGCAGCTGTCAATCGTTGTCCCTGATTGAGAATCATACTTAGGTAGCCTGGGTTTCACTTTTGGTTTGTGGGTGTTTGTTTCCTGTGTCTTTGTGTATGTCACCAGACAGGACTGTTTCGTTTCGGTTTATTCTCGTTTATCGTTATTTTGTTGTTTTGTTCGAGTATTTCGGTTTTCATTAAAAGGAATATGAATACTCACCACGCTGCAGTTTGGTCCTCCTCTCTTTCTCCTAACGACGAGTGTTACAGGTACGCAAATTGAACTGGGTCTAGGGTGTCATGGAGAGGTAGAGGTGATTTGATCCTTAATTAGCCTCTCAAAGCACTTCATGAAGACAGAAGTGAATGCTACGGGGCGATAGTCATTTTGTTCAGTTTCCTTTGCTTTCTTGGGTACAGGAACAATGGTGGACATCTTGAAGCAAGTGGGGGCAGCAGACTGGGATAGGGAGAGATTAAATATGTCCGTAAACACTCCAGCCAGCTTGTCTGTGCATGCTCTGAGGACGCGGCTAGGGATGCCGTCTGGGCCGGCAGCCTTGCGAGAGTTAACACGTTTAAATGTCTTACTCACGTCAACCACAGAGAACGGGAGCCCACAGTCCTTGGGAGCGGTCCGCCTTGGTGGCACTGTGTTATCCTCAAAGCGGACGAAGAAGGTGTTTAGCTTGTCTGGGAGCAAGATGTCGGTGTCTGCGACATGGCTAGTTTTCCCTTAGTAATACGTGATTGTCTGTATACCCTGCCACATACGTCTCATGTCTGAGCCGTTGAATTGCGACTTTTTCTCTGTACTGATGTTTTGCCTGTTTGATTGCCTTACAGAGGTAAGAACTACACTATTTTGACCTTTACTATTAGTATTATTAATTCATTTAGAATTATATGAAAGCCCCTTAGATGTTCTCACAAATCAGATTTGCCCTTATGAAAAATGCCCCTTAGATATTCATTTATAATCCTCCAATCCTCGAAATGTAATTATTAGTGGAGAGTCACGTCATTGAAAAAAAACAACATATACTGTATGCCTACTGTAGGCGACATGAGTCTCACTAGTGTTGAGTAATGTGCTCTTAACTTCTTGACACTAGGGGGGCGCCATTTCGACTTTGTAAAAATGAGTTCCCAAATTAAACTGCCTCGTACTCAATTCTTGCTCGTACAATATGCATATTATTATTAGTGGAGAGTCACGTCATTAAAAAAAAAAAACATATACTGTATGCCTACTGTAGGCGACATGAGTCTCACTAGTGTTGAGTAATGTGCTCTTCAAAGTGGTGTAGGTCTAATTTATTTAAAAGCATATTGAAGTTAGAAGCGATAGGATTTGAAGCAATAGCCTACCCGCATGTGGTCAACTATTTCAGCACCATTTCGCGCTGCTCTGAGACAAGCATGGTCTTGATAAATCAATGAGACTTTTATTTTCACTGAATCTCCGTTTGGGTATGCTCTTAGTACTGTAGGTTGCTTCCGACCGTCACGTTGTACAGCACCATATTTTCCTAATGGAGGGTTTTGTTT